>NC_050464.1:9885659-10485659 GCF_903995425.1 Onychomys torridus
GGACTCGGGAGGCAGAGGCAGGTGGATGTCTGTGAGTTCCAGGCCAGCCTGTTCTACAAAGTGAGATCCAGGAAAGGTGCAAAGCTACACAGAGAAACCCTGTCTCGAAAAACAAAACAAAACAAAAAAAAGAGCCGATTCTGACAACAATTTGGGTTGGTCCCCCTAAGTATCTGCCTGCATATGCATGCTGCTCATGTTGCTTTCCTTTTTGACAGAGAGATTAAACTGAATAAGATGTTTTGTGGGTTGGTTGGTTTGTTTTTTGTGAGACACGGTCTCACTGTTAGTCCCAGCTGGCCTATAAGCTCCTTTTGTAGACAAGGCTGGCTTTGGATTCAGAGATTTCCTGCCTCTGCCTCCGGAATGCTGAGATTAAAGGCATGTGCCACCACTCCAGGTACATCACACTTTTATAAGTTTTGTGTGTTTTTGCGCATGTGCATACAAAAGCCAGAGGTTGGAGACGGGTGTCTAACTCTCGGGTTTTCTCCACTTTACTTTTTGAGACAGAATTGACCCTGGAGATCACTGGTTTGGCTTGATTGACAGACCAGCAAGCCCCAGGGCTCCTTCTGTCTCTGCCTTTGTACTGGGAGGTACATCATTTGCTACCACATCAGGCCTTGTAACAGGAGTCTGGGGGATCAAACTCAGGTCCTCATGTCTGTGTGGCAAAGCACTTTACTCACGGAGCCATCTCTGCACCCCCACTTTTATAGTTTAATACAGTAATATTAAGGTGTCATCAGAGACATTAAAACCACATCATTTACTATTAGTGATGTATGATATGTAATCACAACCGGAATGCTAGGACTTAATTATATATAGTCATTGTGATGTGTAATAGAACAATATGCAAATATTCAAATCACCTCTTTTACATTTGTATCATTGAATCTCCATTGAAAACATTATTTTTCAGTTTTCTGGTGAAAACCTTCAATTTGCATAAAAGGCATTATGACCCCCTTGTGTTACCCCAGAGCAACACAAACCCACCTGTGACAGACAGCCCAGAGTGCTGCACACGCCTCGGTGAGACCCCAGAGCACCACACACTCCTGTGTAGTTGCAGCCTCTTGCCTCTGCTATAGCTAGCTTCCTTATACCTGAATTTCCCATGCCCCAGCAGTCCCCCTTCCTCACACCCCTGCTTTCCATATCCCTGCCTCCCTCCCTCCCCATATCCGCCCTACCTACATCATTGCCCTCAACAGTCCTCCTGCTCCCTTCCATCAGCTCCTGACCCCACCCCTCAGCTCTCCCCCACCCCTCAGGCTCTCCCCCACCCCTCAGCTCTCACCCCCACCCCTCAGCTCTCACCCCCACCCCTCAGGCCTCACCCCCACCCCTCAGCTCTCATCCCCACCCCTCAGCTCTCCCCCCACCCCTCAGGTCTCACCCCACCCCTCAGGTCTCGCCCCCCACCCCTCAGCTCTCGCCCCCACCCCTCAGCTCTCACCCCTACCCCTCAGGTCTCGCCCCCACCCCTCAGCTCTCATCCCCACCCCTCAGCTCTCCCCCCACCCCTCAGCTCTCATCCCCACCCCTCAGCTCTCCTCCCACCCCTCAGGTCTCCCCCCACCCCTCAGCTCTCGCCCCCACCCCTCAGCTCTCGCCCCCACCCCTCAGGTCTCGCCCCCATCCCTCAGGTCTCGCCCCCACCCCTCAGCTCTCGCCCCCACCCCTCAGCTCTCACCTCACCCCTCAGCTCTCACCTCACCCCTCAGCTCCTCACCTCACCCCTCAGCTCTCACCTCACCCCTCAGCTCTCACCTCACCCCTCAGCTCTCACCTCACCCCTCAGCTCTCACCCCACCCCTCAGGTCTCACCCCACCCCTCAGGTCTCCCCCCACCCCTCAGCTCTCACCCCACCCCTCAGGTCTCACCCCACCCCTCAGCTCTCATCCCCACCCCTCAGGTCTCACCCCACCCCTCAGGTCTCACCCCACCCCTCAGCTCTCACCCCCACCCCTCAGCTCTCGCCCCCACCCCTCAGCTCTCCCCCCACCCCTCAGCTCTCGCCCCACCCCTCAGCTCTCCCCCCACCCCTCAGCTCTCACCCCACCCCTCAGCTCTCACCTCACCCCTCAGCTCTCGCCCCCACCCCTCAACTCTCACCTCACCCCTCAGCTCTCATTTCACCCCTCAGCTCTCACCTCACCCCTCAGCTCTCACCTCACCCCTCAGGTCTCACCCCACCCCTCAGGTCTCCCCCCACCCCTCAGCTCTCACCCCACCCCTCAGGTCTCACTCTGGTTTAGACTTCATTACTTCCTCAGGGGAAATTCCATATGCCCAGGCCAGGTTCAGCACCCCCAGTGAGGGCTCTGAGATACTTAGTGCCTCTCCTCTGAACACAGGTGGTAACTCATTTTCCAGGACTGATCTGATGTTTACTTCCCTGTTTTCATGACTAAGGTATCCCCTGTACCCAGTAAAGTGTCCCATACAGGCACACCTGCACACTAAATACGAAGATGCAAGTAAACACAAACCAAGGACACAAAATCCGCGCCCTGTCTGACCACCCAGAGGAAACTCTTCAAAGGAATGGTAAGCCAGGGCTGGGGCACAGCCCTGGGTGGGAAGGCTGCAGGGATCATTTCCCTCCATTTTCTACTGCCTTTGGGTTTCTCAAAGGAGCTGATGTTTTCAGTAAGAGTCTACAAAGCCGACAGACTGACGGAAAGTGTGAGAGTAGAGAGCTGGGCATTACAGGTCGATAGTCAAGTTATCCCGGCTCTCTGGCTCCCTAAATGCCCATTCACTGCTCACCCATGTGACCTAACGCTCATCCCTGTGACTGCTCTGTAAACCCTTTGGAATGCACAGCTTCCACCAACCCAAAGGACAGGAAAGTCACCAGACAAGCCCTGAGGCCTACAATAGACACCCTTCCAGTTGCTGTAAACTGCCAGCCTGATGTTCCCACCACTGTACCTTGATTCTGTGACTATAAAGACCTCATGAAATTGTTACTTGGCTGGAACACAATATTCCTGGCAACTTGAAACCTTGTCTCTGGGCCGTGATCACTCATATTTGGGGTGATCACTCATATTTGGGATCTGAATAAACTATCTCATATCCCCTTTGAAGTGAGAGCTGTATTTTTGTGGATACCCATGGAATCACCTTTCAATGGCCGCTGTGATCTGTGGGTCTCTCAATGGCTACACACTATTACTGCATTATTACTATACTGGGGCCTGCTTCACTGGTTGCTGGGTCTGGTCTGGGAATATTGTAAGAATGAACTCCTTTCTCTTCTTCTCCTGATAAGGGGAGGATGCCAGGAGCTGGAGAGGCCCTGCTCTGCCTCAGGTCAGGTCAAATTCAGCATTTCCTGAGCTTAGCCTTTTTCACTGTGCCCTCTCCTTCCCCCTGGATATGGGTGTGGGTGAGGCTGTCTTCATATTCACTCCTTCTGCTTTGGGGCTGGGGATCTGCACTGTGACGTGAAACCTCTGAGAGCACTCTATGGACACTGTTTGTTTCATTTTCCCTGTTGATTAGTTCACCTTCTGGAACCATCCACTTTCATCCTGAAGCATTTCCTGTGCTTTTCTTATCAAGCTCATCCACTAGAGGCACATTCTCCCAGGGCATGTTCATCTGGGCAAGTCTTCCCTTTTACCTTCTCCTCAGAGAGGCAACATGGTCAGACCTACCTATTTGGTTCATTTTGGTTTTCCCGTGGATGGTCTGAAAACACTGCCCTGCTACTGTCTGGCCTCACTTGCTTCTGCCGAGAGGTGGGCTGACTCTTTACTGGGGGCTCTCCTGGAGCTATTTGTCTCTAACTGCCTTCAGGATTCTCTCCTCATCTTTGAACACCAGCATTTCAATGAGGGTTTTCCGGCTGTGGGTCTGTCTGCATCTACCTTCCTTTGAGTTCACGGTTCCCGCACAGGAGGGATATCGCTGCTTGATGACTTTGGGGTCTTAGGTCATGAGGTCTGGGTGACTTCCGTGCTCCTCTCTCTCCTCTCCCTCTGGGTATCCCATCGGGCCTACGCTGCCATGTTTACCGGTACCCTACCTTCCTCTGGGGCTCATTTCATTTCCTCTTCTCTTATTCTCTCTTGCCTCAGTGTGCATGCTCTCCGCCTGCAGAACTTGAAGTTTGTTTATTCAAATCTATCTGAACTGGTTTAGTCTTTTTCCTCTTGTTCTAATTACTGTACTTCACAAGTCTAGACTTTCTGTTTGACCCCCTTTTGTTCTTTTAACCGCTTTGCCAGGGTTCTGTTTGACATGGAGCCATCATCACACCTTCCCATGTGACTTTAATCACACTTCTCAGGAGTTCAGTGGACATACTTATTTTTTCTATTTCATTTTGTATGTGTGCTGTATGTGAGGTGAGTGTTCCTATGAATGTCGGGAATGCATGCAGGTGCACACGCATGCATATGGAGGCAGGAGGTGGGTGGTGAATATCTTTCCTCAGATGCTCCCAACCTCATTTTCTGAGAGTTTCTCAGTGAACCCAGGGCTCACAGTATTGACTAAGCTGGTGGGCAAGGGAGCTCCAGGGACCCACCCATCTCTGCTTATCCAGCACTGGAATTATAGGCTTCCTGGCTTATAATTACGTGGGAGCTCCTCAGTGTTAGATCATAGATCCTCTAGCAGCTGTTCTCTCCCCCAAATCGGGCCACCCCCTCCTGCGGTCTCTCTGTGTGACCTTGCAGCTCTCAGGGTTCTCTCTCTCCCTTTGCAGGAGCAAGTCTGCCTGCTCCCTACTACCCAGACTCAAGTCTTACTTACTGTTCTGTTGTTGTGATGGAACACCATGACCGAAGCATTTACTGGGGGGTTTGCTTACAGTTTTAGAGGATTAGTCAATGAAAATCCTGGTCGGGGAGTATGATGACAGATAGACAGGCATGGATAGAGCAGTAGCTGAGAGCTCACATCTTATCCCAATATGCAGGGGAGAGAGAGAGACAGACAAGAGAGACAGAGACAGAGAGAAAGACAGAGACAGAGATAGGCAGAGACAGAGAGAGAGGTAGGAGAGACTGGGCCATTCCCAGTAACACACCTCTTCTGACAAGGCCACACCTCCTAATCCTTCCCAAACAGTTCCACCAGGCATTCAAACATACGCCCATGGAGGCCATTCTCATTCACACCACCACAATCACCTAGAGTTATAGACAGACTTTCGTTGCTGCTGTGTGACTTCTAGCACATAGGTTAGGTTATATGATGTGGAACTTACTCCCTCTGTTCCCTGAAACCTGTAAGAGCAAGAAATCGCCTTTATTCTTCCACAACTGAAAGTTCTTTCTGAAGGGCGATTGCTCTATGCTTCCTTTCTACAGATCAAACATTTCTTACAGTTGTAGCTCCCTACTACCCAACCCATGGATGTATCTTAGAGGCTAGTTTGAAGCTTTTTCCAAATGAATTTGGACTTGGTCATGCTTACCCTTGCTTACCAGGCCTTCTCTTGCCTTCTCCTTGTCTGGGGCATGCATGGGCACACGGCCCTGCTTCTTTACATGCCTCCATTTGTCACCCTCCTGTCTCTTCCCACCTCCTCCTTCCAGGGGAGAAACAAGCTTCACCATAACAGATACTAAACAGGTAAGCAGATGAGATGCCCCACACTGGGGGACATAATACCCCAAGCAGCTTTGGCATGACCATAGACACCTGGAATGGCGGTGATTTTGATTAGGGCTTGCTTCCTCTCTTTCTTGCTATAACTAGCTATCAAATCTACTAACTTCTGGTTGCACATAGTATACACACAAACACACACACACACACACACACACACACACACACACACACACACATAACTTGATCCATAAATTAATTGGATCACATTGTGATTCTTTAGCAGGATGGTTTTAAAGTCAGTGTCTGGTGTTTCCTCTAATTCTCCCTGGTGTCCAATCTCTGCACAGCAGGGCTGGGGAAATGGCTGTCAGTGAAGTGCCCGCTGTGTGAACATAACGGCCTGCTTTCAACCTTAGCATCAATGTAAAAGCCAAGCTTAGATGTAATCCCTCTGCTGGGGAGCCAGAGAGAGGAGGATCCCTGAGGCTTGCTGAACACTGAGCTCCAGGGTTGGCTATAAACCCTACCTCAAAATGTAAGATGGAGAACAGCCAAGGAAGACACCAGATATTCACATAAATACACAGGTGCATATACATGCACGCATGTGCACAGAAGACTCAGGCTGAGTCCTGGCTGGAGGAGCAGGACAATAGCCATCACTCGGCACCTCTTGGCACAGAACCCCTACTTCCAGGGGTCCAACCATTCTGAGAACGTCCTTCCCAGGGAAGAGCATCTACCCCATAGGCTGGGCTGAAAAGAAGCCCCCAACTGTTCTAACTGTATCTCCAGGGTTTAGATTCAGCACTAGGTGTCCCTCCCAGGAGAAAGCCTGTGGCCTCTGAGGAAGGACCCACATGTACAGTCGCGTGGAGTCTCTACCGGGCTAAATTGGGGCCAGAGCAGGGAGCAACCTGGAGCAGCCTTCTGTCATGTGGGTTTTCTTGAACGGATGTTTCTTTATTCATTATTTATCTTTAAAATCATTCCAGAAGCTTCTTTTCACTGTCACCAGCTCCACTATGCAGCATGTCATGGAGTCCCTACCCCCTCACCCACCATCTGGCTAAATGTTGAAATCCTCTGATTTATTTGTTTTTGAAACAGGGTCTCACTGTGTATCTCTAGCTGACCTGGGACTCACTATGTAGCCCAGGCTTGTCACAGAAATCACAGAGTCACAGAGATCAGACTGCCTCTGCCTCTCTGGTGCTGGGATTAAAGGTGTGCACCACGACCCCTTCTTGTCCTCTGAATTTTTAGTACTTATTTTCAACAAGTCATCCCACTGATTTCTCTTATTTTGATAATAACATAAATAGGAGAAAATATTTAATCTGTTCCACTAAAGTCAAGCTATATGAAATGGAGGATATCCATTTTCCTTTATAAGGATGGCTATTTCGTGAGGCCTTGCCTACATACACCGAGCGGAGCGTGTTATATTCTTTAATCCTCAGAACTCAGTGAGGTAGCCGCAATAATTATCCCAGCTTTGCAGGCAAGGCAAACCTTTACAAAGGAGGTTAAGTGATCTGTCAAGTGACTGACAGCTCGTATATGGTACATCTGGGATCCAAACTCTAAGCAGGCTCCAGGGTTTACGTTTTTAATCACCACAACACAAAACACCTCACATCAACAGTTTATCAACTAACGTTAGACCTTTTCTGGAAAGATGAATCATTTGTAAGCCACGATGTGTGTGATTCTCACCCAGCCCCTCCTGCTTCTTTGGTATGTGTGTTGTGCGCATGTGATGTATGTTTATGGATATGTGAGTGGGTACAGATGCCCATGGGTACATGGGGACCAGTGGAGGACATCAAGTGTCCTTCTCTAGCACTCCCCACTTCATTGTCTTGAGAAAGGGACCTCGCTCACTGAACCTAGAGCTGGGCCGGCAGCCAGCAAGGCCAGTCTTCCTGTCTCCACCCACCACTGTGCTGGTGTTATAGCTCTGTGTGCACAGGTCTTCACGTTTGTTCAGCAGAGGCCCTTTGCCCACCGAGCCAGCTCCCCGGCTCTTATGTTTCCCTTTCTCCTTCCCAAGGTCTTACTGCTATTTATCACAGCTAGTTATATGGGCTAGAAATCCCAAACCATGTTAACCAGCAGAGGTATACTAGAGGTGGAAGTTCTCACAGGGAGCTCCTTGGTGATGACAAAATCAGTCACTGATTCTGACAGAAATGTTGGTAAATGTGGGCACACAACAAGTGTGGACACACACACACACACACACACACACACATGCACACACGCACGCACACACCCCATTTGTTGACTCTGGGTTAACCTGGATGGAGGAACACAGGCTTTGGCATGACTCTGCTATGCACACAGAGAGGATGATGAAGGAATGTAGGAGGCACCAAAGCCAGAGGCAAAGCTGACCACCCCTGGACCACAGAGACAGGCTGGCCTTTGGAGTGGCGGCCAGCCTCTGTTCAGAGTCCCTGTGAACAGTATACTCCCTGGAATGGGAGGGGGTGCTGCTGATTTGGGGTGTCAGATCTCTTTCTTCCCAGGCTGCTGGCTCGCTGAACAAAACACAGCTGAATGCTTCAGCTCCTGTCTCAGCTCTCTGGCCTTGGTGGTGATAGGCCATGAACTCTGGTGTTCTGGTTACAGGAGGTGGCTCTGGATGCAAGTGACAAAATGTCCCAGCAGAAGGTTTTTACATATGTGTTCTGAGTCTGGAGGGAATGACTCCCAGTTGAACACTGTCAAGTTTCCACCCATAGCACAGGCATGGCCGCCGCCTGGCTGCTCTAGCTCCCGCTGCTGAGCCTTCCTGCACTAGCGTCTGGGTAGGACGTCCCCACACCATGCCACTTGGGCCACCTCTTTCTAACAGTTTCATATCCACACAACAGCGGCACAAGTTCCTGCAAAGAAAACACACACTGCTCAACCACAGGTTGATTAGAACGTCAATGATGATGGAGAGGTTAGAATATTGCAGGTCCAGGACCCAGCTATAAATTATTTTGGGGTATTCTGGTCCCTCATGAGCTGTTTATTATCCATCTCTGTATGTGACTGTGCTGGGTAGTTTTGTGTCCACTTGACACAAGCCAAAGTCATCGGAGAAGAAGGAACCTCAATTGAGAAAATGCCCCCCATAAGGTCAGGCTGTAGGCAAGCCTGTAGGGCATTTTCTTAGTGAGTGACATGGGAGGGCCCAGCCCATGGTGGGTGGTGCCCTCCCTGGGCTGGTGGTCCTGAGTTCTATAACGAAGCAAGCTGAGCAAGCCATGGGGAGCAAGCCAGTAAACAATTCCTCCACGGCATCTGCATCCACTGTTGCCTCCACGTTCCTGCCCGGCTTGAGTTCCTGTCCTGACCTCCTTCAATGATGGACTACAACATGGGAGTGTAAGCCAGACAAAGCCTTTCCTCCCCAACTTGCTTTTTGGTCATGGTGCTTCATTACAACAATAGAAACCCTAATTGAGACAGTGACCTAACATCTTTGTGACTTTTAGGCAAATCTTTTCTGAAGGTATAAGTAGACCTCTGGCATCTACCAACCCAAAGGCTAAGAATGTCCCCAGACAGCATCTGAAGCTGTAGTGGAAATTCCCCGGCTCTGCTGTAACCACCTACCAGCGGTTTCCACCAGTAGATTTTTTAAGTGCCTTGATTTATGATGATTTACTTGCTTTGTTACCATATAATCCTCACCAAACTCCTACCATGTTGAAACACATGACCTGGGGTAACCTCCTTTGTGTTCCAAAGCCATGACCACTCAGACTGGGCTACAGAGTCAACTCTCTCTATCCCCTTTGGGGTAATAGTTGTGTTTTTGTGTCGTGAGTACAACTCTTTCAAGACATTCACTTATAGTGCTGAGCACATGCCAGGCACCAGGCACACAGCAAGTGAAGTATCCGGTGACTTTTATCCCACACGGTTACTCTGCTAAAAGCAAATTGTCTGGACAGTGTCATTGCACTGGAAGATGCCTCCATCTTGCCTTCGCTCTGCTTGCTGTCTCTTCTTGTGACTAAATTGAGGGTGACCTCTAGGGCTGGGGTTATGGCTTGATGGCTAACATGCTTGTTACACAGGCATGAGAATCTGAATTCAATCACAAAAATCCATGCAAGACAGCATAGTATGGGGCACACACTTGTAATCCTAGCACTGTGGGTGTGGTCACAGGAGGCTGCCTGGGGCTCACTGGCCAGCTAGCCTCCCTTCTTTGGTGAGTTCAAGGTTAAAGTGGCAGAGTGTCTCCAAAACATAAAAGGCAGAGTGACTGAAAAAGATACCCGAGGCTGACTTCTGACCTCCACATGACCATATGCATGTATATACACACCAGCACACACACACACACACACACACACACACACACACACACACACACACACATGGTGGACACTGCCATAAGGAGTCTGGGGCTGTACATGGAAGGCTACATGTGAAGAGAGGGAAGGGGCCGTGGCCAGAGAATGGTTGTATGTACAGTGCAGTGCAGGGCTCCCCTGGAAACTATACTAGAGCAGCTCTCCTGGGTTTGGAATGTGCAGCTGCCATGGCTGAGGCACAACCCTGTCTGGAGGCTCAGGAAACACCCTCCACCTCTGGCACATCTGCTGTTCCCTCTGGGCATAAGTCTGAGGGAGGAATTCTTGGTGATAGTCCTCTGTACAGGTACTGCCCTTTCTTGATGACACCCTCCCCACAGTACACTCTGCTTCATTATTCTCTCCTGTTGCACACACACTTGCATTTCTGCATACCTGCTTTCTTAATGCATACCATATGCCGTGGTGTGGGAAAAGGGGGGAAACTGTGTCACCTCAAGTATGCATGCAGTTTGCCAAGGCTGGGGATGAGCAATCCTGCAGAGAGTCAGTCTTGATGCTTGCCCCTCGCCAATGTGTTCTGTTTTTCTTTCTTTGCCACAGATTTTTTTCTAGTGTCTTTCACTGAGGATCATTTCCATAACCAGTCCCTCTGGAGTTTTGCCAAAAATACACTAGCCTTGTTGGGAAGGAAACTCTTCCTCCACCCACTCAGGCTCTCTGACTGCATCTGCAAAGTGAGCCTGCAACAGATGGTTTGAAGAAAAGGGAACATTTGTATGTAATGCTAAGAGTCTTGTATGGAGTTTGGAATACAACTCAATGATAGAGCCCCTGCCTAGAATCCCCCAGTGAGGGGCTGGGGTGTGGCTCAGTGGTAGAGCCCCTGCCTAGAATCCCCCAGTGAGGGGCTGGGGTGTGGCTCAGTGGTAGAGCCCCTGCCTAGAATCCCCCAGTGAGGGGCTGGGGTGTGGCTCAGTGGTAGAGCACCTGCCTAGAATCCCCCAGTGAGGGGCTGGGGCATGGCTCAGTGGTAGAGCACTTGCCTAGAATCCCCCAGTGAGGGGCTGGGGTGTGGCTCAGTGGTAGAGCACCTGCCTAGAATCCCCCAGTGAGGGGCTGGGGTGTGGCTCAGTGGTAGAGGCCCTGCCTGGAATCCCCCAGTGAGGGGTAGTAGTAGAGCATCTGCTTGGCATAGGCAAGGCCTTGGTATCATCCCCAGGGCACACAGAGAAAATAGAATAGTTTTATCTGAGGTTTCAGGGGAAGAGCAGTAAACGCTATAGAAAGAGCTGTTTCCATAGAGCCTTTTCAACCATTTAGAAAAGAAATGCAAACTTTAAAGAGAAACGCCAGAGCACAGGCACAGAGGACATTGTGCCTCTCCAGATAGGAGACAAGAGGAAAGCCGCAGCACAGGGTTGATGGTGGCCAGGGCCATCAGGAAGGGTGCCAGTGACTCCTCTCAGGGCAGCCCATCGCAGCAATAAGACTGGTCTCCTCCTCTGAGTTCTCTTTGGGGGAAGTGAGGTCAGGAGAGAGTCTTCTCTAGGGGCGCATGGGGTGTTTTCAGCAGTACAGGCAGGGAACTAACTCATCCCACATCTGTTTTCCTTAGCTGTTTTCAGCTGAAGTACATCTATTTAGGGAGCAGACTATCCCCATCTATCTTCTTTTTTTTTTCTTCTGAGACTGGGTTTCTCTGTGTAGCTTTGGAGCCTGTCCTGAACTAGCTCTGTAGCCCAGGCTGGCCTTGAACTCACAGAGATCCACCTGCCTCTGCCTCCCGAGTGCTGGGATTGCAGGAGTGCACCACCACCGCCTGGTCTCATCTACCTTCTTCTATGTCATAGACTGACAGACACATAGGACACCAAGGAAGGAAGGAGGGGGGGAGTGGGAAAAGAAGGACACCGAGAGGGACAGATGACTGAACAAGTCAGATGGGCAAAAAATAGTAAAACTGTCCCCAAATTAGTGTTTGACTTTTGTATTTTAAGCATTCATTCTGAAATCTACAAAAGAAAAAGCATCATGGACAGATACATGTATTTCAGAACCATGCATGAGCTGCAGCCAAGAAAGCTCCCAGCAGCTGGTTCAGCGCTTCAGAGTTTGTAATGCTTCAACTGAACCTGAGTTTGCCTCTCAGCATCCTAGTCAGGCAGCTCACAACCACACATAATTCCAGCTACAGGAGATCCAACATCCACTCTGCAGTCCTCCAGCACCTGCACTCACGTGTGCATAGATCCCCCACATAGACACATATACATCATTAAAAAATAAATGGGAAAAAGGGAAACCTGCAGAGATGCTTAGTTGTAAAGTGCTTGCTTTGCCAACATAATGATCTGAGTCTGATCCCCCAGCATCTCTATAAATAAGCCAGACTTCTTGGATCACACTGTCAGCACTGGGGAGGTGGACTCAGGCTGACCCCTGGGGCTCTTTGGCCAGCTAGCCTTGCCTAATTGGTCAACGAGAGAATCTTGCCTCTAAAATAAAAACATGAGCAGCATATGAAGAATGACAACCTGAAGTTGTCCTCTGGCTTCCACCACAAGAATGTATACACACACACACACACACACACACACACACACACACACACACACCTGCACATGTGCAGGTGTCAATAGTATAGCTAAGAATGCTGAGTGTTGGTATTGGTTCATGTGTCAGTCACTACTTTTTCTTCGGTTTGCACAATACAGGCCAAGTGTCCTGATCTGAAAATCCTGAATCCAAAATGCTTAGAAATTTCAAAGTTGGGAGAGATGACACAGCGGTTAAAAGCACTGCTCTTCCAGAGGATCTGGGTTCAATTCCCAGCACCCATGTGGCAGCTCACAACTGTCTATAACTCCAGTTCCAGGGGATCTGGCTCCCTCACACAGACATACATGCAGCAAAACATCAAAGTACATAATAAAAGTAAATTCTGAAAAAAAGAAATGTGAAACTTTTCAAGCACCAAAATGACATTCAAAATGTTTCAGATTTTAAAACATTTTGGATTTTAGATTTTCAAAGTAGGGATGCCCAGACCATTCTGAATCAAAAATGTGTCCAGCCCCCAGCATTTTAAATGAGGGTTCATCCACCTGTGATAAAATCAGAGTGGACCCTGGGAGGCCACCGTCCCTGTCCTTCATAGCCTCCTTTGGTGCACCACTGAGATGTGGAGATGGGCTAAAGGGATTGGAAATGAAAAGGCCAGGCTCCTAGCTCGAAAGATTTATGTAATTTACATAAATCTGCATGTTGAGTTCAAAAAGCATAGATCTGCAATATTCAAGTTAATTAGGGCAAACTTATTTAATATGAGTCCAATATTCAAGAATAACACAGATAAAATACAGAGCCATTTAAATAAACCAATTGTTTTAATCATTTCTTGATTGGGATAGCTAAAATAAGCTTCATAGACATATGGCAGTGCCAGCAGGGTGCTGGTTCCCACAGTGTGACTGTGGGGAGCAGAGTGAAGGCAGGAACAGCCCCAGAGCTGAGCTGACAAGGCTGCAGATACAAACAGCCCTGTGCCTCAGCTGCAGCAGGGGAGGCAGCTGAGGACTTCCTAAAGAGCTGGCTGCACCAAAGCCCTCAGAAGGGGCTTCAAGCACTCTGCCACTTGATCCTGGATGGGTGGTGGGGAGAACCCCAGCCAGTCCTCAACTTTCCTCTGGAGTTATGCAACTGGAGTTCGGGGCTGCTTGCTACCTGTCACTTGCAGAAACCCATGCATGAGTGAGATAGGAACTGAACCTTTAGAACTGCATGTTGTTCAGAGAGCCAGCTACCTGAGAGGACAGTGGTTAGCATCCTACATATCTGTCTATGGGGGAGGGGGAAGGGGCAGGCAGTCAATCATCTCAGAGCTGTTCATCTCCTCAGGAGGTCAGCAGGTTTCCGAGACTTGCCGTGTCTGTGTGCCTCCTTTCAGCCCTGGCCCTCTTCCTTCTCTCTGCATGTCTGGACTCAGGCACTCATGAATCACTGAGTCCAGTTAGCGCCTGCTCTAGGCATCCTTGTACTCCTCCAGGGCACCTGGTCTGGGAGGGGTTAACCCAGGATAAGTCATGGTAACACATGATTGCCAATTCCTTCCTATGACATGGGGGCACCGGTGTGTCTTTATAATATGCAATATGAAAGTGTCCCTAGCCATCCCTCCTATCTATCATTAAGAGGGGACACAGCACATCCACCCAGTATGGGTAGGTGTTCAGGTGGAGTTTTCAGAGGGGGTTGGCCTAGGAAGACAAGTTCTCTCAGTGCACAGACCCTTCACTCCACCAGGTCCCAGAGGGTATCTCCATCACAGAGCAGATTCCTGAGTCCCCTCCTGTATAAAGTGACTCTTCTCCGTGCCCACACTGATTGCATTGTCAAAGAGAGGGGCTGGGAAAGGTAGAGCCAAACCTTCTAAGAATGAGTGTGCCTGGCAATCAATAAGAACTCCAGAAACACCAACATTTTCAAAACCCTGGAAACTAATCAAAGACTTGCAACAGTCCAAGCACTCACTGCTTATTCAAGACAAACACGAATTCTACTGAGAAACAGCAGATGACAATGAGTTTGACTCACCCTAAGCCAAAGCCCCTGTCCTGGTACAACATGACCTATAAAAACCAACATTCTCGCAAGCGCAGTAGCTGTGAAACCCAACAGACCCAAAGCCACTGGTAGGGCCGGGAAGGAATTGCTGCTCTCTGACCTGTCAAGAGGCTCCCTGGGAAAGCTCCACTCTCAGGGCTTGCTTTTATTTGACCCAAATCAGAGCTCACTTAGTACAAAAAGCCCAGCCTCAGGGAGCTAGCTGCAAACAATCAGTTGCAATTGTTCAACACTACAGCTGCCCACAGAGCCATACCAGTCAGGGCTAACTAACACATGTCTGCCGTGAAGTCCAAAAAAGGAAGCTGAAGAATGGCATGGGTGGAGGAGACAGTGTGTAAGACCTCTGACATACCGGGGGTATTTAGAACAGCACAGGCATACATGCAGAGCTGTGGACACATGTAGAAAAAGATCTAAAACAGTCCTGATGTTTCCCCTCTGGTTGGCCCATGTCTCTGCACAAGCAAGAGAGGAAGGCAAGGCTGGGGAGGTGGCTCAGCTACAAATGTGTTTGCTGTGCAACTGTGTGGATCTGAATCCCATCCCCAACTCTCACACAGAAAGGCTGGGCACTGTGGCACTTCCACAAACTCAGCATTAGGAGGCAGAGATGACAGGATGGTCCCTGAGGCTCACCCATCGGCCAGTCTAGCTGAACTGGTGAGCTACAGGTTCAGTGGGAGATTCCATCTCAGAAAAATAGAGGGAGACAACTACTAATCCACTGGCCTACACATACACACACACATACACACATGTGCACATGTGCACATGCACCTCTTCTACAGCACACATGGAAGTGAAGGGTTGGAAACTGCCTGCCCATTTCCAACACACACTTCGGCACATGGGAACCCTTACCCAAAGCTCTTGAGGATGTCTTGGACATTTCCAGGCCTCAGGAGACTACAACTTAACTACTCAGCAACTTTAGACACCAAAGAAAGGCAGAATAGGCTAGCAAGATGGCTCAGTAGGTAAAGGTGATTGCCTCCAAGGGTTGATGACCTGAGTTCCATCTTCTGGACCTACACAGTAGGAGAGCATAGTCTCCTGGAGGTTGTCCATGGTCCATACACACCCACATATGTATACACCTACATAGATACTGTCTCCAGCTACTGGACTTCCTTGACAAAACCTTTAAATTAGCAATCACAAATATATTTCCAAAGCCAAAAGAATCAATTTCTGAATACCTCTCGGCAAGCATGAGAACTGTGTCTCCTTCCCCAGTACCAAATGCTAATTGAAGAAGCCAAGCAAGACAGATGCAGCTGTTGGAACAGGCGGGCTGAAGACAGGACTCTAAGGGGCAGTCCCAGAAACACTGCCAAGCACGTCTGCCTCCAGAGCAGGGAGCTCTGGAGAGATGGTGGATAGCTCTGCTCATCGCAAATGAAACAGACCTGCACACGTGTCTGTCACTCCATTATTTGTGCTTTCTACAAATCAGTCATATAGAGGAGCCCATAAGACAGGCTCAATGAAACAATTCAGGACAGCTAGCTGCATGTCCTCAGGAGTCTTCATGACATAGTTCTCATGTCACCTAAAGAAAGACCCTCAGGTTGGAGAGATATCCTAGCAGTTAAGAGCATTGGCTGTTCTTCCAGAGGACCCAGGTTCAATTCCCAGCACCCACATGGCAGCTCACAACTGTCTATAACTCCAAGATCTGACACCCTCACACAGACAGAGATGCAGGCAAAACACCAATGCACATAAAATAAAAGTAAATAAATTATTTTTAAAAAAGACCCTCAGACAAAACAACACACTTTGTATCTGGTTCAAGTGACCTGCATGAGACACAGTGATTAAGTTAAAACATGCCTTAAAGACATTACAGGCCTCAGAGGGAATGTATCAAACACCTCTATCATTCCCACTGAACTGCTTAATGTCTATTGTAACTTGCTTAGACAAGCGACAGACCAAAGCACAAGCTTGAGATTTCTAGAATCTGTTGCTAGAAACTGGGTTATTTCCCCAGGCTCCAGTGTAACTTCCAATCAGGATAAAGTCTTGTTCTACCTAGGTAAGGAAGGAAGGCCATCCAGAGAAGAGTGAACCAGCACATTGGCACTCTGGGGGCTGGGGGGGGGGGGGTGGCTTAGCGGCTTGAAGCTACTGTAGTGCAATCATTAGGATCAGAGTTCAGACAGCTACCACCCACATAAATGCTGGATGGGCTCCAGGGCCCATCAGTAATCCCAGGGTCCAGGCACAGGCTCGATAGCTAGACTAGCCAGGGAGGCGAACTTTGCCTTGCACTCAGTGCATAAGTGTATGCCAAAGGAGCTCTTTCTATGCCCTTTCCCGGGTTGCCTTTGGTCAGTGTTTTATCACAGCAACAGCAAAGAAACAAGAATACACACACACACGCACACACACACAAACACACACATACACATACACACACACACATACACACACATACATAACACACAAACACACACATACATACACACACACACGCACAAACACACACACACACCACACACACATACACATACACACACACACAAACACACACCACACATACACACACACACCACACACACACATATACATACACACACATACACACACACAAACACACACCACACACATATACATACACACCACACACACACATATACATACACACACACACACACACACACACACACGCACACATACACACACACACACATACACACACACACACACACACACACACACGCACAAACACACACACATGCACACACACAAACACAAATACACACACATACACACACACACACATTTTAAAGACACTTTGGTCCATCCCTGAATTGCAACGTAAATGAAAGCTCAGGGCTGCCGCTCCACGCTCTGCTGCAGCTAGGGATCCTGAATTGGGGGGCTTGCATCCCCTCGAACACTACACACACCTCCTCACGGAGTGTGCACCTAGACATTTTAGAGCTTCAATTAAACCAATGAGGAGACACTGCGCGAGGATTAATTAGTATGTGCCTCCTGGGCTCTTCCAGTGAGTCCCAAGAAGAAAGCAGAGAAATGTGTTGTTGTTCGGAGACAAAAGTGTAATTATTACCACTGAACACAGGGGAACGTGTGAATGGAAAGAGTTAGGATTGCGTGAGTACTGACGGGGTATGAACATGAGCTGTGCAGAGAGGAAAGGGGCCGTGCCATCTGCGGGAAACCTCCTGCATCTGTCCTTACGCTAATCTCCAAATCTCACTGCAGTGGCTCAGCGCAGGAAACAGGCACACTCTTGTTATTTACACGTGTGGCAAACACCTTTGCACTCCTGTGTTCAGGGCAGGTGGAAAGCCAGTGGTTTTCCTACGCTCTGCCCATAAAAACACAAATAGTGAGAGCTGACTGGCTCACTGACGTCACCAATTACCCCAGAACAGGGAGAGCCAGCTGGAGCCCTGGGCAGTCACTGCTGGCAGAAACTCCTTCTTTTACTGTCCCATGTCAAAAATGAAGTTAGCAGGTGATGTCTCTCCTCGGGGAACCCCTCCCTCATCTCCCTGGGTCTGCAGGCTTCTTTAGTTCTGTTCATGTGACCGTGCTGTGTTAGGATGCTGTCTGTGTTCCTGCGGTTCTTATCACTGTCACAGCAGTGAGCCGGCAGAACAACTAGATACATGGACCTCCTCGGTCCCTTAAAACATCACATCTGGATGCCTGCCGTGGTGGATCTCAACCACAGGACTAAAACACAGAGGGGCTCAGCTCTGAAGGGACACCGGGAACATGAAAGGACAGTGTGACGGTTGTCCTTCTGGAACTCAGAGGCTATCACCCTCTCCCTGAGTTTCAGCAGCTATGGGAATGCAAAGGCATCAGAGGCCCTGATGCTTCTCCAGGTAACCACAAGCTTCCTCCCACCTGGGCTCTGGGCTTGGTCACGTGACTTGGTTCTCCTGCAAACTTGATTTACAAAACACTTACATTACAGCTGGGCTTTCTTTCTCGGGCACAGTGCTGGGGAAACATGTCCACTGGGGCCTTGCAGAATGACAGAGGGGCCAGGTAAGAGAAATGAGGATACCATCAAAGCCACGCCTGAGCAGCCAGCCCTGGCCACCCTCGCAGCTTTGGCCAATCAGTACTCCACCAATGCATAGACCTGTGACAAAAACCAAAGCTAGTCTTTGAGGTCACGGAAGTAGAGTGGTGTACCACGCAATCAACGCAGAAGTAGAGGATGAAAGCTGAGAAAGAAAACTATCCAGTGGTTCCGGGCCTGGGGATATACACCAGTAGGTAAGAGCAGCTGCTGCAGATCCCCAGGATCCATGGACAAGCTGGGTGTCATGGCTTGAACCTGTAACCTTGTGTTGCTGTATTATCCCAGATAAGCAGATCCACATATAACACACACACACACACACACACACACACACACACACACACACACACACACACACCAAGAGAGAGGGAGAAAGAGAGAAAGAAAGAGAGCACACACAGTTCTGAGGTTCATCTGCAACCTTAAGCCAGATGTGCGATCGCAAAAAAGACCGATGAAGAGCCAGGCGAAGGTCTCCAGTGGAAGCCAGAGTTTGGAGGAACAGCTGCCAGAAGGCCTGGGCCATGGCCTCTCTCTCCGCTGTATCCTTCATTCTATCTGAGGCTCTTCCAGTTGGCTGCCTCTTCGTCTGTTTGCTCTAGGGAGTTTCCTGGAAGGAATGAGGCCTTTCATTTTGCCTGTAAGGAAAACGAAGCTAAGACCTGGATGCCAAGCCATCACTGGCTCACTTCCCAGAGCAAAGGGCCATTTGTCACCTCCCCCTCCAGGTTCCACTGCCAGGATACTTAATCTTCTACTGGGCTCTTCCCACTGGCATGGTCCTCTCTCTTCCTCTGAGAGCCTCGTCCGGTACATCTCTATCACCCTTGGAATCCTCCCCTCCCATCATCCCACGGTCTGCTCTTGCAGATGTTACCACAAGACTCAGAGATTTGGCAACAGTCAGCTCTGTTCACAGGCCTCACTCCAGGACTCCTGCCCTAAGGACTGGAGGAAACAGCTCCACACCTTAGCTCTTGGATTTGAGCTACAGGTGACTGAGCAGGAAACCCATGGTAGAGCCCTGTCAGTGTAGCAGTCACTGGGAGTGTCTCCAGAAAGCCTCCCACCCCTCAGACAGAAGCCTTTTGTCTAGCGGTGTTCCTCATGCTGTCTGTCTTCACTGGGATTGTATTGCTGTGATAAAGCAACACAACCAAGATAATTTATAGAAGAGTTTATTTGGGCTTACTGTCCCAGCACGATAAGAATCTATCATGGCAGGACATCATGGTGGCAGGCAGACATGGTGGCAGGCAGACATGGTGGTAGGAACAGCCGAGAGCTTACATCTCAGACTGCAAACAGGAAGCAGAGAGAAAACTGGGGACCTCAAAGCTTGTCCCAGTGACATACTTCCTTTAGCGAGGTGTCCTAAGCCTTTCCCCAAAATGCCGCCAGCTGGGGACCAAATGGTAAGATACCCAAGACTCAACCAGGTGGTGGTGGTGGCGGTGGCGGTGGCGGTGGAGGCAGCGGTGGTGCATGCCTTTAATCCCAGCACTTGGGAGGCAGAGGCAGGCAGATCTCTGTGAGTTCAAGGCCAGCCTGGTCTACAGAGTGAGTTCCAGGACAGGCTCCAAAGCTACACAGAGAAACCCTGTCTTGAAAAAAACCAAAACCAAACAAACAAACAAAAAGAAGATACCCAAGACTCTGGGGGTCATCTCACTGAAACCACCAGTGTCTGTCTCAAAGGGGTTCCCTTAACAGCAGCTCCTGAGCCCGCGGAATTCTCCTCGAGACTCAGATTTCCTATATCCACTCAGCACTCCTGCAGACTGAATAAATAATGAGACCTCAAGCCACATGTGCACACAAACATGTACTACAGCTGTTCGAATGGTGTGATCAACAAAACTGGGACTCTTTCAAACCCACTTTGAAGTATTTAAACTTTAAACTATTTTAAAGCCACTGTGTGATGTGTGCATTCTCTCTCTCTCTCTCTCTCTCTCTCTCTCTCTCTCTCTCTCTCTCTCTCTTTCTGTGTGCTTTCAGTTGTTGCCTATAATATGATAAAGTGGGGCTCCTTGAACATTCTGGTCTTCACACTGAAACAGGTAGGTTCAAAGCACTGTCCCACAAATCAGATGCAATCTTAGGCTAACCAGGGACCACAGCCAATCTTAGGGCTATCAGATTAGATAGACAGCATGTCTTAGGGTTGAGGGGAAGACACCCCAGTTATCATCTGTTCTGCTGTTGACTCTGGTCAAATGATTCTGTACAGTGGTGGAGTTAATAGCAACCCTGGCTTCAACTCACAAGATGCCAGTGATAGCCCCACACACAACTAAAAGACCCTAGCCACTGGACTGTATTGTTGAAAAGGTGGATCATTTCTCTAACTCTGAAACAGCACAAGGGCACCCCATCACACAGCCACTCCACAATGCAGTCTCTCCAAAGGTCTGTGTCCATCTGGGCTCACAAATGAGTCCTTGCTTACATAGAGGGGTTAATTTTTTCTTCTAAGTGTGAAACCAACCAACAACTGTGTGTGTGTCTGTGTGTGCAGGTACATGTGTGTGAAACATACATGTGTGCAGGTCAGCAGTCAATCTTGGCTGTTTTTCTCCATCTTCAGTCTACCTTGTTTCTTCAGACAGGATCTCTCACTGGTCTGGAGCTCACCAAGTATGGTCGGCTAGCTGACCAGCAACCCTATGAACCCACCTGCCTCCATTTCCCCAGTTCTCAGGTTTCTAGTGGGCACCACACCTGGCTTTTCACATGGATCTGGGGAATTGAACTCAGATCCTTATGCTCAGGAGGCAAGCACTGGACCATTGAGCCATCTTCTCTACCCATGGTTACTGCTTTCTTAAGATACAAGTTGGGGCTGGAGAGATGGCTCAGAGGTTAAGAGCACTGGCTATTCTTTCAGAGGTCCTGAGCTCAATTTCCAGCACCCACATGATGGCTCACACCATCTGTAATGAGATCTGGCTCCCTCTTCTAGCCTGCAGGGATACATGCAAACAGAACACTGTGTACATAATAAATAAATAAATCTTAAAAAAAAAAAAAAGATACAAGTCGCCGGGTGGTGGTGGTTTAATCTCAGCACTCATGAGGCAGAGGCAAGCAGATCTCTAAATTTGAGGCCAGCCTGGTCTACAGAACAAGGTCCAGAACAGCTAGGGCTACATAGAGAAATCCTGTCTCAAAAAAATAAAAAACCAAACCAAAACAAAAAAGATAAATCACTTAATTTCGCCAACTTTTACATCCAAACTTGTATTGAATGCTCCCAGAATTCAAATGCTCTATTAAAAGAGGATGTGCACTGCCCCTGTAAGGATGGAGCTGCTGCCACAATCCCAGGCCCCCAAACCTGGTGCCAAAGGAGAGGGTGAGTCACTAATAGCACAAGTTTTACATCCTCCTTTAAGTGAC
The DNA here is from genome assembly GCF_903995425.1 of Onychomys torridus. Lineage (NCBI taxonomy): Eukaryota > Metazoa > Chordata > Mammalia > Rodentia > Cricetidae > Onychomys > Onychomys torridus. Next base: position 9,907,678 of record NC_050464.1, read on the forward strand.
CTCCCCGAACCCCACCCCTTAAGAGAATGAGACAGAGTCTCAACTATCCAAGGCTGGCCTCAAACTCCTTATGCAGCCCAAGATGGCCAGGAACTGTTGATCCACTGCCTCTATCTCCCAACAGGTGTGCACCATCACACTAGGTTTCTGCTGTGCCAGGGATGGAACCCAGAGCTATAGACTGAACCACATCCCAGCCTGCTTTCTTGTTGTAATAAAAAAAAAAAAAAAATCAAATTTTTCTACAGAATGGTTTTGACGCAGAAAATTCATTCATGAATACAATCATCACATAGGAAGGTCGTGGTGATTTCATTTTCCACAGCATTTCCTCTGCAAGCCGTAGGACATATGGTGCTGCTTTTGTTCCTAATGCCAGCTTTGGGCCTCCTCTTGGCTGGAGCTAAGGATGAAGAATCTCCAGTCTTCTCTGCCACAGGCAAACTCACAGGCATGCACAACTAATGATAATACGGTGTGACGTGGCTCAGAAAGAAGAACACGGGTGCTCAGCTCCTCGATAAGGCTTGGAGGGAACAGGGAACAGAGAAGATGTGTGCTCTGATTTGAAGTTAATTGAGGGGAAAATTTTTCCAGATACAACAGAAGTAAACAGCACAGGTCAAGAATAATTAAAAGCTCGGAGAGCTGGGAGAAGGGTTCCGGGAGAGCAGCGTTTACAACACATGGAGCTGTTGATTAGACCAGTTAGGCTGAAGCATGGACAAACTGACAGGTCTTGGAGGGTTTGTTGCATTCCCCAAAACAGCCCCTGGGGTTCACTGATGCACAGAGACATTCTTAGAGGGCTTCTGAGGTGTCCCCCCCCCCCCAGGCATAAAAGAACAGGCTGTAATTATAGTAGTTACAAATCCTACGGGGGTCACTCAGCTAAGAACTGCCAAATGTTCCCAATTTCCTTCCTAATACAAAACGTGCTTGTCGAGAGAGAAATGTGTCTGTTCCTGGATATGTGTGCATGCATGCACAGCAACCTTCATGTTGGGAGCTGTCTATATTATTCTTTTGAAAGAGTCTTTCCTGAGCCTGGAACTCATGGACTAGACTAAGCTGGCTGCACAGTAAGTCCAGGGATTCTGCCTTTCTCTACCTCCCCAGGGCTGGGATGACCAGTGAGTGCATGCTGCCATGCCTGACTTCTGTTTACATGAGTTCTGGGGATGGAGCTCAGGCCTTCATGTTTGCACTGGTTCCTAGTTCCACTTCTGAGGCTGTGATGTAAAACAAAACAAAACAACAACAAAAAACCCTGGCATAAAGGATGTTTTTAAAGCTCAAAGTTCAAGGTTATAGTCCATGAAGTCAATACAGATGGAATTTAAAACAGCTAGCATATCACATCAGTGGTCAGGAGAAGGAAATGAATGTACACACCATCACTTACTTCTTTGTACTCAGCTTGATTTCTCCACTCTTAGTTCAGAGCACCCTTCCTAGAGCATGGCGCCACCCACAGTGGGCTGAGTCCTCTCACATCAACTAACTCAATTAGGACACTCCTTCATAGACTTGCCCACAGGCCAACACAGTGTAGACAACCCTTCATTGAGATCCTCTTCCCAGATGATTTTATGTTGTTATCAATTGACTACTAAAGCTAGCCACTGCAAAGAGCAGGCCCTTCACCAACTCAGCCATCTCCCCATCCCCAAGGACCTGTTGTAAATGTCATATTTGTGATCTTACATTCCCTTAAGTGGTTAGAGAAACCATCTAGAGAAGATATCTAAAAGAAGGTGAGTCCTGAGCTATCTCTCGTACGTTAGTTAAAGCGAGGACAGAAACAGTGGAGAGACCTGACAATCACTACTTTAGTCAGAGATCAAGGTCCACAGTGATACCATATTGATGGCTCATGCTTTTCCTATGGTACAACAAGAATGTCCTTGTGTCAGGAAGTCTTTTCCTCTAAATCCACACTCTAACCATGAGCAGAGCATCAGGGCACTATACAAGATCTCCAGCCAACACCCCTCGGAACTCCCAGCTTTACAAAAAACATGACAAGTCCAGGAAACTGCTATAGACTGAAAGATCCTAAGGAGACATGACCACTGCATAGTTTATATATAACAGAAGGATCCCAGAGCAGGGAATGACTGAGTGGAGGACGGGCTTTAGTTAGCTCCTTTTACTCTTGGTGAATCATTGTGTGGGTGGTTGGGTATATAAACCCATTGGGGTGTATGTGCGCCTGTGCACATGCCTGCAGAGGCCTGAGGCGGTGCGCTGGGTGTTCTGTCAATCTCTGCCTTACTCTCAGAAGGTCTGTGACTGAAGCTGGAGCTAGACTTCCAGCCAGCAAGCTCCAGCAATCCTTCCGAATCCTTCCTGACTGCTGCCTTTACAGGAGGAAGTGGACCATGCAGTTTCTTTTCTTTCAATGCAGGTATTAAATGTGAGATTCAAACTCAGACCTCATGTTTGTGCAGCAAAGTGATCTTACCCAAGGAGTCATCTTCCCAACCCTGTGAGGAGTCATTTTTAATTGCTGTCTCTGGCATAAAGGGAAGGAGGTAGGGCAGAACCAGGCTCATGGAGGGCCAGAAAATAACCGAAGGCTTTGGTGACCGACAAACTGATGGTAGAATGATGAATCCGATCTCATTCTTTCTAGAATGCAGACAGAAGGAAACCACTTCCTATTTAGAGATTCTGATTACACATTAGATTAGCCGACACGAACAAACAGAACTCTTGATTAAATCAATACGGCAAAACTCAGAGTAACTTGCTTCTCTATCTACTACGTAAACAAGGAGCAAGACTTTCCCAGCCCCTACTTACGATGCAAGTGAAAAGTTTAAAAATCAATCCCTCTGCTCCAGGGGACTGGCGCTGTCTCCCTAACAGTGTGCGGCTTTCTTATAGAGCAGGCATATCATGACTGCAGAGGCTGCAGCACACAAGAACACGTCAGTCAGAGAGACCTGCCTCATTCATGGTCAATTTATCAGGGAGACAGGCAATTACGCTTTGATTAGCATGTAATAAATGGTGTTTCTTTCCAATAGATCAAGTAAAGTAGGTGAGCAAAAACTGTTTGGTGAGATTTACACCCCCTTCTGACTACCAAGTGGAGGTGGTTAGTGCTGGGGAGCTGGGTAGAGAGGATGAGCTGGTGGCGCCCATCTCCATCTGAAGGCCTGAGGGTACTGCTGAGGTCAGCAGAGATTTTGCCTAGCTCCTGGTTGTACAGGAGAATCCTCAGGGTGCTGCTCACATTCACAGCTTAAGTCTTTTGAGACATCAAAAGCCAAGATTTTATTTATTATTATTATTATTATTATTATTATTATTATTATTATTATTGATTTGTACCCATGGAAATGATACAACAAAAGTAAAATCAGAAGCAATTGCCTTAAAATGGATTAAACTAAATGAAAACAAGAATGTCAGAGAATTCAAACAAAATACAAAGAATTTATTTATTCCCTTAAAGGCAAAGGACAAGGGAGTGAGTTAAGCCTCACAAATCTACCGTAAGCCTACCAGGGATCTCTGGAAGGGCTCGACAGCTGCTCCACAGTTAAGAGTGCACACTGCTCTTGAAGAGGACTGGAGTTTGGTCTCAGCACTCACTTCAGGTGACTGTCGGTGACTCCAGCTCCAGGGGATTCGGCCGGCTTCTGCGGGCACCTGTACTCACTTGTACATCCCCAGACAGAGACACACGCAAATGCACATAATTAAAAGAAACACTCAGAGCTGGGGAGGCGAAGAGCTCCTGAGCAATGACACTGATGTTGTCTTCTGTTCTCCACATGCATTAGAATACATTTGCGTGTGCACTCACAGACAGGTGCACACACATGCACACATATATGTGTGCACACACACAGAGAATCAAATACAGTTGTTACTACTTCTGCTTCTATTGTTAGCACATGTTGCCCTTGCAGAAGCACTGGTCTTGATTTTCATACTGCTGTATTGATGGTCTTTCGTGAGCCCACCTCCAAATGGCATCTTTGAAGACTAGAGACAGTCTCTGCCCATCTGATGGCCACCATGTTTACATGGACTATGGCAATGAGACACTGAGTTCTAGCAGCAGCCCGAAGCATTCTAAAATGGCTATTAAAGTGGGGATTCCCACTTCGACCATTTCCCTGGGATGTGGGGATCTGGTGTGAAGCAAACACAGGGAGAATACTACTTCAAATGTACTTAGTAAACCAGCAATTCATTTTCCTCTCTAATGAATTCTCCCTGGCCCCAAGGTAGCAGCTCCTGAACGCAAGCTTATTTCTCACAAACCAGTCATTATTTGGTGATGTAAGCATGTTTTAGCCCAGAATCAATTGCCTGTTCAATACAATTGGATTCCGACTGTAGTCATTCAAGAAACTTTATTACAGTTGTCTGTGGTTTCAAAGCAGATGTCACTCATGACCATGCCAGAAGACTATTCAACATGAACACACCTCAAAACCTTCTCAACTATCACCACACCTCTACAAAGAGCAGATGAGGAGACAACTCTGCCACTGGCAGAAGTTTTCTGTCCTCAGTGGTCTATGCTTCTGCTGGAAATTGTGAACTACATATGGTGTTCTTAACCACTGAGCCATCTCTCTAGCCCATTTTTTAAATTTAAATAACTCACTAAGTCTAATTAGTGGTGTCTATATATGCATGAAATTAAGTCCATCCATGGTCAACCTAGGAGAGATGACATCCCGGAAGAAGACGGACTCTTCCTCTCCTAGAAGCCATCAACTGCCGATAGTTCCTCAGCTAAGGGCGAGGGTTCACATGCCCCTAACTCCGTCCACACTGGAATGTTGACTGGCTCAGTCTCCTGCAGACCTTGTGCCTGCAACCACAGCTGCTGTGAGCTGGTGAATGCAGCTGTCCTACCACACCCAGAAGACACTGTTCTGCCCTCCCCCTCCCCGACTTCTGCCTCTTAGTCCTTCAATACCCTCTTCCAAGATGTCCCCTGGCCCTCGGGGGCAGAGGTGTGACAGACATGTCCCATTTATGACTGAGTACTCCACAGACAACTATAAGATTTTCTTTTAAAATATGAGATTGGTCAAAACCTAAGTGATCAATTTTCAAAGGCCAGAGGACTGTTTAAGAAGCCTCCATCCTCCAGCTACACTTTGAGGCCTTTCCTTCCTGCCCAGGCTCCAGGCTGCTGTACTTCAGTTCTCAGGTGGGGATACCTGGAGTGACCCAAAAGACACTCTTCCCTGGGTCCTGTACTTTCCTTTCTCTAGCAGCAACAGGGCAGACTGTCCAGCACCTTTCAGAAGCCCTAACAAGTTTTCTTTATGAACTGAACTCTAATAAGACAAATTAATTCTCCTGTCACTTGAGGTGGATTCTAAGATGGATCTCTTAGACCTGTCCTGATTCTAGACAAACAGAGACAAATTAATTCTCCTGTCACTTGAGGTGGATTCTAAGATGGATCTCTTAGACCTGCCCTAATTCTAGACAAACAGCATGTGGCTAATGCAATCTAAGAATCCCCCTTGATGGCCCAGTCTGGAAAGTGCTTGCTGCAAAGACACAGGAACCTGAATTCAGTCTTCGGAATGCACATTGGAAAAAAAAGAGCCAGATGTTGAGGCATGTGTCCATAATCCCACTGCAGAGGTGAAGGCAGGAGGGTCCCTGCAGTCACTGGTCATGTGGACTAGTGAAATCAGGGAGCTGTTGGCACCGTGAGAGGCCTTGTCTCAAAACATAAGGTGAGGAGTGATAAAAGAAATAACCTCTGGCCTCCACATGCATGTACACACACACACACACACACACACACACACACACACACACACACACACACACGCACACACACGCAAACACGCATGCACGCAAATCTCCCTGTCTCCTTGGCAGTTGGCTTAGCTGTCCAGGAAATCCATGTTTTCTTTCTAAAACCATACTTATCCTGAGGAGGTCCTCTACGAAGGAAGGTATGTTCAACCCCCGATTGCAGGCAGGTGTGGCTGAGAGACAAGTTTTTAAATCAAGTCTTGGTTGTAGTGGTATCTGCTACAGCTTTGGAGAAGAAGGTGCCCCCCAGAGAGGCTGGCTGCAAGGAGCTGAAAGCTGGGGTAAGAGCAGAGAGGAAGAAGCCTTGACCCCATGAGCATCACCTTGTGGAAGGAAGCAATGGGGTCACCAGGAGCAAAGGACTGGGTTGTTCTGTGATCGGAAATTACACGAGTTTTATTCAGGTGTACAACTGTTACTGCTCTGCCTGACAGTTCTGAGTTAAGCCCCTTAAAGACATAACTTCCTTCATAAATGGACCCCCACCTCTCCTCACACAGCACATACATAATGCTCTGATAATACAATAGGAAAGACAGTCAATACCATGTCTTACTTTCCAAATGCATGGATTATTCCCTCACATTTCTTACAATTTCACCAAAAGAAAAACATGTTTGAAACCCTGATTTTACAATGATAAGTTCACAATGTTACCATCAGGTCAAATGGATGGAATTTTCTTGCTGATTTTTGTAATTTTGCTACTAATGTGTGAATAAAGCTGAAGAAATGACCTCTCTACAACTTCCCTATTTATCAAGTCATCAAGACATCACAGCTGCCCTTAGAAGTTCTCTTTCATCAACAAATGCCTTATTCTCAAAGGCTTATATTTAAGATACGAAATTGTTCTATTATTTTAGGGAGGAGTTGTCTGAGTTTTATGATAACCATGCAGATTTATGTTTATACCTTGGTACATAAACAAGTTTCTTATTTGACCTAACTTATTTACTGTCTCGTTTTGAACTCCTGACTTATGATTCAATGGGGACAAGGCTATGTTTGTGCGCAGACGCTTTTTATTTTAAAACACACTTGAGAGTGGTCGGAGAATAGAATTATAAAGTCGCAAATCCCTTCCTACCAGAGATCTGCTGTCTGGCATTGTGAAAGTTACTTAACGTTATTGTTTCTGTTTCCCAAGTGTGAAATTGAATATTACATGTTACTTCATTTCTTCTTCCAAGGGAGTAATGGGGAGTTTCAAATCTGAAGCACAATTTCAAGGTGAAGGGGGTTTACAAATACTTAATACTGGAGCTCTTCTCATTTCTACCTGGGGAAACGCTTGGGGAGGGGGGAGGACCAGGAGGGATGTGTGGAGCCATGCTAGCAGAAATCCACCCAGCTCTAGCCTGGGGGAAGGACCAAAAATAAATAAATAAAAATTAATAAAAAGACAAACCTGGGCTGCAGAGTGAGGTCAAGGACAGTCACTGCACATTTGTGAGACTCTGCCTTAAAATAAAAGTTAAAAACGGCCTCTGAATAAGGTTCAGAAGTAATGCACTTGCCTAAAATCGGCCACTGAGGAACTAGGAAAATGGTTCAGCAGTCCCCCAGTGAAGGGCTGGAGCCATTAGCAATAGAGTACTTTCTTAGAATTCCTCAGGGAGAGATTGGAGCTTGGCTCAGTGGTACAGAGTCTGTCTGGAATCCCCCAGTGAGGGGCTGGGGTGTGGATCAGTGGTAGAGCCCCTGCCTAGAATCCCCAGTGAGGGGCTGGGGTGTGACTCAGTGGTAGAGCACCTGCCTAGAATCCCCCAGTGAGGGGCTGGGGTGTGGCTCAGTGGTAGAGCACCTGCCTAGAATCCCCAGTGAGGGGCTGGGGTGTGGCTCAGTGGTAGAGCACCTGCCTAGAATCCCCAGTGAGGGGCTGGGGTGTGGCTCAGTGGTAGAGCACCTGCCTAGAATCCCCCAGTGAGGGGCTGGGGTGTGGCTTAGTGGTAGAGCACCTGCCTAGAATCCCCCAGTGAGGGGCTGGGGTGTGGCTCAGTGGTAGAGCACCTGCCTAGAATCCCCCAGTGAGGGGCTGGGGTGTGGCTCAGTGGTAGAGCCCCTGCCTAGAATCCCCCAGTGAGGGGCTGGAGTGTGGCTCTGCTGTTAAACACATAGACTGTTGACTTCCCATAGTCCAGCCTCATCTCAGAGCCAAAATCATAGGGTGGAGACTTGAGTCTGTCCTGCACATGCCTGGGGCCCAGAGGGCAAAGTTTTAAACACAGAAGGCATGCAGGGTATACTATAAAGTGTGGAAACAATGTGCCCTGAGGCCCTTCTGGTTCTGAAGTTGTGTAAACATGGTCAAGGGAGGATTGAGAGAATGTGCTGGGGGGTAGAATGCTCTACCTGCAGTGATTAAAATCCCATGACCCTCTCTACCCTGGAGGCCCCTCAGGGAGCCTCAGTCTTAGTGGAAGGGCCTCTAGAGAGAACAGTTTGACTGAGTCTCTCTCAGCTCTCTCTGGCTTTGCAAGGGCTGAGCACCCTCACCCCCTGCCCCTCCCAGCCCCCCACCCCCACCCCCACCCCCACCCTTGTTCCTTCACAATATACGAGGCAAAGCATCCCATGTGGAAATCATTTTAGCAAGAGCTGCTGCTGGTGTGGTGAGACTTGAGATCCCTGACACACAAGGGAGTTTAGAGAGCGGCAGACTACCCCTGCAGGCTCCATTTCACCAGGCCCCCATGTCCTAGCAGAGCGGAACGGGGGCGTCCCACTCTGAGCTCTCTTTCCTTTGTTCCTCTAACTTCCTTCTCCTTTCTCCTGTCACTGATCACCATTCCTCCTGACTCCCGGGGAGAACACACTCTCATCTTGTCCCGTGCCACTGTGGAAACACCAGATGCCCAGGACAGCAGAAGCCTCTGACCAAAGCAAAGGGGGAGTGGAGTCACCAAGATGCACCTGGACGTTTCCAAGTCACTATGAAAACCTCTTCCCAAACTCAGAAACCAACTTCCTGACACCTTATTATGGGGTTTACAAATCCAAATTATTTTTAATGTCTTAAAGAAAACACATTTATGCCGGATGGTGGTGGCACATGCCTTTAATCCCAGCACTCCTGAGTTCGAGGAGGCCAGCCTGGTCTACAAAGCAAGTTCCAGGACATCCAAGGCTACACAGTGAGACCCTGTCTTGAAAAATAAATAAAATAAAACAAACAAAAATGTATCTAGAAATAATTATGAATTTATAAGAAATTTAAAAAGCTGTACATGAGGTCCTTAGCTGCCCCTGAGCATGTCTTCTACCACGACAAGAGAACATTAGCGGGGTCCACAGAGCTCCTGTGGGTCTATCAGTGCTGTTTGAGCTCACTTGCACACGTGTTTACATCAATGCGCTTCCCTTAAAACAGGGTCTGCACCTTTAGACCAGACCCCGTAGCTTCAACCAGGCCCTGTGTCCCTGCAGCTCCCTCTGGGGCAGAGTTAAGAAGTAGTCTGTGCTGTCAATGTGGGCTCTCTGGCTCCTCCACACTCTGTCAGACGCTCTCTGCTGAACTAAATCACATCACGTGAAACTCCCACCCTCCCTAAAGGTTACAGAAAGTCAGATCTTCCCTTTGTTCTGCGGATTGACCCTGTTCCTCTCAGAGGGGCTGTGCTGGGGTGATTGCTCTGCAGGCCTCTCCCACAACCACCATCCCTCTCCTGGTGTGTTCTCCTCTCTTCTTCTCCCCTTCCCCCTCCTCCCCTCTGCCCTCCCCTTCTCTCTCCTCTCTTCTCTCCTCCCCTCTCCCCTTATCCTTCCCCCAATCTCTCTCTCATTCTCTCTTAATGAAGTTCCTCTCCAAGCTCTAAAGGGAAGCCTCTCTTTGCCTCTAACGTCCCATCCTGTCTTTTTTTAAATACTTTTATTTTATAATTAACTTAATTTCACATATCAGCTCCAGATTCCCCGTCCTCCCTCCTCCCACCACCCAGCCCTTCCCCCCAATCCACCCCCATTCCCACCTCCTCCAAGGCTGGGGAGTCAGCCCAGCCTGGTAGACTCAGCCTAGGCAGGTCCAATCTCCTCCTCCCTACACCAAGGCTGAGCAAAGTGTCCCAGCATAGGCCCCAGGCTCCAAAAAGCCAGCCCATGCACCAAGGACAGACAGGTCCCATCCTGTTTTAACTCTCCATTTCCTGGACTGTCTCAGTCGAATGCTCTCCCTCCCACTTCCAGACTATGGAGTCTGTGAGGTAGGGCCAGTCAGTCCAGGACAGCCCATCAAAGAGAACTACGCCAGCTTCCTTTCCGTACTGACCACTTTTTACTCTCTTTACTTAACAGCTACCATCACGTCGGCGTCCAGCACTCAAGCCTCTAGCTGCCACATCCACACCTCGCTGGGATGGTTCACTTCTTGAACCTGACCATAACCAGGGCACCACAGGAATGTCAAAGAAACATGAACCTAGGAATATGGTCAAAATGACCCCTTCCTCCCCTACCTTGCTTTTGTTGGGGCGGGGTGTATTATAGCAAGAGAAAAGTAGCTAGCACAAGTCTGTGCAGGTTGTTGGGAAAATCCGAAGTCTATCACTTTCTATCACCATTCAATAATTGCTTGCACCGAAGCAATGGCTTTTTGTTTGTTTGTTTGTATTCAAAGGCACATTCATTGAATTCAGGATACTTGGATTGTGTCTAGTTGGACTGCCATAAGCAAAGCTGCTATAAACTTCTGAGTGCGGGTTTTGTGTGAAGACAGTGTTCTATGCAATTGCATGGTCACACAGAAGTGCATTTATACTTTCATAAGGAAATTCTAACTTATTTCCCAAATTGTACCAGCTCACACTTTGAGCATTAGTTAACAGTTGCCAGACTAAACTGATAACCCTGTGGCTGTGCACCCCCACCACAAACCCGTTCCTAGCAATGATTTTCACATTGTCTACTATGAAGGCATGTGGTGAGCTCTCATGGTTGTTGTTGGTATTTCCCCTGCAGCTGTGGGTGCTAAGAATCCTCACTCGTGCTTCTGGGCAGGTGGCTGTCCACCATGTTGAGTAACCTATCTTCCACACATCTTCTAGTAGTAGATTCATTTTTTTTAAAAGATACATTTCTTTATTATGTATACAGAGTTCTGTATACACACCAGAAGAGGGCGCCAGATCTCATTACAGATAGTTGTGAGCCACCATGTGGTTGCTGGGAATTGAACTCAGGACCTCTGGAAGAGCAGCCAGGGCTCTTAACCTCTGAGCCATCTCTCCAGACCCTAGATTCATTTTTTAAATGTAGAGTGCTGAAAGATTTGGACATGCTGTCTGTATTTCAGAATATTCTAGGTAGATTTTAATCCCTCAAGAGACAGTTTGCAAATCATTTCTGCATGTCTGCAACTTATTTTGGTGTACAGTCATTAGTTGAAAAACTTGTGATTTGTATGTGTGTTTGTATGTTATGGAGTGCACATGCATGTGAATCCAAATGTGTGTGGAGGCCAGAGGACCATCTGTCTGCTTTTTTAGGTGAGTTCTGGAGATCAAACTCAAATCCTTATGCATTCATGGCAAGCACTTTATCTGCCAAAACACCTCCAAGACCCCTCCTTTCTACACATTTCTAGTTGTTGTGAGGTTTGTCATTTAAGTATTTAAATCTTCTTTTCTGGAAATCTTTTTTTTTTTTTAATCATCAAACTTAATAACCCATCAAAGGCAATCTCTGATTTTTTTCTAAAGTAGAAAGTATCATTTTACATTTACATGTAAATGTAAAGGCCTTTACATGTAGAGGCCAAGTCAAGGATACTCCTCTCCCCTTATTTAGGAAGCATCTTGAATATCTAATTGGTCCAGCTACCACAATCACTAAGGTCACCCCCTTTACACAGAGTCACCCTTGTGGGGTATCTTCCTGAGGGTCTATACTAGAAAGCTATAAATTGGATATCGAATGTTCCCTAAAAGGCTCCTCTGTTTAAAAGCTTGATGCATCCGCTGGCACTACTGGGGCCTGGCGGGAGCTTTTAGGACAGGAGTTCCCTTGATGGGAATGAGCCACCTCTGTCCCTCTTTTGCTCCTGGAACGAGGCAAGAGGTTTGTTTCATGCATTTCCCTGAGATACACCACCTGAGTCAAAATTAACAGGACCAATGGGCTGAAGCCCTCAAACTGTGAGCCAAAAAGAAGCGTTCAACTCTTGAGACACTGATTACTTCAGGGTCTGTTACAGGGATAGGAAACTGACAGCCTAGTTCTGGTTTTCCCACTGACCTAACCACACCAATTTCACGCTGTCACTATGCTGGGCAGAGTGACTTCTTCCGTTTACTGCTCTTTTTCAACAATTCAAAAGGTGCTCTGTAGCCCTTGCTGGAGCATGTGATGCTCAGAAAGAGACTGTCCAGGTGGACAGAAGCCTGCAGAGACTGGTAAGCATCACATCAAATCCCCTGAGTCATTTTGGGGAGAAATGACGTCCTTACTATTTTGTGTTTCCTCATCCATGACAAAGTAAGGATCTCTGATTTTTAGATCTCCTCTGATTTCTTCTAGCTCCCGGCACTCTGTGATGATCAGCACCAGGGCTCCCCTGTGTTGTTAGCTCCATAATTCAGCATTCTGATTTCTTTGGGGGCAACTGTGTATGACACAGGGATTTTAATTCGGCTTCTACATGTTTATTGTTATTATGTACAAATGTAGTTGATTTTTGTATTTGGAATTATTGCTGACAAAGCTTTCTAGTATAGGCATTTTTGTAAATGGCTCTGGGCTGTCCTAGTAGGTAGTGTCATCTCCTGCAAATGGGAATAGTGTTTTTCATCCTATGGAGGAGTCTGTGCATCTTTTATTTTTAAAAGTTATTTTATGGTGATGATGGTGTGTGCATGTGTGCCTCTGCAGGCATGTGTGCCATGATGCATGTATGGAGGTCAGATGACAGCCATGGAGTAACTTGTCATACCTTTATGTATGTTTCAGAGAACACACTTGAGACACTGGGCTGGAGCAGCAAGTACCTTCACCTGCCGGGCCATGTCAGTGTCTCCTTCTCTCTCTCTTGTGCCATTATATCTTTTATGGAAATATTCTAGGCTAAGATTGGAAAAGTAGGCATATTTTCATTTCCAACTTCACAGGAAGGCACCACAAGTATGGATATCATATGTACATATTTGTAATTTCCTCATGGGATTGGAGAGTCACTCCTTGTAACTAGGTTTCTGGTGTGTTTCTTTTTAATCAAGAATGTGTGCTCTGGATTTCACCAAAAGCTTTCTCTGTGTCAACAGACATGTTCATGGGATTTTTTTCTCTCTCGCTCGTTGGTACAATGGATTACATGGATTGATTTTCAAATATTGAACCAGCCTTGCATACCTTGGATAAAACCCACTTGGTTTTAGTGTGGAATTCTCTTTATACTTTGGCGGATTTAGCTAGGATAGTAAGGAGAGATGGCTTAACTACAGATTAAACTTACTTAATGTTAGCAGGTAATTCAAGTTATCTAATTCATATTTTTTAATTTTAACATTTAGTAGTCTTAAGAATCTGGTCCACTTAACATGGGCTGTCACACAGATGAGCATAAACTACATGTAGTACACTGCCATCTTTACAGGCTGCAGAATCTGCACAGATGCCCTGTTCCATTCCTAATATCAATAATTTCTGTCTTCTTTTAAAAAATCCTCTTTGTTAATTTGAAATGTTCTAATATAAACAATGAACATTATCATTTCCTCTCAGTATTGCCTTAGCTGCATAGTGCAAATATTGGTGTTGGCATTTTCATTTAGATGTCTACTTCTTTTTACCAGTGAGCTGCAGGCTTCCTGTCCCTGACTCCCCCTTGCTGGGATTACAAGCATGCCCCACCATGCCTGGATTTTTATGTGGGTGCTGGGGATGGAATTTGGGTCCTCACGCTGTTGCAGCAAGCACTTTGTAGACTGAGCCAGCCCAGCCCAGGTACATCTGTTTCTTTGCCTAAAGGTCTTTTCTTTGATCCATGGGTGATTCAAAAGTTATTGGACATCAATATGTTTACAGACCTTTCCTTACCTGTCATTGATGTGTTTGGGTTTAATAAATAGATCAGACTGTGTGATAATTCCTTTACAGTTTTAATGGAAAATGTATATGATTATATATCACTGTATATTTGTATGAAATTCTCAAAAAAATTCACTAAAAACCAAAATTTTAAAAATCATTGGCATTTCGTGTCTCAGGAGATGAGTCTTTCTGGGAAGACAGTTTCACAGACAGTTTAAGAAAATGTGTGTTGGGGCTGGAGAGATGGCTCAGCAGTTAAGAGCACTGGCTGCTCTTCCAGAGGACTTGCGTTCAGTTCCCAGCACCCACATGACAACTTACAACTATCTGTAACTCTAGTTGCAGGGGACCTGACACCCAATGCACATAAAAATAAAAATAAAATAAATAAAAATTTTTACAAAAAGAAAGAAAATATGTGTCCTCTGGGCAGGGGGATGGCTCAGTGGGTGAGAGTATTTGTTGCACGAATGTGAAGACCTGTGTTCAGATCTCTAGAGTTCACGAATAGCTGAGTATGGTGGCCTGCTTGTCTGTAATGCCACTATACCTATGGCTACATGGAAGGAGGAGACACGAGAATCCCTGGAAATTCAAAGGAATAAGCTATGAGAAGAAGCGATTCTGCCTCAGACATGGTGGGAGGTGAGGATCGAGGTAGAAGGTGAGGTTGTTTTCTGACCTCAACTCACACACCTACACTCATACGATTGAGCACACATACACAGATTAGAAAGGGAAAATATGTATTCACAGATTCTGTCAGTCAATGGTGTAGCATCCTTCAGTATCCTCACTGTCAGGGTTGACAGTACAGTGGCATCTTCTCTGTTTCTCTAGGTTAATGAGTGCTCACATACTGTGAAGAGCCAAGATTTTTCATACCATTTTGGTGGAGATACTGTTTCATTATGCAATACCTATTTTCTTTCTTTCTTTCTTCCTTTCTTTCTTTCTTTCTTTCTTTCTCTTTCTTTCTTTTCTCCTTCTCCTTCTCCTTCTTCTTCTTCTTTTGTTTGTTTTTGTTTTTCAAGACAGGGTTTCTCTGTGTAGCTTTTTGCCTTTCCTGGAACTCACTCTGTAGACCAGGCTGGCCTCGAACTCACAAAGATCCGCCTGCCTCTGCCTCCCGAGTGCTGGGATTAAAGGCATGCACCACCACCGCCCAGCTGCAATGCCTATTTTCATTCCCACCCTCCTGTAATTGTCTATGTTCTGAAGTATATATTCCTTCTTAAAACAAAAATCATTGTTTGGCAAAACTTTTCATCCTTTTACTTTCAACTCCCTTTCTCTCTCTCTCTCTCTCTCTCTCTCTCTCTCTCCCTCTCTCTCTCTCTCCCCCCTTGTGTATGTGTATCCACACATCCTTTGTGCTCCTGTGCATTCATGAGTATATAGGTATATGTGCTTATGTGTGTGCTAGTGTGTGTAGTTCAGAGATTGACACTGAGTGTCTTCCTCAGCCACTACACCTTATTTTTGAGACAGTCTCTCACTGAACCTCTGAATCCTCAGAGGGGCTCTCTGAATCAGTTAGACTGGCTGGCCAGTGAGCCTCAGAGATCCTTCTGTCTCCATCTCCCCAGCTCCAGATTACAAGTGCATGCAGCCACAACTGGCTGGGGATTAACCTCAGGTTCTCATGCTTGTGTGGCACCCGTACCCCCGCCATGTTTTGTTTGTTTGCTTGCTTGCAAGGTCTTCAGACAGCCAAGAATGTGTAGTAGGGATGGGGATGATCCTGAGCTCCTGACTCACCTTCCTGACTCTCCTTCGTGCACTTCCTGTGTGCTGGGATCACAGGTGTCCACATGCAGTGCTGGGATGGAAGCAGGGCTTCTTGTACCACAGGCAAGCGCTCTACCAACCACACTACAACCCCAGCTCCAGCCCAAGTTCAATGGTTTCTTCACATCCACTCTGCCGGGCTCTGTTTTTCTCTGGAAGGTCTACTGAGAGGCAGTTTACTCCTGGATCTTGCTGCCTGCCTTCCTTTGGCTTTGACGAACCATTTAGGAGTCCGACTTGATGTATCAGTGGCTTTACATAGTGGGATGATATTTGTGGTTTTTCTCAACTGTTACTTTGATGCCCCAAATCTGTATATATAGCTTACCACAGCCACTGTGTCATCTTTCCAGCATAACCTCAAATTAAATATTGCTCTTTCTCATTCCTAAAATTGAACTGTCTGAAGTATTTCCTTAAGCATTTAATTCCTTAACTAATTTAAATATAATTGTATTAGATATTTCCTCTTCATACATTTAGCCCAATTCAGATGGTATTATGCTGAGTGTGTGTGTGTGTGTGTGTGTGTGTGTGTGTGTGTGTGTGTGTGTGTGTTTCAGACTTTGAATATCCACAAGGAAAAAGTCCATTTCTGCCTCCACATCTTCAGGATCTCATGCATCCCAATCTGGTCTCAAACTCTCTCCTTAGCCAAGGATGACCTTGAACTCCTGATCCTCTGGCTTCCACCTCCCAAATGCTGGGATCAGAGCCTGAACCTCCAACAATTTTTGGAGTTTTGGGGATGTAAGCTGCATGCTAAGTAAGCGCTCAAGCAGGTGAGCTCCACTGCAACCCTGGAAGGACTTCTCTTCCTCTCCTTCCATGCACCCCTCTGCTCTCCACTTCGGCAGCTCCTGGCTTTCCCTCTGCTGTGGATATTGCTCTGTGTAAATAAAGTTCTGATTGGCCAGTGGCCAGGCAGGAAGTATAGGCGGGACAAGAGAGTAGAGAATTCTGGGAAGTAGAAGACTGGGGAGAGACACCGCCAGCCGCCGCCATGAGAAGCAACATGTAAAGACACTGGTAAGCCACAAGCCATGTGGCAAAGTATAGACTAACAGAAATGGGTTAATTTAAGATAGAAAAGGTAGATAACAAGCAGCCTGCCATGGCCATACAGTTTGTAAGCAATATAAGTTTCTGTGTGCTTTCTTGGTTGGGTCTGAGTGACTGTGGGACTGGCGGGTAAGAGAGATTTGTCCTGACTGTGGGCCAGGCAAGAAAACTCTAACTACATCCCTCTGTCTGGAAGCCTCCTTCCAGCATTACTGAAGGGCATGCAGAGGAGCCACATGCGATCCAAGAACCTCTTCTCACACCACACTTCTGTTAGGTGTGCAATAAAGAATGGTACGATTTTGCTGTAGTTCAAAGAATTGAAAAATTTCCCCAGATTTGCGAGTTCAGCCATCCTACATCTTTGAATTGATTTCTAGGGCTTAATTTGTAACCTAAAGGGCTTAAACATGTAGCTTGGTGCTTCGCCCTATTCGGGAAGGTTCGACCGTTGTTTCTTGACTACTTTTTCATCCTTACTCTCCCTCTCTGCATATAGACCGTCAACAGTAGGACAGGTAGCTCTTTGGTGACTCTCACAGGTCCTTGAAGCTCTGTTTTGTTAACTCTTTCATTTGGCAGAGTACTCACCCCACATGTGAGAGCCCTTCATCCCATCCCCAACATCCCTCCCTCCCCCAAGTTCATTCTTTCCTTTGTTGTCAGAGCTGAAGAAACCCTGAGGTCTGGCCTCTGGCTAACTGATTCAGTCTCCCTCTGTGGCTGAGCTCACCCAGCTTCCCTTCATTTTAATCCCTCCGGGGATTGAGACAACGATGATGACGATGATGATGACGATGATGACGATGATGAGGACGACGGTGATGACGACAACCACCACCACCACAACAAACCATTAGGTTCCAGGGATCAAACGCAGGCTTTCCTGCTTGCAAGGCAAGCCTTTGCCAGCAGAGCCATCTCTGCAGCCCTCTAGCTGGTCATCTGATCAGAGAGCTTGTCAGTTTTCAGTTGAGGCTCATTTAAAAAAAAAAAATTAATTTAATTTTAGTTTAGTTTAGTTCTTGAGACTCATTTTTGACAGCTGCTTTAAAATCACCCCAGCCTCGGCTTGGGTACCTTGTGCTTTTTCACTGAGGGTGTAGTTTTTCCTGCATGGGGGGCCCCACCTTTTAGGCTATAGCTCTGATGACTATGGATGCAGAGCTTCTTCTGACCTCCCTGTTTCTGTAGGACTCCTGGAAGCTTGCTCTGTTACAGATATGGCTGACTTTGGGGATGGAAGGCATTTCCTCAGGCTGCCCAAGTCATGGAAGGTGGGGAATAACCAGCCTTGAGGATTGAGACCAATATTCCAAGCCTTCAGGTGCTAGTGGGTCTCAGGCCTCATGTTCCACTAGGACTGAGGCCACCTCATTCGCCCTAGCTCTTTTCTTCCCACTCAAAGTGGATCTAGAAATGTATTAAAATGTTGTTCTTTTTGGAGAAAGATCATGGAACTATCTTAAGGCAGTCCAAGTTGGCCTTGAACTCCTGATCCTCCTGCCACTATTTCTCAACTGTTGGGAATATAGGCAGGCAACCCCCATGCCCAGCTCAAATAGGTTTGGATATAATAAAAGTTCTGCTAAGTGGATACATACATAAATTCATTTATTCTCTGTATTTCATCTGTAGAAAGTGAAATAAAATCGTACATTTGTAATTATATTTGGACAATTTATGACAATCTAGCATATTTGTGAATAGGGTAATTTAATCTCTCTCATTAACTGATGCTAATTAGATGTGCAATTATTTTGGAATAGAATGAACAATAAGGACAATTACAGACTTTGCATTTAACATATTTTAAGTCATCATTTGAGAGGTTGAGCCAACCGGGAGATGAGTGTTCTCACCACTTGATTCTTGGTTTATTTTTTATTTAATTGAGTTTTAATGTTACATAATATTGAATCACAACCTAAAAGATTAGAATTACAATCAGTCTAAGCCCACACTGCATTCTCTCAAGCTCATTTTAAATTCTAAAAATTGGTGTCACTTATTAATTTCATTATAATTTGCACGTAATTAGAACCTCTCCATGTTAAAGACTTCTATGAAAAACAATTCAGTCTCATACACTTGTGCAATATATCCCAGAAAAGTACATTTTTTCCAGATACTTGATACATAATGCTTCAAGCTTTAAGACTTGTTTTAAAATGGCTCTGTAGGAAAAACAAAACTAATTTCCTGTAATGTTTAAGTAAAGTATGTGAATGGTAGTTAGCCTTATCCTGAGGCTTCAATATAAATACAGTTTGTATAGTGTACTATATAATACAGTAGGGATGATCTATCCACTGTTTGAAGACATTCCAGAATTGGAACATTTGCTCATTAGTGTGAAAGAGATAAATAAGGTAAAGTTATCATCATCAATTTTGGAGAATATGGAGGCCCAGAGAAGGTGAGGAAGTATCCACAGCTCAATCAATTAGTTAAAATCAAAACAAAAAAAAGTTAAAAAGAGGAGCATAAAACCTAACTTTTCCATTGTAGTTTATTTTTTAAAAGGATATTATTTTTATTTCTAATTATGTGTATGTCTGAGCCTGTGAGTGTAGTACCTGCAGCAGCCAGAAGAGGGCATCAGATCCCCTGGAGCTGAATTGGAGCTAGTTGTGAGTTGTCTGACATGGGTGCTAAGAATTGAACTTGAGTCCTCTGCAAGAGCAGTCTGTGTTCCTTAACCACTGAGTCATCTCTGCAGCCCTCCACTGCATGTTTTAAAATTACTTTATTTTGAAGGCATATTCATAAATCCTTCATCTAATTCTAAAAACAATTATCTTTTATATTTTACAATGAGGAAACTGAAGTCCAAACACCTTTAAGCAATACATCAAGCCAGCCCTCCTGTCCTGACTCTGCACTATCTGTACTTTGTGTGTTTCTAAGCCTTTGAGTCTAAGTTCCAGACATGGCGGGCTTACTGACACCCGCCCTGCTGACTCCAAGCTGCATTCTTCTGCCCCTTCCCCTGCTGTCTGGCACTTGGCTCCTTCCTAACTTCTGTCAGCACAGCTGTCTCTCAGTCTTTCTAATCTGGTACCTCAATGTGTTTGTGGACTGAGATGAAAAAGCCTTTGAATTAGGGCCTGAGGAGCTCAGGGGCACTCCCTTTCAAATCAAGGCATGGATGAAGGTGGCATTCATCTGGAGTGGGAAGCCTGCGCTGCTCACTCTGAGGCTCAGTTCCTTCTCCATCGCCGTGCCGACGAGCTGCAAGCCTTGCTCACAAGTGTGGCTTCTGACTATAATCCCCAAATACAAGCAAAAGTGCCCAGCGATTACAAATGAGCCGTTGAATGGTTTCTCTTTGGAAGCTAGAGTATTCCTCAGAGGAAATCCAGTCCCGATTTCACGATCAATGATCAACTACAGTGACTGGAAGCTGTTTAAAGAAATCTGATGACTGATCAGATTTTAGTCTCCTGGAGCTGGCATGGGCTTGAAAAGGTTCTCTTAGCACTTCCCATTACAGAGACTGGAATTTAGATTAGCCCTCATTCGGCGGTAAAAGACAGGAAGGCCAGGGCTGAAGGAAAGAAACAGGAGATGTCGAAAGTTTAAAAAGAGTGAATATGGAATTTCCTGGGGCGGAGGAGCAAAGTGAAGGTGTGCATCCATTGCCTTTCCCTCACTATCTTCAGATCTCTGGCTTGAACTCTTGAGAAGCACTTCCTTTGTTCCTTGAGGACCATGATTGCCTTGGGAAGATCAACCAACACTGAGGCCAGGTCCCACAAGCTGTATAGACTTAATTGGAAGCCTTTACTGGCTCACAAGCCACATCAGCTGTAAGGCTAGGATTATCCTGTTCATGTCCATGACTCCCAAACTTGCTCAGGGTTCCCTGACACCAACTGGCTTCCTTGGCTCCTCCTAGGAGTTGCCTGCTCCTTGGTACCTCTCAATCAAACACAGAGCATCCTCTCATTGTTACTATATTTGGTGCCAGGCTCCTAACCAACCCAACAGTCAGCATTCTTGGACCTGCATCTCCATGGGGATATGTGGTGGAATAATGATGCTCTAGCTTGAGAAACTGACAGAATTGTATCACTGAAGGGTCCTAGAAATGACTTTGGACCACTCAGGCCAAATCATAGGTTAATTTGGGGGTGTATCAGACACAGTCAAATGCCGTGTGTATATGAGTATGTGTATGTGCATGTAGAGGTCAGAGAGGTCAACCTCAGGTGTCATCCTGAGATACCATCCACATTATTCTTTTTTTAAAACTTTTTTGAGACAGGCGCTCACTGGGACCTGAGGCTTGCCCCTTAGGCTAGCCTGCCAGGTAAGAGAGCCCCAGGAACCCACTTGTCTCTACCACTGAGCTGACAAACATGTACCATCACACCTGGGTTTCTGATGTGGGTTTTGGGCAGCAAACGCAGGTCTTCGGGCTTGTGTGGTAAAGCAGTTAAACCACTGAGCCATCTCCCCAGCTACCATTTCTGTCTCTTTTTCGGATGCATCCCCCAGCATGAACTCCTCTCTTCTCGCCCAGGACTGCCCTATGGTTCCTCTTTGCATTCCTGACGATGTAAGTGCCGCATTGCACACGTCTGTGGATATGCCCACTGCTGTGCACCCCGGGGAGGCGGAGTGCTATCCAATTCATCTTTCTAAGGCAGTGGATTACAGCATTGCTGAGCCGTTACCACACACATGATCTGCTCCGGAGTCTGTGTTCGTCCTTCCACATTCCTTTCCCTAGACCTCTCAACAGCCTGGCTACACAGACACTAAAGGACCTCAGTGACACGGAAGACACTGTGCCACTACAGAGATCTCCCTTGGGGATCCTGCCTCCTCTTCTCGGTCTCTCAGCCACTGAGCCACTGTACTCAAGATGAAATGGTGATGACTGGAGTGGCCTGAGGATCCAGGCCCTGCCTCACAGGCCATCTGCCCTCTGTACTCTCTCCCTGGCTGACCTACCTTCATGCTTCCCAAGCAAGCTTAGCTTTTCGTGTGGGCTTGTCATCACCAAGGCCTGGAATGCTCTGATGCAGCATGGCTGGCTCTGCCTTACACCCTAGCAATAGGCATATGGTGCATCCCTAAAACACCACCTCAGGGACCTCCCAGCACCCATACCACGTGACCCACCGTTCCCTCATGACCTTCAAGGCTATGTCTCATCATCTAATTTCTTCATTTGTTAGCTTGTTAACTGCCTGTCTCTCCCACGTAAACTTTACGAGGGCAGAGGCCTTATTTGTCAACTCTGATGTATCCCTGAAGTGAAAGCCCAGTACTAAATAAATATTTAATGACAGAATAAATGAATCCTTAATAGAAAAAATGATGAATGGCAGAGTCTCCAAAATTAATGGAGATTATTCTCAGTTTAAAGAAAATAGGAGCCCAGAGGAACTGGGAGACTGAGGTAGGAAAACTGTAAGTCTGAGGGCGGCCTAGAGACACAGGGAGTCTGAGGTCAGCCTGAGATGCAGGAGGAATCTTGTCTCAAAAAGAGAGAGGGAGAGGGGGTATATTTAGAAATAGTTTCATAAAATAGTTTATAAAAGTCAAATATCACTGTTTCCTGTGATCAAAGAAAAGGTTTATAAACTTTTAGAAGTTAGATGAAATCAAAATTTGAGAACAAAGCCATTTTTTTACCTTCTGGCATAATAGCTCACACTGCTATCAAGTTAAACCTCTTAAATTCTCACACACACACACACACACACACACACACACACACACACACACAAACAAAACCAAAAAAACAAAACAAAAAAAAACCCAAAACAAACAAACAAACAAAAAACCCAAGTGTCCTGAAAATAAGATCTCCTCTTAAAGTTAGGCGCTGGTATTACTGTAAAACCACGGCTGTGAAACACACTCCTCCTAGAAAGACACAGTCCTGTGACTACGTGGAGGTGCAGCCGTAAAGACACAGCCAGGTACTCAGAAGTGACGTGGCACTTGGCTAACTAAGGGCATCGGGAAATTTGCAAATAGAATCAGACGCAATGGGCCGGCCAAAGCAAACAGGCCTAGAACATCCTGCCATGTAGCTATGACGAGTGGACCATCCCTGCCTCTCGGTGCTTTCTCAGCCAGCCGGGTGCCCGCTAGTTCAAGCAATAACACAGCTGTGCTGGGGCTAACTGTGAGTCTGATTTACAAGGGACTAAAGAGTCCCATCATTTTGCCTTAGACTCGTTGCTCTGCTCAGAACAGGAGAGAAAACAGTAAACGCACGAAAACACTGTTCGAGAAGAGGAAGTGCTGCGGGAAACCTGAAACCTGAGACAAAGCTTTCCCCAAGTGGCTTGCTCTCCTGTCAGATTAGAAATGTCTTCAAGCAGATCTCTGTCCGTCATTGTTCCAACGAGAAACTGGATGTCTGTCCTCCACGATTCCAACACTGGAATTTTAATAAAAAGCAATCTGATTTGGACAACAGATCTTTTTCTAGTCTTGTTAAAAATAACAGCATAGTCACGGGTGGCACACACCTGTAATCACGGCTGAGGCACGATGCTCTACACTACTCTGAGGCCAGTTTGAACTGAATAGTGAGAGCCTAACTCAAAAACAGAAAGGGGTAAAGGGCCGGGAGATAGCTCACCTGGTGAAGTGCTCCCTGGGTAAGCATGAAGACCTGAATTAATCCCTGGAACCTGCATTTAAAAACTAGGCATAGGCTTGTAATCCCAGCATCAGGGAGGCAGAGACAGGAGGATTCCCAGGGCTCATGAGCCAGCCAGTCTAGCCTACTTGGAGAGCTCAAGGCCAGTTTCCAAAGATGGTCTCTAGTCTCCACATGTGCACATCTCTCCCACACAAAGAACGGAACCATTGAACAAGCAAGTGCCTGGGCAACTGCTAAGTGTGTTTGGTATTAGAGGAGCATGTAGCTAGATGTTTTGTGAGAGATACCAGAAAGTTACATGGCCCATCTTAATAAGAAACCCAGGAATAAAAACAGTGAGATGACAGAACCATTAATTGCCACATGTCCCTGGCCATATGGGCCATGGGGTCTGTTGTTGGAAAACAAGAGAAGAATCAATTTTCTAACTGTCCTGAAGGGATTTAAAACATGAAAGCAATATCGAAAGTTCAGTAAGAACTAGGCACTGGGAAAATGGTCAGTGGGTAAAGTGCTTGACGGGTTGAGGACCCAAGGCATACCCACTGCACAAACTTAAAAGCCCGGTGTGGCAGTGCCATCCAGCTCATCCCAGTGCTGGGGGCTGGAGACAGGTGGAGCCCTGGGGACTCACTGGCCAGCCAGGGAAGTCAAATCAGTAATCGCCTGTTTCTACAAGAGACCCTGCCTCCAAAAGAAAGGTGGACAGCCACAGAGGAAGACAGCCAAAGCAGACCTCAGCCCGCACACATTCACGAGCACACATATGCACACATTCAATAAGAACTCTTCGAGGGTCTTAGTAAAATGTTGTGTTTGCTTCTAGAGCCAAATAGTGTATCAACTAACTGATAATGCACCAAATGATCAAAAAGTGAGCTGGGCAGTGGTGGCACATGACTTTAATCCCAGCACTCAGGAGGCAGAGGTTTGTAGGTTTCTGCTTTTCGTGTGTGAACTGCAGTGGAAAACCTCCACCAAGTCACAAATGCCAGTGAGTTTAGTAAGTTTGTTTCTTTCTAGAATGGTATCATTTCAATTTTCACACCTAATCTAACACACTTTGAGTTTTGCAATAAGGGCCAGAGATTAGGTTAAAGTTAATTATTCTTGCACGTGGGTCATGTGAATGCACACACGGATAACACATGTGGAGATCAGAGGACACCATAGGTGTGGGTCCTCAGTGCCTTCCACCTTTTGTTTGAGTCAGGATCTCCCACTGGCCTGGAACTTCCCCAAGTAGGTCAGTCAATCTGGGTGACAAGCTTCCAGCAATATACCTGTCTCTAGGTCCCCTGGCGCTTCCACCATGATGACAGGCATGTGCCGCCACGATGCCTGGCTTCTTACATGGGTTCTGGGGATTTGAACTCAGCTCCTCATGACTATGAGATAAAGACTTCACCACCTACTGAGCCATGCCCTCAGACCAAAATCAATGATTGTTTGTTGTGGTTCTATTTTGTCAGTGGCTACGCTATTTGTTATGATGGCTTCCATCCAGTTGCTTTTCTACTTGCATATAAAATCAGTTGATTGCATTTGTGTGGGTCTGTTTCTCTCTTCTGTTCCATTGATCTATGCTTCTGTCCTTGCTGACCATTCAGAGTCTGATCTCCTTGGCTACACTGGAAGCATGTAGATTAACAGGAGATACCGAACACTTCACGCTTCTTTTTCAAATCATTCCACCTGGCCCAGCTCCTTGGTTCATGCACACATACTATAGAATAATTTTTAGCAAGACTGGAAGGGGGGTAAGAGAGGGTCATGGAGGGTAAATATGATTGCTGTGCACTGTATACAAACATGAAATTGTCAAAAATAGAATATATATTAGGTATTTTTTATTCTTCACATGTATTTTATTTTATAATATATATGTATACACACACACACACACACACACACACACACACACACACACACACTTTCAAGGCCATGCCTCGCCTCTGGCTCCATTTGCTCTCATTGGTATTATGTAGAGATCAGCATCACCATGTCTGTGTTTTCCTACAGTTCTGCCTTATTATTTCTTTTTCAATGGACTGTAAATAGGATTATATCTTTTATTCCAACTTCCACGTCTTCATTGCTACTTCACATAACTGTGGTTTTTATATTATTGATTTGTGTGTCTAGTGAACTTGCTTTTTTTATAAAAAAAAAATCCTCTTATTTTGAAATAAATTCCTTATGACTTTCCAGACAGGACATCATGCCCACAGTAAACAGGAAGTTATTTTTTTCCTTCTGAAAAATAATTACATTTATTTAATGATCACATTGTGTGTAGGAGAGGGGGCATATGTGGGCTTTGATTCAAGTATGGAGGTCAAAAGACAACTTTCAGGAGTCATCTCTCTCCTATCACAGGTGGAGTCCAGGGACTGATCTCTGGTCATTATGCTTGGTGGCAGTAACCACTGCTACCTGCGGAATCATCTTAGCAGCTTCCTTTTCAAAATTCTATGCCTTTTCCTCTCTTTTGTTAAATCACGGAGCTGGACAGAACTGAAGAATGATGAGTGTAAGCGTGCTTGCAGCCTTCCCAATCTCAGGAGAATGCACTCCGTATAGCACCTTGAGGTGTGATGTCTTTGCAAGAGTGCTACCTGAACACGTTACCGACGTGAGGCTGTCCCACCGTCTCTGGCTCCTTGAGAGTGTCAGCAATGGGTGCTGAGTTTTGCCAGTGTCTTCTACAACATCCTATGATCCCGAGATTTCTTTGTGAGGTTGTTTGTGTTTCACGCGGCACTGCTTGTTTTGATACCAAACGGGCCTCACACATCTGGAATAAGCACTATGCAACTGCTGTTATTAATAAGTTCCTAAATCTCATCTTCTAATGGTTGATGATGGATCACTTGTTTGCATTTATGAGGGATGTTGATCTGCAATATGTGGTGTGTGTGTGTGTGTGTGTGTGTGTGTGTGTGTGTGTGTGTGTGTGTGTGTGTGTGTGTGTTCCTACCATTCCTCTTCTGTGGTGCTTAACCTGAAGGGGCAGGGATCAGGAGGCTTTTATTCCCATGTCCCATGCTTCTCAGCACCTAAGGCAAGATGTGTAAGGCAGACTGGTGTCCCACTCTGTGACCTGTACAGAGCAAGTGTGTCTTCTCTCCTCATGACAGAACCTAGTGCTTCCTGGGGTGGTGGTGTATGTGTGTGTGTGTGTGTGGGGTGTTTCTGACCCTCCAGCTGTACTTCATGGGGTGGGGAAGAAAAGGGACTTTCCCATCCTCATTCTGGAGTCCAGAAGCCTCTGTCAATCAACAGTCTTTTTCTTCCACAGAATAGTTATCTGAAAATGGAAGTTCAAGGGTCTTCACCACACAGAATTTGCTGAGAAACTACAGCACAGAAGGCATCAGGAGCCCACTCCAAGAGTGAAGAAGCGGGAAGACATGAACAAGCTGTGAACCCAACACCGAGCTGAAGGGTGCAAACAAGTACCTCTTGTCCTCCCTGCAGAGACAGACTTAAGAGAGGAAGATGGTTGGAGACCTGCACAGGCCGTGAGGAATGAGGTGTGATGATGTAACTAGAGGTGGGTGGAGCAGAGCAACATCTGTGGCCCAAGGCCAGCTCAAGGCTTCCCTTCTACTTGGAGAAGCAGAGTAGAGGAGGGATTCCCCACTCTGAGGTACAAATACTCAAGCCACCCCCTGGACATGGGACAGGCATGCCAAGAAAAGGCTCAGAGAAGCTCACAAATGGCTTCTGCCTCCTGAAGAGGCCTGTAAGCCACAGCAGAGACAGGGATGAATAAGCCCAAACCAGGGGCTCCATGTGCGTTTGCTGGTGGATGGAGCCCTGGATACCCTTGAATCCTTCGTGTAGCTAAGGATGACCTGGAACTCTGGACCTTCCTCTCTCCATCTCCCAAGTGCTGGGATTCTAGGAATGCCCCAGTAGATCTGGTTCCTGTGGGGTAGTGGGTAGAACCCAGGGCTTCGTGGGTGCTAGGCAAGCTAAATGCTCTGCTAACTGAGCTACAGTCTCAGCCCCTACTTGATTTTTCTCACAGTCAACAAAGGAGTAGTTTTAAAGGTATTACACCCAGAATCACCACTGTTGCTTTCAAAAGGAGGAGGCAGACACCCAGCAAGGAACAGTTGAGGTCTACTTGGCTCAGTCCATCCACTTGGATTGTAAGAGCAGCTTAAGACTGATAAAAAAGGAGAATCTATAAATAAAGGATTTCTTCCCCTTCTAACTTTTATACTTCAGAGCCTGGGAAGTGAGTTCAGGCCGCTGCTCAAGATCTTCAAAGTGGTTCTGAAGTACAAGCTCCAGTTAGCACTACAATTTTACTCACAGGATTCATTTGTCACGATTCCATGTTATTTCTCTTTTCTCTCAGGAATTACCATGGTAAACAGAAGAGGTCTCTGAGATACTAGCTGCTGAATGCCCTGTGGGGCCAGTAACAAGGAATGTTCTTCCTTTATACAGAATTGCTTTCTCATAAATCCACTGTGGTCTTTAAATTTAATTCAGTATTTAGTACAATAACTAGAGTATCAATAAACTCAAAAGTAATTTAATACAAGATACTGTTTCTCCCACCCTTTGATTAATTTTCTTAACGTTGTTTTAGACGCTAGGACCAACACAGAATTAGAAGGTTAGATAATAATTGCATAAGATATAATTAGTGTCACTTCTGGAATAGCCTTAATATAGAGGATGACACAAAGGAGAGAAAGAAGAGCCTGGGGGTGGGGGCGCCCTTCAGAGCAGCACTGCTGCGTATGGGAGGGAACAGTGAGTGTTCTGGAGGAATCCACGATGCTCATGAACACGAACACCAGTTAGGGGCCCCTTCAGTTGCCGAAGCAATTGCCGCTTCTCCATACTCTCCTGCACACCTCCAAGGGCACATCAGTAAACCCACTCATGAGGAAAAGATGTAGGAGAAAGGCAGCTGTGAGGGCTCCAAGGGGAGGGGTTAGGTGGCTGGGGTCACGGAGAGGAGCACATGTTTGATGGCTACAGGCCGACTGGACATCTCCGGAGAAGAAAGAGAACACGAAGGAGATGTCAACGGGTAGACCGCCATCCAGAAGGGTGAAAGATGGGAGTAAGAAATACCCCAGCGAGAGAAGAAAGCAGAGGCAGGTGCATGATGCAAGAGGCTGAGAGGCAACGGCCAAGGGAGAACAGGAACAGCGCGATGCTGAAGAAGGGGCAGAGAGGGGAGGGGCTGGGGCTGGAGTTCTGTTGGCACAGTGCTGGCCTAGCACGCATGCAGCCCTGGGTTCAACCCCAGCACGACATAAACCAGGTGTGGTTAGTACATGCCTGAAATCTCAGCAAGCAGGAGGTGAAGGCAGAAGGTTAATGTCAAGAGTTCAAGGTCAACTCAGCCACGTGGAGAATTTGAAATCAGCCTGGGAAATAGATAGATAGATAGATAGATAGATAGATAGATAGATAGATAGATAGATAGATGGATAGATAGATAATGAGAAGGAGGAAGAAGAGGAAGAGGAAGACAAGAGACAGTTCCAAAGCTGTGAAAGACAAAACAATGTAAGACATGGACATATCCATGGCTGTGACAGTTGAGCCGTCACTCTAAAAGTAGGAAGAGAACTTGGGAGGCACCTTCTAGATGTGAACATTGTATTTTGTCTCCGTCCACAGCTCCTCCAGGCTTCTGGCTCGGGTTTGCCTTCTCTGCCTGCTTTCGCCTACTTCTTCCACCCAGAAGAATACATGCATGTTCTGAGGGAAATGTATATGCACGAGAAACCTGTTTAACTGAATGCACTTAGCTGAAATAGTCCATGTGCACGCTCTCCCAATCTCATTTTGTAAGGCTATTCAAATCAAACACAGCACCTCTAATACAACTATTTATGTATCCTTTAATACTATTCTTACAAAGTTTTTTGATAAATGAAAACATACATAATGCAAGATTAATTTTAAAAGGTTTAAAAAGCAGTTTGTCAGGCAGGACCTCAGTAAGGGAAAACAGCATGAGAGAAAGTGGAAGTGTAATATGTGCTCCTGAATACAGACATGAAATGGGGTTATGAGTGTTCTTCCTCCGCTTACTCACATTCTTTTACATTTATCTAATATATTACAGTGAATATGTATCATGTAAAACTTAGGAAATCATGGAAAGTAATAATCAAGTCCTATTATTACAAAGATAGAAAGAGGTGGAGCCATGGCTCAGTTGGTAAAGTGCTTGTCGCTCAGATATGAAGACAGGAGTGAGGATCCCCAAGACCCATGGAAAGTAGATGCAGTAGGACACATCAGGACCTGAGCACTGTTTCCCAAGAGTGTTTCAGAGCATCTCCCACATAGTACACCCTCCCTTTGTACCTATTCCTATCAACACAGCACCAGGGCATGTGCCTGTGAATGTACATGTGCATCCTGACCAGTGCATGTGCCAGAGACAGCCAGAGATGCCCAGGGCTGTGGTAGGAGTTCAAGTGGGGCTTCCTGGAAGCCCTGCTCCTGTGCATAATTTCATGTCCCAGAACCCAGCTGTTGCTCCCCCTTGCCAAGACAGGACACTCATGGCCAGTCTCATTGAGAGCTGTTGCTGAAAGGATAATGTCACATTACAATAAAGCTACAGAGACCAGGCCAGGGCCATCTAGGCTCCTAAACTAGGTTAATAAATGCTACCTAGTCAACATGTTTTAGACCTACATGGTTCAGACAAACTCATTTCAGTCTTAAGGGGTGGGCATGGCTTAAATGAAGTTCTGCAGAGCATAAACACATGGCCAAGAAGGATGTAGTTGACTCTCCATCATCATGGGGCTTAGTCTTTTACTATTTGCTTTATTCTTTTGCATTAATTTCAGGGCCAGATACATGAATCAAAAAAGGCAAACCATGAAAAATGCACACAAGAAAGCTTCCAATCAAATACTACAAAGGGTCTCAAGAAAGAGGTACTCACATACAAGGGGGACAACTGAGTGAGGGGACACGATGGAGGCTGAATGACTGGAAACAGGAAGACTAAGGACAGAGACAAGTGACAGAATGTGCCTCTTAGTTGTAACTGTCAGCTTGCCACAGCCTAGAACCACCAGGGACAAGAGTTATAAAATGAGGATTATCTAGATGAAAATCCCCTGTGGACACACCCAGGGTGGGATTGGGGCAGCCATCTTGACTGTCCAATGTTCTAGCCTACTGTAGGCAACAGGATGAAACTAGAACACAGCAAATGGACAACGTGGTGGGTCAGAGAAAAAGAGACAGCCACAGGACCCAGCTATTGGCAGTTCAGCTGGAGTTTATGATGTTGGGGGACACTGGGTGGGCACATGGTATTTGCAGTGACAGAAATGAGAAGATGCAAGACTCAAGTTAGTAAAGGCCAGTCTT
Organism: Onychomys torridus; assembly: GCF_903995425.1. Lineage (NCBI taxonomy): Eukaryota > Metazoa > Chordata > Mammalia > Rodentia > Cricetidae > Onychomys > Onychomys torridus. The sequence goes on from NC_050464.1 coordinate 9,938,381, forward strand.
CAAGAGACAAAGGGAACAATCACAGAAACAAAAGAAAGGTCTGGGGAGACAGCTCAGTTGGTAAAGCACTTGACATGCAAGTGTAAGGACCTGGGTTTGATCCCCAGAACCCACATAATGCTGGATGTGGTAGTGCATGTCTTTAATCCACAGCTCCATTAATATATTACATAAATAACGTGTTCAATTATACAAATGCAATAGGCAAGATGACACCTGGGATTCATTGTGTTATTCTTAACCAAAACATATTCATAATAGAAAATTGCCAAATCATATCACCAGCACCCTTGTGGGAGCAAAAGAGTCAGAGGCAAAAGAATTCCATTAACTTGTAGGCTGGCATACACACACACACACACACACACACACACACACACACACACACACACACATGCGCAATCTATGTAGGAAAGATAAACAATTAAAATAAATTCAAAAGAAACTATGCTCAAGTACAAAAGTTATGAAACTCCATGCAATATTAAGAAGGGTGCTACCCAGGAGTAACAGCCCCACCCCCTTCTCCAGGTATTGCTGTAGACATGAGGACTGTTTTAGAAGTAGACAACATTTCCAGAGGGGAAGAGTTGGTGTCGCACTGATGCAAAAGCTTAACTTGTATCCTTAAGTCATTCAAGGAGAAACCCAAGCAGGGTTTTAAATTAGCCAATGTAATTCTGAAATTGATGTGAAGAATTACAAGAAAAGGCGAAGGAACCAAACAAATTAAGAAAGCAGATGGATTTACAGCACTGCATTTTAAGGTGATAAATATTTGCTGCAATGCTGACTCTTTATGCAAAATAAAGGGAATTGAGGGAGAGTGGGTTCATAAACAGAGATGATGGAGATGGGATTTCTTGTTCACGCTCACACACTGTCCATAGGTAAAACAGCAATGAGAAAGAATGTGTTCTCTTCACAAACAAACACTGTTAGGAACCTTAGGGAATAATATATGGCTCCATTAATATATTACATAAATAATGTGTTCAATCATATTAATGTAATATGCAATATGACATCTGTAATTTCTTGTGTTATTCTTAACCAAAACATATTCATAATAGAAAATTACCAAATCATAGCCACGTACAAAATACAGCTGGGTGGCATATAAATGGAAATATTAAATTAAAGTGCCTGGATGTCTCTTTTGTCTATCCATTGGGTATATATTGAAAATATAGAGAGATGCAATGGCACCAAAAATATTTACTAGGCACTTAAACACACCAGGCGTCCATGTGTAAATTGATAGGATCCTAGCACATTGAAGAATGCTTCATGCCGTATTCTATAATAGATCAGAAGTGTATTTTATAATGTGTTATGCATGATGATTTTTAAAACTATTTGTACTCCTTGGCCTAGCAATTGCAGCTCCAGATGATATGATAGACTAATAATCTGAGATACAAAAGTCCATGTTTCCATCAATACAGGCATTATATAACACAAACTAGAAGATGTATCTAAAATATAGCTGAAGAAACAGGCGAGTTTATGCTGAATACTTAAATTATCCAGCAAATTAAAAAATATACATTTATATATCTACTTACTGTTTATTTTTATTTTTCTGGGAACAGAATGCCATGCAGCCTAGGCTGACGTTGAGCTTGCTGTGTACCTGAGAATGACAATGAACTCCTGGGCCTCTTGCCTCTGCCTCCCACGTGCTCAGGTTATAGGTATATATGCGCCATCACACACAGCCTGAAATACACACCCAAGAGTGTTAACAACGCGAGCAATGCACTCTTTCATAATCATTCAGTGGCTGGTGAGATGGCTGGTGTACACGCATGAGGACTTGAGTCAGATCCTGTGGAGGCTCATGTCTGTAACGCCACTGTACTGGAAGAAGAAAAGATTCTGGGGTTGTCTGGCTAGCCTCGAGCTGAGAACATCAAATTCTGGGGTCAGTGAGAGGCTTTGTGTTTTTGTTTGTTTGTTTGTTTGTTTGTTTGTTTTTTGTTTTGTTTTTCTAAATAGGGTAAAAAGCAATAAAGGATGACATCCACTGTTGATCTCTGGTCTCCACAGGCTCATACATACATACATACATACACAACACAGGCTCATGCACACATACATATACCACATAGGCTCATGTACACATACATATACCACACAGGCTCATGCACACATACATACACCGCACAAGCTCCTGCACACATACATATACCACACAGGCTCATGCACACATACATACACCGCACAAGCTCCTGCACACATACATACACCACAAAGGCTCATGTACACACACACACACACACACACACACACACACACACACACACATATATATATATATATATATACCATACAGGCTCATGCACACATAAATACACCATACACCCACAAATCATTTAAATGGAACAGTACAATCAATACTCTAAGTATATACATCACTTAGAATACGCAGGGGTATACATTGGACACCAAGAAAAGAAATATATACAAGAAGGTTGCTGACAATTATGGGCTATGGAACACCTTAGGTTACTTTTTCTCGATTTATTCTTATATTTCCTAAATTACCTCTGACAGAGTTCTAGAATCAGGAAGAATTATTTTTAAAAAGAAAAACATGAAAATACAACATTGCTTTGAGTAGCTGGAATGAGAGTATAATAAAATTATCTATGTAATTATTTGTTTAATGTGTGCTCTCCATTCAGTTATAATCTAAGTGAGAGTAAGAACCACGTCTGCCCTGCCCTCGGTTCTCTCTCGAGTGCCTCGCCCAGTGAAGAAACTTAATAATATGGATGAGTAAATGAAGAAGCGAAAAGGATGAAGAAAGAGAGCACCAGGGAGGCGAGGCTGTGCTCAGCACCTCAGGGAAAGGAACGCCGAGATTTCAAGAACGAGTGCCCTCCTCCTTTACCTCTCTTTCTCCTCCTTTCTCCTCTTCCCTGTCTTCTCTCTTACTCCTCTAAAATATTTAGTCTCGAGAGAGCAGAAATTTTATTTTCAATCTTTGAAATTTTTTGGTGTATACATATGGTGTGTTGAATGTTTGTGAGCACAGTTCGATTAGCTAGCCAGCTTTCCCTGAGGATCACATCCCTGCCTCTGGAGTGCTGGGATCCCAGGAGGTGGCCATGCTACCTGGCATTTATGTAGGTGCTGGTCTACACAGGAGGAGCTTACTTTATTCAGTGAGCCATCTCGTCACTCCTAGCTAGCAACTTAAACACACTGCACCACTGCCTAGCACAGTCCCTGCTTACAGTATGTATTTAATTCATGCGGGGGCAGGGAGGAAAAGATGGAGAATGGAAGGAAAAACAAAGTCATGATGAATTCATCAGTGTCAGGAGCCCCTAACTTAGGAACTTGAGGACCTATAGCCAGTCACAGCCTGTTCTGAGGCCTTGTAGGGAAGCAAGGCACACTGGCTAGGCTGTGTACGACCGTCAGTGTCATCATGTACTGCCAAAACTGAAGGTTCCTGTGTCTGATTTGACTGCAATTAGCACTTTGAGGGACCACCCCTCTGAGAACATGGTAGCCTCCCATATTCTCATCTAGTGGCATCTTGACACTGCTTTGTGAAAACCCTAAGACCCAAGAAGAAAAACTAGGTCATTTTGTTCCCACACATCTGAAATTCAGATATCTCTAACTGCTTTTCATATATATTTGAATGTATTCATGTTGAAAAACGATTTGAAGGTGTGGCACATTGGTGCAATTGTCTGAAAGGAATTGGGGATCGGTCAGCTTGCTGCTGAATGATGAGAGACATGGCCTTTTTATATCACGTTGAAGAAACTTTCCTTTGAATACTGTTTCTCATAGAACAAAATCATCTAAAGAGAGTTGGCACATGATGCTTTCTGAGAGACCACAGGGCCCAAAGGAAGTATCAGCCAGTGAGGTCCTCTAAGTCCAGACAGAAATGGACAGCTTTACTTCATTTTCTTTTTCTCTTTGAGACAGGGTCTCACGCATCCCAGGCTGGCCTCAAACTCCCATATAGCAGAAGACAACCTTGAACTTCTGATGTTCCTTAATCTTCCGCTTGGTTTTATAGTTATAAGCATTCATCACCATACCTGGTTTGATGCAGAGCTGGGACTGGAGCCCAGGGCCTCCAAACACTAGACAGAACTCTCCCAACTGAACCACATCTCCAGCTCTCAGACTATTTTGCTTCTGAAAAGTTTTGAGATGATCTATTATAAAATGTGTTATAGAGATACAAAGGATTACTTTGGGGGTGGGTAAAAGTATGCATATGTGTGTGTGCAAGGTACCTGCAGATGCCAGAGGTGCCTGGTACCCCTAGGGCTTGAGTTACAGGTGGTTATTAGCCACCCAATAAATCTTCTGCAAGAGTAGTTAGTACACACTCTTAACTGCTGAGCCATCTTTCCATCCCAGAAAGCATTTCTTTTAAATTTTTTTGTCAAGCCTCATGGTTCTTAGTAATAGAAATTTTATTTTGATCTTATAGTGGAGAGCATAATTAACTTGAAAAAAAAATCATGACATGCTGCAAGCCCCCTGGGAGTAATAAGGCATGTGACTGTTTCTCAGAACTGTCTATGGAGGACCACAGCTGAAGGGATGGGTCTCCATTCAAATCACATGGGGCTAAAACAATGTGGATCTGCAAGAGCAGAACCCCGGTTGCACTTTCTGAATGAGATGGGCCGTGGCACATTTGCCTGGTGATTTATCTAAGAAAGTTATATCCTGATCTTATAATTCAATATTGGTGGAGCTGCTTGATGCGTGATTTATTGGGTCTCTCTTTATCCTAAATGCCAGCAAAAAGGATATGCTATCCAGGGGTCTTACTTTTTCATTTACTACATGAAAAATCTGAAAGAGAAGTAATATGATTATAAAAAGATAACCCCCGTCACTGTCACTGAACATTAACAATAAGCCTCAAGTGAATTATATTCTTGGGGAAAATAGGATTTTCTCATGACCCTGGAAGGGAAAAAATGTATATATTTACAATAAAAAAGATCGATATTATGTGATACTCAAGACATAAATATAATGTTATTTAGTTCTAGATTTGTGGTGTCATGTGGAAGTTCAGCCGGCTAGCAGCACTAGGAACAACATCAGAGCCATTACCAGGAACATGAAGTTTTGCATCTATAACCAGGCTGTCTCTCCTAGCTGTCATTATATATTTTTTCCAGACAGTTTGATCTGCTCTCCCTTGTAAACCAGAAGCCTTGCCTCAGAGCAAAGGAGCCACTGGGTGCTTCTCCCAGACAACATTCTAAAAAATTGATGAATATATTTGCAAAAAATATATATAAATTTAGCAAACATGTTTTGCAGCTTACCAACTCAGACACAAAACATTCATTTCCTCACTGAGGATCAAAACAACGATTGGAAATATTTTTTGTTTGCAATTGGAACACATGTTCTAGCTGTCAAAACATGTCCAAATAAAGCATTATTTCTACAAAAGGTACTTAGTTTGGAAAATATATGCCTGTGTAGACACAGACTTAGAGGAATTTAGAATTTTATATGAGCTCATCAGAAGGGAGAGATAATAACTCCCAATTACTTGCTTAGTCTACAGAAGAAACTGAGTAAAAAGCTTCATATTTATCATCTAATTCAAAGCCCATTATTATTAAAGTGAGAAACAGGAAATCTGAGGCCTAAAGAAATTAAGCAATTTGCTCAAAATTTCACAGATAGTGAAGGGCTATGATGGCTGGACTGCATTCAGTCACAGGCAATAATAACAAACATGTTTTAGAGCTTAATTAAAAGAAACCTTCCCATACAACAACAGGCTAAAAGTGCGATTTCAGAATCAGGGCCACAGTGTGAGCATATCTGTGCAGAACCCTGCCCCTTCTGACTTCTGCAGAACTCCACTCGGGCTGCCTGCAGGCTTGCTGCTGTGTCACTCAGGATAGTTACTCCTCCGCAAGAAACATGTCTAGAAACAACAGCTGTCGAAAGGGAAACAGCAGCTCTGACGGGTTCTGTCCAAGCTGCTAGAGAAGCTGGGACACCGAAGGAAGGGCTCATGCTTTCCACATTTTGTGCAATAAATAGTGAGGGTGTATGGCTCACATGGTTATAGCTGTCACAGCGACTCACTTCTGCCCATAGAACTGGAAAACAAACAAAACATTGCCAAATATGTAAATGAACGAGTGGCTATGTTCCAATAAAACTTTATTTGGAGAAACACAAAACAGATAGAGTAGGAATGCAGGTCAATTTGCCCTTCAGCAACTGTTTGCTGATCTTAGAGTCATCATGGCTCAACACTTGGGGTGAGTGGAGCAGGTTGTGCTGTTTGGAACAAAATGACAGTCCTGCAGGAAGGAAAAGGGGACAGGCTCTGGCCCACTCGTTAGAAGGGTGCACCTCAGAAGTGACGAACTCAGGAGTCCAACTGAATGACATCTCAGTACACAGGCTGCCATTGTGTCACTGCTTTAACAAAAGCTCACCTTAGAAGACGCCGTGTGAGAACACTACAGTCTGAAAAGCTAAAGGCTTTCCAGAGATCCCACTGCCAGACAGCAACAAAGATGAACTCTATCTTGGTGGCTTTGCTTCGCTACTGCTGTACCTGCTTCCGTAGAAGCAGTGAAGTTGGCATCTGCAGAGCACGTCTGAAGGGTTTTGTTCCTTGTCCCATTTGTTCTTTACAATCTTTACATCAATCTTTACAGCTATGACTTCTCAGATCTTATACTACATGAAAGAACTCAAGCCCTAAAGAATAGCTAATTTGACAACAATCACACAAACATGAATGGTAGTATTGAGATACGAACCCATGACTGATACCCAACCCTGGGCTCTGAAGCCACCAGCCCGTAATGACCTTATAGTCCTGTAACCCCAGTGCTCCTTGGGGATGTAGGAAAGAGCTAATACTCCTTTGGGACACTCAGAAACTCTCCCATAGCTTTGAAACAGTATTAATATGTTTAATTTTGGGCGCACAGGACCCAAATAGGAGTCAAGGTCTAGGCAATAGCCGATCTGTGCCTGCCCTGAGTATCTGTCATCTCAAATCTCTGAAGATACTGGCTGCCCTCAGTACAGTCAAAAATAGATCCCAGAGGTGTTTCCTTTCTGATATGTTATAGCCTCTGAGAGTAGAACCTATTCTGAGGATGTCTGGAGGCCACCCATTTCTCCTCTCATCTCCTTCCTCCAAGCTCTTAGCTGCAGGTTCACAGGCAGCTACAAGAAATAACACAGACTGCCAATGATTCCTATAGCTCACTCCCTACAATGTTAACAGCTCGTGGAATCACCTGAAGATAATGATGCCAAGACACTGCTAAGTGCAGAGCAGCCCAAGGCCACAAGCTTGTGACCCACACCTCTCGCCCCTCCCAACCTCACTGTTACCTGTTTGCTCCTCTATTGACTGTTATTTCAAGAGCAACAACAACAATAACAATGACACCATATGAATGGAACTGTGCAGTGCATGGCCTTTTGGAACTGAATCAGTTTGTCACCCTGGCTCCTTAAGAGACTCACCCCAATCCTGTGCATTTACCATTTTGATCACAGAGCATTACCCCACATTACAGAGGTAACTGATCACCGGCTAGCCAGCTGATAGACATTTTACATGTTTTCAGTTTGTACTTATTAGGAATTCAATTGCTATGAGCATGTGGGTACAGATTTTTGTGTGAGCATAATTTTTTACCTCTCTGTGTTCTTTTAGGCTGCCTCAACTCTGAAGAGATACCATGAAGAGCCCTGCTTTTGTTGGTGGTAGTCTTTTGTTTTGAGATAGGATATTATGTGCCCCAGGTTGGTTGAGAATTCACTGTACAACTGAAGATGACCTTGAACTTCTGCTGGGAGAGCTTGGGATTGCAGGTGTGCACCACCATGTCCAATTTTATGGAATGCTAGAGATCAAACCCACTTTGTGCATGAGCTTTTTTTGGCTAACTGTGGTGGTTTGAATAAGAACAGCCCCCACAGGCTCATATGTTTGAATACTTACTTGGTTCCCAATTGGTGGAATTGTTTGGGAAGTATTAGGAGGTGTGGCCTTTGTTGGGCAGGATGTATCACTGTGTTTGGGCTTTGCAGTTTCAAAGGGCCATGCCATTGCCAGTTAGCTCTTTCTCTGCCTCATGGCTGTGTCTCAAGATGTGAGTTCTCAGCTATGGCTCCAGCACCATGTCTGCCTGTCTGTGACCATGCTCCCCATCATGGACTCTAACCCTCTGAAACTGTAAGCCTCAAACAAACCCTTTCTTCTGTAGGTCCCCTTGGTCCTGGTGTCTAATCACAGCAGCAGAAAAGTAATGAGGAAATCAACCGACTGAGTCTTTACTCCAGTTGCTTCTTGGCTCTCACAGGCCCGAGCCAGGTGCCAGACAACCAGAAATAATTGATATGCTCTAGAATCCAATGAAAGTATCGAAACATCCAGAAGCAGAAGAAAAGCAGCTACCCAACCTATCCCAATTACAGGTAAATGTCCCCTCCTTTTTCCACTTTCTGTCACCCTGTCCTGGGCTGCAGGCAGCCTGACCTTCTCCTTCACAGCTGTGAAGAACAGAGTTCTTCCTTTTCCAGCTGATAAGTTGTAGGATAATTGCATATTTTGACTTATGGAAATTTACAAAACAGCTCCCCATAGGGCTGTACTATTATCTAGTCCCACAAGCACTATATTTATGCATAACAAGGTTTTTGCTTATTTGTGTGTTTTTTTGTTGTTCTGTTTTTCTAAGGCAGGGTCTTGCCATACAGGCTTGCACTGAACTCATGATCCTCCTGCCTCAGCCTTCTGAGTGCTGAGGTTACAGCTGCCACAGTATCTGCCTGGCTATAGACAGTTTCATCAGACTGAGTATATTCTTGTCCACTCCTAGTTTGCCTAGAGATTTTATACAATTGAATTTAGTTTTACCATTTTATAAATAAAGTAATATGCTCACCAGGTTTTTCAATTTTTGCCTCTTGATGTGGTTAGCTATGACCTCCATGGTTTTCAAATGTTCAATAGGCCTTTGACACCTGGACCACATTCTGTTTAATAATGTACCTGTACTTTTTATACATTTCATTTTTATGCATTCACAGGTATTCAATGGAAGATGTTATGTTTAGGCCTGGGAAAGGGGGTATAATTCTTTTTCTAGTGCTATCTAGCTTCGATATCAAAGGACTACATTCCCCATAAATAAATTGGGAAGTATTTCCTCCTCTATTTTTTTGAGGGAGATAATGTTTTAAGAAATAAAATCTAATGGTCCCTTTTCAAAATAAAAGTGCCTCGACTCCAACTACAGAACAGAAAATACTAGAAGCATACTGAGATAGCTATCCACCTACCAACTCTGTAAGTCCAGTGACCCCAACTCAAACTTCAAGCTTATAGTAGAAATTTATTAACAACCAAGCTTGCTTAAGGACCTACAGATGTTACAAGGTCAAAAGCCTGATAAGCCTTAAAATAAAAGGGATCTAAAATGTAGAGACAAACCCATACCCCGGATCTGAATGACGTGTAAGAATGCCTTCCCGATCACTCAGCCATTAGGAAAAGGGAGGAGTATATTATATAAAACAAAATAAACAAACAAAAACTAGCTCTCTTGTCCAATTCTAGGCTAATGTAAATATTTTCAAGGTCATAAACTACATTCCTTTCTACACATTCAATGACACTGAAAATTACACGGGGAGGTAGGGGTACAGCTCAGTGGTAGAGTGCTTGTCTGGCATATGCAAGTGCTGAGTCTGATGCCCAGCACTAGGAAAAAGAGAAAGCAAAGGGCATGACCATGTTTTTCAGAGTAAATATCAGTTCAGTTTCCTTACTGGGTTGTTAGACCATTCACATCTCCTATTTTGCCTCAGTTGAACACGAGTACTTCCTTCTGAGGGTAGACAACTTCCCCTAAGTGGCCAACTTCAAGCACCACAAATACCTTTATGTAACCAACCCCCTTATCATGTTGGGTATCACAGAGTCTACATGCTATCCCCTCTCACTTCTTATACCAGTGATTCCTGTCTTTTACCTGTTTTCCTTGTCTGTCTGTCTTGCTGAAGGTTGACCACATGACTGATCATTTCCAAAGATCAGCTTTTGTGGGGGTCAATTTTGCTATGTCCTCACTTTTTCGCACTTCCCGCCCCACCTGCTCTTCTTTACATGCCAGTGAGCCCTCTAATCTGAAATACAGCTGCAGCTCCCTCCTTGGGACTTATTTTCCTCCTTTTGATGTAGGAGTTTAAGACTTCCCTCTTGGGGATGGTAACAAGGCTCAGCAGTAAATGTGCCTTCCACCAAGCCTGGCTCCCTTAGCTTGGTTCCTGGAATTCACGTGGTGGAGGGAATGTTGCATTTCTTTTTTTGCTTAGTTCTCAATACCTAAGAAATTTAACATAAAAATTTGTATGTATTATTATTGCATGTCTGGGAGTCAGGGCACTGGCATGCCACAGCGCATGTGTGTAGGTCAGAGGAGAACGTTCAGGAATCTGTTCATCTTTCCACCATGGTTTTCTGCTGGGGAAACTCAGGTTTGCAGGGCAAGTGCTTTAAACTGTTCATCTATCATTCTGGTCCTTTAGTTTTCCTTTTTACCCAGGGGTTATATGTAAGAATGTGTTTAGTTTCCCAAGTGTTTGGATATTTGCTATATTGTGTATGGGGTTTTTCCTTCCTTCCTTCCTCCCTCCCTTCCTTCCTTCCTTCCTTTCCTTCCTTCCTCCCTCCCTTCCTTCCTGCCTTCCTTCCTTCCTTCCTACCTTTCCTTCCTTTCCTTCCTTTCTTCCTTCCTCCCTCCCTTCCTTCCTTCCTTCCTTTCCTTCCTTCCTCCCTCCCTCCCTCCCTCCCTTTCCTTCCTCCCTCCCTCCCTCCCTCCCTCCTTTTATTTCTTTATTTCTTTTGTTGTTGTTCAGTTTCATGTCATTGGTGCTAGAGAAGACTTTTGAACTGTTTCAATCTTTGAACCCTATTATTAAGTTAGCATTACGGCCACACTAATGCTTGTGCTTGTGAACGTTGCACACTTCTAGGAAATAATGCATGCTGTGTTCTTTCCTGAGCCTTCTCTTGCAGGAAACCATGTTCCCTTGGAGCTCTGCAAACCTCTGTCTGCTCGTGGCTTCAGATGAGGCGGTTTTCCTTGTCCAGGAGATGCAGGAATCAAGTCAGCAACTCAGAGAGTCGTCTACATCTTACTCCAGTCTCAGTCTTCCTGATGGATGGCCACTTCTCCCCAGAATATCCCCAGGCTCTTGGTTCAGGAAATATTAGCTGTGTAAGGAGGGGCATCTAGGGCAGGGTGGCTCTGCTCTGACAGGGTGTGAGATCAGCGTACACTCTTTGAATGGTTACTATGTACCAGGTACATAGAAGTTCCCACTCTTATGAAATGAACTAAATCTTAAGACTGCTCATACTCACATAAAATAATTGCAATAGTCTGTCATGGATACTCTTATAACACATGCCCAAATCATGAATTCTCCTCAAAAATCTCTCAATCTGTTTCCTGCTGTCTAAATGGTTTTGTTAAGAGCCCAAAGGCATATAACTCTTAAAGTTGAAGGGATTAAATGGTCATTTGTTTATTAAACAAGCATTAGGCTTTGCAGATTGGGAGCAGGTCTTGCTGTAGTAATGAGGACACATCAGAGAACACAATGGATAAAACAACTCATGTTCACACATCTCACTTTCAAGCACAACACACAAAGAGAGTGGGTGTCACACACAGAGGTTGGTGTTACACCCATCTGTCCAATCGACTCACTCAGGGCAATGCCTTACTAAGTGATACCCTGCCTGAAAATTGCTCCTGTTTAATTTAGAAACCTAGAGTTTGATATCAGAGCCTCCTCTGTTGTGAGCTGTGCTGGCTGGGGCACAGCAGGAGGTACTCTGGAGCTGATGGGGTAGGGGGAGAGTTCTGAAGACAGGAAAAAGCACAAGGCCTGCAGGGCAGTGGTGCCAGGGTCCAGCTTCCTAGCCTGTGGAGGCTCCACATGCGTCTGTGACAGACAAATGAGTGGTGACCTGGGACAGCCCAGTTCACACACAGGTCTTGGTGGGAACAAGGCCATTAGCTCTGTTACGAATCCCAGGACAACTGCATTCGGTTTATGACAGCTTCTGGAAATGTTAATTTACAAATCACAGAAATTGCTACTTTCATCAATGAGCAGCTGTGGATTTATTTTATTTTATTTTTTTAAAGTACCCAGAAAGATCAAAAGACGAAGTTTATATTTTGGCTGTGATATGGAGTAAACACTTCGGATAGGGCCTTGTTTCTCTAGCCTTGATGAACTCAGCTGTCAAATGGGCATGGCCATAACTCCTCTGCCTAGTTCCTCATAGTACTATAATGAAGGGTTAACAATTTCTGTAAACAATGATATGCAAGAATGGTTTATTTTGTGTGTGTGTACCCCTAAAGAAAAAACAAACAACACACACACACACACACACACACACACACACACACACAGAGTTGTTAGTAAACATGTATATGAGAGTCATCATTCAAAGAAGGTATCTCTTTTATGTGATATTCATGAGTTCAATTTCCTAGATTGACCAATACTTCCCGAGTTCTGTTCTAGAAGGGAGGGATACAGACTGAACAGAGAAATTCATGGTGTTAGTGATGGAGGACATACAGTGCACACTGCAAACAAGCACAATGTGCTACAAGAGCAGTAATTGCCGTGGAACAAGCAGATAGAATCAGGAAAACAGGCACTTTTGCACAAAGCTTATTTTCAATGAATCAGCGATTACATTTCTAGGCAAAACCCATCAAAGTACAGGAAGCACAGGAAATATGTGTAAAGGGACATGTGCACCAGGAACCACAGCAGTCCTGTAAGTGACAGACTTGCCGGATTGTTTATGCTGTGCTGGGGATGGAACACAAGGCTTGGTGCATGCTGGGAAAGCCCCTTACCACCAGGACCACACCTTCACCCCTATCTGGGTGGTCGTTGACTCTTCCAGCTTCAGCTATTGTCAGTAAAGGTCCTATGGACATTTTGTGCACATGTTTACACACACTCAGCTTTTCATTTCTCTGGGAGAAATGCCAGAACGAGAATGACAGATCATATGATAATTGTGTGGTTAATTTTCTTTTAATTAAACACTGTGATGTGTGTGTGTGTGTGTGTGTGTGTGTGTGTGTGTGTGTGTGTGTGTGTGTGTGTGTGTGTCTGTGTCTGTGTGTGTGTGTCTGTGTATGTGTGCAACCTGCAGAAGTCAGGTCAACAGACTTGGTGGCAAGTGCCTTTACCCTTGAAGACATCTTGCTGGCCTGACATGTTTTATTTTTTAAAAAAGTGCCAAACAGTTTTTCAGAATAGTTGTGCCAGTTTACACACTGACCGGTAGCTTAGGAGTGATTCCATTTCTTTGCATCTCAACAGTATGAAATACTGTTGCTGTTTTTTAATTTTAATTTTCATGTTCTGATAAGCAAGTGCTGGAATGTCACTGTGGTTTGATTAGCATTTTCCTAATGCTTGATGACACTGAACATATTTTGACATGTTTACTTGACATCTGCATACCTTCTTGGGTGAAATGTCTATTCACTTCTCTGCCAATTTTCTAATTGGATTTTTAGTTAACTACTGAATTCTAAGAATTCTGTATAGATTCCAGACACATACCCCTGGTGGCTTGCAAGTTCTGTGGTGTCTCAGTCTGCAGCTCATCCCTCCATATCCTTCTCCCAGAGAAGCTTTCCAATCTTGATGAAATCAGCGCCCTGCTTGTTTCCATTCATGGATTATTCTTCCAGCGCCACATCTAAGAGTCCTTCACTAATCTAGATCCTCCAATGTGTTCCCCAAAGCCTTCTGCCCTTACACTGAAGCCTGGAAAATGCTTGCGTTAATTCCCTCCCCCCATTTTTTTCGTATGAGGTGTCAAGCTTAGCCTTTGTTTATTTTGGACACAGAACTCTCACTGCTCATACCCCAGAGCCATCTCTCCAGCCCAAGTGTTTTCTTTCCATTGAACTGTTTTTCAGAAGTTGTAGGGAAATATCTGTTGGTTGAATCGGTGCTTCTCGTGGCTGGCTGCCGCCTCTGGCAGCCAGGCCAAAGCAGGAGAGTGCTGGAGTCCCAAGCCATAGTTACCTTTTAGAGCTTTGTTGGGAAAGAGGGAGAGAGGGAGAGAGAGGGAGGGAGAGAGGGGGAGGGAGAGAGGGGGGGAGAGAGGGAGAGGGAGGGAAGGAGGGAGGGAGGGAAGGAGGGAAGGAGGGAGAGAGGGGGAGAGAGAGAGAGAGAGAGAGAGAGAGAGAGAGAGAGAGAGAGAGAGAGAAACAGAGAGACCATGTGGAGGGAAGAGAGAGGAAAGAGAAAAGGGAGACACACAGAGGGCCCACCTGCTTTTTAGGCTGGGCCATGTCCCAGGCTGATGACATAATTAAGGACAGAATCCTTACAATATCCACAGCAAAAATGTACATTTCAGTGATTGTCAGTGTGCAACTGAATAGTGTTTAAAATGTTCTTGGTGTTCTATACCCACAACTGTCTGCCAACACATCCAGTTTATCCATGCAGAGGATGTAACCCAGGGCCTCCTGTATGTTAGGCAGGCACTCTACCAGCTGGCCTACATCCCCAGGCCCAGAAAGTTCTCATGACCCCACATGGAGATTCTGCACCCCAAAAGCAGCAGCTCCCATCCCCCCCTCACCATTCCTCTACTTTCTATGAAGTTGCCAATTTGAGGCACCTCATATGTGACAGGCCACAAGAATATATTATAGAGATTCAGCTGTGTATTAAAGCTATACTTTGACCAGCCAAGGGTCTGTCAAAAGGCAAGCCATTTATTATGAATATTTGTTGCTATCCAGCTTTTGAGATTTCAGCTGTCTTCTGCTATGAAATGCTTGCGTGCCCAAATATTTCCAGACCATTGGCTAACAGTTCAGCACCTCAGCCCTGCTGAACTTCTAGGTAACTAACTCTCCCCCTCCCCCAGGAGACAAGTTGGCTAGAGACACATTGCTTTGTTTCTTGTGCTAATGAAGCTCAGACCATTCTCTCACCTTGAGGCCTACCTAGTGGCTCTCTAGAGCAACTGACTGAGAACAAGGGAGATTTTTACATATCAAGGTGGAAGGTAGAACAACATTCCTGAGGAGGCAGAGAGCCACAAGGCCAGGGAAAGAAAGGCCAGGCATTTTTCTTGAGTGCAGACAGAACAGCATGAACCAGCAGAAGAGAAGAACACAGAGGCAGAACTCTTGAGCCAGGAGTAGAGAGTAGTAGAGATGGAGAATGGAGAAACAGAGCATGAAGATGAGGCTGGAAGCATAAGAGCTTAGTCGTTAGCAGGACTATGAGAGGGAACCGGAAGGAATTGAAGCTATGGAGACAGGATTTCATCACAGAGAAATAAAGTAGATGGATGAGGAGCTTGGTGCATCTAGAGTTATTTCTGCCCTGAATGCCTGAGGGAGCTGTAGCTATATTGATAGAATTTTGTCCTAGAGGAATAAAGTTAACAGACATAAGAACATAGTGTACGTAGATTTTTTTTCCCTCAGATATCCCATGCCGGATGTAGTGGAAATCCCTGGACCCTGGGTAATTCATACTCATATAACAGCATCACACAATGTTTGCTCAGCATCTTCACTAAAGCTTGAAGAATGTACAATGTGAGAGGTTCCCAGACTCCTCCAGGACCAAAGAAACATATATCTATAAGGCCAAGGGCAACACCAGTCCTTTGTGTATTCAGGAGCAAGCAGTGGAGGTGAGGTTGGAGAGGCAAGGGGACCCAAGCATTGCTAGGTTACATGGGGGCACCCCTAAGTACGCTTGCTTTGTCTGAGCAAAATGGACCACTCTAATGTGAAAACAACATGACCTAACTTATGCTGAGGATCCTTGACCAAGTGGGAAATAGATTACAGAGGAGCAAGATGATGTGATCAGACTATGAGATGATGTAATAATCCTGGCTGGGGATAGCCATCCTTTAGTCCAACATGACAAACTAAATGGTTAGATTATGAACACATTTTGAAGGAACAGCCAGCAGGGTTTTCTTTGCCCATGGGTGAAAAACAGTACTGCCAAGAATGAGAGCAGGTTTTTGGATAGAACAATTTGAAAGACAAAGTTGCTATTAAATGATAAATGAAACGAGGATGAAGTGGGCCATGGACAGAGGTCAGAATTTCATATTTCCATCAGATATCCAACTGGCACTGTCTCAGGCAGAAGGTCCACAGTGGAGACTGTGAGCCAAGCCTGAGACAGACCTGTTTTTACTGGGTATATACATCATTAAGACCTTTCTCTTTATTCAGAGGGCCAGGAGGGCACATCAAATGCCTGCTATTCCCTCTCAGACTTGTCATGTCCTTTACCTGAACCACAAGGATTAACCTTATTATACCTTTTATCCAGTATGTATTGGTCTGCAAGAGCCAATTTTGTGACTCTAGTTTTTAGTAGACTAATGCCATGGTGGCAAGTTCAGACCTGCTGGGGCACAAGTATTCACGCCACAGACATTGGCAGGAGCTCCAAATCATAGCTTTTACTGCCAAGTGCCAACCATTAAACATTTATCAGCACATCAATGCCTTTGCCCCTGTCTAGAGTATAGAGTGCCCAAATCTCAATGCATCAAGTCACGTGCATGCAAACGCCTGGGCAGAAGGCTCCCACTCTGATGCCCCCCTCACCAACACACACTCCACAACAGCTCTATCACTGTTTCTGGGACTCCAGTCCAACCCCAGGAAGCACTATGATGTCAACCTCTCTTCTCATGTCTGTCTTCTTTTACCCCCTAGAATCCCAGCTGCCCTCTCCAGATCTCCACTCTACCTCCCTTTTTTCAAACAATGTCCATTCCAGATTTGTTAGAAATTACATTATGTACGTTCATTCCCAGGACACCTCCATCATTGTTGTCATCATCTAATGCTGTCTCATCCTTAGGTTTTAGATAATACAGCTTCTGGTCCATAATTTCAACATGGGCATGGAGAGTCCTTTAGTTCAGACCGTACAAGTCCATGTTCCCCACAAAATTTACCACTCCTGTCATTGCCTCCATTTCTTAAATGATGTTAAGGCTCTAAAGGCACTTAATTTGGTTTCTATCATGAAAATAGTTTACTATTGCTTCATCAATACTGACCTCAGGGTTTAAAAACTGGACTCACAAGCCTCACATGAGGCCCATCTACACACCTTCCTCCCTGGAGTGTGGTGTGCTTCTTCTGTGTCAGAACGTTAGAATGATAATAACCACAGGCAGGAGGTAGCAGGGATGCCAGCAAGAAGAGAAGCACCATGTGACTGCAAGGATCTCTGGGATTCCACAGTCCCATTATGCTAGTTAATGCAGACTACTCAAAATAACATAAGACAGGAACCAAAGAGTAAGATGCCACCAAATCTTCCCCCAGTGGCTGCAAACAGTCAGCAGGCCAGCACTCCTGTGTTCACATATTGTGTGTGTGTGTGTGTGTGTGTGTGTGTGTGTGTGTGTGTGTGTGTGTAGACATGGAAAACATAGGGTAACCTGAGCTATCATTCTCCTGACACCTACCTACCTTGTGTTCTTCAGATCTGGTCTCTCATTGGCCTAAACCATGTCAAATAGACTGAGCTGGCTGGCCAGCAGGGCCCAAGGATTTCCCTGTCTCCACTATCCCCACACTGGAAATCCACACATGTACCACTACTATGCTTGGCTTTTAAAAACAGGTTCTGAGGAATTGAACTCAGATCCTCATGCTTTCATGATAGGCAGCTGACGGACAGAACTGCATATCCCCAGCCTAACTATTTAAATATTTGATTACAAGTTATTACCAATTTCACTTTCTAACAGGAGCTGGAAAAACAACAACTAGGAACAGACAGCATAATGAAAAGAAGGGCCAGACAACAAACCCATGTGACTCCCAGGGACAGACTCCTTTAGGAAGCAGGGCTTTTATGTCTCCTTTCTTCTCTATTGATACTGTCTAGCTCTAGGATCTTTTTACTTGGTGAACGATCTCACACTCCCCCCCTTGGGATTTGCTGCCAAGCTGTTTTATTCTGGTTTTACACTTCTATTCTATCAAATGCAGTCAATAACCTGTCCGGAGGATGAGAGTATTGCAGATAAAAATCAATTCCCTTTGGAATGTATTTTCTGAAAAGCCTGGTGTACCGATGACATTTAGGAACTGCTGTTTTGTAAATGGGTCAGATACCTCAAAAGGAAAAAAAAGTACTTAGGGATGGGGAGGTGACTCAGTTGGTAGAGTGCTATGCAATCATGAGGACTGAGTTCAATTCCCCAGAACCCAAGTGAGCATGGAGGGGTATGCCTGTAACTGTAAGCAGTGCTTGGGGGCAGGTACAGGAGGATCCATACATTAGTCTTTAGGTTAGATGGCACTAGCCAGCCTGCCTAGTCAAATCAGTGAGGTCCAGGTTCAGTGAGAGACCCTGTCAAGAGGACCTTGCAGAAGACCCGAGATCAGTTCTGGCACCAATGTTGGGTGGCTCACATTACCTATAACTCTAGCTCTAGGGGATCCAATACTTCTGGCTTTTATGGACACCTGAATGTGCATGCACTTAGCACATTCCTGACACACATCCACATAATTAAAAACAAAGAACAGGTCCTTAAAAAAATGAGGAGGGGAGTGATTGAGGAAGATACACCATGTGAACTTCTGGCCTCTACATGGATGTGCACACATGTGCATATGTATACACACATGAGCACACCTGAAAGTATTTTATTTTTAGTAGGTTTGTTTGTGTGTTTGTTTTTTAGTGTTTATTTACTCTCAGCAAGAACTGCTTCATAGTTAGAGAAATAAAAGACAGGAAACAGGGATTATTTGGGATCCTTTGAAAGAACGCTAAAAATGCAGCCAGAAAAGAGTTTGTTTCAAGAGTTAGACCCCACTAAACTCACTGCAGACATCAAGAAGTCCTCAAGAGAGTCTCTGCACACCTCCCTCCCTCCACTCTGCTCGCTCTCCCCCTTGTCTCCTTTGCCAGGGTGCTTATGAGTGAGATTGCTCCCAGACTTCCTGAGGATCTGGGTTCCATTCACCTTCCTTCTTCAAGGCCTGTTGATGTCTCTTTATTCTTCTCCCTTAGGATAATATTGATTTAGATGTTCACATCGTTTAGACAGCCTGGACACAGGATGACACCCCAAGTTTGGGGAGTATGGAAGGACAACCTACTCTGCCAGAGTGGCCTCAAAGTGGACACACCCCATGACCAGCCCTAAGGGGACAGTCCTGTTGTGGGAGCTGCTCTGGTCCTGTTCCCCAGATGTGGAGTCCCTCCTTTCCTTACAGGCCTCCTGTCCTTGTTCCATGATCCTTCAGGATCTATAGCTCACAGCTCATTACAGGGTGACCTGACAGTCCTCAGAGATGCCAAAGAAATATGTCTGCATGAACATGGAGGCCAGAAGCCAATATGGAGCATTGTTCTTCAGGAACTGGCCATCTTTAACTTTCTGTTTGAGACAGGTCTCTCACTGGCTGGGGTCTGGTTTATTAGGACAGAGTTGCTGAGCAGCAAGCCCTGTCTTCCCCTCTCTGTTGCAGTGATTATAAAAATGTCGTGCCACACCTGGCTTTTTATGTGGGTGCTGAGGATGGGAGTTCAGGTCTTCATGCTAGGGAGGAAGGACTTCCCCAACTGAGCTATCTCCCCAGGCTATGAAAACCCATTGGAGATTTCAGCATGCCCTGTATCCTGAAGCGTGGAGGGAGCCTGACCTTGACCCTGGCAAGAGCCTGACCCTGAAGTGAGCCATGTGTCTTCCTTCCTCTGCTATAAGTGATCACACATCCATTGATGTAACAGTGAAGTCTGCTCAGTGGAATTCCTCAGCAAACAAGCCAACAAACAAACCCTTCCCAATGCCACAGACATTCTCAGACATGTGGCTAAGTCAAAGCGGGGAAGTCCTATAAAAAATTGCTTTGCTATTTCCCAGTGGCGTTAGAGATTTTATTTGCTGTTCTGAGTTTCTAGGTTTTTCACAAGGCTGTCTCCGCCAAGACTGCATTTTTCCAAATAACAACAATTGCAACAGTAAAAGGGTTTGATTAGCTGATTGCCCAGGGCAAGAGAAGTTTAAGTAATATTAACCTGCCTTTTGCGTCCCCATTAGCTGTCTTAAGTGCAGTTTGTAGATACAGCGGTAACAGTGTGATCATACAGATGTATTCCATGACATGAACAGGGAAGAAGGAAGCCCGGAGAGATTTGACATGAGTTCATAGAGAAAAGGGCTTTGTTCATGGAGGAAGAAAGTTTGTTGTTGTCTTTGGAGAATTTTAAATTAGCTCCAGGGCTTTCTTAGAGTGAATGTGTAAGGACTAACTATGATTTCTTAGCCAACAGATAAGAACAGATAAGAGCTGTCACCGCTCACACTTGGGGAACACGGCTTCCATGGGAACTTCAGAGTAAGTCAAGTCCAATTCTACCCTGATATTTGATAAGGACACAGAAGCTGAGAGCTGACCTGGTAGTTAATGTCAGAAGCAGGATGGGCCAGGCTCCTGCTTAACGTTTCCTCTTCCCTTTAACAATGTTCAGTGAGCAATGACTACAGACAAGTCCAATGTGTGGACCAGTGATGAGGAGACAGCCAGGTGCTGGTCCTCCGAGGGCCAGGAGCAGGAGAAACAAGCTCCAAGCAATGGGCTACACAGTGACCCATCTTAATCATAATTGTGAAAATGTCTGCAAATACAGGGACTAACACAAGAACCAATAAAAAGGGGCCAGACTGTGACCTTCAGGAGGAAGATCCTTGTGAACCCCACCGAAAGCTAACCCTGTTATGTTATTTTACAAGCTAGCAGTAAGGGGATACTCTAATTAGTAGGTGTGAACTGAGCTTGCAGACAGGCTCTGGGACTGTCCTGGACCACCTAGCATGTACAGTCCACATGGAGCAGGAAGGAAAGACATTACTGGCTTCTGGTGTCTCCTCTGCAGTTCTGTGACTTCAGACCATGTGCATTTTTCAGTATAAAGATTCTGAGTAGCCAATGGCCAGCTAATGGGTGCATTCCTGCCATCTCCAATCAGGCAAGAGCTCTCCCTGGAGGAAGGATGGATGTAGCTCAAACATGGCACACAGGTTTGCCCTTCAGCTGGAAACACGACTGGTATGACAAGGTTCCCAGAGACTGCAGGTCCACAGTGTGGAGCTGGATAGGATGTCTTTAAAGTTACAGATCTGCCAGACCAGGGACAGGACAAGTAAGACAGGCCAGTGAGATACCCAACCAACAAAGAGTGAGAAACCACAAGGTATGCTTCCAAAAAATGTGAGTGCTCTAAAATACACCACTGTAAAATACCAGCCGATGGACCAGTGTAGTGCTCAGACAGGATCAGGGAAGGGAGGTGTGCGTGGGTAGAGAGGGGGCTAAGAGATAGGGTTGGAGGAAGAATCAGAAGTACACAGCCACTTAGAAAAGCAACTGCCAGGCTGGAGAGATGGGCTTAGTAAGTCAAGTACTTGACGCCCAAGCCTGAGTTTGAGTCCCAGAAGCTATGTAAAAAGGTGGGTGTGGCGGTGTGCACTAGTAATCCCAGTACTGGTGAACCCCAGACCAGTCACACCCTGCCTCAAGAAGAAAAGAGAGTGAATGGTTCCTGAGAAATGACATCCAAGGTTGACCTCAGGCTTCCACACTCAGGTTCGCAGCGTGCGCACATATGCACACGCACACACACACACACATACACACACACTTTTTTTTTTTTTTTTTTTTTTTTTTTTAAAGCAGGGAGCATGAGAAAACGGGTGGAAGTGTTCTGATCCCTAGAACTATGTAAATGCTGGGTAGTCATGGCAGCAACCTGTAATTCCAGTGCTCGGGAAATAGGAGACAGGGAGGACATCTCTGTGGCAAGCTGGCTAACTAGCTGAACTAAGTCAGCAACTCTGGGTTCAAAGGAGAGACTCTGCCTCAATATTCACCATATAGCAGGACGGAGGAAGACAGCAATGTCAACCTCTGGCCTCCACACACTTGCCACACAAGCACATGGGCGACCTCTCCCCAACACACCCATGTACCCACATTTGAAAACATACACATGCACACACACTACACACATATACATGGGGAAAGGGGAAAAGACAAAGAAGAGCAGCTGCTTTCGGAAGCCCACTTTGGGGGCCTCACTCAGCTGTGCTCAGTGTTTTCTAATGCAGGGAGAAGCATCTGTTGGGAGTGTCAGGGTGGATCAGCACATGGTTTGGTGTGGAGCGGGTGTGGGGGGGAATTCAAAGGATAAAGTCCCAGACTAAGAGAGAAAAAGAAATTAAACTGGGTGTACAGAAGATACCCAGGTGGGTTGATGCAGAAGTGGGCAAAGGGTCTCACTTCATAATGATATCAGAAGAGATCTTTCTGAATATAGTCTAGCTCCTTTAATCTTGTGAAAGCAACCTGGCTTCCTAGGGACTCTGCTATTGCTGAGAGGCCAGCCTAGAGAGGAGATATGAATGCAATGGTTCCTGCAAAGGGCTGTCCCGTACCATGAACAGGAGCAGATGCAGGCTAAGAATCCCAACATGCCAACCCCAGGAGGGATGTGCAGAGCTGATTCTGGGTAGAGAAGAGCCACGGTGACAACCAGCAGCTCTCTCGGGAAGATGCGTGCTCTGCTTTGAAACCACAGCTCATGAAAGGCAGCTCATGAAAGGACAAGGCACAGAGAATGGTTAAAAAGAACCCAAGCATTAATTAACAAGCTATGAGTTCATAGTTGGGTATCGATAAGGGAAGGACATGACTCAACAGAGAAAATGGGCAGAAGACGTAGTGAAGCAAGCCCTGGCTACACCATAGTGGAGTCACAGACAGAAACAAAACCATAAAAAACCCAGCTGACCTACTGTGTATGGGGGAATGCTAATCAAAACAACAGTGAAGCGGCTGGGGCAGAGCTGGTAGGGGCCTTGCCTAGTATTCATAAAGTCCTGGGTTCTAGTCCCAGCCCTGCATAAAACCAGGCACAGTGTTGTGGTACACCCCTACCATTCCAGCTGGGAAGTGAGGGAAAAGAAGAAGGATCAGAGGTTTGGGATCATCCTTGGCCACAAAGTGAGTTCAAGGCTAGCCTGGGCTACATGAGACTGCTCAATAAAATAACAAAACAAAAAGGAACAGAGTGAAATGTCATTATACCAGATCATTTAAAAAAAAAAAAAAAAGTTCAACAGGCAATACCAAGGTTCAGCAGAGCTGAAGTATGGGTCCCATGATAGTGTAGGATGTAGAACGGCTGAGTCTCTCTGACTATCTAGCTCAGCTGAAAGCAGACACACAGGGCAACCCAATGACTGACTCCATGCATCAGGAAGGTAGATGCAGATATTCACAGTGGGGCTGCTCATTAGTGCCAAAGCTGCCAACCAGATTACAGTTCATCAGCCACAGAATAGAAGCTCTATGGCATATCCATAGGCACACAACAAAAATTCAAACAGCAACAAATACCAACAAATTACAGTGGCTACCCGGTTATAAATGTGAAATTTCCCTGTGCGCTCCTGTGTTTGAACACTTGCGTCCCCACAGGCGGTGATGTTCAGGAAGTCTGTGGAACTATAAGAAGATGGAGTCTTGCTGGAGGAAGTCTAGAGGCTTTACAGCCTAGCCACTTCCTGTCATCATCATCCCACCACCACCACCACCACCACCACCACCACAACAACAACAACAACTTCAGGACAGCAAGCAAAATGTGACCTCATCCCTCTGCTGCCAGGCCTATCCTGCCGTGGTGGATCACAGCCTCTCACACTCTGGCAAAAATAAGCCCTTCTGTCCTTAAGTTGCTTTTTGTGGGTATCTAGTCACAGAAGTGAGAAAAGTAACTCATACTGAGACAAACAAAACAAAATAAAAATAAACAAACAAAAAAGGAAACAATGCGGTTGAACCTCAAAAGCTGCTTATGAACTATGAAACAAAACATGGGGCCAGCAACACAGTTCAGTGGGCAAAGGCTCTTGCTGCCAAGCCTAATGACCTGGTTCAACCCCTAGGATCCACAAGGTGGAAGCAGAGAATTGACTCCTGCGTGTTGTCTTCTGATCTCCACATGTGTGTTGGAGCATGTGCCCCACCCGTTGATATAAACCCATGCAATGAATATTATTTAAAAGGAGACTTAGAAGGGTACACTCCGTTTTGTTTTTGTAATAAACGAAGAAAACAAAAGAGGCAAGTATCAAAACATTGAAGACAGGAGCACAGGAAGGGAGGAATGGATCGGGGAGGGATGCACAGGGCCAGGTGGGCCAGCAGCAATGCTCGGAGCTAGGTGGTTGTACAGGCTGCCTCATAATGCTTTCTTAGTACATTCCCTGCCCTTAAGGACACTTCAAAAGTGAGGCACTGTGTCTCTTGCCGGAAGGAGATGATATAGGATTGACGGTTAATGTTGAAACTGAAGAAGAGAGAACCAATTTGAAAAATTTTGTGACTGGGAAAGCATTGGTGACATTAGCTGAAACAGGGACATGAATTGTAGGTGGAGAAGTCATTTGATTTCACTCACGTTGGTTCAAAGGGCGCTCGAGTTAGACGTCTCAGTGTTCCTCCAAAGAGCATGCTAGACTATGTACCTGCCCTGCAACAGTGTCCAGAAGGAGAGGAGGACCTGAGGGCTCTGCTCCAGTGGCCAGAGTGATGTCATTATAGAGAGAACTGTTCCTGATGAACAGACAGTTTGGCCTAATGGCTCTCTCACTGCTTCATGTATGGCACCTTGCCCTTCTGCTGTGCCCTGACCTAACAAGAGGCCATTATAGATTTCTGGGCTCATAGAACTCTGGCAAGGAAACTTTCTTCTGTTGTTTATAACCTTCCTGGGAGGAGGTACAGACCATCATCATTGCTCTAGGATGGGATATGGACCCATAGGCAAGGCTACTGTTTATCATTGCTCTAGGATGGGATATGGCCCCAAAGGTAAGGCTACTTGTTTATCATTGCTTTAGGATGGGATATGGATCCAAAGGCAAGGCTACTGTTTATCATTGCCCTAGGATGGGATATGGACCCATAGGCAAGGCTACTGTGGCATAGGCCATAGGCAAGGCTACTGTTTATCATTGCTCTAGGATGGGATATGGACCCGTAGGCAAGGCTACCTTTTATCATAATTTCACTGGGGTAAGGTAAGGACCATAGTAAAGGCTACTGTTCATTGCTTCCCTAGGATGGGGTAAGCTGCTGCCACTACAGCAAACAGGCTAAGACAGTGCTTTACTCGGTACCAGTGTGTTGATATTTAGAGATGCTGAAGGAGAAGCAAAAGTTCAACGATGAGAGCTGGAGTGGAAAGTAAGATCTTTATAGCACGCATTATATTATCCTAATTCCACAGAGACATTTTGCTAAAGCAAATTAGCTTCTCAGAGTCAGACACACAAGCGACAATTCACCTTTATAGATGTTGGTTGTTAGAGGCTCGATGCAGCACACCTTAGCTGCCTTAGCTGAACAAAGCCATGCTCAGAGAAGTAGATGAGAGTCTGCTGGAAAAATTAAACCTTCAAGGTCTTTAATTTACATGAAACCCCCAAGTGGAAGCAGGGCATACTCTCTGTTATTCTCACACTCTCATTGGTACCTGTTTTTTGCCCTTCCCCATGAGTCAGCTACTTATTTATAGTTTTTCATTTACCTCCAATTTTTCAAAAAAAACTAGATTTAAAAAGTCATTATAGGCCTAAATGTCCTTCCACAAACTACTCATATAAAAATGAAATAAATGAGGTTTTGATAATGGAATAAGTAGGAGACTACACTCTTCTCTACACAAAGATGTGCTTTTGATAATAATGTAGTTATAAAAAGACTTCATGAATGTATATTTCTCAAGAGAGAATTACCTACAGTTAGGTCAGAACAATCTTGCAAGGTACAGAGTTATGCAGAAGAAACTGCATATGTCATAATTCATTGGGATTTTTATTTCTTTTATCATTTATTTTTCTTCTAGGAACACTTAAAGGAAAAAAGAAAACAGAAAACAAAGCTGTATCATAAAATTTACCAAACTATAAAAGCATACAAACAAACAATACACAAGTCCTTGCAAGAAAAACTAAATTAAAAACCCACTACAATTCCAGGTTCACCACAGTGCCATGTGACTGCAAAACCGCTTGGGCTTGAGTTGGATACACACAGGAGGGAATGTGAGGTGGCTTCCCATCATTCCATCCTGCAAGACCTGAGTAGGCAGGGAATAAACCAGCTGCCTGCCCACTGCCAGTGCTGAAGTGTGCGCTTTTTCATTGATTTCTTTTTATTCTCACAAATGTGCTTTAATGGACAGATTAATATGAAAAGAACATTTCAAACATGAATCCACTATTTGTCTCCTGACTCTGGGGGTGAGGAGAGTGGGAGGTGGGGCAAATTGCACAGTGCCACAGTGCCAGCACTGGGGACAGAGCCATCCCTTAGCTAGTGACCTCTGTGTCCCACAATAGCCACAGAATTCTACTGTGAGCTGTGCTGTGCCAGTCTTGTCCTTCCTCCTCATAATAAAAAAAAGAGAAAGAAACCAAGAGAAAAACAAAACATTAACTTAGCAGGCAGGACACAAAACTCCATTCATCAAACCAACAGATATTCTTAAGTACCATCACACGCAGTGTTTCATGTCGTAGATGAGAGATGCAGAGGTACACTCAAATAAACATCGCAAGTTCATCCTGAGGCACTGGAGGAACTAGGGGGATAGAGCAGAAAGAAGGGAAGCATGTGCATTTTAATTGATGTGTAGTTTTTCTTGTTTGTGGTGTGTGTATGCGTGCATGTTATTGTGTATATATTATATGCACATGTGAGGATGCCACATGCTTGCTTGTGCATGCACATGTGGAGGTTAGGGGTAGACATCCAATGCTTTCCTCTATTGTTCTCCACCTTTTTTTTTGAGCCAGGATCTCTCAGTGAATCTGAATTTACAATTTTGGATATACCAGTGGATCAGCAAGCTCTGGGGTCATTTTATTGCTGCACCCCCACAACTGTTGGGGTTACAAACATGTGCCATCATGCCTGGATTTGACATGGGTGTTGTGTGTGGGGGGGTCTGATCTCATGTCCTCATACTTGCTTAGCCAGCACCTGACCCCCCCAGACAGCTCCCCAGCCCCGGGATGAGTACTTTCATATGAGTTCTTTCCTATGATAAAGAACACATACAGGATCTGCACGAGTGTCCAGATAGGTCAGGCTGATAGGTGAAGGTCGTGTGTGTGTGTGTGTGTGTGTGTGTGTGTGTGTGTGTGTACAGATAGATAGTTTAGGGACCAACAGCATTTGTTTTTCTACCTTCACATAGAATCAAGGATACCTGAGTTAGTTCAACAGACTCCACTCAAAGTCATGAAAATGTTCCCACTCTGCTGTTTATGGGGTCAACAGCTCTCTCTGAGAACAATGAACTACCTCAGCTATATTCTCTAAGAAAGATAGGCTATCTCAGCTGTACCCTTTGAGAATGATGGGTTTTCTCTTAAACTCAGCAACATCTCCCAAATAGGAAGACATGGAGGCTAGGCTTTATGTTTCTCGGAGGTGATGTTCCTCCTTCCAGGAGCTGCATTCAGCACCTCAGGGGACAGAAGCCATAAGTTCCACCATAGCCCTGCTAATCAGGATGGAGCTCGCTGGAGCTGGAGCTGGAGCTGCCCTGAGCCTAGGGAGTCAGCCTGGTGCTTCCTGTTGCAATGATAGCTGTGTGGTTGCTGTGAGGAGAGGCTGCTCCTCCAGAATGCCGTCCCGGGCACCCCTCCCACCTCCCTCAATTTTATACCCTCCAAGAGGAATGTGTTGTGGCTTTGCCAACCATTCCACTCAGGAGAAAGAAAAATGCGTCCCTGCAGCAAGTGGGGAAACACTCCCCAGCCAGTTCCAACAGGTACCGGGCATGTCTCAGCAAGGAACTGCACTCAGAGGACAAAGTAGGCGTAAGTGAGAAACGCGTGTGAAAAGGGGCGAGAAGAGGCTGCACTGAGATGCTGGGGCCAGGGAAGAGGTGAAAGCTATGTTTACTTATTTACAAGTCAAGTGCACCCTGGAAATCAGTCAACTTCTGGAGGCAGCAACAGTGAAACACAGCTAAGAAAAGTAGAAACAAACCCCATTCTGCTCATGAGGCATTTCTGCTTTGCTCAGCAATTACGGGGAATTAGCTAACCTTGGATTTATCTGTCTGTTTTCCATACTTCCGACACTAGTAAGAAAACAGCACAAATCTAATAGGGCGGCTTTTATGCCCACAGGAGCTATGAAAATGCAAGGTGGCTAACTTTCTTGGTTTCCCCAGAGGTTGAGAGAACTTTCAGAGCCAAAGAAGAGGAGTCCCAGACAAACCGCAATGAGCTGATGCCATGTCACACACACTCTCTCTTACTATTTACAGTGTGATAGGGCGCACGTCCTCAATCAGCACATGCCTCCAACAGGGCGTCTGCACAGAGAGTGAACAACAAGCCCCATACGGAGAAGGTAAGTCACAAACAGGATCCCTCTCCCCCTCGGTGTTTTGTTTAGCTTAATGCTCTAAATGGGCGTTGGGGTGGGCTATGAATAAGTGTCAGCTCCTCACCACCTCCCCCAACAAGAAGACAGAGGGCAGGTACGCCCACTGAACAGGGTATTTCCAAATCATTTATAGATCTCACTCTGAAAGTCAGAGTCACAATTTCACTCACTTGATATGTGAGTAAGGACCACGGATTTTTTCCACAACAGCAGGTCTTAGGATATAGAAACAAAATCAAAACACTAATAAGGTATTTGTCAAAGCCAAAGTGAAATATGTATACTGGCTGTCTGACATACATCTGTCCACACAGACGTTCCATTACCTCATCTCACGGTTATAAATCCTCCACACCCGAGGGACATTTGGAGGGCACAAGGCTGACATCTGTCCTTGTTGTTGAACCTGCCCTTGCCCTTCTCCTGCCCTGGAGCCTGGGAACAAGGCGCCCTCTCTACTATAGCCCAGGAACAAGTTGCCCTCTTTTCTTATAGCTGGGGAACAAGGTGCTCTCTCTCTCTACTGTAGGCCTTGTTGGAATTCTTTTCAAGGGATTACAAGAAAGACCAAAGAACATCTGATGCCCAAGTACATTCTCTGTCTTCTAAAGCATTGAGGCTGGGGAGACAATTTAATCAATAGAATGCTTACCATGCAAGCTTGAAGACCTGAGTTTGAGCCCTCAGAAACAAGACAAAAATCTGGGTGTGGTAATGCATACTTAGATCCCAGCAAAGGAGAAGTAGAGACAGGGCTTGTTGGTGGGCCAGCCTGGCTGGATCAGTAATCTATAGGCCAATGAAAATAATTTGACTCAAAAAGGAAGGTGGAAAATGACTCTGGTCTTCATACTTACATGTAGACATATGAACACATGCACCAACAACTAACTAAATAACTAAATAGGGCTAGAAATATACAAATGGAACCTAGGAAAGATGGCCATTGGACTAGGTTTGTTATTTTTGGGGCTAGCATATAAGTTAAGGAAGGGAGCTGGTACATCTCCTCACTCCAAATTCTACACTGCTGCTACAAGTTTTCTGCAGTTAGAGATGAGGTCCTGGGTGACAGCATGTATACCATGTGTATATGGCATGCTTGAAGCCTGCATAGCTCAGAAGCCATAGCAATGATCTCACCCATTGCCTCTCAATCCCATCCTACCTATTGCCATTAAAGATTTGGACTTGTGTTCACAGAAAGGATTAAGGATATAATTTCCATGCCTCCAGATGGTATGCAAGTAATCCAATATACAAAAAATTGCAAGTTTGCCTTTTATCTTTGGATTAACACCAAGAAAATAAAGCAACCATTGTGTATTCCCATGTTTGAAACATGAAAGTGAGTAGTAATACAGCAGTCCTCCCTTATGACGGGAAATACACCTCAAGATCTGCAGTGAATGTCTGATAGCCCAGATGGTCCCAAGCCCTGTATAAGCCACGGTTACCCCACTGTCACTCAGTGCTGTGTTAATCAGCTGGGTTGCATGTCCTTATGCCCCCTCTGTATCACTTTTCTCAGCTTGGGGCTATGACCATGTAAAATAAGGATAACTTCAGCCCAAGCCTGTGGTACTGCATCAGTCAAAGTGGTAACCAGGATGGCTATGGGGTGACTCAGGAGCAAAAGCACAGAGGTATCAGAATCCGTGTCCTTGGTATGAATAAGATTTCACCACACTACTCAGAATGGCATATTATTTGAAACTTGGGATTGCTTATTTCTAGACTCTCCCAGTTAACATTTTTGGACCATAGTTTTTTGTGTATAACTGAAATCATGGAAAGTGACTGGAAGGTCAGGAGGACTTCTGAAATAGAGAAGCAGTGAGGTGCTATCTGCAGCTGGGCACCAATCTGTGCCCTATAGATGTACATGTGCTTCCACAGGAATCCTCCAACCCCCAGGCAGGCTGCTCTAACAGCTTCACAAGGGAGGAAAGAACAACGTGGAAACACCAGTGGCTTACCCAAACCTCATGACTGTGGTACGTCAGATCTGTGATATGAGCTTCTGCATTAAATAGTAGACCTTGACTCTAAAAATAAACACATATTGTACATATCACCAGAGGCCCTGACCTCCAACTCATGTTCACAGCTTCTATTATGCACTTATTTGCAAATTTTACCTGTAGAACTTTTAGTGTTTGTATTAGTCAGGGTTCTCTAGAGGAACAGAACTTATAGACTAAACATATACATGTAAGTATATGTGTATCCCCTTTATATATGTGTAGACATAATACATATATATATATATATATATATATATATATATACATATAAAGGAGATTTATTAGAATTACTTATAAGCTGTGGTCCAGCTAGTCCAACAATGTTGCCTATTAAAGGAAGATCCCAGAATCCAGTAATAGTTCAGTCTACAAGGCTGGATGTCTCAGCTGGTCTTCAGTATATGCCAGAATCCCAAAGAAGGAGGTTCTAATGCCAGTGAAGAGATGGTCTTTCTAGCAAGAGGGAGTGTAATCAGGCAAAGAGAGAGCAAGCTTCCTTCTTCCATGTCCTTTATACAGACTGCCAGCAAAAGGTATAATATAGATTAAAGGTGGATCTTCCCACCTCAAAAGATCTGGATTAAAAGCTGGTCTTCATACTTCAAAAGATTTAACTGAGGAAAAAACTCTTGCAGGTATACCTAGCTGCTTGGGTTTTAGTTAATTCCAGATGTGGTCAAGTTAACAGCCAAGAACGGCCATCGGTTTTTACCTTGACAGACTCTACAATCACCTGGGAGATGGTTGCCTGGGCGTGTCTCTGGAGAACTCTATCTCAATTTGAGGTAGGAAGACCTGCCCACTGTTGGTGGTACCATTCCCTAAGCCAGGGGATCCTGGGCTGTAAAGATGGCAACAGTGAGCTGAGCACAAGCTCATTCAGTCATTGTCCTGGGCTTCTTCACTGTA
Organism: Onychomys torridus; assembly: GCF_903995425.1. Lineage (NCBI taxonomy): Eukaryota > Metazoa > Chordata > Mammalia > Rodentia > Cricetidae > Onychomys > Onychomys torridus. The sequence continues at coordinate 9,969,945 of NC_050464.1, forward strand.
GATGCAATGTCTCAGGCTCCTGCTTGTGACTTCCTGCAGTGACAGACTGTAACCTTGGAGTAAGCTGAAATAAACTCCTTTTCCCCACGTTGATCATAAGACAGTGTTCTACAACAGCAGCAGGAGGGAAGCTAAGACAACCCGTTGTCTATTCCTAGAGATGGTAAGAAAGGAAAGCAGGAGACACCACTAAACCAAGGGAAATTTCCTGTCAAGAGTTTAGAATGCCTTGGTTTCCATTAGCAGATGCTTTTCAGACATTTCTACGCTTGCCATCATTCATTGCTTCATCATTAGATCAAAGGCCTGGCTAACCCATACCCAGGGCGTGTGCCGTTTACTAAAATTCACCCAGAGTGTGAGATAAAGACCAAGCACTCAGTAACTAGACCTTACTCACAGCCAAGGATCAGAGACAGCCGACGGCAGGTGGCCAGGGCCTCCTTCCCCTTCACTTTAATTAACACAAGTCCTATCCCAAATTCCTTCCTCTGATAAAACTGTGCTCCAATTTAACTTTGCATACATCCACATCCAGCCACAATTTCTTTGCAGATATCTATTTTAAAAGTAGAAGTAAAAAAAAAAAAAAAAGGCAAATTAAATTATTTACAATGAATTAGTGTTTCAAAGTACTTGCAATGATGTGAGTTTTCAGATATAATACTGAACTCTGCAAGCAAGTCTGGATGGTAATGTAGACCAGTGTACAAGGCAATAATGGTTTCCTATCAATGGTCTAGAATAAAAATAGAAATTAGAATGACCATGAACACAAAGGGCGTCCGTATAGGTGACTTCTAAGTACTCTAAACTACTCAGCACAGGTAATTCTCAAAATTGCTTCACACATTAAAATACAGCCCCTACCTGTAAAAAAATAAAATAAAATAAACGGTGCGCATCACCAACGGGCATGATTCATCTCTCAGATGTAATAATTTACCTTGCGTAATAATGAATGGGCAAGTCGAGACTGAAGAAGGAAAGATTCATGCTCTCAAAGATAAATAAGTTCTGGGGATGGCTCCTCATTTATAACTTCCCAAGGTAAGAACAGTGCAAGCCCGTCAGCTCTGATAAAGACCAAGCACTAAAACAGGAAGAAAAATCATCCCGGAGGATGCACGAACTCCCACTGCCGGGCTTTGTCTGATGTTCAACTTTCTAATCTGTCCAGAGCACATTTTCCCCAGGGCCTTCTAATTTATGGCTGATGTGAAGGGGTACAGTGCTGTACAAACAGACTCCACCCTCCCTGCTGCTCCTCACACTCCCCCATGCTTCACCTAACCTCAGTCTCGTCCTGACTTAGTCTGTGCAGGAATCTGCCTCTTGCGAACCGATGACTTGTGGGTTAGAATCCAGTAGGGAATGCTCTTAGTGCACCTGTGGCCTCAGGCTCCAGTGGTAATTCTCTGTCTATGTCCCTGTCTAGACTTGCACGGTTATTTATCCCCTCCACTGCCTCTAGGGGGAGTAGTTCTCAGTGCTCATTTCTCTTTTCCAGACTCCCTGAAAGAGCTCATCCACTCACATATTTTAAAAATACCACTTCCAGGACTCTATGATATAAGCAGGGATGTCTCTCAGTTGATAGAGTAGGTGTCTAGCATGTAGGAAACCCTGAGTTTCATCCATAAACCCAGCATGGTGGTACATGCCTATAACGCCGGCACTCAGGAGTTGGAAGCAGGATGATCGGGAGTTCAAGGTCATCTTCAGCAACATTGTGAAGTCTTGAACATAGCCTCAAAGGCAGAACCCAAAACAACTAAATGCCACCTCCCCATGGCTAGTTCCCAGTTCTGCATCTCCACCCCCATCTTGCCTAAGTTCCAGGCTTCTGTACACATGAATTCATGGTCGATCTTTCCACTCAGACTATTCAGGAGCATTTTAGACTTAACATGTTCTAAACAGTCCTGCTGCTGTCCTTTTAGGAAATACTGCACCAAGAGCTGAAACCAACACCAAGCATCCTGACTGCACCATCTGCTTTGCCCATGTTTAAGACCCACAACTCTGCTCGGAACTAACTGCAGGGTTAGTATGCCCTTCCTTATCCAGTTCTTCTGCCTTAACTAGCTGTGGCTGCCCTCCACAGGACATGTTAAGAAGCTTCTTCTTAGTTTCTTTCCCCTTTCTGTCTGTTCTTCACATGTCAGCCAGGTTTGCATAATACAATGTGGTTTAAAACCCACCATAGTACTTGGAGTCAGGCCAAACCTGTTGCCATCAACTTGTGACACGCCCCCACTGACCTCCTTTTGGGCCATAGGCCTCAGAGTATGGCAGTCACCCCAGTTCCCAGCAGGTTCTTCCTACGTGCCTAGCCACCTACCATGCCTCGCTGTCTCCACTTGGGATCCAACTCCAATTCTCATGCTCAGACGGACCTATCACCCTGGCTGCCTGGCCCACCCATCTCTTCATGTTGCCAGGTGCCTCTCCTCCCCACTTTGGGATGGATGTTTTGGCTTCCCACGATGGCCATTTTGTCCATTCACCCTCATCAGACTGGGAGGAACTTAGCACAGAAACCTGCTTGACATCAGAACTAACCAGAGTGCCTGACATAACAGAGGCTCACATTTTCTGAAGAAAGAATACTTTCCCATTTCCTTGAAGAACTTGGAGATGAGGGGAAAGTACATTTTAAAAAACAAAGCCACCCTGTGAAATACGTGGCGATGATCAGGAAAGGGCGTGAAGAGAGGAGTGACCACCGCAAAAGGCCACATGTGGTGTCAAAGGCTGCAGAGGGCATGATTTCTTTTGTAGTAGACGTCCAGAAGAGACAAATCCTCAGAGACAGAGAGAAGATAAGTGGTGGCCAGACCCGGGAAGAGAGAAGAATGGGGATGACTACAAATGGGCCTGGCCTTTCTTTGGCGTGAGAGAATGTTCTGATTGTGCTGAGAGTTGTCCAGACCTGTAGACAACACACTAGAGCCATTGGCTTGGATTGCTGGGCTAGGAGAGCTTAATAAAGCTGTTACTTTAAAAAAAAAAATACAGGGCAGAGGAGATGGCTCAGTGGGTAAGGTACTTGCTGTGCAAGAGTGAGGACCTGGGTTTGGAACTCTGGAATGCATGTAAAAGCCAGATGCATGCCTGGAATTCCAGAGCTCTTTTGGCAGGATGGGAGGTAGAGACACAGGATTCCCTAGAAGTTCAAGGGCTAGTCAGCCTGGTCTACAAGTTAGTGAGTAAGAGAGACCTTGCCTCAAACAAGGTAGAAGGTGGGAACTGACACCTGACATTGTCCTTTGACACCTATATGCTCAGGGTGACAAGTGTATACAGGTGTGCACACATATACAAACTCAAAGGAAACAAATGGAACAACTCAAGATTGCATGAGCTGAGCTGCAATGGGATGGCACCCACACATCACGGGGGTGGGGTGGGGTGGGGGTAGGTGTCTGGTCTTAGCCAGCCAGGGTCTTTAGACAGAATTCTTGACCTTCGTTATGTTCTCCCACATAAAGGAGAGAAGTTGCTGGGTCAACAACTGAGAGAATACCCTAGAGACACCAGAGTCTTTCTCTTGATCTTTCCATGCACAGAACTTACTACTGAGCTGGCCCATGGAACGGTGACCTTGACATCAAGGACTGCCATTTGGAAGCAGATACTTCAGCAATTACATCTCACTAGGCTTTGGTCAGCTCTGACGAGAGCAAAGAATAAGCCCTCAGGACAAAAGGATCAGAGATTGTGTGGATATGACACTTTGTAATTCACAAAAAGACCCTTCCATCTGCCATGGGATCTGATTATCACACACAGAAACCAAAGCCCTGCTAGGTTGGCAAGCGCCTCTCAGAATTTGAGGGAGACCTGGCTGCATAAAGCCAAAAGCCGAGATGAGCACAACACTCTTTTGCTACCTCACCACCCTGATGGGCAAGCTGAGATCAATTTTGTCAGGAGCAGTCACAAAAAAATGATCAGAGAAGTGTCACTCACAGACTGAGGTCCATCCTCAGTGCTTTCGTTCACGTATTATTTGACTTTAAATCACTTAGCTCCTCGCTCCCACAGGCTGTCATCCGCAAAATTGGTGTGATAAGCCTAGGTCTGCTTTCTTTACTAGCCTGCCAGGAAGACTGAAAGCAGCCCTGCAGGAAGATAAGAATGTCTATGTCTCCACATTATTTGCATGGACTGCATATAACTCAGCCCGATTCTGGGGCGCTCATCCTCCTGAGGTTAGCCAGTTCTCTCTACCCCTCTTAGTAGCCCCGGGCCAACAGATGGCCAACTGTGTTCATGGCAGGCTTTCACTAGACTGGAGGGACCTCATTCCATGCATGGAACACAGTCCTCAGAGCACTCAGGAAGTGAGCAGGCAGGACAGCTGGTTCTTATGTTTTCTTATCTAGGGTACTGCCACCTCTTTCCTGCTCCCCATACAACCTCCTCCCCCTTCCCTTCCAGACAGTGATGCACCTCACCTCTAAGGACTCTTCCCAGTGGGCACCCGTCCTATACACAGGCACAGGATGCCAACAGGAGCAGTTCTTCCAGCTAAGGCAGGTGTGCGCCCCTTTCACATGCCTTACTGCCTTTTTCTCTGCCATCCAAGGAAGCCTGAACCCAGAAGGGACCAATACGCTGGTATGGGAGACACATCTTATGGTTCCTCTTGAGCTCTGAGCACAGCTGGAAGAACTCAATGTGGGTACCCAAAATTTCTTTCCAAAGACCCTGGGCTAAGACCAGATGAGAACAGACTGGTGAAGCATCCTCAAACCTTAAACACAGACCAAGTCTTGGACGTGGCTCTCTTGGATATGCACAGCAACTATAGCTGAAGGCTGTGGTGAAGGGCCAACCTTGCTTTGGGTTCAGCTGAGACAGGATAACAAACCCTGCCCCACTGCTTCCTCTAGCTATTTCCCCTGAGCCAGGGTTGAAGCACATGTACCACTTGGGCAACTTGGCACTTCAAGGGTTAACTTTCCACTGATGATATAAGCATCATTAGATATTTTGTAAATGAGCAAAGGAAGAAATGAAGAGCCAGGGGCGGGTAAGATGGCACTGATATTCTAAACGGGATGCAGATTAAAATCATGTGCAGAATAAAGTGCACATGAACCCCACAATCACCGTGCCTCGCTAATTACCCGACCATATTAAGACTGGATTGCACTTCCCAAGGACAGTGCATCTAGGATAGAAGGGAAGGGTAAGGGAAAGGGACAGAGCTCTCTATAGTCTGCATTACAAGGTGCTACAAACCTAGGGTTGACAATTTGTCAGGCAAGAATGACCTACAAACAAAAATTTCCAAATGAGATGGTGAGAAGATCATTGGATGCTAATGTAAATCCATGTGTGGTGGTTTGGATGAGAATGCCCCCTACTCCCCCTCTCCCCTTCCCTGCTTCAGATAGATTTTTATGTTTGAATGTTTGGTCCTTAGTTAGTGGAACTGTTTGGAAAGCATTAGGAGGTGTAGCCTTGCTGGAGTAGGTGTGGCCTCTTTGGAGGTGTGTCATTGGGTGGGCTTTGAGGTTTTGAAAAGCACATGAGAGGCCCACTTTCTCTCTGTGCCTGCTGCCTGTCCATGCCTTTCTGCTTCCTGCCATGATAATCATGGACTCACCATCTAAAGTGGAAAGCAATCCCTCAATTAAAAGCTTTCTTTGATAAGAGCTGCCTTGGTCACAGTGTCTCTTCACAGCAATAGAATAACAAGTAAGACACATTATGTAATTATTAGAGGTAAGCACTGCAATAACATCACTACTACATCATGTTCACTTTGCAGGTGAGACTGGGATTGCACACCTTCTATTATATTCCCTGCCATTTTCCCAGGCCAGATCCCAAGAGGTTGGCAGAGTAACATGACCATCTCTGTTTAAGACATACCATTATCTTCTGTATTGAGAAGAGTTCATTGATGTGTCCAGTGCCACACAGCCAGTAAGGGTCAGGGCTGAGGCTGAAACCCAGGTGCTCTATGTCTCAGTCTGCCTTCCTTTCTTTACTTCTTGCTGTGAAAAATGGCCCAACAAGAGCCTAAGGGAGAAAGGTTTTGTTTTGGCTCACTGTTCAGGTTACACCATGGTGTAGAAGCCACAGTGGCAAGAGTTGAGGGGACTGTTTGCATCACATTGACAGTCAAGAAGCAGAGGGAGAGACAAACGCATGCTCAGCTCACTTCCCCAACTCTACTCAGGCCAGGATGCCCTACCTGAGGAACTGTCTCTCCCATAGTTAGGATATTTCTTCCCATATCAATTAACAGAGTAAGATAATCCCCCACAGGCTTGCCCAGAGGCCCATCTCTAAGGAGAGTCTTCCGTCAGGTTGACAGTGAACACTTGTCACCACACAGTCCGTCTCCCTAGAATGAGCCGCCTGCTATTTATTCACTCAAAAGATACTTTTCATGAAACGAATGTTCACTGCTTAGGATGACCAATCACTGTGCTAAGTTGTTGAGTCTTCAAAGACAAAGGGAACCTTTTCCTTGCCTCAAGGGATTAGAGTTAGCATAAATAACTGATGATATGTAAGGAGTATACACAAGATAAGACGGCCATAAGGAAGCATTATATCCTGGGACATACTATTATGTGCATTTAAAAAGGCCTCTTGCTTATGACTGTCGGCATGTCAAAACATAATGCAGACACAAATTTAAGAGCTCAAAGAGAGAAAGGTGTGATTCAACTAATACATTCCAGGCTTGGCAACTGTAGAATTTATTGCTCATTAAAACTGTATTTTAATTACCCTAGTTTTAATTAAAGTATTATGTGGAGTTGGTGAAATGCAATTATGTGCAACTGACTTAAGATGTATAATAGGCTAATATTTGTAAAGAAATGCATTATTGTCACTAGATCTGCTCCCGTAAAATAAAGTGGCATTTTATTTCAAATGAAAAATCGCTACATAGAATATTAAACTCTTGTCATTAAAGTTAAACACTACATTGCTAACTCAAATGGAACCAAGTCGCTGATGAGCACCCTTCCCCATGCTGATTGGTTTGCACAGGGATGGTTCCCTGAATGTGACCTGCCACAGCAGCAGCTCAGAGGCCTCAGCACAAGGAGACACCAGAACCCTCCACTATTCCCTATGCATCTTGGGATGAGATGGACTTCACATGTGAGAATGTGTCTGCGTCTAGGTAGAGCCCACAATCTGATCCACCAGTGTTTACAAGGTAACCCTCTGTCACAATGCCTGGCAGTCTGTAAGAGAATAGGAATCCTTGTGGGGGGGAATCTCAGCCACCTCTCATTACACGGTAGGGTTCTAAAGGTCAGACCTCAGGAGGTAGGCTGGGTGAGAGCAATGCACACATCTTCATGAGGCTTTGCTCCCCAGTAATACTCTTCACACCATCCCTTGCCAGTTGATGATTTTTCCTGGTATGCAGAGGGCCTCTGGGATTCCCCACCTTAAAGAAAAATCCCTGGTCTGGGGAAATGGCTAAGTGGATGAGAGCACATGCATTAGGCCCTGAGTTTTAATTTCCAGCAACTACACAAGAACCCAGGTGTACATAAGCCCAATACTATAGAGGTTGGAAACAGGAGGATCACCAGCCTAGAAAAAAGAAAAAAGAAAAAAAAAAAAAAACACCAAAAAACAAAAAGCTCCAGGTTCAGTGAGACCTTGTCTCAAGAGGAAACAGAGCAGGACACCAGCATCCTGCTCTGGCCTTATGAACACACATGTATGCATGCTGCCACATACATCATAGCACACATATATCACACTACATCAAAACAAAATAACCAAGTCCCTTCTTGCCTTGGTGTGCCCACTGTGGACACTAGTTGCTCTCTGAGACAACCACAGTAAAGGGATCCCAAAGCTATCTCAACTTGCTATCCCCTCTGTAGTTTTTACATAAATATTTTTAAATTAACAACCATTTTCTAACTTAGAGAAAATATTAAAGTGAAGACCGACATGTCTGATGGTGTATTTGCTTCAAGATTTGGTACGCACCCTCAAACTCAGTCTTAAGTCTTTGGGCAAGGTCATATCTTAAAGACCTTCCTATTTCCCCCCTCACCTCTGAAGGCTGCTTGGCTGCTGTGGCACTCCATGATACTTGGCCTTCTCCCCCTTCACCTTTGAAGGCTAGCATGTCTGGCTGGAGCAGCTATGTATGATGCTATTGCATCCTATAGTCACTTGGACCCCTGGAGGCATTAGACATTGTCTCCTCCATTACCACCGCCAGTTTGCCTCTAATAATAGCTTGATTCAAAATATGGCTGCTTTTAAGACCTTTGTCTTGAAGTTCTGCAGCTAAACCACAGTGTGCCCAGGCTTGAACTTTTATCCATCCCTCTTTAAGTTTATTTGACTTGTCTCTGGAGAGTATTCATTTTGGGAACTATTACAGTAGTGATCTCTCCCATCATCGCCCCACCCCCACGCCCACTCTCCCTGTTCCTTCTGGAATTTCCTAGGTGTCAATTGAGTACTCCACTCTCTGTATCTTTTATAATCTCCCTTACACACTATCTATAGTTGTATCTCTGTGGTTAATCTGAGTGTTTGCCTCAGATCTACCACAACAATCTCTCTCAGTTTGCCTGCATAGACTTATTTTCCCACTCCTTCAGTTGACTTTTAAAACAAATGAAAACATTTTGTGCTACAAGGAGTTTGGATCTTTTTTTTTTTTTTTTAAATTAGCAACATGAAGGGATGTTTAACATCATTCACCACTAAGGGAGATGAAAATTAAAAACTCAACGAGGGGAGAAAAACACCAATAAGATATCATTAGACATCTATCAGGATGGACAAAATAAAAAATAAGATGGGGACAACACTCCAGGCCAGAAAGAAAGCAGAGAAACTATGCACTTATTGCTAGTGTCAACATGAAATGGAACAGCCACTCTGATATCACCTTAAAAACCAAAAATGGAACATGCAACTAGTCCCTGGGTATCTGTCCCAGAAAAAGTCCCACATCACAGAAAAACTCATGCAAGAGTGTTCACTGAAGTTGTACTCATAGTGGCCCCAATCTAGATGCAACCCAAATATCTTTCAACAGAGCAACAATCATACAAATATCGGTGCTTCCACACAGCACTCATACACAACAATAGCAAACCAACCTTTCATATGGCAACAACCCTGATAAAGCAGAGAAGCTGCTGAACAACAAAAGCCAAGTCCAAATGACTATGTGAATGGGATTCCATTCACCTACCATGTACCTGGGGGGTGTACTGGGCCTGTGTCAGTATTCTGGCTGGGATGGCCTACTTGTTTTGTAAGACATTAGCATTTGTGGAAACTGGCTAAAGAGTAACATGCTTGTGATCTGAAGTCCTCACAAAGTCCTCCATGTTGGTAGAGATGAGGGGTAGGGAGGCAGTGTTAGGGAGAAGGAGCTGATGTGTAACAAATACAAGACACTAGTGTTGATGGAGCGAAGCGTCTGGAGGTGGATGCGGGTGATGGCTGGCCAGCAATGTAAACATGCTTGATGCCACTGAGCAGCAGTGAAAATGGCTATAACAAGTTGAGGAGATGACTCAGTGCTTCAAAGCACTTTCTGTGTATGAATGAGGGTCTGGGTTCAGGTTCTTAGCACTCATGTAAGAAGTCTGGGCAAGGCCATAGGAACTGTAACCCCAGTGCTGGTGATGTAGAGACAAGAGGATTCCTGAGGCCTTGCCTGTTGTCCACCTAGCTCCATGTTCAGAGGGAGACCCTGGCTTAGTGAAAAAGGTGAAGACCAATGGAGCAGGACACATGGCATCCTCATATGGCTGCTGCCCGCGTAGCCTCACACATATGCACATACATCAAACACACATATACCATATACAGGGTATAACGGTTATGAATAAGTAAATGGTTAAAATACTAAATTTTATATTATAAGGATTTTCCCCCTAAAACAGGAGGGCTCCACTTTCATGGACTTCCTACTGTATACAAAATAAAATTATTACTTATTTCCAGATTCTGGTCTCCATGGGGGTCTCCTCTCTGCCGTTGCCTGTTCCTTTCTTTCAACTGACCTAGCAGAGACACTCCAGCAGACACATCACACTACTCCCTGCTTCTGGCCTCTGCCTAGAAAATATATCCTCAGGGTCTGAGCATGGCTGGTGCTCCTCAGCTGCAGCCATCACCCTGAGAGGCCAGCATGGCACGAGGGGTGACTCTGCAATCCAACAGTGCCAGCACTGCCTGGTTATTGGCCTCTGCCTGCCTTTCTTCTCATCAGTAAATCCAGGATAACCGCAGTCCCCACTCACTGGCTGCTGTGAAGACTGAATGAGTCATTATAAATAAAATACTTAAAACACTGCCTGGCAACTCCAAAATTGCTAATTATTATTATTATTAAATGTCATATTGAGAGTATCATAGAAATTAGGTTGAATGAGTGAAGCCAGACACAAAGGACTTCCTATTCAATGATTCCATTTATATGGAAGTCTAGAATGAGAAACAATCACCAATCTATGGTAATTAGATTAGCTGGGGAGAGGAGCTGGAGGAAAAAGCATGTGGGGCTCTCTCCACTGTGAGGGGTAGACTACATCTGTGGGCACAGTTGCAAAAATTCACCCACTGATGGAATGGAAAATCTGTGCACTACATGGCATGCAAATTGTAACTCAAAAGTGGCTGACATTTATTTATTTATTTTTGGGTATGTGTGCACATGCAGATGGATGAGTGTTCATGCATATATGTGGGCACCAAAGGATGGTCCTAGAAGCTGTCCACCTTGCTCTTTTTTTTTTTTTTTTTTTTTACCTTTCTAGAGCTTTATTGGGAGAGAGAGGGAGAGGGAGAGACAGAGATAGACAGGGAGAGAGAGACAGAGAGAGAGAGAGAGAGACAGACTGCATGGAGGGGGAGAATACAGAAGAAGAGAGTGTGGAAAGAGAGCCCACCTTGCTCTTTGAGACAGGGTTTCTCACTGGCCTGAAACTCTCCAAGCAGGCTAGACTGGCCAGCCAGTGAGCTCCAGGGATCTTCCAGTCTCTCCCTCCCCAGTACTTTTTTAGTTGCCTAAAGTGCATCCTGGGGCTTGAACCCAGGTCCTCATGCCTGCAAAGTAAGCACATTTTCGACTGAGGGAACCCCCCACCCAACATTAATACTTAATTTGAAGGAGCCCTATCCCTCCACGGGTACTGTATTGTCCCTCCTGGGTCACATCCTCTTGCATCCGTTCCTACACACCGTTGTTCCCACAGTCAAACATGACCTCACCAATGGCAGCACTCTGGATGCCTTGCTTTCCTCTTGGCGCTTAGCAACCACACTGGTGCTAGGCATTAGTCAGGTACTCAATAAGTATCTATGGACTCAAGGGGAGGAACAGCAGGGGGACTGGGGAGAGAGAGGGAAAGAAGGAAGGAGAGAGGTGAGGGAGGAGCAGAGGAAGCGGAGGAAGTGGACCTGGCCATGGACACCAGCCTTCCTATCAGTGCAGCACAGAAAATCAAGTTTCAAACAATTCCCTGCACTCTCCTCATTCTTTTAAAACAAGAAACAATGGGGTCAAGGGGAGAAGAATGACTTGCCTGAGACTGGAAGCTGGTCTGGAACCCCCATATTCTAGCCAGTTTTACTCATGGCAAAGTAAGGCTCACTTCACACATATAGATGTGTACTATAAACAGTCACAAAATGCCCATAAAATATAATATAAAAACTTTTAAAGCACATTATTTTGAAAGCTCGGTTAACTATAAAAATATTATTACAACCAGATCTACTTCACGCAAGCACTGAGTTGTGGCTCCCAACACAAGTGCTAATTTCAACAGATCTTTCTTGGAGCGGTGGAAATGAAATGGTAATAAGTTAATGGATGCTTGAGTATTTAAGCGTGGACAATTATGAGCCAGGCTGTTGGTAAGTCACCTGGGATGCCGTTTATAGCCCATACTTCACAGTCCAGATCGTTACTGGTGAGCCGTCTATCTCAAAGCCGACTGGGGCTTTGAAATATTCAATCTATAAACTTCACATTTCCAGGAAAACATGTGCAACAATGCTTGTGTTCACACATTCCTGTCAGGTAGACGACAGGATGCAATCTGAGCACAAAAACCTGCAATTAAGCAAAAGAATGGCACTGTACACACGAAGTTTTTGCGTCCTAATCTGATAACTGCCAGCATGAATTACCTCCCGGGGCTAAGAGAAATGCTGCATGGCATCCAAATTCACGTTTCAAAGCTTGAGAAAGAAAGGAAAAGAAAGAAAATAGATCTAAGCCAGTGTAACAGAGAGGACTTTCTGTTTTCAACTTAGACTACATTAATAAGACAAAGCTGCCTTCAACTCTGACATGCGAAGACAGCAAATTAACTGTTTGGATCCAGTAAATCAGAAGAATAAACATGCAATTTTTTTTATCTTCTCAGATACATACAACCCATAATCATCTATTCAAATTTCTCAGTATAACTTACCCCTGGTGCTTTCAAAGCATCATTTGCCTTTCCAAATGTTTTTCTGTGTCAACAGTCACTTGTGTGCAGTCTGCTGCTTTCACTTCCTCCCCTTCTGCTGGGGAAATGCAGGTGCCACCTGACATGTCTTGACAACCACCCATCCATCCATCCCTCCGGGACTGCACCTCTGCCTTTTATACCAGGCTGTACAGTTGTGGAAAGAAGTGTGCTTTCAGTGGCTATCACCCTAGGAGGAGCCCAGATGTTATTAGGAAACACCCAAGTGGACAGGACCTCCAGGCAGGAAGAATCATCACACAGAGAATAACTGGGATGCTAACCTAATGCCTCCTCTTCTACTGGAGTTCCGACTACAGCTACCAATCTTAAGAGGATGCTGTGAAGAGGCCCGCACTCTAAAGAGGACCACTGTAGGATGGTGATATTGAACCCTGTTGGCTACTCCATCTCCCGTGCTACAGGAGAGATGGGTAGCCTTTCTCCTCTCACAGTGGAGAAGAAGCTGAGGGAAATGAGATCGTGGCTCCCTGCAAGGCACAGGTCACAGATTCTGGAATGGGAATCTCATGGTTAAAGCCAGAGGACAAGACAAAAAAAAAAAAAAAAAAAGGCATTAGGGCACATGGCAGCCACAGGCTTTAGGCACTATATAGTGACCATGCTAGTTACGGAGTCTACCTCTCCCCTGTGGTCCCTCTTCCCCCTTCCATTGCTTTTGAGACATAGCTTTCCATTGCCTGTGTGACCTATGTGCTTACAAGCTACGGAAGCTAAGGCTTGGATGTCCTTGGGAGACTATTAAGCCGTTGGTTTGCCCCATGCTCCCTGGGTCACGTACACAGGTCTTGTTGTTACTACAGAATGCCACTCTGTGTTTACTGAAATAAAATTTCTCTATGTAAAATAAATAAATAAATAAATAAATAAAAAATTAAAAAGCCAAAGTCAACCTCTGTGGCAGGTAAGATCTTCAGCTGAAGTACTCCATGTCTTGGCCTAATGCTCCATGTATTTCATAAGTTTGCAAATAGGCAAAGAGATTAATAGGCCAAGTTCAACAGAGACCTCTCTACTGACCTTGAATCTGATATATGTAAACTATCTAGTCATGGCTGTGCTTGTCCAAACATAACTTGTCCAAAAAGAATTGAAGACACTACTACTATCTTAGAATGTACACATGCATGCGGACACACACACACAAGCACACACACACACACACACACACACACACACACACACACACACACGCATGCACACACACACAAAAGCACACATGCAAACCTGCTTCTAAAATTTTCTGTCTACTTCAGGCCAGCTGGTCAGGCCCTAAATCTTAAGATCTGTCCACGCCTCTCTCCATTTCTTTTATCCCACATCCAATGCAAAAGGAAACCCTTAAAATTCTATTTTTGAACTAGATGGATATTTGACACGTCTCACCACCTCTACCCAAACCCACACAAGTGCGTGTTATTTCAGATTGAAAGCCGGGCTTTCTAAATAAACGAGGAAAAACACCCGAAGACATGGAAGACATGATCAAAAGCATGAGGCGAGTTCCTCAGCTAAAGCAAACAAGAGAATGGGCTTGACAGGGAGGCAACCATGGGCTCTGGCGTCAGAATCAGGCTTCTGTCCTCCTTCTGTCAGCTGTATGAGCGACCTGGGGTGAGTTAGTACCTCTAAACTTCAGTTCTGATAGCTATAAGTGGAGCTAATGATAAGTGCCCCAGAAGGCAATTCTGAGGATTACAGAAGATATGTTTCAAGTAGGTACTCAATAAATAATAGCTGCTAGGATTATTAATAGGCTATTTAACTAATTTTTCAAGTTTAGAAACAAGGGTTACTCTTTCTTTTTACAAGGGAAAAAAAATCCACTTCATTGTAAGTCCAAAGGTCAACTTTTAAAGGTCATAGGATAATGTTACAAAGAGAGGGAGGAGGCTAGAATCCTCCCTGACAGATAAGGTGCCCGGGAAGGGACCTCACATGCAGAGGCTGGAAGCAGGTATGGGTGCTTGACCTGTGCTCAGTGTGTGATGCACTTTGGGTTGAATGTTCCAGATCTCAGAAGCAACCCTCCCTGATGGTATGGAGCAGACCAGAAGCCCTTTGAGCTCTGTGTGCAGCCACCTGGGTCTGAAGTGAAAGTTTCTTAGAAGCAATACATCTTGGAACAGTGTATAAACTGTTGGAGAACAGCCCACACGCGCTGATTTATGACATCTCACACAGCAGGCACTTAGGAAATGTGGGGCGATGATGAGGTGGAAAATACAAAACTAAAGGACCTTGTAGGAGTGTAAATATTCATAATCAGCCTCATCTCCTCTCTTTAAGACAAGGTATGCACCACACTGCCAAGGCTGGAGGTTTATCAGTAGTTTTACGCTTGTGAACAGACCATTTGTTTGATGGGACACTGTGGTTGGACTCTAATCACACTGTCATTTTGTTAGCTTGTTAGGAATTCAATAGTCTTTAGCATGAATCTGCAAGTTAAAAAAAAAAAGCCCATGAAATTAAGAGTTATCTCATTGTAAGAATTAAGAGTTATTTCACTGGAGGCCATCATGTGAACCAATGTGTATTTATTTGCTACCAACTAAATTAAAATGATGCTAACACCACAAATTCCTAGCTCTTGATATGACAAGCTCTTGTGTGAGACAAAGCCTAATGCAGCCTACCTTGTAAACTCCAGTGCCCTCAGTATCCCAGCACTTACCCCACTCCACCTGCCCTCCTATGCTCTACACTGGAACCTTCCAGAACATTTATCCTGACTGCGTCTCTGCAGCCTTCTGCTCCACAGAACAGTCTCCCACAGCAATGAGATATCGATCCTTCCTTTTTGTTTCGCCCAATCCCAAGAGGCCTCTGTTATGATTGGAATCAATACAAAGGCAAATATCTAAGGAACTTCAAATGTAGAAAAAGGCAGAGCAGCCATGTCATTTAAAGTAATGGGTATTTTTTTTTAAACAAGAATTCTGAAATATGACTGTTACATATATTTCTATTTTTCTCCTATTTCTGACTGCCAAAATAGAAACCTTTGGTAAGCAGGCCCATGCAAGGTTCAGAGGTCAAGGTGGGATAATTGGTCCATTGAGTTTAGAGAGGGAGGTCCATGGTGCTCTGTGAAGTGGGGAGTCAGTGTATAGCCCATAGTTAACTTGCAGTTTCACCTGAAACCCACTCAGCAAATGTCTCACACACACATCCTTTCCAAAAACTGAAACAAGAACTTTTCCCCTCAGGCATTTTTTTTTTATATATATTTGACTTTTACCCCAAGCACATAGCATTCCATGATTCTTTTCAGAAATTTCTATCCTTGAAGTTTCTGTCTTTGCAATATTATCTGTCAATGTGATTGCAAGCTACTCACTTAAGCAACACATATCAAAGACTAGGGAGACCTTGGCCCAGAGAATAAAATGATTGTCCTGTAAATGTGAGGACCTGAGTTCGGATCCTCAGAACCAATGTGAAGTCAAGCACAGAGCATGTGCTTATAACACCAGTACTTCTTCCTGAGATGGGGGATGGAGATAGCTCACAGGCTAGCCTGGTGTAGCCGGCAGCAAACAACAGACTGTCTCACACAAAGTGGAAAGAGAGCTTCTACCCAAAGGTTATCCTCTGATCTCCACATATACCCCCTCGGGTAAAAATGAAATGTGGGTATAATGTTCTTTTTAATCACTTAAAGCTCCAAATGGAGAAAACCCGCCTTCAATGCATATCTTGAAGGTGGGACTTGCAAAAAGACCTTAAGATAGGGCTTACTTAACTGTTCACGGTGTGATTAGCAATAGATGGGTGAGCCACTAATTGGAGGAAAGGAAATAAAACTGCCATGGAAGAATGAAAAGATAAAGAGAAGTTAGCAGTAATTAGCACTTCATCGTCACAGAAAGGAGTACAGAACATGAGGCCCAAGGGGACGTGTTTAAGGAAACACCAGGCTTGGGTAAAGGAGGTTACACACAAGTCAGGGCTGACAGCAGTGAGATGGTTCCAAACCAGAGAGAACAGGCTTCAGGGTGCAGAGGAGACCTTAGGTTCAGGGCGTACAACACGCAGAAAGGGACAACACAAGGCCACGCACGTAAGCTGCTTCAAAATAGCCACGCCGGTCACCAAACAGCTGTTCATTAAGGACTAGGGACACTTCCACACTAAATGAGGCTTTCCAGTCGCTGGTCACTTAGTCATTTCACTTACATGGTACAGCCACGTAAAATGTTCGTTTTCAGAACAACTTACATTCTGCTGCTTGGAATAATCTTGTGTCCTTCTCTAAACCACGTCACTTGCGGTCTGGGGCAGCTGACGATGGGCACTAAGTTTAGAACCGCTGCATGTCCTTGAGAAACTGTTTTCCTCTGGTCTGTATCCATGAAATTCCCCATATCTGCAGAGAGAAATTGGACTTTTAAGTTCCTGAGCGAGCTATTTTTTTGCGGGGGAGTAGGGGTCAGAGAGGGAAATAACTATATTTTACGGTGACGTTGGTGCCGCCGCCGCCACCACACTTAACAAGGTGACAAGTGAGACTGAATGGCAGTGCTGACAAGTGTGGATGCGGCTGTGAAAGAGGCATCGGCAGAGCCACGTGCCTCTAAAACAGCCACCAGAGCCCTCACCAGCAAGGCCACGGCTTCTGTCACCCTCCTGTAAGATGATGGTTGCTCACAGTAACACTACAAGAAACTGCCACTCAAAGGCATCCCAGGCCCCATGAAGCAGTTTTTATAGTGCTGCAATGAAATGCTTCCAGGCACCTCCCTCCACCTGGGTCTCTTCTCCATCTCTAGGGTGACTGTCTCCTTCACAAGTCTTTGGGAACCAATTGCTCCAACCATTGGAGAGTTCACGGAGAATTCTTTTATGCACCCCCCACTGATGACATAGATTGGGGCAGCCAGTCTTTGTTCTGTTGATAAGAACAACTTAAAAAAAACGAGGTCACAGTCATTAGACTGTAGACATGAAAGGCCCCCTTTTTAAATTTGAATCTAATTTTAAAATAAATAAATATTTATAAAAATAGTAATTTGAAATTTTAAAATAATTTCTATATTATTGTGATCAGATATGGTCAATGCATATACACCGAGCTATTTCCACATTGTGTGTGTGTGTGTGTGTGTGTGTGTGTGTGTGTGTGTATGTTCCCAGGTATATGCAAGTGTGTGTGGGGGAGGGTGGGAATGAACACATGCAGGTGTGTGTGGGGGGTGGGGTGGGAATGAGCACATGCAGGTGTGTGGGGGGGGGTGGGAATGAACACATGCAGGTGTGTGTGGGGTGGGAATGAACACATGCAGGTGTGTGTGGGGGGGAGGGTGGGAATGAACACATGCAGGTGTGTGTGTGTGGGGTGGGGTGGGAATGAACACATGCAGGTGTGTGTGTGGGGGGGTAGGAATGAACACATGCAGGTGTGTGTGTGGGGGGGAGGGTGGGAATGAACACATGCAGGTGTGTGTGTGGGGGGGGGTGGGAATGAACACATGCAGGTGTGTGTGGGGGGGGGGGTGGGAATGAACACATGCAGGTGTGTGTGTGAGGGGGTGTATGTATATAAGTGTGTATAATTATGGAGGGCAGAAGATGATCAGGTATCTGTCTTGATCCATCTCCACCTGGTTTTTAGGACATTGTCTCTCACTGAATCTGGGGGTTGATAACTGGCTAGACTTGCTGGCCAGCGAGCCTCAGGGAGGCTGCTCTATTCACCTCCCTGGCGCTATGGCTGGTCTGGCATTGTATGTGGGTGCTGGGATCCAAACTCAGTTCCTCACAGTTGTGTAGATAGAGCTACACCCCTAGCCACCATATATTCTTTATTTCTTTTGTTTTGTTTTGAGGCAGAGTCTCACTATGGTAACCCTGCCTGGCCTGGAAATGACGAAGTAGACCAGGCTGCCCTTGAACTCACAGAGATCTGCCTCCTGAGTGCTGGGATTAAAGGTGTCCACCAACCATGTCTGGCCACCATATATTATTAAATATATCTTATTTTAAGATTTTTTTTTTCATGAAAGAAATGATATAGCTTTACCATTAGAAGCTATTTTATTATGTGTCAGGGCATGATATGAAGGCAGGGAAGAAGAGCTATGTAACACCGTAGAAAAATGCCCTTGCTTATTTAAAAGTGAAGGAAGTGCTCACAAACTGGAAGGGTGAGAAACAGAGGGTAGGAACAAGGGCATGGGCAACGACACAAAGTCCAAACATCATAAATAACATTTAGTATGCTATAATCAATTCTAGGCTCTTAACTTACTCAGATATGGTTTGAGTATTGATCCACACTCTATTTATTATGTTTTCAATTTTTCTATTGAATAGAAGTTCTGAATTATTCTGTAGATAGCATTGGCGGTGACTTCATCTTCACAAACCAGAAAGATTGATGTCTTTCTTCCTAGTGGCTTAAACAATAGCCAAACACGTATAATGCAGGGACCTCCCCCAGTCATCATGATGATGATAGGAGAGTGAGATAGGTCCATGTTATTTTATATGCTAACATAAATCTACGGATCATAACGAGGGCCAACATTAGAATCAGCAATCTTGAAACCTTCAAAACAGAAGAAAAGCGCTACAGTATGGCCTCAAGCCTGTGGGCATCCTATACTGTAAAAATTCAAATGCTCTTTTGCTTACTTTTAAACAAGACGATATTTGTGTAGTGTTCTCAAACTACACTGAAGCAGACAGTCCACTAGGCAGATCCTAGTCTTCAAAGACTTCCTATCATAGGGAAGGGGCATGTGCACAGGCCAGGTCTCCCATCCCTAAAGATTTCGTGACAGTCAAGGTTTCTGCCTTTTGATGGTGCCTTCTTTTAAAAGTTACATTCGCCAAAATGGATCTGCGGAATAAAGACTAGATTGCTACATTAATAACAGCTGGGACTTGACTCTCTGCATCGGTGGAGTGCAAAATGGCTCCTTAGCAGATCATGGGGGAAAAACAATGAAATCTAACCCTAACTGGGGTCAACTTTTTACTCTAAAAATATTTTAATCCCAATACCAACAAGCCAAGAGTAGTTGGTTATACAGAACACCCACAGGTTTGGGAATTCCTTAATCTTTTCAGCTGGAAAAAAGCAACATCTTACTCGGGTTTCCGTGTTTGTTTTAGATTTTTGCAGTTATATTTATTTATTTGTATATTTATGTGAGTACTTATGCTTATGTTTATATGAGTATGTCTTGCTACAGGATATGTGTGATCATGTGAAGGTCAGATGACAACTTGAAGGAGTTCATACTCTCCTTTCACCGTGTAGGTCCTGGGGATGGAACTCAAGAGGCTTCGTGGCAAAAATCTTTACCTACTG
The DNA here is from genome assembly GCF_903995425.1 of Onychomys torridus. NCBI lineage: Eukaryota > Metazoa > Chordata > Mammalia > Rodentia > Cricetidae > Onychomys > Onychomys torridus. The sequence continues at coordinate 9,989,787 of NC_050464.1, forward strand.
AGATATTTAGCCAGCCCTATAATAATTTTAACCTTAATTCTACTCTTTTTTTATGTATCCATTCATTTGTAGGCAGTGTCTCATGTTGCTCCCCCTGGCACTGAGCTCACTATGTAGTCAAGGATCATTTGGGACTTCTGATTCTCTTGCCTCTACCTCCCAGTTTGGTGCTATGGTTGGAACAGAGAACATTATCCAAGCTAGGTCAAGTGAATTACATCCCCAGGTCTTGTCACACTATTTTAGAGGAACCAAGGACAAGTTTCAATTGCTGCAACAGGAAGTGCCTCCGCACAGCTGCTGCAACTCTGTTCATTGTTGAAGGCCAGTGCTCACGCTGCACACGTACATGCCACTTGAACTTCTGATTTCCTCTGCAAGAGAGCTCCCATCCTGTTCCGCACCACGCAGCGGTAAAACCCGGCATCCAGCTTCTGTAAAGAGGGGATGATATACCTGCAAAATGCCAAAAAGAAGGGTCAGTGATCAAGCCTAGATGAACAAGGGCAACCATTCCAGGAGATGCTCAAGTGATCCATATCTCTAGTACTCAAGACGTACCCAAGCCTTCCCCGATTGAGACCGTAAGCTTGCTTCTCCAACACCCCAAATCCAGTGAGGCTGCAGACTGTTTCATGGAGTCAGCACAATGCATGAATTAGGGGTTTGAATATGTAATGTCTCTATTGGCTCACTTGTCTGAACACTCTGTCCCCAGTTGGTCATGCTGGCTTAGAAGGTTTAGCAAACTTTAGAAGATACAGATTCACTGGAGAAAGTGGGTCACTGGGGACGTTTTACAGCAGGTCATAATTCCTGTTTACCCTGTTTTCTAACTGCCATGGCAACATAACCAACTGCCTCAAGCTCCTGGTGCCATGCCTTCTCTGCCATGTTGGACTCTATTCCCCTGAACTGTGAGCCACAACAAAACATTCCCTCTCTTAGGCTGCTTCCTGTCAGGTATCTGAGAAATGCTAATAACCAGTGGCCACTGCAATTAAAGCAGGGTTTTCAGTTTAAGAAAATCACTTTTTCTCATGCTGCCCAATCTCAGAAGTTCCAGAAATAATTTCTGGAACTGTAGACTCCTTCACACAAAGTCCATGTCCCTCTGTATGGAAGACCACTGCCACCTTCAGGATGAGCAGTGGCTGTCCTTAGTCAAACAGGTCTAGGACCAGGACAGTCCTGTCTTCACCACAGTGTGGATGTCTCTCGGTATAATGCATGCACCTCAAGTTTTTCCTTTTCCATGTGCCTGACACTGACAATAACTTTGCTTTTTCAGATGACAGAAAAAATCTCAGATGTAATAACTTATCTGTGTAATAATGATTAATTCTAGTTTCTGTTCCTAGGGCTATAATAATCCTTCACACCCCACACCTCTCTAAAGCCTCATCAGCTTCAAAGGACGGTGAGAAAGAGACACCGTTTCTATAACAGTCCTGCTGTAAGTACAGCATTAGTTATGAGTCGGGATGTTTGAAACCCATGTTTGAAGCAAGCAGGGATGTAGTTATGATCACTGGATAGAATTTAATTGATCCTGAACCCAGACCTGAGATGGTATGTAGCTGGATTGTAGACCATGTTCATAATAAACCAAGAACAAACTTTGTGTAAACTGTCTAATACAGGGTTAATATTCAAAATATCTATGGAGCTCCTTAAAACTCAGCAGGCCTGCCGGGCAGTGGTGGTGCACACCTTTAATCCCAGCACTCGGGAGGCAGAGCCAGGCAGATCTCTGTGAGTTCAAGGCCAGCCTGGGCTACCAAGTGAGCTCCAGGAAAGGCACAAAGCTACACAGGGAAACCCTGTCTCAAAAAACCCAAAAAAAAACAAAAACAAAAAAACAAAACAAAAAAAAACCCAAAAAACCAAAAACCAAAAACCAAACCAAAACAAAAAAACCTCAGCAGGCCTAGATACTTTTCCTCTGAAGAACAAGGAGGCAGATGGCCAAGGGTTTGCAAGAAGGAATGTAGTGCACCCATAGTACTCAGAGCATTCACAGTACTCAGAGCATTCACAGTACTCAGAGAATTCACAGTACTCAAACCATTCACAGTGCTCAGAGCATTCACAGTACTGAGAGCATTCACAGTACTCAGAGCATTCACAGTACTCAGTGCATTCACAGTACTGAGAGCATTCACAGTGCTCAGAGCATTCACAGTACTCAGATAATTCACAGTACTCAAAGCATTCACAGTGCTCAGAGCATTCACAGTACTCAGAGCATTCACCAGTATTCAGTGCATTCACAGTACTCAGAGCATTCACAGTACTCAAAGCATTCACAGTACTCAGAGCATTCACAGTACTCAGAGAATTCACAGTACTCAGAGCATTCACAGTACTCAGAGCATTCACCAGTATTCAGTGCATTCACAGTACTTAGAGCATTCACAGTACTCAGAGAATTCACAGTACTCAGAGCATTCACAGTACTCAGAGCATTCACAGTACTCAGAGCATTCACAGTACTCAGAGCATTCACCAGTATTCAGTGCATTCACAGTACTTAGAGCATTCACAGTACTCAGAGCATTCACAGTACTCAAAGCATTCACAGTACTCAGAGCATTCACAGTACTCAGAGCATTCACAGTACTCAGAGAATTCACAGTACTCAGAGCATTCACAGTACTCAGAGCATTCACAGTACTCAGAGCATTCACAGTACTCAGAGAATTCACAGTACTCAAAGCATTCACAGTACTCAGAGCATTCACAGTACTCAGAGCATTCACAGTACTCAGAGAATTCACAGTACTCAAAGCATTCACAGTGCTCAGCATATCCACAGTACTCATCACATTCTCAGTACTCAGAGCATTCATAGTACTCAGTGCATTCACAGTACTCAGTACATTCACTGTCAGGGAAACACAAACCCCAACCATACTAAGGCAGCACCTCCCAGCTCCTAAGAAACCTAAGAACCATGCTAAAGACAGAGAAGGGAATGTCTTTGTCCAGTGCGGCTGGACATGTAAACTGAGACAGTACTACAGAATGAGTGTTCTTTGCAAAATTAAAACTGGAACTATTATAGACTCAACCCTGCTTCTCTGAAAGAGAACTGAAATCAAGAACACGAAGACACCTGAACCCCATGTTCACTGAAGCTCCACAGTACCCAAGCTCTGGAAAGAACCTGAAAATCTGTCAGCACAGGAACAGATGGAACACAGTATATGCACAAAAGAGAATACTATATAGACTTAAACCGAGAAAGCCAGGTTTTCCCCAAGAACACGATGAACCTGGCAGACATTATGCTCACTCGAACAAGCCAGTCAAGGAAGAGAAACATATTATGAAAGGGCGACAACAGGGGGATGAGGAGGCACCAAAGAAAACCAATTGTTAGTTAAATAAAAGGAAAACATCATAGCAATGTACTGTGAGGCATAGGGGACACAGCTAACAACATGGTACTAGGTATTTAAGGTTGACCAAGAGACAGTCTAGCATTCTTTGAAAATGTTTTAAATTCTGTTTATTATCATTATTATTTATGTGGGTGTGCATGATGATGTGTTGGGGATATGCATGCCACAGTGCACATGTCAAAGGACAACACTGGAACATGTTCCCTCCTTCTACCTTTACATGGGCTTCAGCAATCAAATTCAGGTCAAAAAGCTCGTGTGGCAATAACTTTTACCTGCTGAGCCATCTTGCCAGCCCTCCATGTTCTTACTATAAAAGTAGTGTGGAAAAGACAGGATGGGGGCAAAGGCTTGCAAATGATGAAGATGAAGTTGTGGCAGTGGTGTCAGGGTATGTGCTTAGCTCTAAACTCACGGGCTTGTGTTTACTACACATAGACAATGAGTTATATGCCTACTATATCATATTAAATAAGACACACTGGTTGAGGAGATGGCTTAGCTTTGCAAGCAAGAAAATCAGAGTTCATATCCCCAGAGCCACCAAAAAGTCTGTGCATGGTTGCACACACCAATAGCCCTAGTGCTAAGAGAGAGCAGAAACAGGAGGATTGCTACAGCTTTCTGGCCACAGACTTAGGTCCACAGTCAGTGAGAGACCCTGTTTCAAGGCAATAAGGAGGGGAAGAGAATGGTGGAGCATGGTATTTGACCCTGGCCTCCAAGTGCACTCACATTTATACATATTCATACACCAAACTAATTCAAATAAAATACATGAATAGGTGGTATTGCTCAGTGGTGAGTGCTCACTTATCATGTCCAAGGCCCTACCCAAAAGGATTAAGTGAATAAAACATTACAATGTTCACATTGTAATAGAACAAAGAAAACTATCATTCTAAATAAAGGAAAAAAAGGAAGTAAGACTTGACGCCTGGATTCCTTCCACACTGGGAAAGGGGCGGGTCATGAAAGGCTACATGTACACAAACTCTCTGGTGTTCTCCCTTAACAGAAGTGATGTTCCAGCTGTGGCTGTCTAATCTTTTGAAGACATGTCTTCTTACAAAGTGCAATCAGAGAAACTTAAAACAACTCAGGCAAAGACAGAGTGTTAGTGTGTTCTATTTGCTTGGTACCAAGTAGACCTGGAAGCATTGATATTCAACTAATCGCTCATCTCTTTTATTCAAGTATGTCCAATTAGTCACCCTGGAAAAGGGAACCCGGAGGAATAATTTTAAGTGAATAAAACACTTGGACAATACAGGCAATTCAGCAGTAAGCAAATATTAATCAAAGTGAGTCTCCCTCTGATAACCTTGCGGCGGTCCTATGGCAGGACTCATAAAATCTTTTATGATAAGGAAAAAAAAAACATTGCTGAACATTAATCTTAAAAATTCTGTTCTATTATGAGGAACAGTTCATCCCAAACAAAATTAATTAGTGAAGACAATCAGAATATACCAAACCGAGCACAAAGAGTCAATGCCATGTATTTAAATTACAAATCAGACTGGAAGGCTGCACGCTTTGATTGTTGTGTACTGTAATTACAGGAACAAGGGGTGCTGAGATCAGGTTAACGCAAAATCAACACAAGTTTTTAGAGGAGTATGAGGACAGGTCATCAGAGCACAGCTCTGGAGAGCTGCAAGGACAATGTGATCACGGCGACATAACTGTATTTACATAACCGTCACCCATTCTACTTTCTTTTTTCTCTTTGTAAGTATCTTGCATAGATGTAAAATTCTTATGAATTTCTACAATAATCTTATATGCTAATGCACAAAAATAGCATTGCTTTCAAACAACAGGAAGCAGCAGATAGGAAAGTGAGTATTAGACATATGCCGCTGTATGCCGTCTCTGAGGATAATGTCGCACCAGGGGAAAATCTACAAAAACGTTGTGAAGTCCTCCACCTCTTACCAGAATTCCTGCACAAATTATGCTCACCTAACAGATGGGAGTGTTTGTTGTAAGCCTATTGTTTATAAACACACATTTTGAAGCAGAGAAAGTTTCCTGGCTTATTGTAAGAAGGTATATGATAAAAATCGTGGTACCATATGCTGCTCAAGCACAGGCAATGCTTGATCCTGGCTCCAGTCAACACTGAGTCAAGGTGTGACCACACCACACCAAAGTGGGGTTCTGCTAGACCAACACAGCACTCCAGGACAATAGAACATCAGATCCCACCAACGCCAGGGATGGCAGGGCCATGTCTGCTGGAGATAGCACCTCAGCCATGAATGCTACTGTGAGCATGCATCAGAACCACCCACAGCTTTCTCTAGAAAGCATCTTCAGATCATCCCCACCCAGCAGTAAATGCCTAGCTAGGCCAGGATTGAAAACTGACACTGAGTGTGCCCAGGATCTGAACTTCCTCCACTTTTTTGGACACTACTCTAGGAGCATGTCTCCAAGAACAAAAGACCACACTGGCTATTCTTAGGCTCGCTCCAGGGCACAGAGTCATCACACAGCCAGGTCAACACTGCTGCTGAGAACCGAAAGGTGAGGTGAGAAACATGGCAGTGGTTAGACACAATGGTGACTGGACATGGTAGTTGTGGTAAGACAGTGGAAACAGGACATGGGGATGCAGCAATGTGGTGATGGAATATGGTGGTGACTGGACCGGAAGGGATGGGGTACAGCAATGGTAGGATGTTAAAATGGTGGAGACACGGTGTTGGAGGTGATGGTGTTGGAGATGATGGTAGAGGCAGTGGCACAGCAGCGGTGAAGACACAACAGTGGCAGTGGGAAAGGTGTGGCTGTGGTGGGCCACAGCAGTGGTGAAGTCCAGTGGCAGAAACAGTGGTACCTGGACAAGTGGAGCAAAGAGGGTATTTGATGGTAACAGGGCAGCATCTCAGATCATGCTGTTCAGTGTCAGGTATTTGATGGTAACAGGGGCAGCATCTCAGATCATGGTGTTCAGTGTCAGTCCCTCAGGGGACTGGCTTCTGGGTGACTGTGGCACTAGGGGGTTATTTCACTCTACTCTGCCTAATCCCCCCTTCACACACACACACACAATTCTATAGGCACTTCACTATCTGTGCAAAAGCACAGCTTCATGAAAGACAGTAACAATAGTTGGTTTCTGAGATTTAATTCAACTCAAAATCGATTCCAAATGCAATCAAAACAATGGGGGGGGGATTAAAACAAGATGAAAGCCACAATGACCATGGCTTCCTGTTGAAATGCCTGATAAGGAGAAAAACAAAAGCAAAAACAAAACAAAACAAAACAAAAATGGGGGAGGGGAGACCTAGAACAAATTAGGCTGAGAATATAGAATTGTTCTAGGAAAGAACTATTCTATTTCTAGAATTGTATGATAAAATATAACTTACTTTTAGAAGTTACTTCTTGGTAGCTATTCCCGACTAAAAGCTACTAGGACTGAGAACACACATCAGAGCAACAAAACCACATCTCCAGAACAAGGTCTGAACTATGGATCTTGGGTGGGGATGTGGCTCAGTTCATGGAAGGCCGCACAAAGTCATGTTTTGACCCCTAACACTGTATAAACCAGGTAGGGTGCCACACACCTATCATCCCCAAGCATTATAAGCAGAAAGATCAGGAGCTCAAGTCATCCTTGGCTGCATAGGGGATTCCAGTTTGCCTGGGCTAGGAACTCTGTCAACCAACCAACCAACCAACCAACCAACCAACCAACCAACCAATCAACCATCCTATCAATCAATAAAGTTCTACTGCTAATAGTGATGATGATAACATAAAAATTTGGGGCTGGGAACAAGCTTAATAATTTAGTACTTGACTAGCAAGTATGAGGTCCTAGTCCACTTTAGAAAAGAAAAGAATAAGAAAATGAACTAAGTGGGGCGGGAGAATCCCTAAGTGGTAGGAGGCTTTCCTAGTATCCATAAGGCACAGGTTCAATCCATAGCAACACATAAAATGTCCACTAGCTACAAGTATAATTTTATGCTAGCATGATACCTATTTTGCATGAATAAGTACCTGATTTTATAATATGCTTTTATGTCTTGGACAAAAGCTCATTCTTATTTTTACAGTTAAAAAGAGGGGGGTTAGGGAAATACACACTAAAAGCTATGTGTAGGTTCAAAAAATCACCCCATCTTGGGAAGGTTAGATAATAATTGTTTTCAATTTTATTTTTTATAAATGTTCTATATTAAATTTTAAAAAACAATAATCCAAAGAGGAATGAGTCTGATGCTGACTATTTCCTCAAGCGAAATAATGATGAAAAAAATCTACACTGGAATTTGATAAGAAAAAAGATACACAATTTTGAAGTAAGCCTGACTGACAGGTCGTCCATGCTGGGGCAAGTTGAAGGTTATGTCCTTAGACTTAGAAGAGTTAAATTATCAGTATGAAGTTGAAGTGCACAGAACAGGAAAGATGGAGTTATGCATCGTGAACCCTGTATTTGCAAAAGTTACTCTATACATGTATGTGTGTGTCATTTATTTAACAATTATTTTAAATGAAGAAGGAAACTAAACAGGTGCCTGTGAGTCTGGGCTACATGTAGTGAGCAGGTAGTAGTTGTGTTAGGGTTCAAATCTGGACATACAAAGCTTGCAGATGTGAACAGATGCCAAGTTCCCACAAGCTTCTCACTAATGGCTACTATGGGTGATTATTCTAATACTGACAAAGGTCAAGCCAAAGTTCAAGGGTCACTGTTGAGATATTCCTAAGTCTCTCCAGGACACTGCGGTTTTTCACCAATGTAAGCAATGTTTTGGAGACCTTTTATTCTTTCTTTCTTCATCTAATCAGGGGCAGAAAGGTGAAAATCTCCATTTCATGAAGCTCGAGAATGTGACAGGAATCAGTCTGTCGGATCTAGCATTATTAGGATTAAACACTCTCAAGTCAGTAAGAATTGAATGTCAGAAAACCTTTGGGAAAGAGGGCATTGATTTTTTTTATGGATAAAAATCTTTTATTCCATTTGTGATTACTTAATTCTTTATGATATGAGAGTCTCTGTAGACATAAAAAATGGGGACCTTTACACCAAGAACTGAAGTCTGAAGACAAATGTTACTCTCTCCCCAGTTAAAAAATATCCACACCAAGGCATAATGAAAGGGGGCCTAAACTATAAGCATTATAACAAGCAGTAGTGAATTAGGAACACACAGTTAAAAGCTTCTAGTGTCTCATTTGGAAGTACTTGTCAACAATGAATCATATTAGTTGGGTTGTCCTCCTGGCTAAGGCTTTTTTAGATTTTTTTTTTTTTAGATTCCACAATGATCCTAAAACAGAAGACCCAAGAGAGATTAATTATCTACATCCAAATCATCTCCAATAAGGACTTGAAGAAGCCACCTGCCAGTTCTGTTTAGGAAATTCCCTAGGAATAACCTTATCTGCTCTGACTACACAGCAAAGACAAGACAGTCAAACTGAAGCCAGAAACCAATATGAACAACACACATCTTTGTGGGATCCACATGAAGACTGGCCACACGCCATTAATACTGAAGATCTAAGTCACATCCTGTAGCATGAGCTGTGCTATACAAGCCTGGGAAGTCAACATGAGTCACTTTTTCTTGGAGTGAGATGGCAATTGTCTATCCATTCTTAAATTCCCACACTTATTATCCCCACCTTTCTAGACAAAAAGATAATTAATTCAATGCCTCAGAAATGAAGAATTCATTTTTTTCAATGACAGAATTCATAAATACTGCTTTATGATAAAGAAAAAAGTCAAAGGCATGTTGAAAGTTTCATACCCAATTCACAACCATCTCTATGTGGAATGCTAGGAACCAATTAAGCAATGCAGCATGAAACTATACAAGGTTCAATTTTTATCTAAAGCTCACAACTCTCTCTCATGGTTGGGTTGAGCCCACATAAAATCTGTTTACATGAGTGAGTCAGTTCACAGAGATGGGACTACCAGAGTGAAAACCATCAGAAGAGAATTTACACAAACCAAGGTTAGGAATAACTATCAGAGGAAAATTAATTAGGAATAACCAGGGGAGTCCATCTTTGTAGGAAAATGCAGATGAGGACTACATTCAGTTTAGGTAGTTGATGAAGAAACCAACTTGTTTCATCTAAGAAGAAAGTGCTCAGACACACCCTTTACTTGTTGAATAACTGATTGAAAAACAATGGATTAACCAATGTGTAAAAGGATGCTCCTTGTGGCTCAATGAAGAATTTTACAGGGAAGAATGTGCCTCAACATGTCAAGCCTAAGGAATATGAACAAGAGACCAGTGTGTAAATAAAAATATTTAAAAAATGAATTTAATAAAACCATACTTAAAACCGAGTCTTCAGATATAAGGATACTGTATATTTGCTCAAATAGCCAGGCTCTCTTGTTTCTCTTAATAATATTTGAATTTTTCAGTGTAAATATTTTGTACCTCATTTGTCAGATTTACCCTTAGGTATTTCAGCATTTGATGCTATTTTTGATTTGTAGTGTGTGTGTGTGTGTGTGTGTGTGTGTGTGTGTGTGTGTTATATTATGGATAAGGACAGGTGACTGTTAAAAACATAGGGATAAATGAATCTACTTATGATTTTTACACATTTATCTTCTGTCTGGCAAAATTGCTGAGTGCACTATACAGGTGATTATACAGTTTAAAAGTAAAATCAGTCTTTTTTCTTTGCAATGCAGATAACTTATTTTTCTTGCCTTATTGCACTGGCTACTATCATAATTTGATACTTTGTAACTTTGTGTTTCTTATTCAAATTAGGAGAAAATTAACATTGTTTCTTTAAATATTTCCCCTTGCCCTTTCTTTAGTTGTAGTAAAATATACATTAAAAGTTTTCTTGTTACTCTTTAATGCTCATATTGTTTCTTAATATGCTTTTTATTTTGTATATTTCTGTTGATATATTCATGAGCTTACCAATATTTTCTTCTCAGCATTCTAGTCTCCCTCAGATACAGTTTTGTCTTCAGAATTTGTCTTCCTTTGATTATCTACAACACAAACATAATGGTCTCCCAGTCTTTCTCTGCTACTTTGTGTCAGTCCCACCAGTTTCAGTATCCTGCCTTTTCTTTCCTTCCCACTTCAGATCATGCTTTCCTACCTCTTTGCAATCTCAATAAATTGGTTAGATTTTAGATACTGTGAAGCTTCCTTTGTTGAGTTCTGGGCTATTTTGGCATTCTTATAAATGTATTTGAACTCTGGTGATGCTGTGAAGATACTCAGAAGTAATTAGCTCAATCCTTTCAAAGTATTGCTTTTAAACAGTAGCTAATTATATTTTATTGAAGATTGGTATTTCCCTATCATGGGTGGCAGACAGTTCTGGGTATTCCATTCAATAATTTCATAAATAACTTTCTTTCAGTTTGTGGTAAGGATAGGATACCCACTCTTGTGTGAGCACAGGGAGCCATTACCTGTCGTCTGGGTAATTCTGTATCTGGCCTTGAGTAGCTGCTTCACGCCAGTGTGCTGGTAACTGACTGCTCTGCTAATGCTCAAGGGAGCCTATACAGTCTCCAGAGTTCTTTCTCTATACATTCCTTCCCATCTCTTGCTCTTTACTGAGAAATCTAGTGTTCTGATTTCTTCCCCCATTTCTCATCTCTCTCTAACTTAGTGAAGACACAGCACCTGGGTTCTCATTTTCCATGCCTTCAATAGGAAATTCTGTCAAGACAGAAGCTGTGGGCAGTTACAGTGCTCACCTTGTTTGTAGCCCATCTTTTAGGGTCACCATCTTTCACTGACTCATACCTATTGTCTTAAAAACAATTCTACTGAGTTTATTTTTATTTTAATTTTTTTTTGTCATGCAACTGTGTAAATTTGATCCTGCAATTCCATCTTAGCCCAGTGTGACAGACAGGGTTAGTGAGAACCAGGGTGAGAGACACCTTCATCACAGGGTGTTGCTGTAGTTCTTGGGGTTTCTCTTCCTCTTGAAACACATTCAATATCTGATGGTGATGGAGATCGATGCTGTAGATAAGGATACCCTGAGGGAGTCTCCAGGAATCTCAAAGATAGACTCTTAAGGTTCTAGCACCAAGTTGTGCCTTCTTTAGTGGCCAACTGCAGATACTGAAAAGCAATTCCTGCTGTGCAGAGTGATAAATGAGAGCTGGGCTATGGGTATTAGAAAAACACCCATGGAAATAACTCTTACAAGAGAATTATCAGAGCACATAATTCTAAGCATCAAGGCTACTACTTTCTCAGTGGCTTTCAAGCTATTCAAACTGATGAAACAGCTAGCAAACTGATGGAACCTGGGCCTAGGTCACCAACACACTGGAAACAGAACTGCCACACTATAGCCTCCCAGGAATACTGCAAAGGCACAGCCTTGCAAGCAGTATATTTGGCCCTGTTGGTGATTTATTCCCATTGTCATCTAGATAAAACCTAGAACCACCTAGGAAAAGAGCTTCTGGGCATGCTTGTGAGGGATTACCTAGATTAGATTAGCCCCTGAGCACGCCTGTGAGGGATTACCTAGATTAGGTTAGCCCCTGGGCATGCTTGTGAGGGATTACCTAGATTAGATTAGCCTCTGGGCACGCCTGTGAGGGATTAACTAGATTAGATTAGCCTCTGGGCATGCCTGTGAGGGATTACCTAGATTAGATTAGCCTCTGGGCATGCCTGTGAGGGATTACCTAGATTAGATTAGCTTCTGGGCATGCCTGTGAGAGATGACCTAGGTTAGATTAGATTAGCCTCTGGGCATGCCTGTGAGGGATTATCTAAGTTAGATTAGCCTCTGGGCATGCCTGTGAGGGATTACCTAGGTTAGATTAGCCTCTGGGCATGCCTGTGAGGGATGACCTAGTTTAGATTAGATTAGCTTCTGGGCATGCCTGTGAGCCACTACCTGGGTTAGATTAGCTTCTAGGCATGCCACTGTGGGATTTTCTTGATTTGGTTCATTGAGATAGGAAGACCTACCCTGAATGTGGGTAGCACCACTCCACAGACTGATGTGCTGGACTAAATAAAAAGGGGGAAACAAGTTGAGGACCAGCATCTGTCTCCCTGCTTTTTGATTGCACTGTGACTAGCTGCTACCACTGCTGCCACCATGGCTTCTCTTTCATGATGGACTGAACCCACACCCTGGAGCCAAAGCAAGTGTTCCTTCAGTTGTTTTTGTTGGGTGTTTCAATCACAGCAACAGGAGAAATAACTAATGTGACTCTTAGATTTTAAAAAGAGAGATCAGAATGAATACAGAGAGATGCCTGAGCAGCAGTGAGTGGCTTAGCTGATGGGAAAGAGGCCTGGGAGAACTTAACTATAAATTCGGGAGGAAGGATGTTGACAGACAATGTCGTGGGGGTAAAAGGTGGGTGTTTCAGTGTCACTAGAGAGCACCCGTTTCAGACAATGTGCTTGGCGACCAGCTGGCCAGAGTGACTCGACAATGATGTCATCTAAACATGCTGTACCTAGTGAAATGAGACACAGGAGCAGATCAAACCTGCTTGTGAGGCCTGAGGCTACTACAGGGTCTAGAAGTACAGACTCCTTCTCAAAGCTAGTCCCGTGTTTGCCACTGTCTGGCACTGGCCACTGTTAGATGCCAAGGCTGTCCTCATTGTGGCATTACCCAATGAACAAAATGCTCACTGGCATTTTTTTTTTTAAATTAAAACATCTTGGGTTAGGGACATAGCTTGGTGGCAATTATAAGACCCTGAGACTCTAAGAAACTCTGAACTGATAATAGTTTTAGCAAAAGACCTATTGACTGGGTTAGACTCATACAGTAGATGGGAAAGGGAAAGGCATTCACAGTGCTTGGCTTTCTGTCTGGCAGACTCACTCAAGTCTCTCACTAACCCATTCATTACACTCTTCTTCATGTGGGTTTTCCTCATCTCTTATAAAAGTTATCCCCAGGAATTTAATAATTTTTATTGATACTGTGAAATTTCCTTATCCTTTTATAAAACAGGAGAAAATAGCTTTTCCCTTAACCATTTCCATTTTTACTGGAATAGAAAAAAACAATAAGCATCCATCAAGTTTCTATTGTTATTGTGCCACAGAATTGAACTACAGAAACAGGTCTCCTAAGAAAATGATGAAATTTTTAGACTATCCAATTATTCCAACTGTTATAATAGGCATACTGCATTAGCATTAAGAAATTCTTCACTCATGGGTTTGCATACAGATACACACTTGGAATATAAATATTGCAGCATTTTCCTCAGCATAGACCAGAACTTACAGATGTTTCCTGTAAAAATTGTATGCAAATCCACGTCAGACACCTGTGCAAACTCAGCTTAATTACTCAACTGCTACTGATATGCCTATGCTCTCACCTGTGCCTAAAAGGCCCAAGTATCGATGTGAAACAGAACGTTTAAAATTTGCCCAATCCACAAGCATCCTGTAATACAAGTGGCAGAGAAAATACTATTCTTAGTCAATGCTAGAAAAGGTGAAATCATTATCATCTCCTTACAGTGTGAGCATTTTCCTGACACCAAGAGGGGTAAAAATGGGCACTCACTGTCAGGCAGGAGGGCTATCATTTTCATCCTTGTTTTTCAATTTGAGACTTATAAAGGTCTCATGAAGGTTAACACATGAAAGCTGAAGGTGTTCACGGGGGGAAGATGAAAAGAGTAATTTTAAAAAAATAGTGTGCGATTTTTAGCAGCTTTTACATCTGGACAAATTGATGACAAAATACAATGGACTCTTGATAACTCATGTCAGAGTCTGAAGACCTCAGTGAACAGAACGGAATTCATCACTTCTACCATAAGCCATCGCTGCTCCAGAAGAATGTGTGTCTCCTCTTAGTGCTCCCAGAGAGGTGGTAGTGAGGCAGTTGCCTTAATGGTCCATGTAGAAGGAGTCCCTACCTTCGTCTTGCTTCAGTATAAACAACACTGTTTTGTCTTCTGGTGGATTATCACCACATATTTCAAATGAATAGGTAAGTTTTGTTACCAGAAAGTACAATGAGGAACAAAATGTAATCTAAATGATATCCCTTTTCATGATAACCTTAAATTTAGGTTAACACTAGGTTTAAGAAGGTGCATGTATAAGAATGGCCTGGGGCCCATGTGTGCTTTCACAGTAAAACTTTTGGGCCGGGGAGACAGCTTGATCAGTGCAGTGCGTGGCTTGCAAGTATAAGGACCTGAGCTTGATCCTCAGAACTTTTGTCAAAAATTCAGATGTGGTGGTGAACACTTGTAATCTGAGCACTAGTGAGCTGGAGACAAGCATGACTCTAGGGCTTGCTAGTCATCCTGCCTCATGTGGTGAGCGCCAGATGGCAATCAGAGATCCGGGCACAAAGGGAGGAAAGAAAAGTATGGAAAATGGGTAACTGTCTGGGGAGGGCAGCTGAGGTTGTCCACATTCATGGACATTCATACACACAATCACACACACACACACACACACACACACACACACATTGCTACCCAATTATTTCAAACAGGATGCCCATGATGATGTAATGTCCATCTCACTGGTTTGACGTGATTCCTTTTTCCCTCTCCCTTTCTCCAGGTGGAGACCCACAGAAAGACTCTTAAGGGAGACATGCATCTTTCTTCTGTGAGGAGGGAAAGATCACTCAACAGGACACAAAAAGATATGGTGCCTAAACAAAAGGCCTGGCCTCGGGCAGCTCCATTTCAGAAAACAAGCTAAGAGAAACTGAAGATCAGGGAAAGAAATTTGTTTCTAGGCAGCCATAGTGGGTTCCCAGTTTGAAGGCCTCCTGCCATGGACTGTCTACCTCCCAGATCTTCTCCACAGAAGGAACAATAATTTGGGGTCCCACTGCTTACTTCCTGGGCATACAGAATGTGTCATTTGATTTTTATGAGCATCCACTGGCATTGGATTTACTATATCATTTTACAGAAGAGAAGACTAGGTCAAAATGGTGAATTTCTCCAAAGTCACTTGGCTATCAAGATGAGACTCTGACTTTACTAGAACTCAAGGCATGTGTGTCTAAGCTGGCCACTCACACACAGCTCTCATTTCTACATTCACTATCTGGTGTTTTTGCTATTACACTAATGAGCCAAGCTCCATAACATCACATACTAACACTGAGGAGTATTGCTGGTAATTACTGGAAGACTCAATATGTGTCAGAAAACAGGATGTCTCACACAACAGAGTCTCTCAATGCTTACAACACTACACATGAGGTGTGGGCAGCCCTGCAATGGTTCATACTGTTAACTTGACAGGATCTGGAATCATCTAGGTGAAAAACATCTCAGCATGTCCGTGATGGAGGTTCTAGCTGAGTTTGAGGTGGGGAGTCCTATACTGACTGTGGGCAGCAGCATCCCATGGGCTGAGGTCCTGGGCTGAATCTGAAGTGAGAAGTGAGCTGAGCACCAACATCCAGCTAGTTCTGCTTCTTCCTGGAGAACACATTTCTGCTGCCATGATTTTATCTCCAAAATGGGCTGTCCCCTCAAGCTGGGAGCCCAAACAAACCCTCCTCCCTTAAGGTGCTTTGGTTCAGCATTTAATTCTGGCAATTTGGAAAAGAATCAACACAGCCCGTTCACATACATTTGTACAACAGAGCACATAGCCAACCCACCCAAGGTCACAGCATTTTCAGGACTTGGAGCTGGTATTCCAACATAGAACTATTTGAGTCCAGTGTGCTCTGAATGGCTGTGATAAATCGATCCCCAAAAAGTAGATAGCTAGAGGTGGGGCTATGTTAGAGAAGGTCAAAAGTCATACATGTTAAAGGGTAAACACATGACAGAAACACGTAAGCAAATGTAGGGTGGTAATGAAGAGAGGAGCCAGATGCGCAGTGGGGATGAGAGTTCGTGAGGTAGAGCCCTGCGGCTGTTTCCTTGGCTTGGTCTGTAGACCAATGTAGCAAGCTTCTGAATGGGCTACCAAGACCAGAAAAGAGGGGTTTTACAGGAAAGCTTACAATCATAGGTGTGGAAGTGGGGCTTTAATAACACACACACACACACACACACACACACACACACACACACACACAATAAGAGCAAGAGAAGGAGAGAGAAGGCAAGAAAGCAGAGTGAGCAAGACCAAGAAATATTCAGACACACAGACAATTGAGGTAAGCTGAACATGGGCTATGGGTCACATATTATAACTTCTGAGATAGATGAGTGAATTGGCCATGTGTTGAACTGATGCTCCATATAGTAAATTCCTTCTTAATTCATGAAAGCAGCATATTTTTTTGTTTTTTTGTTTTTGTTTTGTTTTGTTTTGTTTTTGAGACAGGGTTTCTCTGTAGCTTTGGAGCCTGTCCTGGACTAGCTCTGTAGAGCAGGCTGGCCTCAAACTCACAGAGATCCACCTGCCTCTGTCTCCCAAGTGCTGGGATTACAGGCGTGTGCCACCACTGCCCAGTGAAAGCACCATATTTTTGATGACACTGGGGCCTCTTGGATTTTATAGACACCACTCATCATGCATCATGCTCAAAAGCAGAGCATCCAACATGATTCCATAGGAAATGGTGACTACAGAGGCCAGGCCTCGGGAGCCCTAGCATTGGATTTCCAGCACCCATATGATGGCTCACAAATGTCTGTAACTCCAGTTCCAAGGGATCTGATGCCTTTTTCTGGTTTCCACAGGTACTGGGCATCCATAGGGTATACAGATACACATATAACAAAATACACACAAAGAATAAAGATTAGCATAAACAAATTTAAAGTAGATCAAATTGTCTGTTGTTATCAAGGAACACCAACTATTGGTAAGACACCTACAGACTAAAAATCAAGGTCAGAGGCAATCTATCAAAGTAACAGAAGACAAAATCAAGATGGCTATTCTAGTATTTCATAAAGATGACCGCAAGCCAAAGCAAACACACACAGGGCTAGAGAGGAGGCTCAGTGCTGAGAAATGCTTGCTATGCAGACATGCAGACCCCAGTGTGAGTTCCCAGCACCCAAAAAGAAGCTCATCATAGCTGCATGAATCTGCTTAGAGCCATAGTGCTGTTGGAGAAATGGACACAGGAGGCTTGCTGGGGCTACTGGCTGCCAGACTAGCTATGGGTTCATTGGAAAACCCTCTTTTAAGGGTATACAGTGGAGAATAATAAAACAGGAGTCTTGATATCACCCTCATCCTCTACATAAATAACACATAAGCATACTTGCCTACATGCATGTGTGCAAACACATACACAGTTACATACACAATCACACATACATGTGCAGTCACATAAAGAAAGAAGGCCACTACATATTTAATAAAGGGCAGAACTCATCAAGAAGATACAACAACCAGAAGTATATTCACATGAAACCTCAGGGCTCCCAATTTCATAAAACAAATATTAATGGACAGAAAAGGTCAGAGACATCCTCATACAATAGCAGTTGGTGATTTCAATAAACTATTCTCATTTTTAGATAGGTCATCCAAACAAAGATTGGCAAAGAAACCCCATAATTAAATTATACCATAGGTCAAAGGACTTAATAGAAGTTAGAGAATATTCCATTTAACAGAAACAGAATATATATTCTTCTCAGCAGTCATGAAACCTTCTCTAGGGCCTTCCCAACCCAAACCAAGACTTAACAAATACAAAAACAACTGGATTTTTTAATCTTATCAGATCATAAAGGAATAAAGGTAGAAATCAATACAGCAGGAGAAACCACAGAAACAACACAAACAAGTGGAGACTGGGCAAAACACCCTTGAATGACTGACCAGAAGGTCACTGACAAAACTGGCAAAGAAATGAAAAGTCCCCACAATCAGATAAAAGTGAAAGTACAACCTACCAGGACCTTTGGACATTGCTAAAGCAGTTCTAAGAAGAAAGCTTTAGCTATGAGTGTTCATATTCTTTTTAAAACCAGGATGATGTCAAATAAACAACCTAATGATGTACCTCCAGGTCTTCAAAGATCAGGAGCAAGTTAAGCACAAAAGCAGACAAGGGCAGAAAGGACTGAGGTGGTAACTAAAAGATTAATACATAGAATCAATCAGAATTGGTTCTTCAAAGACACAAGACTAACAAACCCCTAGCCAAACTAATAAGAGAAAGAGGCAGCAGACCCAAGATACTATAACTAGAGAAGAAAAGGGGGAAGCTACTTCAGACACCAATGAAATCTAGAGAACCATTGGGAAATACTTTGAACACTTATATCATAGCCCTGGAAAATCTAAAATAAATGATAAATTTCCAGGCACATATGATCTACAAAGTGAAATCAAGAGGATATAAAGAAATGAAACAGAGTCATAAAAATCAACAAAACTGAACCAGTATTAAAACATTTCCCAGCTAAGTGTCCAGAGGAGTCACTGCCAAATTCTACCAGATCTTTAAAGACAAGCTAGGGTGAGTTAAGAGGTCACCTACAACAGCAAGAAGCACAGGCTCCTTGGAGGAGGGTAAGGGGCCTTATAGTTCAAGGTTATGGGCGGAGCAAATACCACTACAGGTGAGTAATCCTCAAACCGTTCTATGGGAACAGTAAGGGAAGTAACAATATCAATGAAGTTGTTTAATGAAGGCAACACCACTCTAACACCAAATCACACACACACACACACACACACACACACACACACCTTGACCAATTTCCCAAATGAACACTGATGCAAAAGTTCTCAATGAAATTCTTGCATGCCAAATTAAAGAACACATTAATTAATACCACACACCACTACCAGGTTGGTTCCACTCCAATGTATGTAGATGAGTAGACCTAAGGGCAAAGTATATGATCATCACCGTAGCTGTGGAAAAGGCATTTGACAAAGTTCAACATCTGTTTGTGATAAAGGCCCTGAAGAAATGTGAGATAGAAGGAAAATACCTCATTACAATAAAGGCTACATACGACAAACCTACCGCTAACATTATAGTAAGTGGGAGATAACTGAAAGCATTTCCTCCAAAGTCAGGAATGGGATAAGGATGCTCACTGTCCCCACTTTACCTAGTATAAATGCTTCAGGCCTTGCTTAAGCAGTGAGGCCAGGGAGAGGAAAATAGGCACACAAATAGGAAATCAAGAAACTGAATTATTCCTACTTGCAGATGATTCTATTCTACACCCTAAGACCTGACAGACTATCAGAAAACTCCCAGAAATATATACACTTTCATCACAGTAGCAGGATTAAAAAAATTAATATACCAAAATCAGTAGTGTTTCCATATATCAACAGGAAACTTGCCAAGAAAAAAATTAGACAAAGAAAAACAAAACAAAACAAACAAACAAACAAACAAAACCCAAAACCAAAACAACAACATAAATTATTTATACTAGGTTAAAAATAATCCCTAAGCAAATCTAAGCAAGCAGGTGAAAGATTCCTACCATGGGAATTTAAAACACTGAAGAAAGAAATTGAAGATGACATTAGAAACCGGAAAGACCTCTCATGTTCATGGATGGGAAGAATGAATATTGTGAAGATGACTATGTCACAGAAAGCCAGCTACAGAGTCAGCACAATCTCCATTGAAACCCAGACCTGGGAGGGAAAAAAAGATTCTAAACTGTACACTGAAGCCCAAATGACTTGAACACCCAAAGCAATCTCTATCATCACAAAACCCGACCTCAAATTATACTGAAGAGCCACAGTGATGAAGATAACACAGTTCCGGTACAAAGCAGACACACAGGTCAATAGAACACAGAAGCCAGGATTAAATCCTCCCAGCCACATACATCTGAAAAAAACAACAGCCTGGTGCTAGAGAAACACCAGGTAGAATGAAAGTAGATCCATACCTCTCACTCTGCACACACACACACACACACACACACACACACACACACACACACACACCAATTCAAAATGGATCAAAGACTTTTATATAAGACCAAAAGTCTGAAATTGCTAGCAAATTTATAAAGAATAATTCTTTGAGGTACAGGCGCCAGCATGGACTTTCTGAACAGGACTCAATAGCACAGGAAGTCATTTCAGGAGCTGGCATAAGGGATTACATGCGATTAAGAAGTCTCTGCTCAGTAAAGGAAACACTCACCAGCGTGAAGAGACAGTTTATAGAACAGGAAAAAGCTCTTTACCAACTGCACAGCACATGGGGGATTAATATCAAGGTCTATAAAAAAAACCGCAAACATTAAACATTAAAAAGCACCCAATCAATAAGTGTAGTAGTGAACTGACTAGTCAGTTCTCAAAAGAAGAAATACAAAATGGCCAATCAATATTTGAAAAGGTGTTCATCATCCTTTGCCTTTAGGGAAATGCAAATAAAATCTTCAATGAGATCCCACCTCACCCCAGTCAGAATGGCCATTACCAAGAAAGAGCAAAGAAAAAACACAACACAACAATAAATTCTAGTGAAGATATACAGAAAGAGGGAGCTTTATGATGTTGCCCAGGGGAATGCAAAATTACATAACACTATGGAAAAAAAAATCAATCTCAAAGGTTCTCACAAAGCTAAAATTAGGTCAAGTGCAAGACCCAGGTAGACCACTCTCTTAGTCTGTCCTGGAAAGCCTCTAAGTCAATGTACCAGAGATGCCTACACATTCATGCCTACTGCTGCACTCCTCACAGGAGTGACGACACTGGACCAGTTGAGATTTCTGCTGACAGATGAACGGATAACAGGAACATGGCACATATACTCAATGGAATGTTTTCAAACATAAAGGAAACACGAAATTTTGACATTTGCACAAAATGGACGGAACACAAAATCATTAAGTTAAGCAAAATAAGCCAGGCTAAGAAAGAGAAGTATATATTTTCTCTCATATGTAAAACTCAGGCTTAAAGGTGTGCATGCATGTGTGCGTGTGGTGTATCTGTATATAGGCCATGGAACTAGGAAGGGAAATCATTCCAGGGAAGGGAGGTTCCATAAAAACTGTAGGCCAGTGCTTAGTAGGCTGTTCATAGTCACTGTGTTTCCTGCTGAGTAACGAGATTCCGCTCACAACCACTCAACCATTGAGGACCCTTTTCCAGCCAAAGAAAGGAGCAGGTAGAAAGGATTTTAACAGCATGACTTCTGGAAGCTCCTAATCTACATGCCTACAAGAAATGCCTGCACCAGCTAGATACAAACAATAGTTGTAAGTGGGATTGTCACCAAAACAGCAAATGTGTCACATTTGAGTACTGCCTGGATTCCTGTCCCTGTTTGTTTCACTAAATGGGCCTACTGTCCCAAGTGGTGTAATAGACAACGAGGTCAAAACACCCTCCAGACGAGCAAGCCCCGTTCTAACCACACACTGGACCTTGACCCTCGACACCCTGGGACTTGATCCCGCACAGCCAGCCCTTTGCCATTATGTCTGACGAGGCAAGGGTTTCAACACATAACCTCATGATTGTATTTCAAGCCATCAATTACTTATATTCGCTGCTGTAGGTGGTGAGCTCACTGTCGTTGTGTGTCCACTTGAATTCCAGAGGCCAGCTCCCTTCAGCCAGGCAGGTGAGGACAAGGCGGTTCCCTTCCAGGTGGATCTGTGGCAGGCCCGGCTCCGTCTTGAAATATGGTGCAACATCATCTGAGATATTCAAAGAACAGAAAGAACGGAGAAAGAATAATGAAGCCAAGATGGAAATAACCCAGTCCAATTGATAAATCGAACATAAATGATAAATCAGTTATATGAAGAACAGTTCTAATGTTCAACAGCAGAGATGAAGGCTGTGTAGCCCAATTAAATAGCAAATAATCACTGATACACTAGGAAAAAGCAGCAGCTTAGGAGATACTTCAAAATGCCAAAGGGTCCATGAAATCATCATAAGTCCTTCCTCTTTAGAACGAATGCCAGTCTATGAAAGGGACACAGCAGAACATCCCTGCTCATACAAGACACTGAATTCATTGTTTTTATTTATTTCATTATTTTTGTGTGCATGTGTAGTATTCATGCTTGTTGTGCACTTGTGTTCCCATGTGTGAGGGCACACATGTGTGATGTTGTGATGTCTTCCTCAATGGGACTTCACATTAGTCACTGACATGGTCTCCTCTGTGAATTCACATGTCAGTGGCTTTGTTAATCTAATACACAGGTTTCCATGGAGACCACCTGACTCCACCTACTGTGTGCTGGGACAAAGGAAGTGCCACTACTACCTAGGGTTTATGCCTTAGTTCCTGCCCAGCTTTCCCCTGATAATGGACTATAGTCAGAACTAGCAAGCCAAATAAACCTTCTTCCCCCAGTTGCTTTTGGTCATGGTGTTTTATCACAGCGATAATCTGTCTGTAGACTTTCACTGGGGACATGGCTCAGTGGTAGAATGCTTGCCTAGAACTCCCCAGTGAGGGGCAAATCCTATAGTGAAGGAATGGGGTATGGCTGAGTGCTAGAACATTTGCCTAAAATCCCTCCCCCCCAGTGAGGGGCTGCTGCATGCCCTGCCTAGAATCCCCCAGTGAGTGACTGGGTGTGGCTCAGTGGTACAGCACCTGCCTAGAATCTCCCAGTGAGGGACTGGGTGTGGCTCAGTGGTAGAGCACCTGCCTAGAATCCCCCAGTGAGGGACTGGGTGTGGCTCAGTGGTAGAGCACCTGCCTAGAATCTCCCATTGAGGGGCTGGGTGTGGCTCAGTGGTAGAACACCTGCCTAGAATACTCCAGTGAGGGGCTGGGGTGTGTGGCTCAGTGGTAGAGTGCTTTCCTCATGTGGAGCAGTTCTGACTTTAAACCCTGGCACCACAATAAATAAACAAATGTGCATCGGTCCTATGGGACAGACCCTGCAGCAGCATTGGGAATATGAAGAGAGAATAAGACATTGTCACTTTCCCTTTTTGGGGCTGATCTAGATCTCATGCAGGAATATAAACAGCCAACTGTAGGGTGCTGTAATGAAACATGTCACTCAATGTCAGGAGGAGCCACTAATCCAGGTCCTGTTGGGAGAGTCCCACCTGCTTTTGCTCTGAGCTGCTTTTTAAGTGCATCCTCGGGTTCTGATTGTCAACTGTGTGTCCAATTTCCCTTTCTGCTATGTACTTCAGCCCAAATCATCCACTCCTATGACCCAAACAGTGTAATAAAGCCGAATTGCAATAGATATAACTCTGATGCCTTGGGGTTCACTGAGCCGCAGGCTTTATTAATGGCCTGCCATTTGCTCTCTCTTTAACAATAGAAAAAGAAATGCCACTTCATAGGGTTCCAGTGTCCTACATGCATGCCTCATAAAAAATACATCTTTTTGAAAGAAAAAAAGCTTTAAGATACAAGCTCAAGAATGTGAATTTGTGACTACACCTGACAGAGCATCATCAATTTAACATATTACACAATGGCTTGGAATTTAAATGACGCCGCAGTTCGATTCTTCACAGAATTCACAGGTAACTACACACACCTCTACTATGAACAAATGACTGTGCTGGGTACTGCAATCAAGTAGGAAAATCCTTCATAAGGAATAGCTTTATACACTTGGCAAGCAAATATCTTGTGATCTAAATAGCCATAGAATGGTGGTTAGCCCAAAGACTGGCCATTTATTACAAGGAGAAGGAAAAAGCACACATTGTCAAGGCCCTGGAATTTTAAGTATCTGAATTAAAATTATCACCACAAATATTTTAGCACAGCCAGCACAGAGAATTAGTTACCCCTCGAAGACCAGTGGTCTTTCCCACAGAAAACCATACATGTGAACTTGAATTTAAAGAGGGCATGAAGACAGCCAAACATGGATTAGAAAGGGTATATATAACATGTTCATTCCATCACCATCTTAGAGCACTGTGGCCCCGTAGCCATGGCAACTAACTGAAGGGACCAAGACAAGAGGTAGCTGGGTGTATGGTAATACTAATTGAGCTACTGACACTCACAAGTAGAAGGCAGAGGAGTGTCTAGGACCTCATCTGGGACTGCCGCTGTTCTTCCCTCCTGCCCCCCTCACATGGAAGTAATCTTAAGAGATGCTAGAGAATGTTAAAATGGAACTACATGGGAAGAGACACCCAGATGCAGCTTCCATGAGGCTCTCATCTACGATGGGGTATTACGGGTATCTGGCTGTTTTGAGGTCACTTATGCTCTGAAAGCCCCATCAACTCATTGTGGAAAAAGAACTTTGATGTACCAATGGTGCCCTATCTATGGTGAACAGATGCTTGCTCGTCTCCTCAGGAGAAGCTAATGGAACAGATGGATCTCTATGCAGGGGTACACAGATACACACAAAAGTATGTGATCCTTTTGTAGTTTACATGGTCAGAAAAATGCCTGCAAAAATACACCAGGAAAAGAAAATGAGTGAATTACCTAAGAGATATTCATGAGACTCTAACCTGAGGAAATACCACTGGTCCATCCACTGCTCTTTAGAAGAATGGAAACATCCCACATTACCCACTAGACCCTCCCTCTCCCCCGAGAAAATGTGCTGAGTGTATACCGACAATAAGCTCACTAAGCCCCTGTCCCTGGGATGAAGAACCATGGAAAACCATGAAATTTCCATTTTCACATACTGTTAAATAGAATGTAAATCATTTATGAAATAGAGAGTCTCATTTGTCTGGATGACACAGATTTAAGGTCCATTCAAAGGAGAAGACCAGACTTAATGTTCTCTCAAATCAACATCATCATTTTATGACATCCAAGTCACTTCCCTAAATGGACTTTTAAGGTTTTTAGATAAATGCAAATGGATTTAACTTTACCTGTCCAATGCAAAGATAATCGTCTCATCTAGAAAGGGACTATGAACATATGACAAAGTAGAAATAGTTGCCATGGCGAGGACACAGGTACAAGAAGCCAAGGCTGAGACTTGTCTTGTGGCTCTCTACTTCCCGCACACAGACAGGGCATCTTCCTGGGTGTTTTAATTATGCACTTTACAGAAAATGTAAAAGCTATCAGAAACCTTTAAGGGCAGAACAGGTAGGAAGCAACCCTGGGTACTAATAACACCACTTGTCCAGCTATTCATATAACTGTTGCTGAGAATCCTGCTAAGACTGGGCCTTCCTTATTACTTGTTTTTATCTATCATCACTGTGTATATGGATGGTGTGTGGGTGTGTAGGTGCCATAGCAGTTCAGAAAACAACGTTGTGGGGTCCGTTCTCTCCTTGCAGTTTTACATGGGGCCTGCAGAGCAAATACAGGTATTCAGGCTTGCACACCATGTGCTTTTTATCAGCTGAGTCATCTCGTGAGCCCGCCATCTTTGTGGGGGCAGGGAAGAATCTTGCTGATTAGGCAAGACTGGCTGGCCAGGGAGCTCCAGGAACTCTCCTGTCTTCCCTTTCTTCAGCAATAGGGTTACCAATGCACCATCATGCCCAGCTTTTACATGGATGTTGCGGATCATATCCCAGTCCTCACACTTGTGCAGCAGGCACGTTAAACACTGAGCCATCCTCTGGCCCTGCTTCTCCATTTTAAAGACACAATTAATGAAGAATGACAGTCAACTTCCACTTAGCAAAGAAAGCAACCATGCCACAAACCATAGAAGTCCCAGGCAGACTAATCCCACCTGATCCAGTACAGTGAGATGGAGTTTATGAAGCACCTGCAATCAGCTACATCCATCAGTGGGGGTCCAGCAGGAAGGACTCTGATCATGGCATGAATGGGCAATCAGACTAAGCAGGACCTTTCATTACTGAATTCCACTCTGCCACAGCAAAATTCCCCAGGGCAACCAACCGTTCCATTAAACCACTAATCTTCCTTTAAAAGTTCCTTTATATTCAATCCCAACATTTTCGTGCCCCGAGCTTATGAATTTGCCACTCACAGAAAATTTTACTTTTTTTCAAATTCCAGAGAGAAACAAAAGCATGGGGCATAATGGATCACCTATGAAGTAGGCTGGAGAGCGTGGGTAGAAGATCTTGTTCTGGTGGACTCAGCCATTACCAGCTCTGCTGCCAGCAGTGCATTAGGCACACACAGGGAGCCCAAGAGTTTAATCTCACCAAATAACGTGCTTTACTCATAACAGTAATATTCATATTTTTAAAGAAAACAATTATGCATTTAAAACATGCCCCTGAGGTAAAACCTAAACATATTACTAAATAATTCTGTACTGTGGTTAAGTCCACAGATATGCAAGGTCACAGTGTGATTGCTGTAAGTGGACCCTGATGTTTGGGGAACAAAATCCATATGCCTGAGGATGAGGCAATTCAAATGCACTTCCTATGACCACCTTTGTGGGTAGAGGTAGCCCAGGAAGGTAGGAGAAGAGAAGAATCAGTGTTGTACAATGATCAAACTAGGTAATTATAACACCATAAAGATCTAGCAGCTGAGTGGGACAAGAGAGGTAATGGGGTGACCAGGATCAGATATATTATATGCATATAATTAGCCTAAGTGGTAAAACAAAAACAAAAACATAGAAACAGAACTGGTCCTACATCACAGCTAATTCCCAGTCTCCATGCTCTTAGATAATCACAGATACTTATATTTTGGGGAGAAGAGACACATTTGATTGTCTTATTCAGATCTGGAAAATCATCCAATGTCTGCCTATGTCAGTTTATTTATTCCCACTCCCATTTGAAAAATAATAAGTGAGAATCAGAAAGTTCTAAGGCAAAAAACAAGCAGTATCTACTACTGAACACACAAACACAAACATCCTCAAAAGAAACCATCCAACCGGGCAGTGGTGGTGTACACCTTTCATCCCAGTACTCAGTGAGACAGAATCAGGAGGATCTCTGTGAGTTTGAGGACAGTCTGGTCTACAGACTGAGTTCCAGGACAGTCAGAGCTACACAGAAAAACCCTGTCTCAAAAAACCAAAACCAAACAACAACAACAACAAACAAACAACAACAAAGGGACCATCCAAGCTGGGTGTGGTGTCACACATCTGTAATCCCATCACTAAGGAAACTGAGGCAGGAAGGTCATGACTATAAGGCCAGCCAGCACTACATGGCAAGATCATGTCTTTAAAAAAAAAAAACAAAAAACCCCTAAATAAAACAGAAAACCCTAGAGCAATGTATTCTAATGACTACAAAACAAAGAATAAGGTATGCATCCAATGGGATGCAACTACAGGTTGAGGCTAGCTCATGGTATGCCTCTCTGTTGGTACCCTGTAGTGTTTCTAACCACCATGAGAAGGTCCCATAGGCCATCCCAGCTACACACAGAAGCAGAGACCAAAGTCCTGAATGCTCACTACTGTTCCAGTTACAAGGCTCCAAATACTTTCATTCCCAAGTACCACTGACTATCCTGGCTGCTAGGAGCTGGCTCCAAGCCAATGAGCTCACAGTCTAGAAAGGAGGCTTGCAAACAAGCCAAGAGCATCCCAGGAGAGACAGCTGAGGTATGGAGCTGGTGCTGAGCTCAGCAGGGAATACAACTGCGGTCCTCCCCCAGTCAAGGTCTTAGCATCCCAGGAAGGCCAGGACCTGGAGGGGTACAGATACCAGGGGAAGAAGCAGGCTCAGTCACAGAGAGCTGTGGCTCAATGATCTCTCTGATGATAGGTTTGTGCCATTGCTTGCTACTTACTTAGCTACACAGTGGCTTTCAACAGCTCTTGAAGGCTTTAAAAAGAACTTTTCTCTGTATCACCCTTAGGGATAAATGAGGATTTTGTGTCTAGAGTGTTAGGGGAGGCTGCCCCACCCCCATATGTGCATATGTGTGTGTGTGTGTGTGTGTGTGTGTGCGTGTGCGTGTGCGCATGTGCGTGTGCGCATGTGTATACGTTCATGTGGAGGGCAGAGGTCTACACTGGGTGTCTTCCTCAACCATTTTCCATCTTAATTTTGGGGGTATTGTCTCTCAGTATACCAGGAGCTCAGATTTTATTTGTCTGACTGGCCAGCATTAGCCCCAAGGACCCTCAGATCTCTGCCTACTCTATGCTGGGATTACAGGCACATTACCCTGTACCTGGCCTTTTAAATGGGCACTAGGAATCCAAGCACACACAGGCCCTCTTACTTACATGGTGATTCACACTTTCCTGACCCATCTATCTCCTCGGCTCCCAACAAATGAGAATTTCTCTGACAAGTGCTTCTAGATTCTAACTAAGAAACAGACCTGGGAGCCAACTTGCTGGCTGTTTGTGCCTGATCCATCTGTGATACATGAGCAGTCTTATAGGGACCTCAGGGTACCTCTGAAGAGACCCAGAGGATATCCCAGAATACAAGGCAGTGAGTGACTGCCAAGTTTGGTTTGGGATAAAGTCTGGAGACTCGGGCACCAAGGATGCAGAGCATATGGTAAGATTCAATAGCAGGCAGGCTAGACTGTCTTCCCTTCTCCCATTACTTTGCCTTCCTCTATTTTCTGAGGGGACATAGACGGAAGGGACAGGCTGCAGGTCTAAGTTGTATTGCAGGCTGAGGGAAGAGCTCCTTGGGAGAAGGCTGCAAGCACAGGAACCTGAATTCCACATGAAGTCCCACATCTGAAAAGCCATATGCAAAGGTTAACTTTCCATAGCTAGTAAAGACAGAGCTAGGAGGTAGCCCCAGCCAGTCTGGCTCCAGAGCTGGCATGCTCAGACACCGTACTAACAATGAGGTGCTTCAGAATCTTGGAGATGGAGACTCTACAGGAAAGTCAACGTGCATTATCAACAGGAATATTATCAGTTCTTACATTAAACAGCCCCTAGCAGAAAACTAGGACCAACGAGAATGAGGAAGCCTCAGACTCCCACTTTTTCTCAAGAGGAATTTGGGGTTAGGGAGGTGGCTTAGTCAGTAAACTGACTGATGGTCAAATATTAGGAATAAGTGTGGATCCCCAGAACCCATGTAAAAGAGCTTGTCATGACATTACACAAATGTATTCCTGCACCAAGAAGCTAGAGTCGGGAATCCCTGGGGCTTGCTCTTTGGCCAGCCTAGACCAACTGGTGAGCTCCACCATAGAAAAAGACTCAGTCTCTAAAAAAGGTGGGTGCCTCGTGAGGTATAGCAGATGAGGATGCCCTCCAGCCTCTACATATGCACACATGTGCTTGTGTATGTGCATGCACATAGACCTGCACACACACAAAAGCTCGCACTGAATGTCCTGAGATCTCTCTATAATGTTTCCATAAAGCTTGGTGCACAGAAGTTTGTTTAACAAACGTGGCACTTCCTTGTGGCTGGACCACAGCATCTTCTGGATACTTGGATTTGAATGTGAGCACAGGGAACATAGGAGGCTCCCTGAGTTTTCTAGCACACAGAACTACAAGCAGCTTGCTGAGGCATCCAGCTGCTGGGGAAGTCAAGCTGATGATCTGCATTTTCTGAAATCAATGTGAATTAATGGCATATTTAAGGAACTCATGGGTGAACCTAACCCTTCCAATATTTCCCCCTAAGAAATTACTCAAGCTTTTGGTGAGATGAATCCAGAGCTGATGGGGGAAACATAAACGGGGTATTTATGTACCACATTCATGTTGCACTGCGCTAATCTATTTCAGCATATAAATTAATAACAAGAAGAGACAGTGGGGCAGAAGCAATTCCCCATTCCTCCAAACTGAAATGAGCTTCCAGCTTTTCCAGTATTTTATACTTCAAAGTAGAAGTGTGCTATATTGTCATCTCTACCTTTTGTAGTGAGAAAGTATGGCCCAAAACAAATAGTAAACAAGAATAAAGTTATCAGAAATAGCCAGCATTCGTCTTAAATATTATATCACATTTCTTCCAAAGAGTCTTTCAAATAAACCTAAAGGTCCAATTACAATTAAATATAAAGCCAAAAGGTTCTTAGATTAGATGTTTGTCTGTGAGTGTATGAGGTGTATTTATTTAGTCACATGAACTCTGGGGCTCAAAAGTAGCTAATGGGTAGAGATTGTCTCAGACCAGGCTAAAGACATATGAAAGCAACTTCCCAGCATTTCGATTCTGCCAGAAGAAGCAGAGACTAAAGTAAGAGGGCAAGTGTGACTTGGTCAAGGAGAAGTGTTCCCACATCACGGTTGCTGACGGCAAGACTCTGCAAAGACGAATTCTATCTCAGTTCTTCCACTCAGGAACTCTGGGCTCTTGGGTGACCCACCAATCCTCCTATGCAGAATGCTTTCCAGTCCACAAAATACAAAACCCAACTTTATTAAGAGCGCTGAACCTTTTGGCTTCCAGATCCCATTGTAATTTCCATAGAAAATCACGGGGTGGCCTTCAAGTCTCACTTGCGTATTTGTGGGTTTTTAAACCTTTCTAGAGCTTTATTGGGAAAGAGGGAGGGAGGGAGGGAGGGAGGGAGGGAGGGAGAGAGAGAGAGAGAGAGAGAGAGAGAGAGAGAGAGAGAGACCGCGCCATATTTGTGGTTTTTAGAATACAAAGTGTTGATCATTCACAGTGCTTATTCACTCATTCAAAAACAGTAGCACCACAGCCGTTAAAGGGTAACACAGAAGGTGTGCTTGTGGAAAATGTATTACCCCCAGACAAAGAATGTGAAAAGTGGCATCTGCTCAGGTATTTTAGGCTACCTCAATAAAAGACATTAGATGCTTGCATATCCTCTGCTGTGAGGCTCTGTAAGACATTGCTTTCATTTGAGGGATGTGAGGAAAACATGGACTGGAGATCTGCAGGTGGGAAAGGGCACCCATGTTGACACTGGAACTCAACCAACAAGGGTCAGTCCAGGTGAAGCGCCACTAAGGGGATGTCGAAATGCTGTTACACTACAATCCTTCCATCCTGCTCATCCTCTAACTTCCTACATTGTCGACCTTGTTGGTTCACTGCATTTCTCAGTCTTCCAAATGTTAACACGTGTCATTAGACGGTGTAAGAAATACCACATGTTAATACAGCTCCTACCTCATCGAGTCTTCAAGTAATGAGAAATGTCAGGTTCAGAGTGGCACAGGGAGAGTACAGAAATTCTCACTTCTTTTTCTTACTTAGGAGCTCAGTTTTTATCGTGAGCCACAAATACTGTCAGAGGCCTCCCCATTCCCAATGAAACGGGCTTATTTTTATTCATTTTTTTTAAAAGGTGCCAAACACACAAGTCTGAATTAACATGGTCTGTCTGTCAGTTACAACTTCAAGTGAAAATGGAGAGTTCCAAGAAAAGAGCAAGCTGGCTTGGCTGCCAACTTAGATAACTCCCAAGGACTTCTTGCCTCAAAGCAACCCTCATATATTTGCATGCAGCAGAAGGACTTTATACGTAATTCACCACTGAACAAAGGATATTAAAAAGACATCTATCAGAGTCAAAATTTAATGCAATTAATGATTTTTACTACTCCATCAAGAATACCCTTAAGAGAGAGAGATTTTTTTTTTTTTTAAATCATGTTTGAAAAGGAAGAAACATAAGCCAACTGGAATCTGGTTCTGCTGGCTGTCTTGAGCTACCTGTTCAGCTGCCAGACATTTCCTCATGATTACTTTTGCTTCATCCACAAAGTCTCAATGTAGGGAAGAAAGCAAAAACAGGTCTTTTAACTTCTTTACATTTCTCTGGCAAAGGTTCTCAGGACCACCAGAAACCCTTGGTTTCTTGGACCATGGCAGGAGAAGAGGGACATGGAGAGAGGCAGGGAAACCAACATCTGAGAAGCCACTTGGCAAAGAAAGACAGGGAACCCCCTCCCATCCAGGCTACAGATATAAACAGAGCATGTGGGGGGAGGGGAAAGCCAGTCATACACAAGTTCCAGAGGCAGCTCCTAAGTCTCCTGGCTCAGTGTTTCCAAGTTCATGCTTTCCCTAGCCCACTGCCGTCCTCAGGAGCATCCCCCCCCCTTTATTTTTTTAAATAAACTGTCTCCATTTCCATTACTAAGCACCTGTCCCTGGTGCACTTCTTTGCACCAGGGTCTCTGATCCATGCAGATGACAGGAACACACTCTGGGAACTGCACTTTATCATGGGATTAAATCAGTAAATTGTTCACAAGGCATTCGGCTGCCAGTGGAAGAAGATCTACCTGCTAGTGCCCATTAGAGCAGGGTTCCAAGGAATGAAACTGTGTCCTCCTATGGAATGCTGAATCTTGAACTTTATCCAGAACACATTTACTTCTGGCTTTCTAAATAACACGCATAAATCAGACTACAGTCTTTTATGTCAATAACTATTAAGTGAGAGAAGTTGTTCCATTTAAAGAAAAACAGGTGTTCCTATTTTCAATTACCCCAGAATTCCAGAGAAGCCTAAATATTGATTTGATTATTTATTCTTCCACTCACAAATATTTATTAAAGATCTACTAGAATGCCTATGAGACGGGAATACAGATGTAAACTTAAGAACAGAACAGAATAAGAATTCACACCTTTGTCAACTTGTCTTCTAGTGCTGGCGATAAACAGTGAACAAGTAAGGAAAATATATAGGACAGTCTGTCTGGTGAAAGCCTATATCTCTTTTGTACAAATTACTTCATATGTAGCTGATAAATAGGGAGCCGATATGGGTATGAAGCAGAAAGTCACACTGATTTATGCATCATTTCCCCCCCAGAATATTAATGCTATAACATTTGCACCAACAAATTTTATCATTTATTAAAGAGTGAGCCTTAGAATTAGGGACACAACCAGTCACAATAGCAGCAGCAGCCGCTGCCTGTTTTAAAAGTAAGAATAACTTTTGTGTACTGGTTTGCTGGGGTGGTGGTAGCCGGTTTGCCTGCTGCGGGAACTACAGAACTTTCCACTGCATCATACTGTGGAGAGGTGCTGGGACTGAGGGTAGGTGGATAAGCCAGAAGGCTTTCTTCTTCATAATAAAACAGAAAACCAGTAAGAAACTTACTTGGACTAATATTTTTTTATCAGTGTCTCGACTGGAAACTTCCATAGGGTTTCTGGGGTTTTTTTTGTGTGTGTGTTCGTGTATGTGCGTGTGTGTGTGTGTGTGTGTGTGTGCATGTGTGTGCAGACCAGATGTCAACCTCAGGTGTCCTTTCCCATGTACTGTCCACCTTGATTTTTGATACAGGATCTCTCACTGCCTGGAACTCACACAGAAAAGGCAGGCTTGGCTGGCTGGTCAGCAAACCCCAGGGAACCACATTTCCTATGTCTCCTCAATGCTGGGATCACAAGCATGGGGGCCAGGCTCTACAACATGAGTTCTAAGAATCAAACTCAGTTCTTAAAGCTTGTATGGCAAGACTTTATGAAGTAAGCCCTCCCCAGCCCAAGTTCCATAGGTTTTGAATAGCTTGCCCAATAGAATTTCCCCCATAAGTCATATTATGTTAATGTATAATTATATAGCATATGGAATTATGGTGAACATATATGGGAGGATGAGAGAAACAACTGCATATAACACTCTAAAGAGAAAATATGAGAAGAGAGGGAAAGAGATGTGGGGGAGGGTGTTGATCTTAAATGATGGAGGTAAGATGGCTTCCCTGAGGAATGACATCTGGGTAAAACACAGAACAGCCGATCAAGCAGAACTCGCAACCAGTGCTTCTGCAGTGGCAGAGCCCTGCAAGGTCCCCAGGGCAGGTGTGCATCCGGACACTGTAGGAAACTAACGCAGGTGAGGAGAGCAAGGGGCTGGGGGAGGAGGGAGGCTTCAAAGCCAAGAACAAGCAGCCACTGGGACTCCGAGTTTACAACTGACATTGGAAGCCAACACGCACTCCATGCCATGTACGGATACATGGTCAACACCCAGTCAGGTTCATGCACAAAACAATCAACACCTGGAACGGCACAATCTCAAAGCATTAGCTACATATAGAAAAATCTTTGATTTAAAAAACAAAGCTTTGCAAAGATACAAAGCACACAAATGAAATAACATTGAAAACAATTTAAACAAGTTGTTATGAGATGAGCCTGCAACCTCAGCATGCTGAGAGGCTAAGTTACAGGAGGACTGCAAAACTGAGACCAGCCTGGGCTGAGATCCTACCTTGATTAATTAATAATAAATAGCTAAGCAATTGAAAATGTCCTATCCTTAACTCTATTGTTGTTGTTGTTTTTTTAGCCAAAAGATTTACAAAAGTTCTGACATAATTTTACTTTGAAATATTGTTATGTTTTAAATCACTTGGTAAGCTAAGCTCAGTTTGCATAGTAATTCATAGTGAAAATTATTCCTCAAGAGAAAAGGAAATTAATCAGTGGATGGCATTCCCAAGTAAGATCCGCAAATGTCTTATCTGAACACGATACAGCCTCAGTGCATCAGCGTTCCAAGTGTAGTGTTTACTGGGACTATGTACCTGGTTTTCTTTCCAGGTAGGACAGGATGGGAGCAGCTGACAGGCAGACATGGGAAGGTCTTAAGCGGATGAGCTGGAGCTCAGAGCTGCTCACCCAAGCCAGAGGAGACTTTTGTTTGTTTGTTTTCTCAAAAAATTCCCTTTAATAAAACACTCTTTACTTAAAG
Organism: Onychomys torridus; assembly: GCF_903995425.1. NCBI lineage: Eukaryota > Metazoa > Chordata > Mammalia > Rodentia > Cricetidae > Onychomys > Onychomys torridus. The sequence continues at coordinate 10,024,625 of NC_050464.1, forward strand.
CATGAAACAATCATATGTATGGTTTGTTTGGTGTCTGAAAGACACAATGTCCAAAACCCATTCTGGCTTATTTAACTAGACCTTCCAAGGCCAACACAAGACAGAAAGAATAAAGAAATTACTACATAAATATAAATATATTTTTCCTTCGTTTTCTTCACATTTCCAGGTGTCCATGACAATTTATCAAGACATAGCATATTCTGGTCTGGAAAAAAAAAAAAAAGAAAGAAAAAGAAAAACCTCCAAAAATTGAAAAGATCTGAACTCATAGATATTCCCTGACTGTAACTAATTCAGACTAGCAATAAATATGAAAAAGACTACAAGAAACTAAACAATATATGCTTGGGGGGGGGATGAGTAAAAAAAAATATGACAGGAAATAAAAATATACTGAATTCATTAAAATGCAGTATGTCAAACAATAATGTGGGACGCAGCTAAGGCAGTATAGACAGGAGAGTCGATAGCACACACAAAAGCTTACGTTACAAAAATGGGGAATAAAACCAAACCAACAGCCTTACTCTCTACATCAAAAATGAAAATAAACCCAAGGCAAGATTCAACAGACCCCAAACACTGGCTCATCAGAGGGCTGGGGAGACAGAGCTGAATCACCAGGCAAGACCCAAAGTGGAGACATGGCAAGAGGCTTGGCAAGGGAGGAGGCCAGTGTCACTCAAGACCCCGTGGCCAGCAGGAGCCAACAGAAAACTTCCAGCCCATAAAGTTGGCATCTCAGATGACAGGAAATAGTTCCTAGTCCACAGTAAACATAAAATTCATGGGAAACGGACCAGCCGGGAGAGTTCTGTAACAAGCAAAGAAATGAAGTCCTTCCTCAAAACCTTCTGAATCTATCTACAGAGGGCACTGTGGGTTCCCTAGAGGTTTCTACTACCGAAAGAGTTAGCATTGAACTGTGGGATCTTATCCAGAAAGAGGACAGGAAGGCAGGTGTCCTAGGCCATTCTAGAGTGTCCATACCACCTGCTCTAAAATCCTGACCAAGGCAATCTAGGAAATCATCTAGCTAAATAGTGCTTATGAACTTAGATGCAAAAACCTTCAACCAAAAGACTAGTAAGTTGGAGCTGGCACAGTAGGTAAAGGGTACAAGCTGGCCAGGCTGAGTTGGACCCCAAGGATCATGTGTCAGAAGAAGAGAACTACTCTCACCTTTTCCTTTGCCCTCTGCTCTCTACTCACACACTGTGGCACACTCAAGTTCACCCCCAAGTGATTGATTATTATATATGAAAAAAACTTTTGAAATTGTGTTATGTTTGCTTTGGCAGCACACATACTAAAATCACAATGAAACAGATTAGCATGGCCTCTTAACAAGAATGAGACATAAATAAGTCAAGCATTCCATATTGTGCTAAAATGATCAATACACATATGAAAATCTCAAATTAATAAGAATATTTTAAAATATAATAAGGTTACCTTTAGTTTAAAAAATAGGGTTATTTTTAAAAATGTATTGACTAGCAGAATCCAGTACTGTGCCAAAAACGGGAACATTTCAAGTATGCAAGGCTGGTTCAATATAAAAATTACCTGCTGAATGAATGGGATAAAAGCATCATTTATCTATCAAATGAAGCAGAAAGAAACTGACACAACAGGGAAGAACAGGGAACATTCTTAACGTCATGGAGAACACTGGAAAACCCTACATCTAATCAGTGTTCAAACCTGCAAGTCTCGTTCCCTGAACTTGGTAGTCACTCAAGAAAGTCGGCTCATCTTTGTATTACAGAGAGGCCTGTCCACGGGAAGACAGAAGAGAGGCGTGAGAGTAAAAGACAGATTTCAGAAGAAGGAGATGAAAGCACCCTGTTTATAGATGACTCCGGTTCTATATAGGAGATCCCACAGAAGCTGGAGCACTTAACCCCCCCCCCCCAACTAGCACAGAGATCTGAGCAGCCTGCAGTGCAGAGATAAGCACTGTCAAGGTCACCAGTGTAAACACTGAGCATGCTGAAGACAAGAGACATGCAAGACCACAAACAACACCCCCAATAAGGGAGTACTTAATGTTAAAACTATGACTTGCTGCAAGTTATAAAATGCTGATTTCAGAAATCCATAAAGGGGAAAAGGGGCTGAAAAGATGGCTCAGCGGTTAGGAGCACTTTCTGTTCTTATAGAGGAACCAAATTTGTTTTCCTAGCTCTCATATAGAGCCACTCACAACCACCTGTGACTCTAATTCCTCTGCCCTACACAAGCACCTGCACTTGTGTGTGTGCGTGCATATGTACACACACACACACACACACACACACACACACACACACACACACACACACACAAATGCAAAATGAAATAAATCGTTTAAAAAAGAAATTGAACTCTCAGGCAGTAGGGGCAGGCAGGTCTCTGAATTTGAGGCCAGTCTGGTCTACAGAGCAAGTTCCAGGACAGCCAGGGCTACATAGAGAAACCTTGTCTTGAAACCCTACCCCTCCAAAAAATAACAACAACAACAAAAAACCAAATTTAAAGTGTTCACAGACTAAAAGAATAGATACAGCAAAGTTGTCAAGTCTGTACAACTACACCAGAAAAGTTAACAGAACTCTGTTAAAACACCAGCAAGAATTTCCATTGATATGCACAAGGTTATTCTAAAATTTATACAGAAAGGCAAAGGAACTAGACTATCTAAGACAATTTTGAAAAGGAATAAAATGGGAGAAAATTGCTCCTCCTGATGTGAAGGCTTATTCTACCGCCACAGTAATAAAGCTGGTCTGGTACTGACAGAGGGGTCAAAGAAATAGATTGGGGGGCACAGGAAAGGCCAGACACAAGACAGACAGCCAAGTGACTTCTGACAAGGGTGAAAAGCCCACTCAGGGGAGGAAGGACAGCCTCTAAAATGAAAGCCATTAGAACCAACTTAGAAACTCCGAAGGCAAGAGAACAAAAGTGCTTCTAGTCTTCATATGGCATGCAGTATCAACTCGAAGTGGGGCATGGGCATGAATGCAAAACTACAAGACTTTTAGAAAAATAACAAGCATGAGAAGAAAGATCTGGAATGCAGGGCCAGGCATATGGTCTTAGGAGTAGCAGGGAAAGAATGCCACAGATAGGGAAAGATGGCTCAGTGGTTAGGAACGCTTGCTGCTCTTGCAGAGGGCTTGAGTTCAATACCCAGCACTCACAGCAGATGGTTCACCATCATCACCTGTAGCTGCATCTTCAGGGGACCTTGACACCCTCTTATGGACTCCGTGGGCACATACATGTGCACACACATACACACAGACACAAGTTATTATAATTTAAAAATAAAAATAATACATAGAAACATACTGTAAAAAAAAAACAAAAACAAAAAACAGATGGACTCTTATCAATTTTGAAAACATTTGATCTGCTAAAGCCCCTATACAGAAGATAGAAAGACTAACAGGCATGGCTGGAGAGGGGGCACGTACACAGTGCAAACCTGGAAAAAGATGAGAGTCTAGTGGGTAAACTCAAACTCCAACAGCACAGTCTCACCAAATAGGAAATGAAAAGACATACACACTAAGATTCCATTGCAGTGAATCTGCAAGTGGGAAATGATCAAAGGAAAGGTTTTGAGCATCCTTAGCCATTAGAGAAATGTGAATTAGAACTACCACATGGTAAGAGCTGGAGAGACCTCAGCAGTTAAGACTGTTCTTACAGAGGACCTGAGTTTGGTTCCCAGCACTCACGTTGAGCAGCTCACAATAGCCTGTAACTCTAGCTCCAGAGGATCCAACACCCTCTTTTGGACTCTATCAGTACCTCCATGCAATGCAGGTAGTACATACACATTCACACACACACACACACACACACACACACACACACACACACACACACACACTAAACAATACATTTTTAAAAAACTACCACAAGTTCTCACTGCAGACTTTCTGGAATGGCTGAAGCATTGTCACCCCCAAGAACATAAGGCACGAAGTCACTCACATACTGCTGGTGGATAAATTAAGTGATACACTCAGGAAACAGGCTGGCACTTTCTCACGAAACTACACAGGTCACTCCAGCACTCCAGCCTTGCAACTGCACTCTTGGGCATTTGTTCCAGAGAAACAAAGATGTATGTTCACATGAAAACCTGCACTCGGTGTTTATAACAGTTTTAGTTCCCACAGTTAAAACTGGCTTGAAGCCAGCTATCTCTCCAAAGGTGGAGGCTGTACACACTGAGGTTACCCCACAGCAAGGAACACTTACCACTGGTAATAAAACAGAACAAATTAGAACCAGCAACCTGCAGGGCACTTTTCAGACCGAGAAGAGGTGACACAAACTATGACACATTTTATATAACATTCTTAAAATGACAAAATTATAGAAACGGCGGTTAGTGGTCACCAGAAAATTAGAGCAAGGGGGTGAAATACAAACATAAGTGGGCAGCGTAAGAGAGTGTTCGTCAGCTGGAGACATAGACGTCAGTTGGCCTGGTGTCCGACCGTAATTTTATAGTTCCCCTGGGAAACCTGATTAAAAAGTATTAAAGTGCAAGGGTCTCTGTGTATTGTTTCTAACAATTGCAAACAAATCTATAGTTGCCTCAAAATAAAACCGTAAATAAGTGCATCGATAATGGGTAAAATAAAAAAGTAAGTAGAAGTAATCATTTTTTTATTAAAAAAAGATTATTTTACTTTTATACATGTATATCCGTGTGTGGGTTTGTACACATGAGTGCAGGTATCTTTGAAGTCCAGAGAAGTGTGCTGGATCCCCTGAAGCTGAAGTTACAGGCAGTTCTAAGCTGCCCAAAGAGGGTGCTGGGAACTGAACTTGGGTCTTCTGCAAGAGCAGCAAGTGTTTTAACTGCTGAGCCATCTCCCCAGCCCCAGGAGAAAACGTTTTGATCCCATATTGTACAAGGATTTTTATCTGATTATAGAAAGAATATCTACTTCCTAGTGACAAGAAAGACAAATAAAAATGATTTAAAAAAAATTCACACTCCCACATCCTAAAGGGAGATAGAGAAGCAACCAGAAAGCACATGGGAAGGTGCTCTACACTGTCTGACCATAGACAGTAATTACAAAATTGAAAAAAGACAAAAAAAAAAGACAGCACTAAATGCAGGCAAATATGCAAGAATGCAACAAACACTATTGGCAAGAATGGACAAACCCTTCCCCGTGGTCAGCTGTGGATCCCTGCTCCCATTGCCCCAGTCACACTAGAAAGGAACAATACAATTAACACCACTGCTGCTTCTTGGGATTTAAAAGACCTTGTCAAACAGTGGAGATTGCAAAGCTCTGGTGAGGCCCATAGGGGAAGCTAGTTCCTTCTGGTCAGAAGAATGGAATCTGAGTCCACCTCTGGCCGTGGGGAGACAAGACATTCTGATCTGCTCCAAAAGTTGGAACATTACCTACGAGTCTTCTCCAGTCAGAGCTAATTCAACTGGGCTGTCAATCTCCTAGTCTACTGCTCAGGAAGGCTGATTTCCCTGAAGATGACCCTTAAGGAGATCACATATTTAGGAGCCCTAGAAGCCCCACCCTTAGGGCAGTCTCTTACAGATCTTCCTGCTCAACCTGCTCCCTTTTCCAAGTCCTCACTCAAAAGAAAAACTTTTCCATCTCCACCTCTTTGTTTTAGAGGTACTGGTAAAAAGTCTAAGCACATTTTCCCTGATACCCCGGGCCTTCCAGCTCTTTCTCTGAAGCTCCTGTACCTCATTATTCTGTTCAGTGGCTACTTTCGAGCCTCCATTGCTAATCTCTCTTTTCTTTTCTTCCAGATGGCTTCCAAATGCCCACTTGGTTGCTTTCCTTTCAAACTCTACTAAAATTGTTTCCGAGCTCCCTTCTCAGTCCATCCCTAAGCTCTTTTGGTAGTATGAGTTCTACAACCTGACAATCACAGGACCTTTACCACAGACCTAGGGGGATATAATTTTAACATCTAAAGTGTTCCCACAGCAGTCTCATCACATAGATGATATTTCCTCCTTAAGAAAAAAAAAAAAGAAAATCAAAGCTAGGGCTGGTAGTGGCACACACCTTTAATCCCAGCGCTTGGGAAGCAGAGGAAGAAGGAGCTCTGAGTTTGAGGCCAGCCTGGTGTACAGAGCAAGTTTCAAGACAGCCAGGGCTCCACAGAGAAACCCTGTCTTGAAAAAAAAAATTAAAAAAAAAAAAAATATATATATATATATATATATATATATATATATATATATATGGAGAGAGAAAGAGAGAGCGAGCGAGCGAGCGAGCGAGAGAGAGAGAGAGAGAAAGAGAGAGAGAGAGAGAGTGTTAGATAACAGGTGACTTGTTGAAGGTCACAAAGAAAGAAAATGCGAAGTCAAGGTTAAGTTCCTGTAATCTAACTAATCCCAAACGATGCAAAGTGAAAGTGACTCTGATTACCCTTGCATAAGTAGACACTGACTTTTATGACTGAGAAACAGTTCACACTTTAGTTCCAAAACCAGAAAATAACATACACAGGCCTATCACCAGTGACCATTCTCAGAGAAGTGGCCTACGACAGTCATTCCATTAGCTGGACATTGGACATGGTAGAAAGGCAACTATATTAAATCTCCTACAAGCAAAGTAACCTGAAGTCACCAAGACAGAACGGCCAGTACTCTCTGCCTAGCTGCAACACACAACACAGCATTCAGGCAAAAGAAATAAAAAGTGAAACAAAAAACAGGAACAGAAAGTAGGAGAAGTTTTCATATCCCACTATGCTCCTCAGCATTCTGAGAACAAACTGGGACACACGACGGTGGCCACAAGATGTGTCCCCTGCCACAAGATACCATATTTTTAAAAACTGAAACATAAACCAAGGAGCTCAAGTCAAACAAAAAAGCCTTCTCTACCTATTACCCTCTAGGAAGCTGACTGAACGTTAGACATCAAGTCACTTGGGCTTGCCTGTAATTGACATTTTCTTGTTTTTAATGAGATGTGGGTATACACCCTTAAGTAGGCCTGGCAAGCCACACTCTTCTTAAGGCTCCAGACTTTACAAACCCAGTGATGGGCATTTCCTAAAACTATGTAATGTCATAGAAATAAGCAGTTCATTTTTTATCAATAGTACTCTTAAGCAAATAAGCACATAAAATGTTTCACACCACTAGCTAATGCAAATCAAAATCATAATTAGTGAGATACCTCACCTCAAGCAACCCACTAAAATGTCTATAACTAAAAGACAGATGCTGAGAAGCCTGGGAAAGAGCAAGAATTCACCTACATCAAGAGAATGAAAAATGCCAACAGGGGAGGGGGCAGTCGTTCAAAATGTTAAGTGTCACAAGTCACCCCATGACCCAGGAATTGCACCCCACACTGTACAGAGAGGTCTGTCCACATAACAGCTCATGCACAATACCTCATTAAGACATTATTCACAGCAGAAGTGGAAACAACCCCAATGCACTTCAGCTAATGAATGGCTAGGCAAAGTCAGCTGTTTGCACTCACTGGAAGGTCTGCTGATGAGAAGCAGTGGGCACTCGCCAAGCATGTGCAAGGCTCTGGGTTCAGCCCCCACCAGCGTGACAGGGAGGTATTGTGACAGCATTAGGGCATGTAAAAGAAACCAATGGCAAAGGGCCACATACTCTGTAACTGCATCAATATGAAGGTTGCTCACTGAGCATATCCATACGGACTAAGTAAAGGAGTGGCTGCTGGGGGTGGGCGGCAAAGCAAGAGGGGTAGAAGGGAACGAGAGCATGACAAGTGGCTGCTATAGCTTCAGTGTTTCTTTGGGGAAATCATAAAATTAGGTCATGGTGATTGTAGCATATATATCACAGCTCTGCAAATATATTAAACACTTGAATTATGAACTTTACACGGGTAGACTTTACAGCTCTAAATTATATCTCCATATATCTGTTAAAATACCATATTTAGAAAATAATAGTATTTGGGGCAGGCCTAAGTTCTTATCATTTCAATTCTTGTATAGATGAAGAAACAGAGGCATATCAGGGTTCCAGAATCTGCCCAAAGGGGACACAGCCAGGAGGAGGCAGAGCCAGGACTGACATCAGGGATGCTGTTACCCTGGTGCCACCTGCACTACAGACACAGAAAGGCTCTGTCTGGGCATGGGCAGTGGCCAGTCAGCAGGGTTCCCCCAGTATGAAGGGCATGCTCCTTCATCATCAGGACCTTCCCCAAGCATGGGGGACATGCTTCTTCATCATCAGGACCTTTCCCAAGCATCGGAGACATGCTCCTTCATCATCAGGACCTTCCCTAAGCATCGGGGGCATGCTTCTCCAGCATCATGACCATAGCAGAGACTGGTTCACTGCAATCTGAGAATAGGAGAAGAAAATGACCCAAGAGCCTTCAAACTTTCCTTCAAAATAGTCAACGTTAAAAGAAGGAACTATATGAAAATGAGCTGAGGACATTCCCAGCTCCCAGGGTCTCTGAGTAAAGCAAAATTAGGTCATGCTCAACTAGATTGCATACCATTCCTGAATCAGGGACAAAAGGAGGTAGGGGATATCCCCAACTGGTCTCCAAGGCACCCACCAGCACTCCATCAGGAAAGGCACATATCAGAAAGGGAAGAAAAATACCCTTCCCAAAGTCCTGACAAAGATCATCATAGGGATTCCTTTGCTTTGGTTTTCTGGAGACAGAATCTCATGTAGCTCAGGCTGGCTTCTTGAGCTACTTTGTAGCTCAGGATGGCCTTGAATGAGGATGAATGTGGTTTTTCTTTCTTTTTTTCTTAAAACAAAACAAAACAAAGGTCTGGAGAGATGGCTTAGTGGTTAAGAGCACTGGCTGCTCTTCTGGAGGACCTGGATTCAATTCCCAGCAACCACATGGCAGCTCACAACTGTCTGTGACTCTAGTTCCAGGGCATGCAACAGCCTCACACAGACATGTGTCCATGCAAACACCAGTGCACATAAAATAAAAATAAATTATAAAAAGAAACAAAACTAATTTTTTTTTGGTGTGGGGGGGGAAGCTGAGGATTGAACCCAGGGCCTGTGCTTGCTAGGCAAGCGCTCTACCACTGAGCTAATTCCCCAAACCCAGCAAAACACTATTTTAAGATTAAACTTTATTTAGTTTTATTTATGTGCATGTATGTTTTCCTGACTGTCTGTAGTCACACCATGTATATATCGATGCCTACAGAAGTCAAAAGAGGGAGCTGGAGCCCCTAGGGCTGGGGTTACAGGAGTACTGGACAGCCTGTTGTGGGTGCTGGAAACCAAATTCAGGTCCTCTGAAAGAACAGCAAGCATTCTCAAAAGCTGAGCAATTTCTCCAGCACTCTGTAAGTTCTTATTATCAGTGAGTTAATGGTAAAATGAGTAAGACTCCCAAGCAGAGCATGACACGGGATGTCTGCTATCACAACACACTTGCCAACAAAGGCAGAAGCAAGACCCTCGTCTGCATTTTTACTCAGTTCTCGCTGCAACTTTTTTTCCACCCACAGGTTAGCAGTGTTGCCAATGCCCTGCAGGCTTGGGGAGGACAGGAGGACGCGGGCTCTGCGAAACCTGCTGGCTAGATTTCACCTTGACTTCAGGGGGCATTAATAGATAAGGCATTCAAAACCACTTTCCCAGCTTCAAAACTGTATCGTAAACACATTCCATCTGAGAATGAGATAAAATGTTAAGTTGTGGCCTTGCGAGCCATTTCTGGAGTTGCTAAGATCGGGCCGGGTTCTTTGCATGAAGCTGTGACATTTACCCACACAGGATTCTCACAGCAAGAGGTTCCACGCTTCACGGCGAGGAAAGGGATGTCTGGGAACAGCTGAGAAAGGAAACAGAACACCAAGATAAGTAAACACAGGATAAAATGCAGCTCAAGGGGAAAAAAATAAATAAATAATCTTCCCTGGCAGAATTCAGCAGCAGTGACACACAGACAGCATCATTAAAATGTGGTGAGAATGACCGGAAGGTAGAGAGAGAAAAGGACAAAGAGTGGAGTGATCATTATCTGGACTATTATTCCAACCTAATGTAGAAGGCAGCATCCCAAATTTGCAAGGCCGGAACGTCAAATGTTGCTTCTCACTTTGCAAGGATTTTGTCATTCTAAGACGTTTGACTGCAAGGTGTGGGGGCTTGGCAATTATATTTTAAAATGGTGCATAATCTTTTACAACAGAAAGCTGACAGTCTATAGTGAGGCATCACTTTGATTTCAAACTGTTGGGTGATTCTTATAATGACTTGAGGAGTGCTAAGGAAATAAAGTAGCAGCAGGTGGCCAGACAAAGGCGAAGAAATTCCTCACTCCACAGGCAGTAATCAGGTTGAAATACTTTCTCCATTACGTCCCAAAATAGAGCAGACAGTGATACACAGGCCTTCTCTGTTACACAACTCTTGATTTCCACAAATAGTAAAATCATATTCAGTAGTTTCTGTATGAAACCACTAAGAGTCCTTGTGTGTCGTCTCTATCAGAACATCAGGCAAGGCCACCATCAGGAGAAATGTATTCACACTGGGCCTTTAATTATTATGTGACTCACCCTGGGCCTGCCGAACCTGATCTTTTTTGTTTGTTTGTTTTCGAGACAGGGTTTCTCTGTGTTGTTTTGGTGCCTATTCTGGAACTTTCTCTGTAGACCAGGCTGGCCTTGAACTCACAGAGATCCGCCTGTCTTTCCCTCCCAAGTATTGGCATTAAAGGCGAGCACCACCACCCCCCAGCTGGAATCTGATCTTAAAGCCCTAAAGTGACTGAAGGCTTATCCTCCGTGTGTGTGTGTGTGTGTGTGTGTGTGTGTGTGTGTGTGTGTGTGTGTGTGTTTGCACATACATACATGCTTGTATGTGTGCAGATGCATGTTTGTGGTGTGTGCATATATGTGATGTGCATATGGACACTGGAGGCTGACATTCAGTATCTTCCTGAATTTCTCTGTCTTTTTTTTCTTTTCCTTTCATCCTCTTTTTTAAGACTGTGTCTCTCACTGAACCTGGAGGACCAACCAAACCAGGAATCTTCTTGTCTCTGCTTCCCCAGGCTAGGATTACACTGCCACTCTTGGCTATTATATAGGGGGTAGGGATCTGAACTCAAGTCCTCATTCTTGCCCAGCAAACACTGAATGTACTATCTCCAAGCTCCAAATATTGCAAGTATTTTTTTAAAGTAAGCTTCATGTTTGATATGTAAAGAAAAACAGTATATGCATTATTTCTACATGCAAATGAGCATGATGATGGAGAGTGTCCAACTTCTCGGGGCTCATTTTCCTAGTTATCAGGGCCCACTGGCCTCATTGCAAAGTCCACCAAGACCCCCACCCCCATGCCCGACACACACCCAAATGGCTCATTTCATAATTGTCTCTTGAGGAGATTGTCTCAAGATTACTGTGGCTTTTCTGAGAGTCAGCATGATTAGCCAGGGCGAAATATTTCTTCAATCTTATGACTTTCACAAGATGCCCAATGCCAGGCCTCTGGGCAGGCACATGAAGGGCATACAGGAAGATGTTCTTAACAGCCAGGGCTCCCTAGACAGCCAGTGATCCTGATTCTGTCAGTCAGATGAAAGTTCTGAACGAAGCAGGTCTAGCCATGCCCTACAGGCTCAAAGCAGTTTAAAAGGGTCCACCCAGAGCTTTCAAAAGCTTAGGTTCTGGCTCTCAGTGTTATGATGCTGTGATGGGAAAGAGGTAATCTTCACAGCAACTGCCATCTTAAAGACAAGAACTAGGAGGACAAGGATCAACTGTGTGGGTCACCAGGAAGTTGACCAACACTGCCTTCCTGGGGGCCGCTGCGACAATTCTGAAGCCAAATGTGAAAGTACAGAAATCTGCCTTAAAAAATGCAGAGAATGCTGCAAACCAGCAATCTTCCCCAAATCCCCCTGATTATAATTAACCGATCTCTGTTGCATCAAGCAAGAAATTACCATGATTTAGTAATTTAAACATATTAACATTAATTTTCTCAATGCTACATAGAATATCTTAAGTTGTCAATTCTGTTTTGGTATCGTCTATTTCATTAACTTTGTTAGTATTTAAAAATACTAGTGCTTTGTTCCACAGAGTGGGATTTTGCAGCTCCTCCATCATCTGCCTCCTGTAATGCCTAGAGCATTAGCCATTCACAAGTCCATAAAAGAGGTCCCCAGAAATCCACAATGATATATCCTCTGTAGTCTGCTGGCAATGGTCGAGAGAAAGCCTGATCTGACCTAGTCTGGTGATCAGATGGCCAAACACCCTAACAATCGTCTTGGAACTCTCATCCAATAACTGATGGAAGTGGATGCAGAGATCCTCAGCCAGGCCCCAGGTGGAGCTCCAGGTGTCCAACTGTTGAGAAAGAGGAGGGTCTGCAAGAGCGTGAATTGTTGAATCCAAGATTGCAAAAAGCACAGGGACAAATAACCAAATGAATGGAAGCACATGAATTATGAACCAAAGGCTGTGGAGCCCCCAGCTGGATCAGGCCCTCTGGATAAGTGAGACCATTGAATAGCTTGATCTGTTTGGGAGGCACCCAGTCTGTGGGACCAGGATATGTCCTTAGCTGGCTGTTTGAAACCTTGGGCTTACACAGAGACACTTTGCTCAGTCTGGAAGGAGGTGACAGGACCTGCCTGTACTGAATCCACCAGGTTTAAATGAATCCCCAGGGGTGCCTTGATCCTGGAGGACATGGGAATGGAGGGGAGGGGCTGGGGGTAGGTGGGGGTGGGGGCAGGAGGGGGGAGGACAGGGGAACCCATGGCTGATGTATAAAATTTAAAACACATACTAATAAAGAAAAAAAATTTAAAAAAAAGATAAACCAAACATGGAACAGGTAAGAAGGTAAAAGTTAAAATTTATCTTCACTTCAAATCACTACTCAACAGGACAGTGGAGAACCAAGTGGTAGGCAAGAAACTGAGCAGGAAGCCCCAGGTCTGGAAGCCAAGCCTGGAGCTTCCTGCTACAGAACTGACGTTTATCCTCTATCGCCCAACACTGCTTCTGAGTTACTAGGAAGACAGATTTTCCCATGGCTGCCACAGCCATGGGCAAGTGGTACAGAAATACACAGGGAAGCCAACAGTTCTGGCTACGTGAAGACTGTGCTGCATAAGAAAACAGAGAATAGGGATAACCTGAAGATCCCATCATTCTTGCTGTCCCAACTGGTCAAACAGTATGTTTTATTCAAGGGGTTATTATGTAAATTATGACTTCAAAAACAACAGTAATAACAGCTAAGCTAATATACATATACATATATACATATACATATATACATATACATATATATATACATATACATATACATATATATATATAAAATGAGGGCACATAGGACATGGTAGGGTGTGCTGGTAGATAGGAAATTAGGGGTAGAGGGGAACATGGAGGGAGGCTGGTGGGCAGGGAGTTATGGGGGGTGGAGAGGGGATGGTGGCAGGCAAATATGGGTGACGGAGAAGAGCTGGTGGGCAGGGAGTTCGTGGGGGACAAAGCACTCCTGGTGAGCATGGAGGCATGGGGGAGATGGAAGGCTGCTGGGCATCAGGAAGGCACATGGAAGACAGAGGTGTGCTAAGCTGCCAGAACAAGTGGGTGCTGTGGAGGGTTGCTGGCGATGAAGTAGAGTCCACACCCTGACACCTAACCATCATTATAACTATATTCAAGTTTCTTTATCTTTTTGAGCCTCAGTTCTCCTATCTGTAAAGTGGGGATAAAAGCTTCAACCTGCAGTTTGAGAGAATTAAGTGACTTAACGTTATAAACTGGCTTAGGTCTGATCTACTACACACCACCAAGTTTCTTCTGTAGCATATAATCCATTTGTGACAAGCCACATCCAGAGAGTGACTAGGGAAAGAAAGGAGAACAGATGACATGCAGACCCAATTCTTTTATTTCTTTTATTTGGATCATCCAAAATTGTGATCCAAAGAAGCTTTATTTCCCCCCCCCCAAGTCCTCACATCTAATAAATTACTTCATTCTAGAACACAGCAAGCAGAAACTAAATCAACCCGATACAGATGTTGATAAAATCCGATCAATTTAAAATGAATAATTCAATCAGGAAAGTGTCCAAAGGTTTCACTAAATCTTTCCCCACATCTCTCTCACACTTCACACTAAGCCACTGACTGAAAAGGTTTTCATCACCTCCATCATGAATCTAAGAACACACCCTGCAGGCCCCTGTGACCTGGCACTCTTCCAGAACATTCATCATGGGCACACAAATCACAAGAAAAGAGAAATGCGGAGAGCTGGGTCTTAGGAGAAGTGGAGGTTCTTGGCCAGAAGTGCTCTCTGTTCTTTCATTTTTTCATTCTTATTCTGTCATAGGTTACAAAATGGTTCAGTACAGGTTCTTGCCATTAGCGAACTGTTCAAATAATGTCTTAACTTAAAGTACAGGTAAGTACTTCAGGCAACATAGCGTTATCGTCTAATGTTAGAAATGCCATAGCTGAGTCTGGGGAGGTAGCTCAGTCGGAAAGGTTCTTGTCATGTAAGCATGAGGACCTGTGTTCACTCCTCTAGAAACCACTACAATAGCTGGGCATAATGGTGTGTATGGACTATCTCAGTGCTGGGAGGCAGAGACAGGAGGATCCCTAGGATCTCCTGGCCAGTCTAGCCCAATCTCTAAGCTCCAGGTGTCAGTGAAAGACCTTGTCTCAAAATAAGTTGGACAGCTCCTGGAGACTGATGCCTGACATTGACCCTGGGCATGCATGCACACACATACTGACATCAAACACACACACACACACACACACACACACACACACACACACACACACTACAGAGCCATAGCTGACTTGTCATACCATCACTTGGTCCTGAGCAGTGAGTGTGTACTTTGCTTGAAGAAACTTTTGAATGGCAAATCAGATTGTGTCTGGTCACTCTATTCCTCCTCAACAGAGAGCTCCCTTGTGGATGAAATGAGGGTAGTGGGGTAAAGAACTTGGATTCACAAAAGATTCAGCTAGTTTTCTTGAAATACTGAACATCCCAACTGTGTTTGAAGTAAGATTCAATTTACGAAGAATTGATTTATTCACAGCTTTCCAAGAGCAATTCTGTATTGGCATAGACATAAGTTTATTGGATCAATGAAGCAGCCAACACATTTTTATTGAACACTTAGTACATGGAAGGCTTTGTGTCAGCTACAGAGAATAGACAGGAGAAAGTTTGGCCCTGAAGACACTGCTTCTTCAGGTATGGAGATGGGCTTTATTACAGTGAACTGGGTAAGGAAACCCCATATGTAGTTTAAACATGACATGGCCCCTTCCCCATGGGTACATGTCTTTTGACATTTGCTCCCCAGAGGGTGGCATTGCTTGGAAAAGTTGTAAAAAAATTAGGAGGTAGAGCTCTGCTGGAGGAAGTTGTCTTCACAGGGGCCAGGACTTGAGGTTGAAACTTCCTGTTCGAGCTGTTTCCTGACTTCAGATGCAATGTGACCAGCCAGTTGCTTCCTGTTCCTGTTGCAATGACTTTCTGCCATGATGGACGGTATCTTCTCCAAATGTTAAGCCAAAATAAACCATTCTTCCCTTAATAGTGTCTCGGCAGCTGTCTGGTCACAGCAATAAGTCACTAACACACCCAATGGGTCGTGCAAAGGGAATCTGAGGTGTAACTTTGGGCCATGAGGTGCCTGGGAATCTGACCACTCATGATCCCAGGGTAGGCGTTAGGATGCTTCTGGAAGAGATGAGCAACTATATGGTAAAATGGCAAGAGTACAGGGCCCTCTCCAAGTTAGACGGGCTCGGCCCATCTCTTCAGGGTCTACAAAGCAGGAAGCCTGGGCGGGGTTGGAGCCTCACCCCAGACCTCACTGCTGGAGCTGGGGCACCAGTCCTACATACAGCATTTCTGGCTCTCAGGTCTTGGAGCATCAGTAGCTTTCCTGGGTCAGTAGTACATATGAGGCAGATCCCTCAGCCTCTGCAATGTCTTCTAATTAACCCCTTTCTTCTCTCTCTCTCTCTGTCTCTCTGTCTCTCTCTCTCTCTCTCTCTCTCTCTCTCTCTCTCTCTCTCTCTCTCTCTCTCACACACACACACACACACACACACACACACACACACACACACTGCGTGACAGAATCAGTAGTTCCCCAAACCCTACAAACCACGCCTGGCTTCATCCTCACCATCGTCCTCCAGTACTCTCAGTCCTCCTCTGACTTGGTGGACACTGTCTTTGGGGCCTGGCTGCTATCTTGCTATCTTCATAGTCCTTATTCCTCTAGGCCAACGTGGCAGTTTTGTGTTAGGACTTTCCTAGTGCATCTGACTCACTGCCAGTCCTTTCAGCAAGGCTTTCAGATCCAACCAAGGCTCTATCAAGACAGGGTCCTCATCTGTACCCACTATACCACATCTGTACCCACTATCCATGTCTATACCCACTATACCACTACACCCACCCTGACTCTTTACAGAGCTCCTACTGACCTTTCCAACGCTCCCCTTCACTTTCTCTGAGAGCCAGTCACCATGCTAAAGACTACAGTGTGATGCCAGCTAACCCTGGTTGTACCTCACTGCCTTAAAAAACAGCATTGCTATGGAGCTCCTATTTATTTATTTGCTTGCTTGCTTGCTTGCTTATTATTTGGGACCAAGTCTCCTGTATTCCTGACTAACCTTGAACTTGCTATGTGGATAACCTTGGACTACCAATCCTCCTGCCTATACCTCTCCAGTGCTGGGATTACAGGTATGGGACACACACTCACTGTATGTGGTAGATTGAATCCAGAGCTTGTGGATGCCAGCCAGCACTCTGCTAGCTGAACTACCTCCCCAGCCTGGATCCCTTCCTCCACCTGCTCCCTCAGGACTTCTGCAGCCAAATCACCTCTATGCTAAGGCAGAAACAACTGACTCAAGTGTGTATGTCTTAGGTCTAGCATCCACACCATTAAAACAGCAGCACTCTGTCCTTGAACACTGATGAAATTGCTTCTATGGTTATCTCCCAGCTACCATGGGCAGTCTCAAATACCCAACCGTGTTCCTTCCCACATGGCACAGCCTGCTGCTCACATCATTTGGACATACTTTTGCCTATCCCAACTCTCAGCCGGCAGCACGTTCTTCTGACATCCATGCTGACCCAGCAAAACCATCTTGTGTGACTTTAACTTTCTTACACTCCCATTCACTTCATTCCTTCTGGGTACCCTCAGTGTGGCTCCTCTGTAAACGAGGCCCACTGACATGTCCCTCAGCCCATGCTCTCCTGTTCAATCCAAACACCCTCAGCTTCTCTCTATGGCCAACCCCATCCCGGAAGCCAACACCCTCATTTTCTTTTTAAGTACAAAAATTTAACTCCCTTCCATCCAATGGTCTCTAGAGCCCACATCTGCATATCCAAAAGCTCATTAATGTTCCTGCTAAATCAAAGAGCCACCTACTCTTTGTCTTCTTCAGCTACAAAGACATGGCAGAGGCCCCAACATGTGAACCTGCCTTCTAATCCCCAATCTAAGGGAGAAACAGACTAATGTCCCCACTGGCAAGGATCACACTACCCTTTTAGAGGCATACATCTGTTCTGCTTTGAGATCTTTTTTTCCTGTTCCATTTAATTTACCCTTCTTAACCTGGACCCATCTAATTTCAGATTCTCAGCCCCTCCTGAATACTATCCCTGTACCCACTCTTGGTCAGAGCTGTGACTACAGTCCTGGCCATACCCCATGTAGTCTGTCTACCCTCCTGCCTGCTGAAGAGAGCTGACAGGCAACATCTGCTAAGACCCTCTCTCTCCTCCTTTCTCTTTTCCTCCCTTCTCCCCTCCCTTTCCCCACCTCCCTCTCTCCATGCTGTCCCAGGGAGTCACAGACAATCTGACTAAAGCCCAGCAGTATGGGCTACTCAGAGCTGGGAAGCCCCTCCTCTCTTGGAGCCTTTACAAAAGGGGACTGCTTTGTATGGTGAGACTGGACCCTCAGCTCTATAACTCTGTTCCTTGTTCTCCGTGCTCTCCATAACTCTTAATCTGAAGGACAGTTGGTCTCAGTGACTTTCTCTGGAACCCACACCCTCCAATCCTACCCCAAACAATTCTCCTGCTTCTATCACCAGCTACCATGCCATTTACAGATCCAAGGCCTCACAGGACTCCCTAGGAGCTTTGTGCCCTGGACTCAGTTGCTTACAGCTCCCTCCAGCTCTTCTACTGGCAAAGGCATCTGCTCTCTTTCCATGCGCTGCTGTCCTTGGCTACAGACCTCATCCTGCAGCAAGACTCCTGTCGTCTGGGTGACCCACCCCACCCTCAAACCCTCACCTCACTGATCAACTCTACACCACACTCCCTGCCCTGCTTGTCCTGCCTAGTTCTTGCCTGGATTCTTACAAAGTGGTCTTTCTTAATGCTCGATGCACCTGTGCAGATTCCTGGGCAACAACAGGCCTCAAGTGCTCCATGAGGCCACAAGTCTAACTCTGTCCAGGATCTCTAAACTGCAGAGCCTGAGGCAAGGGTTAAATGCTGACTTTTTACTTGTGAATCTTGAGCTTTACAGGAAAAATACGAGCAGTAGGAGGCAAAGAAACAAGCCTGAAAAGATGTAAAATAATGAATGGGTCTCTCTGATGACAAGAAGGCAGAAACCTAAAGACAGACAGCTCTCTTGACAGACCGTCCCCATGCTTGTTGAACAATCCTCAGATGGATGACAGCACATTTGGGACCAGTCAGTCCAAGAGGGAAAAGGACAGGAAACTCAATGGCCTAGCACCCGCCATTACTCAGGGAGCAAGGCTCGCCTCTGAGGAGCCCTCCCCCTCCCTCCCCCAAGGTCTTCGAGATCGTAGCATCTAGCCCTTGGTGATGGACAGTTCAGGAACTGTATGGATGCAACATCTTATCCAAGCCAAGGAATGGAAGGGAGCTCCATCCAAACAGAACTAGAGAAGGGCCATGAAAGGGAAGGCTCTAATGGTTGACGTGAACCAAAAGAGAGTGCCTTGCAAGTGGTGCCATGAGCAAGCCGCCACTAGACACTCTAAAGAGGTCAACCAAGACCTGCATTTGAGCAGGACACAGTATATCACACACACACACACACACACCCCCCCAAAGGTCACACGTTTATCATACCAAAGGCTCTAAGAGGCTTTCCAAAAACCTCTGCGCGCCCCAGATTTCTTATGCTCAGAGCTTCCTTTTGCTTATGATATCATAAACTGGGTTTATAAAAACACACTTTGGGAAAAAATTATTCAGATTGATTTATCACCTCCTTAATACATAACCAGAAACTTCCCTCTCACCAACCACTTTCGATTGGCATTGGGTTCCTGTCAGGGAGAGAGAGAAGAGGGGGCTTGAGAAAGAACGGCTAAGTCGGATCTTCCTTCAGGCAAGAGGTTTATTAACACCGCAGCAGGCAGTAAGGCAGGGCTTCTGAAGGAGAATCTCACACCTCCCCACAAGGAAAAAGTCTACTTTTAAAGTTTCCAAGGGACTGGGGGCAGGGAGAGGCTGTGTGGTGTCCTGCTCTGCACTATGAAGAAGTAGGCTTAGCTAATACGTGACCCATTCGCTGACTGAGGGAAGGGCCAAGGCATACCTTACTGAAGTTTCCAGAACAGAGGTCACTATCTGTCTAGAAAGGGGAATAGGGATTGTGGTAAATGTATAACCCATGCAAGCTGACCATACTCAGGCTGTGTTTGACCTCTTTGGGGCTGGCTATGTGCCTGGCCTAGATCCTTAACTGGAGTGCCGGGTTCTAACAGTTCCCTCCATGAGTAGTGAGGGACAGGGGATTAAGACTGACCCTACAGCATGACTCCAACCTTGTTTTCTCTCTTGGACCTTGACCTTCAAACCAACCAAACTAAACTTCTCACTGTTCTGCTGACCCCTGCCTTCCCCTGCCCCCAGCACTGGAAGGACCCTCCAACTTCTCTGTGGCTAAGTAAGTTTTGCTGTGGCAGATGCCACCTGACCCTGAAGGCAGGGGACGATCTTCTGAGGTCCCTCAGGACTCCTGCCTCTTACTTTGTTCTTGTTTTATTTCTGCTTCCAAAACATACAGGCTCAGATGGCCAAGATGATGGTGTTGCTCCAACCTGCATCTCTAGGAGATCCCAATGGCTCTGCACGTGACAACGGCTCAGAGAATCTCACAGAATGAGCATCTGGACAGAAGGAAGCCCGAGAGGCATGAGCAAGCTTCACTCTGCCTCTTCCCATGGCTCCAGAGGCAGAACACCAACTCTCCTTGTGCTCTGACACTACTCTCACTAGAATATGACTTCAAGGTAAGTGCGACACTCTATGAATCAGTCACCTTTTAGAGCAAGTTGGCACCACGAGAGGGAAATTTCTAAATGGTAACATAATAAACTGAAAATCTGTTTACTAAGGAGGTAGTCTGCTCCCAGAAAGATGGAGGATGTTATTTTATAGCAAGAACTGCCAAATTTACATACTCTCAGGCATAATTGATAGTTCTCATTAGTCCAGGAGCTGTAAACAAGGTCGTGCTGATGTATAGTTTTCATGGCTGCAGCCAGGGCTTGAATGAAAGGCACAAGCAGAGGCTTTGAGAGCGTTTGTACCTGGTTGTCCTGAGTTTTCAGTTCTGGATTCTATCAGCATAAGGCTGCATGCCTACACTTGCTCTTCCGGTGAGGAGAAGGCCGGAGCAGCTGAAGGGACGACTTTTGGCATGCAGTCTGTTGCAGACTTCCCAACTCCAAAGTGTGTGAGCATCATCTGTGCAATCCATTTGTCAGCCACTGTGGTCCTCCCCTGGATGTGTATCTTTCCACTAGGCAGTGCCCATGGTGATAAACATGCCTTGATTAGTGCTTAGGAAACCATGAGACTGCTGTGCTGTGCTGTGCTGTGCTGTGCTCTGGAAAGCAGAGGCCTGGCCTTCCTCAGTTCAACAGCAGAATGAAGCTGGACTCTCGGGTGAACCCTGGTGGCATTTTCATAAAGCCCTGTTTATAGGAAAAATGAGTGCAAAGAGGTGGGGAGAGGAGCTGGGAGACAGCCTACAGGTAAAGTGTTTGCTGCATAAGAGCCCAGCAGAGCAGGACACACCTGCTACTCCAGCCAGCAGAGACAGGTGGGCGCCAGGGAGCTCACCGGCCAACCATACTAACCAAAATGGCAAGGTCTGGGTTCACTCAGAGACCCTGTCTCAAAAACTAAGATGAAGGGCAATAGAGGAAGACAGTGATATTGACCTCAGTCACACATACACACCACACACACATACACATACACACTACATACACACATACCACATACAGACATATACACACACCACACACACATATACACACACACACCACATACACAGATACACACACACACACACACACACACACACACACACACACACACACACACACTGATGGGTCACAACCTCTCTCTGCATTCTTTTTGTTTTGTTTTGGTTTTTGGTTTTTCAAGACAGGGTTTCTCTGTAGCTTTGCGCCTTTTTCCTGGAACTCACTCTATAGCCCAGGCTGGCCTCGAACTCACAGAGATCCGCCTGGCTCTGCCTCCCGAGTGCTGGGATTAAAGGCGTGCACCACCACCGCCCGGCACTCTCTCTCTGCATTCTAAGTTGAGTCAAAAGGCCATTTATACCCTTAGCTCTCGCCTCTTCGACCATTTGTCTCACAGCTTTGGACTTCCTCCCCATTGAGTCGAGCAGTGGAGTCACCTAGGGTGCTTGGTGGGTGGGCACAGGGTTTCATCTGGGAACACAGAAAACGAGGAGGGCTTGTTTAGGGAAATACATAGTTTCTGCCTTCAAGAAGCTTTCAACATGGCTGGGGACAAGATGAGATGTAGGATGAAATATGACGAGCCAGTTCCTTTACTTGTCAAGTAGAAAACTTCTCCCATGGCTGTCTAGGAAATCATTTCTCTGTTTATCCCCCTTCAGCTAAGGTTATAGACAGCTGTCAGCACCAAGTCTGATGAACACACACACACACACACACACACACACACACACACACACAGAGGTTTAGAATAAAGGTGGTTGGTGGTCCATAGGGCCAGTCACTAGGAAAAAGGATCTCTTCCCGAGACCCACAGCACAGGTTACACACTTGATGGGAACAAGTACAGGAGAGTCAAGAAACAGGAATGAAAAGAGTCCATGCCACAGAGAACCCACGAATCCCACGGCAGCTGGTAGGCAGCCCTCAGCATGCCCGCCTACCAGCCCAGATCCTGTGGCAATCCCACTAGCCACCATGCCAGACCTAGACCTGGGACTGGGTTCCCCCACCTGTGGGCTTTGTTGCCTGGTCTGGCATCAGTGGTAGGAATGACCTTGGGGCACTGTGATGAGCTACAGTTGTTATTTAGGGCTGTGTGATGAAAAGGTGAGGCTGCAGGAGGTCTGCAAACTACAGGAGGGGTGTCAGTTTTCTCTGAAATGGCCCAGAGACAGAAGAAAGGCTCCAGGGCCCCATGCAGTGCCCAGTCTGGTGAGGCGGTTGGACACAGGGGTCCTGTCAGGGAGTTGATACAGAGGCACAGAGGAACAATGGGGAAAACCTGCAAGCAACATTGGAAAGCAAAGAGGCACACGCCAGAGCCTACAGTTCTTTCAGGTGCCCAGCAAGCTCCCTGGAAATTAAACATATTCCCCAAGGGCAGGTTTAGGCCTTCCCAGTAAATAGCAGTCGACTCTGCTTTTCGGAGACTCTGTGTAATTTATTAGTAACCACTTTCCTTCTAAATCAAAGCAGCATCAGCAACATAATGTAGAAGTTCTAGTTAGGAGAAAAGAAATAGCTGTATGTATATGTTTGTATGTGTGTGTGTGTGTGTGTGTGTGTGTGTGTGTGTGTGTGTGTGTGTGTAAGACAGGACAATCTTGTTCCTTAGGCACCCTCTATCCATCCATCCTTCCTTCTTTCTCTTCTCTCCTTCCTTCCTTCCTTCCTTCCTTCCTTCCTTCCTTCCTTCCTTCCTTCCTTCCTTTCCCCCTCTTTCCTCCCTTCAGGTCTCTCACAGGAACTTGGTCCTCCTTACTGACAAAGTTATCTTCCCAGCTCAACACCCCATTTTGTCTGTGCCCATTGTTGAACACATGCAAAGCACAGGTGCATAACCTGCCTGGGGACCAGCAATGCTTCATGTGCCGGAGAAAACTGATCCTACTGACCAGGCTTGGCTTTTTGTCTACACAGATCCTGGTAGTTTTGCTGCAGTGCAAACAAAACATTTATTTTTAGTGCGAGGAAGTTGCTGCCTGCAACAGCAAAGGGTGCCCTATCTAGGAACTGGATGAGTTCCTTGGAAAACTGACACATGAAGGACCATGACGTCACGGGCTGGGGAGACATCACAGGCTGGGGAGAGGGCTCAGCTGGTGAAGAGCCTGCAACACAAGCACAAAGAAATACATTCACATCCCTAGCATTCACGTAAACTCCACGCATAGTGGCAACTGCTTACCACCTCAGGTCTCAGGTGGCAGGGATAAAAGGATACCTGAAGCTCCTGGCTCAGTAGCCTAGCAGTTCAATGAGCTCCAGGTCCATTGAGAGACCCTGTCTCAAACAATAAGATGAAGACAGTCCAAGTCAAACCTCTGACTTCCACATATGCAGGCCCACAGCATATACACACAAAGACACTCCACATATACACACCCACAGCATATACACACAAAGACATTCCACATATACACACCCACAGCATATACACACAAAGACACTCCACATATACACACCCACAGCATATACACACGAAGACATTCCACATATACACACCCACAGCATATACACACAAAGACATTCCACATATGCACACCCACAGCATATACACACCCACAGCATATACATACAAAGACATTCCACATAAGCATACCCACAGCATATACACACAAAGACACTCCACATATACACACCCACAGCATATACACACAAAGACATTCCACATATGCACACCCACAGCATATACACACAAAGACATTCCACATATACACACCCACAGCATATACATACAAAGACACTCCACATAAGCATACCCACAGCATATACACACAAAGACACTCCACATATACACACCCACAGCATATACACACAAACAAAGACATTCCACATATGCACACCCACAGCATATACACACAAAGACATTCCACATATGCACACCCACAGCATATACACACAAAGACATTCCACATATGCACACCCACAACATATATACACAAAGATATTCTACATATGCACACCCACAGCATATACACACAGACACTCCATATATGTACACCCACAGGGCATACACACAAAGACATTCCACATATGCATGCCCACAGCATATACACACAGACATTCACATATACATGTCCACAACATATACACACAAAGACATTCCACAAATGCATACTCATAGCATATACACACAAAGCCATTCCACATATGCACACCCACAGCATATACACACAGACACTCCACATATGTACACCCACAGGGTATACACACAAAGACTCTGTTATCCCTGCTGTAGAACTGTAAATTAGAACTTGTCCACACAATGTTCTCGCACTGAGAGTCCCTAGGAACAGCAATATTGTTCCAACCACTCCCTGCTTGCAGCTGCCCATTGCTGGCTCAGCATCACATGGAGGCATACAGTGTCATTCCAGAAGATTCCACCTGGGTGAAGCATCTATTAGAATGCCATAAACAATAGTGACCCTCTCCCCCCTACATGGAGGGTGGAGGCCACAAAAGAGAAGTCTGCACAACAGGCATCACCATCCTGCGTTATTTATAGGGACTGCAGGAGATCCCAAGCACTTCATCCCAAATGGGAAATGTGGTCTAGAGGTGGGGATAATACAGCTCTCTCTAATTTCAAATCTGTTTCAAACGTAAACACCAGTTTACAATTTGCCTTGTTTTTCTCTTCTTCTGTTTCTTTGCTTTCTGAACAGGGGGCAGATAACAAACACATTCAGAGAGTGATCAGACACCCTGGATCATGGCCGGCCCAGGTCACACGGGAAAAACTGAGCCTAGATGAAAGGGCCCATCTCCTGTTTCTCTTGGCCATTCACATGCCTTGCTCTGGACCTGTACTGCTAATAAAACATAAATAATAGATGTTTAGCCTCTTGGTTTGGGGCAAAACAAACACTATTGTGTTTCTGGTTTCAGTGACACACGATAGACTGGGAAGCCTGTTTTTAATTCCTTCCCATAACTTTAAGAGAAGAAAGAAAACCAGAAAAGTTCGAATGTTACCCTCGAAAATTTCTCTTCCTAGGCTTATTCTCTTTGCTAAGGGGGTCCCTTTGAAGTTCTTAATAAAACTTTATTCTCCTTGATCTTGGAAAAAAATCAAAATCCAGCTGAAATCACCATAGTGTGTGTGTGCTTGCACACATGTGTGTATGTAATGAGTGTATGTGTGTGCATACATGTGTACCCACATTCCTCCAGAAAATGTAAGGTATATCCTTTAAGGTTAAATAAATGAGGTGAGATGTGAGCACCAGCACATTCCTCCCTCCAGACCTTACCCCCAGCATTTAGAAATGGGCGTTCAGACAATAATTAGGACTTGATGTGCCTATGATGGGGGAGTGGATTTAGGAATCTTTTAAGAGTCTCTGGATCACTTGTGGACTCTTCCTTTTCCCATGCATCCATGAAGTTAAAAACAACAACAACAACAACAACAACAACAACAAAACAAAAACAAAACGTGAGTGAGTTGGGGACAAGCTTCATAACAAGAAGAGACAGAACCAGATTCTGCAGGCCTTGATCAGGGAACTATGGGAAATCAATGTCTACTGTTTAAGCCCCCTAGTCTACAGTGTTCTGTCATGCTAGCCTGAGCTAAGACAGATGTGTCAATTCAGAGTTAAGAGTCCACCCTCTGCAAAGCTAAGGAGAACTCTGAGGGTTTGTCACAAATGGAAGGCAGTGATTCAGACAACCTGACAAGACTGGCAGGAGCCACTCAGAAATTAACTGTCCTGCGCTGTATAGAGAAGTCACTCACTCACGACAGCGCAGGCTCAGAGAACAAGCCTGCAGAGTTAGTGGAACTGCTATGTATTTGCTTTTATCTATGTGCATGCATGTGCCTACATGCTTACATCTGTGTAAGTACAGAAGCATGTGTATGTGTGCAGCAGGGATGACAGAGGTCAACGTTGGGCTCCATTCACCATGTTTCTTGAGAGTAGGTCTCTCACTGGTTTGGAACTCACCTGAGCTGGATGGCTCCCATCTCTATTTCCTCTGCACCACACATGATTTTTACATGGGTTCTGGGGATCAATCTCCGGTCTTTGTGCTTTAACAGAACTTTACTAAGAACTTCACCAGCTTAAGCCATCTCCCCAGCCCTGTTCTTCCTGCTGGTTTTCATGAGCCAAGCAGTGCCATGTGGCATCCATTCCTTCACATACCTGGGCTGGCTGCATGAAACAAGGGAGGAATCGCAGCATCCACACCAGCACCAAGGGGACCAGTCTGGGATGTTTCCCACCTGGCACATCCTCTCAGCAGCAAAGCTGGCTTAATGCAAACCAAGTTCTGGCCTCCCTCAGCTTCAGTGGAAGTAGCAATCCACAGGCCATGCTCAAACCTGGGGTGTCTAAAATCCACTATGGATGGAGAGCTGATTCTGAGCCAAGTCTACCTACATTATCAAAACTCTCATGAATTCTCTATCTGCAAACCAAATGGTAATGGCAGCTCCAGGAAGAACTCTGAACACCCAGCCTTGCCTTCTGTAAATATCCAATAAATGCAGGTAGAATTGATGAATCCATAGGAAGAGTTGACAAACCTGATGTTTGGGTTTTGCTGAACTATATTCAATTTCTTTCTTTTTTTTCTTTTTTTAAGCCTCTTTTGTTAGTGAGCACCAGAAGGATAGGGTGGGGGAAAATGGAAGAACAGTGGGGGTGCTGGTTGGTTCTCAGCATGCCACAGAAAAGAAAGCATGGGAAGCATCGCCAGGCTCCCTGGCCACAGCAGCCCTGGCTGAGCTCTGGCCCAGAGCTAATCAGGATAGCTCATTCACTCCCCAGGAAGAGATCATTTGATTATTATGCTCAGTATTCAAAGTCCTGCCTGGAGGAAGTGGTCACTGAGCAGGTGCCAGGTGCAGCTGGAGAGGCTCACCATGACTCAAGGGTTCCAGGCAGTGCCCTCAGAGGCTGCTGTTCTCATGTGGACAGTTGCTTCTGTTGTCCTGCCTCACTCACACTGGATCCCTAACACCTGCCTTCCTGGGTCCCATTTTCTGCTGATAAACAGAGCACATCTTCACAAGGCTGGCCTGACAGGGGAGGACCTTCTGCTAGCTCCAGACCTGCCCGAGCATCCACGTTTATGTGGGGCATGTGCATCCTTCTGCTGTGCAGCTCACAGTTACTCAAGGTCAGTTCCTTGATGACTTTCAGCCCTGCCTGCACCACTGCCTCAGGCTCTGCAGCTTCTCCAACATCTCAGCCCACTGCTCTCTCTGAGATCAGAGAAATGCTTCCAATTATTTCACCAGATGATAACATTATTAGGACATGTCACACTCTGTTGTAGAAGATTTCAAGGTATGTTACTTTTGTTTATGTTGCATTTGTTTAACTCTGTGAAGCTGTGTTACTGTGCCTGTCTACAACACCTGATGGTCTAATAAAGAGCTGAACGGCCAATAGCAAGGCAGGAGAGAGAAATAGGTGAGGCTGGCAGGCAGAGAGAATATATAGAAGGAGAAGTATGGGGAAGAAAGAGGACTCCAAGGGCCAGTCTCCCAGCCACCCAGCTACATGGCAAGCCACCGAGTAAGAGTAAAATCTACAGAAGTAAAAGAAAAGGAAACGTTCAGAGGCAACAGGTAGATGGGATAATTTAAGTTAAGAAAAGCTAGCAAGAAACTAGCCAAGCTAAGGTTGGCATTTATAATTAAGAATAAGCCTCCATGTGTGATTTATTGGGGAGCTGGGTGGTGGGTCCCCCAAAAGACTAAAAAACCCAATACTCCCTCCTCACATCAGAGACATTGCCTGGGCTATGTATTTAAGTTCTCAGGATTTCCCTTCTGGGTGGTCACAGAAGAGGCTCCCCATCTCCTGACCTGCTTTCTAACAAGCTCCTACCTACCCTTCAACTCCCATGCCCCTCCAAGTACAAATTCTTTCCTGACCCCCTTCTTAAGGGAAACATATTTCCACAGCAGCCCATAGTTTTCACCACTCACTTGTTTAGTGGACATACTTGTCTAAAGCCCCTGCTCTAAGTAAAAGTCCTCTGAGGGCAATGACTGGACTGTAGTTCATATTAAACCCTGGGTCCAGTCCATGCCTGTCATATTACAGGCATCAATAAACAGGACCGCCTGTCTTCACTGAGTAAATTCGCTGTAGTGAATGCAATGGTGGTTCAGGCCACCATTTACAGAGATCCCACAGCATGTGCAAATTGATGGGGACAGGTACATGCTTAACTCATTTAACCTATGCCCTTCCTGAGACTCCTGCCATCTCCTATGGTCTGTGCACCCAACAGGACACAGAGAAATCTCTGCAGTCCAACAAACTGTCTAAGCCAAGCCCAAGTCTCCACACTCACCATGAAGATAATCTCCATTCATTTGCCCAGAGGGCAAGGCTAAAACAATCTAATCTCAAACAGAGGCCACCTCCACCTCCCCTCTACTGAGAATTTTTTGTTTGGGATGACTGTGATTGCCATGACTTATTAGTCCAATCATTCACTGCTCTTTGAACACAGTGACTGCCTCATGCTGTCATTGGCACAAGCCACTCCTTCCTCGCTGATCTGAGGATCTGATTTACAGTGCCCTCTTCTCCTTGGGCCAGGCGTCAGCAGTCAAGAGTTGATTCACCCTAATGCATGTCTGTGTTTAGCAGGTAAATAGAGCACCCAGAGAACGGGCTGAGTGCAGGACAGATGGCTCCATTGGTAAAACGTGTTTGCAATGCATTTAGGAGGACCTGCGTTTGGATCTCCAGAGGCATCCATGGGAAAGAAAAGGACAAGTGAGGAGGCAGCATGGCTATAACCCAGTGCTAGGAAGTTAGAGACAAGAGGACACCCGGGACTTAGTGCCTGGCCAGCCTACCCTTAGTGAGCTCCGGGTACAGTGAGAAATCCCTGTCTCAAAAAAAAAAAAAAAAATAGGGAAAATACCTGACAGTGACCTCTGGTACACACACACACACACACACACACACACACACACACACACACACACACCAAGTATATAAACCACACACAAATAACAGGATGAGAAAACACAATAACTGATGGGTTTTCTAAGGCTAGGAAAAACACCAAACAGCTTTTCAAACAGCAGATTTAACTCAGCATTAAGAAAAGCTTTTTGACTCATTCTAACCCTTATCATCAAAGTTAAAATTTGATATCATTTGATAATCAAGAATGTGGTATTCTTAGGGGCTAGACATGACTAAGCAGTGTGCCTGTTTCTCTTCCAGGGCTCCTGGGTTTGGTTTCCAGCATCCACATGGTGACTCACTACTATCTATAACCCCAGGTCCAGGAGGTCTAAACACTCTTCTGACTTCCAAGGGCATCAGGCATGCATGTGGTACACATATATACACCATACATACATACATACATACATACATACATACATACATGCAAGAAAACATGCATACACACAAAATATGATAAATATTTAAACCAGAATTCTGTATTCAGTGAGCACCTCACAACTCTCAGTTAAATTATTTAAAACAATATTTAAACTAGCTAATAATTCTTAGAAGTGGTGCTATGAACTCATTATTAAAACAAAAGTCAAGGGCCAGAGAGACAGCTCAGCAGGTAAAGGCACTTGATGACCTGAGTTCAATCCCTGGGACTCACACTCCAGCAAGTTGTCCTCTGACCATCAGACAGACAGACAGACAGACACACACACACACACACACACACACACACATACACATACACCAAAAAAAAAAAATTAAAAAACCTAAAAAATAAAAATTTTCTTCCTTAACCATAAAGCTAATATACAATAAACAACATCAAAGCCAAAATTCCATACATTAACATAAAACAATTCAAGATACTTTACATAGTCATATTTTATACTACAGTATCACATATTAAGTAGATCATCAACTTTGAGAGGCCAGTTGCAAATTAAGTAACACAGGAAACCAGTCAAGACTTTTTGAAACAAGAATTTCAATAGGAAGATGTTAATTTTTATCAAATTAATATAGTTGAGGAAAACGCAAAGTATTAACACGCCATGAAAAGATGAAACAAATGTGAGTACTGTACCTACAAATAACTTAGCACATATTCTGACAGAAAAATCCCTGCTACAGACAGTAAACACATAAATCATCTCAGATTAAAGACGCACGCGTGGAAAGTAAGCAAGCAACTGTGACTGTAATGAATTCTGAGCACTTATATATTGACAAAAATCACCGAGCAACATAAAGCACATTAATTTGTGTTAAAACGAAGTACTTTGTGGATCAAAGCTTGACGTGCCTTCAGGGGGCCATCAGTGCAGCGAATTGCACAAGCTCTCCGTGCCTCACTCTGATGCTGTGGGACACAACAGGGCCACAGCCATCTGTGACTGTGACATGAGTTAATGATCACATTGTTATAGATTAACCTATAGTTAGAAAACAAGAAGTCTCCGTGGACAAGGCAGAATTAGACATGATCTGGGGAGAGTGATGGGTTCCATGGGAAACCTTGTCTTCTGCCAAGAGGTGGAGAGCGGCTGGGACAAATTGGACTATCCCCGATGTGATGCTTAAAAAATGAGGGAGCTGCCTCCTGAGAGCCTAGCAGAGGGGGATGCTGGTGGGAGGCAGTCGTTTCTCCTGTGAGTCTCTCCTGTGAGGGAGCTGCTACTCCAGAGGGGACTGCCAGGAGGAGAGGGTGGTAACAAAAATAACGGTCCCCAGGAGGGAGGGGGGGGTGGGAGGGAGAGAGAGATGAAGGAGACAGAGACTGTCTCCAGGGAGCAGTAGTAAGTCACCCAGGAACTGAACCAGGTAGACACACTGCCCACTGAAACAGCAGAGTCATAACTGCTTGTCACCAGGAACAGCCGTTAGCAAGTCGAAGGCCAAAGACTTCTTCCAAAGTGAACTGATTTTACTTGATGGTGATGGAGAGAAAAATTTCCTTCAAGGAGTGTGAAGCAATAGCCAATGAGGAAGTGAGGACACAGCTACCGAGGCCTCACCGTGAGGGCAGAAGAGGAACCGCTGGCTGGCGCAGCTACCCTGGGCTTCCCAGAGGGGATCCCTGATGAGGACCTGTGAGCACAGCCATGCTGGCTTCACCTAGCATCACCAAGCACCACTGGGCACAGCAAACCATCAAATGGAACTATGGAAACATCTAGCCCATCAGATAAACTCATTTAAATGGGTAAAAGGTACCCATAGCACCCTCATCGGGGCTACAGTGAGGAGGCCATGGGCCACTGCTCATGAAGTCACAGAGCCCTCTGTAATAAACACTTCTCCAGAAAATACCATCTTGGCCCAAACACCGTTATGTTTCCCAGAGGTGGCTACATCTGATGATCCTCAATACCAGTCATGTGGTGACTTGGGTTCCCTTTCTGCTAAATAGCCTATCATTAAAAACAGTATGGAGAACGCACTAGGCTCTGTGAATTTCTCTACCAGCTCCAGGGCTACTTCTAATTTTAACACCTTTTGATTTTTCTCTGTTTCCTTACTTCTCACCTATTTGTTTATAGATCCCAACTTTTCTACTAAATTCAAATACATTTTAAAACTAAGCAAGTTATAAATTTTAAGCGAGCATATGTCTAAAATATAGGCTCATTAATTTTTCAGATAAGAATATTAAGGCCCAGAGAACCACGGTGCTAGAAAAAAAACATATGCCACAGTAAATATCCAGTAATATCATAAACTCAAAATAAATGTTTATTTGTACAGTGAAAAAAGACACTAAATCAACTGGATTATAATTCCTGTGGGAAAGTATTTTCTATTTATTAACAACATAAAATAGAAATATGCACAAATGCAGAAGCAAACCTTGCTGGAATTTGTAGGGTATTTGAAGGGA
This sequence comes from Onychomys torridus, assembly GCF_903995425.1. NCBI lineage: Eukaryota > Metazoa > Chordata > Mammalia > Rodentia > Cricetidae > Onychomys > Onychomys torridus. The sequence continues at coordinate 10,056,793 of NC_050464.1, forward strand.
TCTAGTGACCAACATTATCCATTACAGATAGTACCAAAGATGACACCAGTGTGGGAAAATTCCCATCAGTTAGCTAGCCAAAGGTCACCCTTTATGTCAACAAATATAGATCATAAATTATAATGGTGCCATTCACCAAGGGTCTATTGTTCACCATGGCAGCAGAAATACGTATTAAATAAGACTATGGAAGTTGCCAAACAGGAGGCGGGCTTACATGGTAAACATTTTAGGAATCAAAAGCCTGATCAGAGGAATCTGCATCCCAAGGAACAGTGTGTGAGTACTGTAATGCACAGAAGAATCCTGATCATCACTGTGCACTGGCTAATGGGAGTGCTGGAAGGGCATTATTTCCCTCTGGAAGGCTGCTAGGAAGTGAGCCAGGGTGAAGAGTTGTCTAGAGCGGCTGCCTACCAAAGGCCAACACTGGATGAACCGATCTACATGTTGTTGTTTGGGACATGGGTTCAAACAGCAAATCTATTAAGGAACCCTAAGCGGAGAGAACCCTGAAGGAGGCGACACAGCCAGCCCAAGGACAGTCACACAAACTCATCTCCGTGAATCAGACCCAAACGTGGAGAAAAAAAGAGATCCGCAGAAGCCGGCCATCACTGCATGTGGAAAGATACAAAGGAAGAAAGAGAGCCGGCATCCGTGATGAAGGGCTGAGCACAGTGAGATGCCCTTTAAAGCCAACTTTGCCCTCATCTGAGGTATTCACGGCCATGGAACAAACATTTTATTTACTTTTTTTTTTTTTTTTTTAAGTTTAGTACCACCAGAATTACTCTGCTGAAATGCCAAGATCTATTGAGATGATATTCAAACAAATTAAGATATCTTAGACATGCATGTGCTTTTAACTCGATTAAGAACACTCTAGTATTGTTCTCACCCCGCTACTTAACCTGGCAGTTTCATCTTGTGGACTCCCATCATGCTTCACTCCACAACAGGCAGATGCTACATTCTTCCTAACATCCTCCTAGAATGCCACTGAGCATCATCATGCCTCTAGAAAGTATTTTTCTGGTGTGTCACATATTACTTTGCAAGGTCACTTATTTGGTGACTAAAATGTCCTTGGGACACATGACCAGAGGGATGAAAGTTGGACCAGTGCTTGCATCATCTGACCAACAGTCTAGACTGGTTTCCAGTGCAGCCAGAGTCTACTTTCCACCATGACCACATGAGAAATCCTGTATTTACAGACCGCCGTAGCACTGGCCAGTTTCTCTGTTGTTAGATTAGGAACGGTTGTGTATTGCTGCTCTAGCTCCTTCCCTGGTAAGTTTGATGGTTCCTCCTCTGCTGCCTGGCCCATGTGTTCACTCTTGTGACTGACATGCTCATATCTTTCTCATTTTTTTCATGTGATGCAGCCTCCTTCATGATTTTCAGTTGCCTCATGGTATTTTATTTTTAAATAGTTATTTTACATGTGTGTCTTGTTTGCATGTATGTATGCACCACATGCATGCCTGGTACCTGTGGAGGTTGGAAGAGGGTGCTGAATTCCTGGACTTATGGATGGTTGTGAAGCACCCTGTGAGTGCTGGGATCTAAACCTGGTTCCTCTACAGGATCAACAAGTACTATTAACTGGTGAACCATCTCTCCAGCCTGTCCCATAGGATACTGGACACAGACTTGGTCAGTCATCCCTCCCATCTGTTATAGATGTGTGTGGATATCTGTGATTCTGATAGCAAATCAACCAGTTTCCCCATGATTTTGTGCTTTTCACAAGTATATTGAGTTCTTTAAAAACAGAGTTAAAAGTTTGAGATTGAATTTTAAAGATTGATTTAGAAGGAAATCGTGACTTTTTAACACTATTCCCAAGAGAATAACAGGTCTCTATTCATTAAATCTTTATCTTTGATCAGAATTTTAGCTTTCTAAGATTTGTGCACCGTGGTTCATCAATACAATATAGTTTTCGTTGCCACTGAGTGGTGTTTTGTGTTTTATTACATTTTTAAAATTTAGAAATAACATTATTCTTAAAATTTTAATTCTGTATGTCTGTGTGTGCCCTTTGCGTGTGTATCCATGGAGACCAGAAGAGGGCATCAGATCTCCTGGAGTTATTATAAGTTGTGTGCAACCAAACACAGATGCTGGGAACCAGACTATGGTCCTCTGGAAGAAAGCTAGCCCTCTTACCTGCTGGGACTTCTCTCTAAGCCCCAACTTTCAACTTATGTTTTCCTTTTTGGTGGAACTGAGGGCTGAACCTGATAGGCAATTGCTGCACCAATAAGCTTGTATCCTCAGCCCTGACATTGATTCTCATGAATTGAGAATGAAGCAGATGGCATCACACTTGTTAGTTCTACTAGTCGGTTGTTCAACTATGTTGATTATTATAACCATACCATCAATAAACAATTATCATTGCCTGTCAACAATTAGGCTTGTTACTTCTTCCTGTAGAACACTGGTTAGATAAGTAGATGCTACAGAACGCAGCAGAGAGATACAGAACAATAGGTTGTAGACACTTCAGATGAATCCCTCAGAGTCCATTCATTTCTACTTCCATTTAACTATTTCTAAATAAGAAAAAACTATACTTCCCAAGTTCCTTTGTAGCTAAGGTTCCAGATACACTTTAGGATCTATCAACTGAACATATTCTCCATGGAGCTGGAAGATGGAGATAGAGTGATGTTGGGCACCATAAAGCCTGGGCGTGAGGCCCAGTATAACTTCTCAAGCCTAGCTCGAGTTTGGCCACCTGTCTTCGGACATGACTTCCGCATACCAGTGACTCAGCTCTACCCGACCTAAAATCACCTCTGCCTAATCACTGCTGAGATGGTATCATCTCACTGGCCTGCTATCCTCACCCCATCCCTCCCTTCACCCCAACCTATGTAAGTTGCACTCCTGATGCAATAAAGCAAGTTCCTGCTTTGACAAAACTCCCAGCTCAGTGTGCTTCTCTCCAGTGGAATGTGGAGGTCTGGGCTGAAGACACTCAACCATCCCGCTCAGCACCAGGGAGAGACCAGCTAGACGAGTCCTGCCTCTGCCCTACCTGCCCATCAGACCGACAGAGTGAAGGCCATTTTCCTACTCTAGTAGTTGGTGCAAAGCAAGCCTAGAGACGCACATGTGTTTGTGTGGTTGCAATTTAGACTCCAGTGTCGAGGTATTCTACTTCTGGGGAGAGGAGTGAAAACACTTGGTAACAAAGGTGACAGCAGTAGCAATGTCCTATGCTCCCAGCTATAATAATTATGATGTAATTACAGGGTGTGACTTAACACTAGCCTTCCACCCCAAACCCACTCTCCAAACCTCCTGCCTTTAGCTAGCTGAGCCACAATGTTACACTCTTCGGCAGTCAAACTTAGACTCACTGTCCACAAGAATCAATGGTGGCTGGTACCAGTATACTTGCTGGGTGTCAATATTAAAAGTAGTGTACCTAAAATTCCTCCATTAAGTTTGATTTTTTTTTTTTTTTTTTTGTAAACTTCTTGGTGTGTAACCCCTCAGGAAGTTCTCTGTCCTAATTTATCAGGTATATGGTTCTTCTGAATCCCAAACAGGTGCTGAAGTTTGCTTTTGAGCCTGCTTGAGATAGCCAGGTTTCTGTCCCTCTTTTATCATGTAGGTTATAGTAGCAGATGCTCTGGTCAAGGTTTTAGTAGCTGTAGTGAACAAGCAGAACACCTTCCTGGTTCCTACATGGAAGAGCTGGCACCTGGCAAGAACTGAGTCTTTGAGAGTTCACTAGCCTCGCCTATGCCATCTGCCCTGGAGTCCCTGATTGGGGAGACCTTCTGCTTCTGTCTTCATTTCTGTTCCATGTGTAGGTCTAATCATAGTGTTTCTTCTTATGATGATTTCAGCATTGTCTATTTTTAACGAGTTTGCTTCATGTCACTTTTCATCCACATTCATCAGCATACGTTTATCCCAGCAATCTTTAAATCATTTGGAATGTTAAGAACAGCGGTTCTCAATATGTGGGTCAGGACCCCTTTGGGCATCAAATGACCCTTTCACAGGGCTCATCTAAGACCATGGGGAAACAGATATTTACATTACAATTCATAACAGTAACAAAATTACAACTATAAAGTAGCAATGGAGTAATCTTACAGTTGGGGTCACCACACCATGAGGGTCACAGCATTAGGAAGGTTGAGAACCATGGTCTACAGACTTATTTCCTTTGCACCACGTTTTATTTTAGCTTATCTTCTCTTTCTGGTCAACTGTATTTGGCTTTCAAAGAGCAAGGCCTGGCCTCCACCACCCACCATACTGGTCAATGTTAATACTTTTCTGCCACCATTGCTTATATACTAACCTTTATTATTGATTCCCTTTTCTTTTTTCCATCTTTTTGGTAGTGAGGCTTGTTATTCTTACAAACATTTTGTTTCACATTTAAACATTTGTTTACTGTCAAGTGCACACAGAACACAACTTTCCCCTTTAAGCACCAACTGAGTCATACCCCTGGTTCTGACATTTATTTTCATAGTGAAAATACGGTAGTTTCATTTTATCTTTTGTATCCAAAGCGTTATTGGCATTATTTAATTTGCACCTATAGGAGTTGGTGGGACTGTCATTTTGTTAGTCATTTGCATGTTGTATTGCACTGAAAGGATCCCCAGTTGGAATCATTTTCATCTCTGGGAAATTATTGAGCCTCCCTCTCTGACATGCATATAATTTTGATTATCATCCCATATGAGCTACAAATATAAATATATTGTTTGCTAAATATGCAGTTCTTGAAATTTTGAGAATAGTTCAAGCTACTTAATCATGCTGTTCGTTTTCTCCTCACCTCTTACTTGGGGTGCTGTATTTGTGATTTTAGAGCAGGGTGTTAGGAAATCTTCAGACAGAGCTGACTATATCCATGAAGGTCCAGAACTGTTGCTGCTGTATTTTCTGACAGTATTATAGATACTATCTCTTTTCTTTCTTTGGTTTTGAGACAAGGACTATCACTCCCGCCTTGGCCTCCAGAGTCCTGGGTGTATATCAGTGTGTATTGACTGGTACCTATGTTTCTATTAGACACACCCTGCCTTGATGTTCCTTTATGAATATATAATATTTCTATTTGTCCATGATTATGTATTGACATCTCTACTGCTTATTGGTTCATATTTGTTTAATTTATTATTCCTTTTTAAAATTTTTTTGATACAAGGTATTGCTATGTTGCCCCAGCTATCCCAGAACACCTTATGTAGACCAGGCTAGCCTCAAACTCATAGCGATCCACCTGGTTCTGCCTCCTGGATGATGGGGTTAAACATATGGACACAACAGGCTTCTGTTCCATTTATCTTCAACCTTTCATTTATCTTTCAACTTCTTCTTATAACTTACTTTATACCTTATTTTTCACACTGAGAATGACTCCTTAAAATAAATAACTCAATAATTATATATGGCTATTGCTGAAATATTAGGACTTTCCGGACATTTTTTTAAATTTCCCATTCATTTTCTTTCTGTTTTCTACCTTGTTTCTATTTCTTATCCATGCCCCAGGTTTCTTCTGTGGGTTTAGAAGGTACACTTTCAGTTTACTGGAAATCCCCAGCCTGCCTAGAGAGCCCATCTTCTGTATGTGGACTTGCCTTCCACTCAAGTCCCAGTGACTTCCCTTGCATGGACTGACACTGAGGGAGTCCAGCGTTTTGGTTCTGGGGTCCTTTGCATGTGTTAATCTCTTTCCTTTGGTCAGAGACATCTTTCCTAATAGTGCTACCTCCCCTGTAGCCCACTGTGTATCCCCGCCACACCAAAGTGTTTTCTCCCAGCATATTTCCACATAATCTTTGTTATAGCTGAGGCTAACCTTAAACATCTCACACTCTGCCTCTACTATCCAGTTGCTTGGTTACAGGGGTGTATGAACACGACCTGTTAACACGGTGCTGGGGTTGGAACCCAAGTCTTCCTGCACTCTAGGCAAGCACGCCATCAACTGACACCACCCCCATTCCTCTACACAGTGTTTTGGGAGGAGGTTTATAAGGTTTGTATAGCTGGGGAGACCTGTGCACCCCAGCGTGAATAACAGTTCTCCTAGAAACATGCTTCAAGACTGTAGCAAGACAAAGGTGTGAAATCCTTACTGCTACTGAACCATGGATTGAAAAAGGGCAAACATGAAAATTTCTATACTATGTACATCTTAGCACAACATTGAAAACCTACTTTCAGAAAGCTTTCCCCCAGACTCTAAGGTTGCCCCCAGGTAACCTCCTCAGGCTGCCAGTGCCATCTTCTCTGCCCACAGAAGCTCCAGCTGCCTACAGTGGCCCAGGGGTCCTGATGGTATCACCCTAAGTTCTTAGCAACACATCTCCTTCTAGCTCTTACACATTCCCCAAAGCTAATGTGGTTAGCTAGTCATTGTCTTGGCCAGGACTGGATTTTGATGCCAATTTTTACATTTAAAAATGATATGGCTGAGCATTCCCTGCGATGAACAAAAAAGGGTAGGGGAAAACCTCTGCCCTTTTAAAGGTATGGTGTCAAAGTGGGTTAGCAGGTTATTTTTGGCAAGTACAAAGTGCTTCTGAATGGCTGGCAGTGGAGCCTGACTCCACTTGGAATGACTTTTCACAAGGGTGCTACACAGATTCCAAAACAATCCAGCATCACTGACAGGTGAATGTTGGCTCTAAGTGGCACACGGTAGACACAAGGTGTCCTATTCTGTCCTAACTGGAGCACATACATAGACCTTCAGGCTGGTGACAGCATACACCTGAGTTGTTCATTGTAGATAAACCATACTTTCCCTCATGACCATGTTTGTTAATCTAGCCCACTTTATTTTAACAAGACAATGAAGGAAATGTGAATTTAAAAAGAAAACTTTGAAAGGAATATAAAATATTCATAACTTACAACCCTATAAATAATCCATAACCAGAAAGACTTACCCAGTCTGCTTGTTAGAGACAATATATTGTGGAGGGGAACACAGGACTTTTGTAGTGTGGCATCTGATAGTATCTCCTGAAGCTTCAGGAGCAAATGTGACAGCCAAGTGTAACCCACACAGGGAGGCAAAAAGTCAAACCACCGAAAACATGAAAATTCAAATGTGGGGACCCAGGCTTAATCCAGAAATGTTTGACTGAGCACTTTTTAATACATGATAGTCACTACCACTTAGAGAACTAATTACCAAACATCCTGGTTAGCATTAATCTCCATGAAATTAGTCCTGCAACATTCCCACCGTCAGCCATGCTCACCATGCTAACAGGCAGACACAGCAGCACTATGGAAGATAAGTGAATCTAGGGTCGACAACATCTTGGCTTTACAAGGCTCCATCGCAAGCAACATGGCAGCCAGACATTCAGCAGAGTGGCATTTTGACACGGAGATGGTGGACCATCATGAAGTTTAGAAGTAGACACGAAGATAAGGGCAAGGTAGGGGTGGCTCCAAGAAGAGTATGGGGAATAGAAAAGAGATGATACTAATAAAACAATGGAGTCGGGGTAAACGAAGACCCATGGGTGTGTATGCTGTGTGCTAGGAAGGCTTCTAGCACCCTCTCACCATACTTATAGACACAGTGAAGGCTGGGGACAGGGAGCCATTTTAGACATATCAAACATTATAGGTATGCAAAAGAAAAGAAACAAATTAGGAAAAGCAGTAGACTTGAGGCAGGGTCTGGGGTCTGAAAGTTTGTCTAGGGTGAATGGAAAAGACATCTCTAAAAAGCAGAGTTAGGATGAAAATTCATTGGGAAACCAAAGTAGCTAGCAAGTACCAAAGGGAAAAAAGATCTACTCTGGAAGAGGGGAGAAAGAACTATCACGTCCTGAAGCCACAGCAGCTCAGGAAGATGGATCAGCAGTAAGGCGGTCACGCAGGGTAGAAGGGGAGAGCAGCGTACCGACAATGGGCCAATGAGGATTCAGGCAGAGATGGAGGATGTGTGCTCAGGGACCAGGCATGATGTAAGAACATCATTTTAAAGGCCAATGCATACAACCAGTTAAGTTGTAGAAGCAGTGGGTAAAAAGTGACAGAATTCAGGGCACCCCTCCGGACACAAGAGTTTTTCCAAATACACTGGATACAAAGTATAACAAGAAAAAGGAGACCAAGGAAGACTCAGGAACCATCCTCCACACACACATCCCAGGTAAACAGTAAGAGTACAGCTGCTTTTTAAAAACATTGTTTTAAGTACGGGGGTGGGGTGGGAATATAGCTAGGTGGTAGGGTGCATGCCCAGACTACATGGGTCCTGTTCCAATCTCCATGGATGGGAAAAAGAAAAGGACAAAAAAGAAGGAAAAGGGAAAGGAGGGGGAAGAAGGAGGAGGAGGAGGAGGGAGGCAAGAAGAAGGAGGGAAGAGGAAAGGAGAGACTGGGAAGAGGGGGGGAAAAGAGAAGTGGCGAGGAGGGGTAGCGTTCATTTGGATGTCAGCCACATATACACTGCACTTCCACAGAAGGTAATTAGTTGGACACTTGTGTTTCTCAAAAGCAAAACAAGGCCCCCCAGGGATCTGCTAGCTGGAGGCCCACACATTCTGAAGAAGCATATTATGTTAGGATGAATACCATTTAAAATAATTTTGTGATAAAACAAACATTCTTAGTATGAAGGCGAATTCAGCCCCTGAATGAGTTTTTGAAGATAAAACGGCAGACTTCAAAGGCAGGCAGTGGCGGGCCACTGTGCAAGTCTTCCCTAGTCTCCCGGGGCTGCCCATTTCTCTCTTCTGCCGATACTGGTTGTCCCCAGGTCTTCCAGGTTCTGAGAGCTCGGGACTTTTTAAGTTCGCTCTACATCAATCACCTGGAAACATTTATTGAGTGTGGAACGGTGTCCCAGGAGCTGGGGAGAGCGGGGTTAATGAAACATAACCCTGGTCCCTGTGAAGTCTCCTGCTGGTGGCTGACACTAAGTTCACTTGCACTTGGTTTTGTTTGGGTGTTTGTTTCAAAAAAAAAAAAAAAAGAAGAAGGTAGTGTCGTCTTCATTTGTACTGTGAAGTTCGAATGTTTAGGAATTAGTTCCAAGTGGACGTGCAGTGAGCTGAGCAGACACTTTGGGCAAGGGCAGGACACTTGGTGGTGGGTAGGAAAGAGTCTGGATGAGTGAGAACATCTGGGCATAGAGCTGAACGCATACATGTCCTGGCACTAAGTCAACTTAAAACACACTTTTTTATTTTCATTAGATGACCAAAAAAAAAAAAAAAAAAGGAAGGAAAAAAATATGAAAATTCTTTGACAATAAAGGTGTTTTTTTTTTCTGGAGATGGACCTAAGCCCACTGCCTGTGGATCTTCACAGACTCCATGATGGGGAACAGAGTGGGGAACACTCACAGCGACTATTTCACAGAGACTGTGCCTTTGTCCACACGGCAGCTTCCTGTGGTGGTGAGCTGTAAAGCCAGACAGCATTTCATCAAGCTACTCAATTCTAAAACCCTTGTGAGGGTCACTCGTGCACACTGGGCTTGTGTTTCCAGGTATGCTCATTGCCTTTACAAATAATAAAAATAGTTGTCAGAGCCAGGCTCACCGTGGTCTGAGTTACCAACAGCTCCAAGGAAACTGCTTTCAACAGGAGCTCGCTTGCTCTCGATTTTCCTTCGACTTTCATGCTTTAAGTACTAAAAAATTATATTCTGGAAACAACTGGAAACTTTAAAACATTCAGCTTCTTCTAATGCCCACTGTCAAAGGCGTCTTTCAAGCAATCTCAGTAATGTTACCTTGAATCGGGCAGGGGGAAAAAATGAATGAATTTGGAGTGGAGTACATTTTTATTTAGTCAGATACAGATTTATAGCATATAAAAGTTACTGCCTATTTAAATGTTTCCTCTCAAACATTGTCTGGGGCCTTTTGTTCGTTTAAGATAACAATCTATATAGCTAAGGCTGGCTTTGAACTTACAAAGTAGCCAAGACTGGTCTCAAACTCCCAGTACCCTCCTGCCTCTACCTTGTGGGTGCTAGGATTATAGGCATGACCCATCAGGCCTAGCATGAATAATTTTTGATAATCTCTAACAAGTGGATCATCATTATGAAGGGAGAAAGTCTTTTGAAATCAAAAGCAATCACAGGTATGCCTTAGAAATCACAAACATCTTCATGAATTAACTGTGGGGATGACAACAGACAGCTTAGAACAGTTACTGACCACGTGTAGCACATAAGTGCCCCACTCCTTCCCCTACCCTATCCAGCAGCACTCTCTGCCCTGGGTCTATGGGCTCTTTTGGGCCCAGTCATTGCCCTTTGCCCACAGCCTGGAGTAGAGAAGGTCCCCATGCTGGCTAGTTTTATGACAACTTGACACAGCTAGAATTATCTCAAAGGAGAGAATCTCAATTGAGAAAATGCCTCTATAAGATCTGGTGGTAGGGCATTTTCAGTTAGTGATTGATGGTAGAGGGCCTAGGCCACTGTGGGTGTTACCACCCCTGGGCAGGGGGTCCTGGTTTCTATAGCAAATCAGGCTGAGCAAGCCACAAGGAGCAAGCCAGTAAGCAGCACCCCTCCATGACCTCTGCATCAGCTCCTGCCTCCAGGTTCCTGCTCTGCTTGAGTTCCTGTCCTGACTTCCTTCATTGATGAGCAGCAATGCCAAAGTGTAAGGCTTTACAAACCCTTTCCTCTCCAACTTGCTTCTGGTCATGGTGTTTCTTCACAGCAATAGTAACCCTATCTTCCCCTTCCTCCTTACTGAGGCCTATTAAGACCCTGGAGATCAGTAATGATCCTACTGCAGGCAACACATACAGCAAAAGCCAAAAACTCTGGAAGAATAAAATATAAGAGACAGAAATAAAGAGAACACATCTCAGCTCCAAGCAGTGGCAATCTTCTGTCCTTTCTAGGAATCCCTTTAACCCAATGCCCAACTTCAGCATCCTCACAAAGAAACCTCCATTTTGCCCAAGCAATTCCTGTGGTTATATGGAAAGAGATGGCATTTTCATTTCTATAAAATGCACAATGTTTGCTGTGGTAGCCATATTATCCATTTCAGTGCAGTCCCACCTAACAGGATATGTCTAGCTTATGATATTTAGGTAACGTCAAACATTAATATTTGATGAAACTTTCAAACCATGTGAGAGAAACAAGAGTTTTTCGCCTTGAAAATCAGGAAAAAAAAAAAAAAAACCTAACTTTGATACTGATTTTGGCAATAAAAAATACTTCTCTTTATATATAATATATTTTTCCTTATGCATATATTAATGTAATTTCAATGTAAGGAGGGAGGGAGGAAGAGGGTGCTGGAGAAGAGAGAGATTCATGAGTCATTGGTGCCAGAGCCCATCCTTACTTGGATTCCTAATCTAGAGATAGGCAAATCCCTCATTTAAAAAAAAAAGACATAGAATTTGCATATAATTAGTATACACTCACCTTATTTTAAATAATTTTTTATTAACTGTATGATACCAGATACAACGTAAATTCCATGTAAAATGTTGTTAAATTTTAAAGGTTAGAGAAAAATAAAGAGGCAAAGTTGGCTTATGTTCAATACAGATAATTTTCCCTGTACATTTTCTTTTTCTTTCTTTTTTTTTTTTTAAAGATTTATTTATTTATTATGTATGCAATGTTCTGTCTGCATGTATCCCTGCAGGCCAGAAGAGGGCACCAGATCTCATTACAGATGGTTGTGAGCTACCATGTCGGTGCTGGGGATTGAACTCAGGACCTCTGAAGAGCAGTTGGTGCTCTTAACCACTGAGCCATCTCTCCAGCCCCCTATACATTTTCAATCCACAGTTGGTTGAATGAAAGGATGTATGACTGACAACAGAGAGAGGGCTGGCTGTTCATATAGAAATGGACATTTTAATTTATGTGCACTGGGATTATATAGAATCACATCAAACCACCAGCAATGCAACCCTCAGAACAGCAGGAAGGCTCAGATGCAGAAATGAGGACACAGGCTCAGCCCCTGAAGCAACACCTTGTAAGCCTCCCTGTCCCTGAAATTTTTATTTTGTTAATTGTAAACTCACACAGCTACAAGGAATGATATGAGATCCAGGGTATCCTTTACTTAGTTACCCTCAGCAATGAAATCCCACACAACTACACTCCAGTGGTGACCAGGATGTGACATAGGTACAGTCCGTTTTCTTACTCAGATTCCCCGGCAAGGCTCGTACTCCCTGTGGATTTGATTTTGACAAGTTGATTTTATTACTTCTTATTTTGCAGATTTATGAGTGTGAAATTCTTCTATATTGTTCTCTCGATGGCTTCAGGGCCTGTAGTATTGTCTCATTACATTCTTGACATTAGCAGTATATGTCTTCCATGTTTTTCTTTCTCAATTTTGCTTGAGGTTTGTCAACTGATTACATTTTCAAAGAACCAGATTTTTGCTTCACTAATTTTTCTCTATTGTTTTCCTGTTTTCAATTGCAATGACTTCTGCTTTTTATTCTTTCTAATTTGCTTTGGGCTTATTTTGTTCCTCCACCTCAACACTGTGTGTGTGTGTGTGTGTGTGTGTGTGTGTGTGTGTGTTAGGGTAGAGGGGACAGTGCAGAGAATGGAATCCTGCATACCACTTAAGAGTTCTATCACTGAGCTATATTCTATAGCTCCTCTTCTTCATAATTTCTTTAATAACTTTTTTGAGACATAGCCAGTATGACCTTGACCTCCAGATCCTCCCGCTCCCACCTTAGGAATGTTAGCATTGCAAGTATGTACAGCCATGCTTGACTTCAGGCACAGCAGAGAGGACTCTGCCAAATAAGCTATATCTCCAGCCCTCTCATAATTTTTGAGTTAGGGGGACTACTATTTAGACCCCTCTTCATTTTTTAATATGAGGCCTTAATGCTACAAAATTCACCCTCAGACTTGATTTACTTGCATTCCACATCTTCTGATAGATACATTCTTGTTTACACTCCTTTCTATGCATTTTTGTTTCCCCGAAGTCCATCTCTTTGAGCCTTGTGTAATTTAAGAGCATAAAGTTTCATGAGGTGCTATTCTAATTTAGGTGGCATGTTACAGAAGTGTCAGTTAAGCTCTGTTGGTTAGGTCCCTCCTGTTTGATCTAGGGCAGGAGGTTGCCTCGCTGCCAGTTCGAAGGTCAGAAAATGCCTTTGTTGGGGGAGGCCACATGAGATGACCCACAATGGTACTGGCTTTCTTTTCCCCATGTCTCTCTGCAGTTCTGTGTCTCCTTACTACTTTTGAAAACCCAGCTTCTTTTCTTGTATTAATTTGTACCTGGCAGAGAGGAGGACAGAGAATCGGGTCTATGCCACCTTCTCTAGCCTGGAGCAGCAGCTGCTGCTTCTGCCTCTTCCTCTTCCTCCTCCGCTTCCTCCTTCTTCTCCTCTTGACAACAAACAAGATCTAACTCTCATCAGTGGAAAACTGCTGCTTCATAGACATCTATGAACGTTACACAACACTTCCCTCTTGCTCCAACAATGTACTCAGGAAACTCAGTCATACAATATAGAACAATAATTAAATTTGTGAAAAGGTCAGAAAGGAAATTTATCAAATAAATATGCATCTATATGAGAGTACCTTTTATGAGATACTTTCAATTTTTCCTACTTTATAGTTTCTGTTTTCCAAATGCTTTTAGTTTGATGATTTAAACAAAATTGAGGAACTGGAGCCACTGCTCAGTGAGTAAAGTGCTTGTTGGGCAAGTATGAGGACCAAGTGTGGTCCATATATTGTGCACCCCAATAAACTTATCTGGGGTCAGAGAACAGATCAGACACTATATTAAACATAGGTTTAGGCAGTGGTAGCACATGTCTTTAATCCTAGCATTCCAGAGGCAGAGATCCACCTGGATCTCTGTGAGTTCAAGGTCACACAGCCAGGCATGGCTATACACACCTTTAATCCCAGGAAGTGATGGCAGGAAGCAGAAAGGTGTATAAGGCAAGAGGATCAGGAACTAAGTTTGTTAAGCTTTTAGACTTTTAGCAGCAGTTCAGCTGAGATCCATTCAGATGAGGACTCAGAGGCTTCCAGTCGGAGGAAACAGAATTGGCTGAGAAGTTAGCGAGGTGAGGTTAGCTGTGGCTTGTTCTGCTTCTCTGATCTTTCAGAATTCACCCCAATACCTGGCTCCTGAGTCTTTTTATTAATAAGACCATTTAAGATTTGTGTTACACCCAAGTTCACTGGCCTAGCATCCACGTAAAATGCCATCACATATCAGTCAGTCTAGCAGAAACTGGTGAGCTTCCTGCCTCCAAAAAGAAAAAAAACAAAGAAAAGAAAAAAAGTTGGAGAGTGACAGAGGACATCTGATGTGGACAGTTGACCTGAAATGCAAATGTATAAGTGTGTGCACCTAAAAATACATGTGTGCACTCATCATGCATGCACATACTCACTTGCACATATGCGTGCACATGGGCCCACATGCACACACAACCTTAATGAGTAAAGTAGAACCATATTAACTGATCACCCGGTAAATAACCCATTTCAATAGCTGCCCTACAATCTCCAGGTAAAGTGAGGAATGTGGAGACTGCAGCAGTATGAGCCAACATTCCACTTATAGGTTATGAGACATCCGAATAAAATGAGTTGTTCTGAGATGGTAAGGATTATTTCAAAGCCCTTTTATTCCCCTTACCCCAAGAAATGACCTAATTGGCAAATTGCATGACAGCTGAGATAAATGGCTTGACGTGATTTACAGCCATGAATGAAGTGAGATAATGCTCCATGGTCAGTCTATCTCAGGACCAAATCAAGAGGAGGGAGCCGCTCCAACGTGAACCAGTAAAGGGAAAAATAATTTCAAAGGGAAAAGTATATAAAATAAGCCACTACATTAGGAAATTCTGCGTTTTGTTCAGACAATGGCAGACCAAATGAGGTGGGTGGATATCTACTAGCCACCAGAGACTGGAGCAACTAAGAGAGTAGGCATGCCCAAACATCTACCAAGCGCCTGGACCTCCACTGCCACCAACCATCAACCTACAGGATGTCATCTCCCACGTAGGTGTTCCGCCTCAGTGAAACATGGACCATTCAGGCCATAATATTTGTACTTCATTCTCACAAACAAATATCCATCAACAGATGAACGGAGAAAGGAAATGTGGTATTGGTACACAAAGAAGTCTTACTCTGCCACCAAGAAAAACAAAATGATGATGCTGCCTGAAAAAACAATGTATGGAAAGGCAAATACCAGACTTTCTCATTTGTGGTCTGCAGATTATATGTAGACATCATACAACACAGAGAGAGAGAAGGGGGGAGGGAGGGAGGAAGAAGGCAGAGTGGAGAAAGAAAGGAGACTGATGGGAGGAATAAATGGAGTGGAGGAAAGAGGCTATGGAGGATGAATATGATCAAAGGAATGATATAATTGAAATAAATTGGCTTCCTGAACCACCCTAAAAGAATCTTTAAAAGCTCGTAATTTATGATTCAGAGTTGGTGTATCTAAATAATTCCTTTAAGAAAAACTTTCAATTAAAAAAATTCAAAAAGTTGTCTGTTGTATAAATAGCTTCTAAATTGAGGGGGAAAGTTGAGGTCAGCCAAATGGATGTTTCAGTTTTATTTTTGAACAGCTTTAATTGCAGGGTGGAGGCACCTGAAGAAGCATGCAAGTAAGGTCAAAACGGACTCAAAAATCATTAACACCATGGTATGAGGACGCATACATAATTAGCCTAATTTAAAGCCTGTGCCCGTCTTTAGGTTCCCCTGACCCAGGACAAACATTGCTGCTGATTTCCCATTTGGAGTTGAAAACCAGAATCATCTTGGAGCATCATATTACATATGAACATTAAAAATTCATTTTATTTCAAATACTATAAAATAGTGCTCAGATGCTCACTTTAAATAATTCACATACCCATCAGGTACAGATATATTAACGCAATAGGACCCATATTAATAAATATTGCATTATAAACACAGATGTGCTCTCATATTTAAGAAAGCTTTTGGCTGTGTTATAAGTCTTGAAAAAGACCTACTGCATGCAAGCAATGGTTACTATATGCAAACTATGAAGGAACAAAAAGAAACATGGTAAATTTTCTAAAGCTTAGTTTGAATGACGTAAAAAAGCAGACATCGGCTCATTAACTAGACTCTTCTTTCTTTTCCACTGTTCACAAAAAAAGACGGTCAAGTTCCCCCAACACTGTTAAGGGGTATATTTGAATTTTCCTTTAACAATCAATAATGACAAAAGATTTAAGCTAATACAGTTATTAAGGCTCTAGAGGAATACTGAAGAAAAAAAACCTCACACCTATAAATCTCTCGTCTTCAATAGAGTAAAACATTTTCTTGAACTATCAAGACATAAAAATAGGAGGAAATATGACAAGAATTCTTTTAAAACATTTTCTTTCTTAAAACATCACTTGTCATAGTAATAACTATTGGCATCACACGAGGCATTTCCAATTTCTAGTGACTACCCACAAATGTACGGAGACATCTGCCAAGTGCACAGAGACTCCCTAGCTTGCTCTTCCTGTTCTAAAAGTTCATTTTTACTCCATATCCACCAAGCATCAAGGAGGCATGAGAGCCAAGACAGGTGAAGAATGACTCCACCCAACAATCCCAACACAAGCAGTGAATGACAGCCATCACCTGGGAGAAGCCAAGGGTGAGGGGGACGTGACAAATCGGTTCCAGTCAAGCAGCTGCCAAAACTGCTCTGACTGAACCTCTGACAACTTGAGCCATACCCATAATTCTTATCCCTGCCAAAGCATATTGATTTTAAGTACATTAATTCATCAGAACACTACATTTAGAAAATGGAATAAAATGCAAATAATGGCAATATAAAAGCCACAGCGAGTACACTGGAATACTGTATGTTCACAGAGACATTAAAAGAGCTCCAGAAGTCAGACAGCAAAACTTAAAATCCGTCAATAAAAATATTAGCCGAGGGACGGTGCCAAACCCCGCTCCAGAGGCTCAACAACTTTCATTCTTTAGAGGGCAGAAAACAGTGGCACCCCAACATGTTTCTGTGGGGTCCAGTCCTGAGAAGCACAGCTTTACAGCTATGTGAGACTGTGCATGAGAAACAAGTTATATGGCCATAATGGTATAAAAAATGATTTTGTAGATTTACAACTTACTACTATAATAAAAGTCTATTTGGGTTTCAAAAACAAACAAACAAAAAACCAACAACCAACCAGCAAACAACAGATATCAATGAAGCCTCTTTAATAAATCCTTTGTAATTTCTGCTTTCTCATGTATGCATATGTATATGTGGTATGCATGTATAAATGTACACTTGAGCTATAGCATTGGGACACACATACAGATCCCTATGTATGCACGCATATGAATGTGTATCTATACATACAGTTACACATCCAAACTGACTAGATCAACGTCAATATCATATCACCTGTGCTAAAGTTTACAGAAGTTGCAAATAAAATACATTTTACTGCGGATTTAAAGAGACTATAAATAAAGCTACATTGTTTAGCTTTAGCGTTATATGTAGAAAAAAAATTAGGTTGTAACCATTCCTCCAGCATTTTTGGCTAAATTTTGGACAATGCAGCTTGTGCATAAGAAAGCCAAGTCATGATTCAGACCCCTGTTTATGAGTTAGCTTGTCTACAGTAAGCATAAAATGCCTAAGAAAAGAGCTTTTCTGTGCATTAAGAAAGCCATTTATAGAAAGGTCTGCAATGGTCCAGGGCCAACTTAAAATATCCCTGTGGTCATTTTCATTTGTTTAGAGTATTATAATTCAAGTCTAACCTAAACAGTAAAAACAAAGCCAAAGAAAGCAGGGACCTCTGAGCATAGCATGTAACCCAGTAAATTCAGCCTGGAGGCCTCTGTGATTCACAACACATCTCCACCCTATTTCACACTGAATACAGTAAGGCATAAAATCCCCGTTCTGAAGGGAATGTTTTGGTATTTTCCTTAGCACAAGGGATACTTCTTTTAAATGGCAGCTCAGAAGGAGTTGTATATATACCAAATAATTGATAAAATATTACCATTACAATATTAGTTTCTGCTGTTTACAAGTGTACAAAATTATGTGGAAGAAAAGTAATAATATTGATTCAACCCTGCCATGCCTTCCAAAAAAAAAAAAAAAAAGAATATACCCTCACAGAAGATGAGAAGTTGGAAAGTGCACATTTCACAGCCTTCAGAATGAGTCCAGTAAATTCCAGATTCTATCAGAGACACACATGCATGAAAGATAGCTAGAGATAGGAGGCAGCCTCCATGCTGTACGAGTCCTCCACTCCAGAAATACACTGTCCTTCCACAAGAAGAGGAGGAGGTGACAGAGTCACCTAGAGCAAGCTCTATGGAGGATGCCACTTGTTTAGAGACAAGGAGAGGCAGCTCACTGCCCCACAGGTGACTGATGGACACCCTAAAACTAAAGCCAGCAATTGTTCCACATGCTCTGTTTTAGCACGTATCTCTGATTAACACTATACACAGTGATATTTGGAGTATAGAAGAAGTGTTTTCTCCATGAGATCACTAGATACTATCAACATGCCCATGGCTAACAAAAACACAAACCATTAGGTCGGACCTCACGGGAAGCCCTAAGTTCTGCTGATGACCTATAAAGATGTCCTGGTGTTTCCAGGAGATGATGGAGTCCAAATACTCCTATCACATGGTGTGAGGTATCACACAGCAAGGTGTGAGGTGTGAGCGCATCAGAGCTGAGCTCAACGATCATGGACTTGTACCTGTGGTGATAGTGTGAGAAGAACCTACAGACCTGGCAGCCCACACAACAGCGGGCAGGTGTTCACACTTGATAATGATTTTGACTGGGTTTTGTATTTACTAGTCCATGCTTTTCTCATTTATTTTAGCATATACTCTATTTTGAGGTTTACCAGGCTCAGTGGGGAAGCACTTGCTGCAATAGGATGAGGACCTGAGTTCGAGTCCCCAGAACTCACACAAACGCTGGACACAGTAGCGTGGGTCTGATTTTAAGGTTCCTATGATGATATGGGAGGTGAAGACAAGAACATGTGTGCATTCATTTACACATATAGACACATCTCTCTCACACACACTTATACACATAGAGATCAATAAAATAAAACTTGAAACATTTATCACAAGCCAGTCTATCCCATCATCCCAGAGCAGCCAATTACATATCAGGTCTACTGCCTGACATCATCTACAGACCATGTCTGGGACAGATTTGCATTATCTAAGTTTGCATAAGAACACTAGTATGTTTCCCTAACAATGACATCACCCAGGAATGCATTTCTCAGAACACACCTCCATCATTAGCTGACGTCTAACCATCATTAGAAAATTATCAATATAGAAGGCAGATGGGGGCAGGTTGAACTTCTCTATGGCAATGGTAGTTTATTCTGAAGGGAAAAGCATTGAGGAATGAAGTGTAGCAAAGGAATAGAAGTATTAAAGTGGTGTGGCCTTACTGAAGAACAGCTGGAAGCTCAAAAGTCTTTAAAAACATGAATGACCTCAGACTTCGCCTCTTGGTTTCTACTACTATACTAAAAGGAAGTCATGAATTTATTTATCAGTGTAAACCTAAGTATGTTCATTAAAGGATTGCTTATAGTGACAACAAAAGAAAAGAAAACCACCAGACGTTACCAAGTTTCTCTTCTCTCCTTTTGGGAATTGTCTATGAACTTTTAAACTGCAGTACAGTGACTTTGGGTAAGACAGACCTAGGTTCGATCCCAACTCTATCACTAGTACACTGTTAGAACATTTTGAATAAGTTACATGAAGCTAATCATTGTATAGGGTTTCTTCCAGATGTACAGTCAGTTATATCAATGGCAGATAGAATAAATCATCTTTTACAGGAAGACATGTACCAACTTTAATATGTCAGATTTCTACAGACAGAGATCCTTGATCTATTCAACTGATTCATTTAAGCGCTAAGGCACAGGGCTTGACTTCAGTGAATTTACAGTGCACAGGACATCATCTATAATTGTCTCATATTACAGTTTTTCAAGAATTGGGGAGGAGATTCTTGGATTTATTTTCCAATCAGTACTTTGGAAGCAAGAAAAGGTTTGTCTGGGGCTGAGGAGATAGCACCCTTGGTAAAGTGTTTGCTACACAAGCCATAGCACCTGAATTTGATCCACAAAAAAAGTAGAGTGCTGGCAGGGATGACTTGTAACCCCAGAACTAAGGAGATGAAGAGCCTTGGTTTGGACAAGCTGCCAGAACCCACCACTCCCCAACAGAACCCACCTCTCCCTGATAGAACCCACTGCTCCCCAATAGAATCCACCACTTCCCAGTAGAATCCACCGCTCCCTGGTAGAACCCACCCCTCCCCAATAGAACACACCACTTCCCAATAGAACCCACTATTTTTTGATAGACCCCACCTCTCCCTGATAGAACCCACCATTCTCCTATAGAACCCACCACACCCCAATAACACCACCTTTAGGCAAAGCCATTCATACACAGTCTTTCAGAGCATCACTTTTTGAATGCTAAGAATCTAAACAGAATCTATATGGTATCTATTGGTTAAAATAATAGTTTAAAAATGCTATTTAATTGCAATAGGTCTGGGTCATTTTAATCATAATAACAGACTACATACATGGTTTCACTTCACAGTCCAGAGCTCAAAATATTACCTTTGTCCTCACAACATTTTTAAATATCCCAATTTATTATAAAATTTTTTTGCCAGGTGTGGTGGTGCAAGCTTTTTATCCCAGCACCTAGAAGGCAGAGGCAAAGGATTTCCATGAGTTTGAGGCCAGGCTAGTCTACCAGGGACACACAGGAAACCCTGTGCCCACAACAAAATATTTACCACATAATTTGCCATGACCTATACAATGAATTCAAATTTTTAGCCAAGTCAATTATAATAATTATGATTATTAAACTATAATCTTTAATCTAATGTTAAATGGCTGGTGACAAAAGCATTAGAGTCTAGGGATGTAGCTTGTTGGGGAATGTTGGCTTGGCATGTGTGAAGTTCAGAGGATAATCCCTAACACGGGAAAAAAACCACTTCAAGCTGACTAAAAATGTTATTATTTTATACCTAATACTAATTTCTAAACCTGATATTAAGCACAGTTTAAAAACATTAGCAGTAAACCATGATAAAAGCTATCTGAGATGCTAAGAATAGAGAAAGCCACATACCTGACCTGCTAATGCTGGTCAGTTGTCTATAAGCTGCACCGCAAAGTCTCGGGTTTTCTTCCCCTCCCCCAGCTGCTTAAACCTTAGCAGTGTAGGCAGAGGATTTCATGCGTGTTTCTGAAATTCATATCGTGATGTTATCTATTTGTTGAGAGGATGAGTTTAAAATGCTGGCAAAATGAATAATTTTATGCTCTTCACTTTATAAACCTGTAGGAGGTTGGCAACCTGGAATCTCAGAAGAGATAGATAAGCATTTCTGGAAATGGCCTGACATTACTGAAGTCTAGATTCCAAGATGCCTTTTGTGCAGGAGACAGCTCTGCCATGAAGAACAGCCCACCCGGAGCAACCCACCCATCCCTGCCTCTCTAGACTTACACCTGCTTCCTGGGCCTGTAGGGTGTCTGCTTTCTGTGTCCTGTTTCCACCATCTTGTACAGTGCCATGTCCATGCTGAACAGAAACAAGTGTCCACAGCTCCCCACCAGCACCATACTGTATAAGACATCCAGACAGAGCAGATCTTAGAGACGGCGCCAGTCTACCATTCAGTCTCTTCAGCAAGGGTCAACTGTGGTCTTATAGAAACAAGAATTGAGGGGCTGAGCAGCTGGACCCTGCAATTGACGGAGCAGCTTCCTGGAGACCCACGGCCAGCACTGCTTACAGTTTCTATGTCCTTTCCTCCATAGCCTTGCTTGTCAATGTGTGGTCCTCATACCAGCAGCACAGTCTAGCCCAGAAAACCAGCTAGGAATTCCAGACCTGGCCCTGGACCTACTAAACCAGACACTAACACCCCTCAAGTGTGACAGCCACACCACAAGGACTACCATTTAAATAATAGCTGGGGATGTGTCTCACTCAGTTAAGGTTTTGTCATGCCACCATGAGGAACTAAGTTTAACCCCCGGGACCTACGTAAAAGTTAGACACGGCAATACACATCTGTAACCAGGCCCTGGAAAGGCAGCAATGGGGACATCCCTGAAGCTGTCAATCATCCTGGTGGAAGCTTCAGTTTCAGAAAGACTCTGTTTAAAAAACTAAGATGGAGAGTGATCAAAGAAAACATCCAAGACCAATCACGGCCCCCGGTGCATACCCACACACATGCACAAACACAAATGTGTACACTCAGTTAAATAATTTATGTTTAGAAATGTCATGATGATAAAGATGTACAGATAAGCATATGGAGGAGGGATCTAGAGAGATGGCTTAGAGGATAAGTGTAGTGGGTAGCTGTTCCAGCTTTGACCTGGAAGTACTACCCCAGTGAGGCTTCTGGTAACTGCTACGCCTACCTATGACTCGTCTCTGGTGGGGGGCTGAGATGGGAGCCCTTAAGACCTGAGATTCGGATGTGCTGGCCCTCTTGGTTCCTCGTGATCCTGGATGCTGGATGGTAGGTTGAGCAGAGTTCTCCAGAGAACACTGCTGGACTGTACCCCACCTCTCCCAGATCCTGTTACCAACCCCTTTACCAGCTGTAAGTTACCTCAAAATAAACCTCCTTTTTAACCACATGGAGTTGCCTTGCTAATCCCCACACTAGGTAAGCACACTGACTCCTCTTCCAGAGGACCCAATTTCAATTCCCAACACCCATATGATGGCTAGAAATCTTTTCTCACTCCATTTCCAGGGTATCCAGTACCCTCTTTTGGCCTCCACAGGCACCAGGCACACGTGTGGTCCACAGACATAAATGCAGGCAAAACAGAAATGTTTTTAATTAAGAAAGAGAATGAATGAGTTATTACGTTCTTAAATAACTTCATCGGAGTCATTCAGGTAGTCTCCATTCTACACATGTGATGATTATAATTTGTTCAGCAAACTACGGCCCAGAGACAATTCACTTTACCCATTTCTAACCTTGCTGCTACTTTATGATCCCTCCTAGCTGGCCCCACCAACATGAACAAAGCAGCCATAAGGAATCTCAGAAATGCCATCTTGCTTCAGCATCAGCTACCAACCCCATGAAGTGCTGAGCCCTGCAAACAGAACCACAGGCACATGGGTACCAGGGGAGAGGGCTGTCAGCTGGTATCCATCCATAATTCAACAGTCCCATTATGGCTACAAACTCCATGCAGGGTATATGATACACAGCGATGACCTCTTCCTAAAGAAATTCACATGGGTGGGAAAAAGACACATAAATAAACACTATGTGAATAATACCCTTAAGATAAAGACTAGTGACCTTTTAGACATGGGCAACTATGCAGGATACTACCATCCACACACACTATGCTGCGACTGATCTCACATCATCATTCTCCTTTCCCTAAATTTTCACTGTCATCTTGGACTGACATTTGTTACTAAGAGGAGGCCATGTAACACTGGGTGAAATGTTTATTGGGTAGACTGTTTTTCTAATCCACTGATCAATCCTGGAGTACTTCTCTACTTCCTGTTAATAGATTGTGTATATGTGTATGTATGCTTGTCATGCTTGTACTTGTGTAGGAGCCAGAAGCTGATGTCATGTCATGTCTGTCTGTCTGTCTCTGTGTGTTTGGCTCTCTTCTCCATCTTATTGTTTACAGCAGGGTCATTCACTGAACCTAGAGCTCACCATTTAGGCCAGGCTAGCCAGCAAGGCCCTGGGACCTGCCTGTCTGTGACTTCAGCATCTGGATTACAGACATGCACTGTCATGCCTTGCTTTCATGTGGGTGCTTGCGATCCTAACTCAAGGGCTTTGTGCTTGCATAGCAAGTACACTGCCCCCTGGGTCATCATCTAAACTCCCTCTGTCCTGCCCTCCCACCTCCTTAATGGTTTCACACCAGCTATCTCTCTTATTCTGCACAATGTTGCAATGTGCCAAACCACAGTCTGCTAACTATCTTTTAAAACCCTCTCCATGCTTAGCTTTGGTTAAAAGATGCTCTCTGAGATGCACGGTGGCAACCCTGTAGTATTCCACATACATGGATTCTCCTAGCTGAGCCCAGACAAGACAATATTCCCCCCATCCTCATTTTGGTTTTGTGTGGGTACCCATGGTAGCCAATGCAATTTGGGCTTTAAAAAGCTAAGTAGATACATATGCATATACAGACATGCCCACACCAGGCAGCTCCCTGACAGTTAGCATTGGCATCTAAGACATGGGCTGCTCCATCAGCCTCAGCCTTGAGTGGCTTTGAAGAACAGACATTCTCTGCCCAACTCACACCACATCTGAACCTTAAGCATGAGACTAATTTGTTTTATACCACCCAGGTTTATGCTGATGACCACTTCAGTATCAGGTAGAGTCTGAATTCTTTAGGCTGCAACCCCAGAATCTCATGAGACACACAGAGGAACAGGAAGCCAGAGGAGATGTTAACATTTGAGTTGAATTTCTAGAAGCTAAAATACATAATCCAGGAGCAGATGCCCAGGGAACATCAGCAGACCAACACTTTAGCTCCCAACAAGAACGCCCAGCCACAGCTTCCCCCTGCCCCCCCCCCACCCGCTGAAGCATAATCAGGACTAAGTTATACAGCCAGACTCTTAATGCAACACTCTCTTCCCATCCCACATTGCTCAGAAGGGTGCTGGAGCCCACCCTTGAAGAGAGCTGGAGACCTTCAGTGCCTGGACCCTGACTTCCCACTCCACTTACTCAGACAAAATGTTTCTTCACTAAACTAAGTTGCACGGGGAAAATGCCTTTTAAATTATTTTGGCAGTTATAAACTGTTGGGAACCAGGATGGATACATACAATCTTTGGAAAGTGAAGGATTCTTACAGAACTATCCTAGAAAATTTATAAGCAGTCAAGCGTGTCTCTGTAGGCATTTAAAGATGAAATTGATGCTATAAAAGGCCAGATAGTCAAAAGCATTTACCAAAGAAAAAAGCCTTTGGCCAAAGATAATACAATTTATGAGGAAAATAATTCAAATATGAAAACTATCCAATTGTTATGGTTGGGGAATGAATTAAATGAGCTGAACGAGCAGCAGAGATGGCTACTAATAATAATCTGTAAGTAAGGAAAGATCATCTTCCACAAGCAAAGCGTGTCTCTGTGACGAAAACAGAAGGCTGTTGTTGAGTTTATTATAAGGTGACCAGCAAGTAAGTTTTGAAGCTAATGTGCTCAGATCATCCTCAAATACAGAACACACAGGGTGTGAAGACCAGGTAACTCCTATCCCTGGCCAGGAATGTATCCCAGACCCACCCAGTGCTTGGCTGCCAAGTAGTATGTTGAATGTCAGAAGTAAGAAAACACACTCTTTATTTCCCTGACCTGCCTCTTACAAATGCTATTGCCTTGACTACTCAGTACAAGAAGTGGCCTCTAGGATGATGTCACCAGCCACATGCCCATGACAAGACAAAGTCTCCCTCACATCCATGACAGGAGCAGCCGCTATGGGGAGCAGGCCTGGCACCTTTCTCTTCCTTCTCACTGCAAAAGAGTCATGGTGTGCTCACAGAATAGCAGTTCATACCTGGAATGGGACATGGTCAAGAGAATGAGGACCTCCTCCTATGATGTCACCTCCATGTTGTTGCTTGCTATAGGTAGGAACATTATTTTGTCCATTTCTAACACTACTATACTCTGGCATAACCTCAGTGGGCTTGGTGACACCTGGGTAGCAATGGGAACACACAGAGGAATCACTCCTCACCTTCTCCAGGCCTGGTGAGGGCAACAGTGGTGGTGATCTCGCAGTGAAGGTAACCTTCAAAGTGTATCTTGGCACTGGGTGGTGGCTGAGGGGCAACAGGAGACCTTCAGCAAGGTCCTGCTGGCCCCTATTTCTGGGTCTCCTTTTTGGGAAGTGTCTGAAGTAGGGTAAATCAGTCTGCACTGGCTTTCTCAACAGTCTGACTTTGGTAATTTCCTCTCTACTTAACTTGAAAAGGCGCCCCTTTAGAACTCCTCTAGTAACCCAAGAGAAACCACGGAACTACCTCACAGCTTCTTAGGGACCTATTCTACAGACAATAGCTACTTTAAGATATTCCCATAAACTTGGGTCTCTTTTATTTTAATACTGTTCAATATTTTGTGTGTGTGTGATATACACACATGTGCATATGCATATTTACATGTATCTGGGATCAGGTGCACATGTGTGTGTGCCTGAAGAGGCCTGAAGCTGACATAGAGTTTCCTTCTTCATCGCTCTGTTTTATTCGTTGATGGCGAGTCACTCACTGAACTTGGATATCAACAATTCTGGCTAGTCTAGCTACTCACCTTGCCATGGGGATCCACTGTCTCTGCCCTCCCTACAGGGATTACAGGCACCTGCCACCCTTGCTTGACTTTTCTAAACTCTGGTCCTCACACCTGTGTGGCAAGGGCATGATTCATGGAGCCATTTTCCTAGTCCCTTGTTAAGTACTTTTAATTAATGAAAATACAAACGTATGGGTACCTCAAGTCTACCCTGTGCCAGCAGGGAACCCAGTAGTAGCATGCAGCGTCTCCTATCCAGCCCTGATTAAGAATGAGGGATAAAGGCTCTGTGTGGAGCAGAGAGAGGGTACGGTGCTGGTAGGAGCAGCTGCAGGAAGCAAAGGACCACAGTCAAACTCTTTCCCAAGCAGTCACTGAGAAGATGCTTTCAGACTCATTGTGTGACCTTTACAACATCACTGCCGGGGAGAATGACCATGTTCTAAGTTGTAATATAGTATGCAGTCACAGTCCTTAGTTCTGAGAACTGTGGTTTCCCCACAGTACAACTAACTCTGCCACTCGAGGCTTTGGCACAGTGAGTAACTTTCTGTCAGTCTGAGTGGAACTGCCTACAACATGGGCTTACATTTGGCTTCTTATCCAGTGTTAAATGTATATTTTATTTTTAATATTTTAAAGATTGAAAACTTTATTTTTGCATGTGTGCAGGCATACATTTGTGTGCGCGCGTGTGTGTGTGTGTGTGTGTGTGTGTGTGTGTGTGTGTGCCTGCCACCTGTACGCAGGTGTCTGTGGAGGCCAGAAGAGAGGGTTAGATCTGCTGGAGTTGGAGTTATGGGAGCTTGGGAGCTGCCAGATGTGTATGCTGGGAACTCAACTTGGGTCCTCTGCAAGAGTAGCAAGTGTTTAATTGCTGAGCCATCTCTGTAGCCCCCAATATTCAAATTTGAAATCAGTGCAAGGTATCTTTAAATACAATAAGATAGTGTTAAAATTTTAATTAATTAGTGCACAAGGGCTAAACTGTGTATCTAGCCTTTTATCAAAGACACTATTACACTGTTTTGTTTGAGTTATGTAATGACAATATGTAAGGACATTTTTAATACTATTAATGATCTTTTAATAACACTCTGGGTTAATATTTTATTTGCCTAAGTCATATACAGGGTGATGTCCATCTTAGTAGATGGACTTAAACAAATTTGGCAACCATTTTTTGAAAAGCTCTTATATGTTAGATACATTCCTAAATGCAGACTAATGGCACAGACTTGGAAAGTTCAGTTTTGTGGAAAAGAAAAATAAACATCAAAAATGCCAATGGGAGATGTTGAGATGTCTCAGTTAATGAAGTGCTTCTACAGGTGTGAGGAGTGAGTTGGATCTCAAGCACTCACGGAAAAGTTGGGTGCAGCAGTGTGCATCTGAAACCTCAGGACTGGAAGAGGAATGACAGAGGGTACCCTGGAGCTCCATGACCTACTAACCTAGCAAAATTGGTGAGTTCTGGTTCAAGGAGACACAGTGGAGAGTGCCCAAGGGAGGTACTTGGCTTTGACCTCTGCCTTCCACACACCTGCACACACATGTGGTGTGAATAGACATATGAACACACACACACACACACACACACACACACACACACACACACACACATGGAACACACATAGAAAATGCTGGTAAGTATTATATCCATGAGATATACAAAGTGTTAAGGGAAGAATGACAGAGAGAGGGATTAGAAGGAGAAACAGTGGGGATGGATGCAGCATTCCAGCAGAGGCCAACACTTGAGAAATGGTATGAAGTGCACAGAATTTTCAATGGCTCAGAGACCCCCGCCTTCCACACAGCAGTGAGAACAAATCGCCTGCACTGGGTGGAGTGTATGGAGGTGCAGGGGTGGAACGCAGTAAGTGGCTTGTGTCTGTTCTACTGGGCAGCTTCTAACTCTGTAAAACAGAGTCAGTTATAATTGAGTACAAGTTTTCAACAAGGACCATACAAACAAAACATACTCCACAAACCCAACACTCTAGTCCATTAGATGTACTTAGTTACCATCAAGGATAGACTTTGTTCATTTTTTTTTAACTTAAAATGCATACCTCATCCAACAAACAAAATCCAGTTTCATGGAAACAATTTTGTCAAATGTTTGAGAGACTCTGGAAATCTGTTCTTTGATAGTTAGCTGACAGGAATTAGCACTGGGATTGTAACTGGGCTTCCCTCCAGTAAAACAAAACCTCCTGGAAGGGGATCCGCTGTCATAGCTTCCGCCTGACAACAGACGAGACAAAGTCTGTTCTGTCATGTAGAAGATCTAAAAATAGTGATTTCTCACGGTTTCCTGTAAATCCTTTGCAAACTTTCCAGTACCCCTTTAAAGAATTTTATCATAGATTCAAGCATGATGGTTTTCAAGAAAAAAAAAAGTAATAATACTAATGTTAGTAGTGAGCTTGCCTAGTAGGCAGGAAGCCCTAGGTTCCATCCCAAATGCCACATACACCAGGTGTGATGGTACATGCTAGTGCTCCTAGCACTTAAGAGGCTGAGGCAGGAGGATCAGATTTTAGTGTCATCCTAGGCTACATAGTAAGTTCAAGGGCTACATGAGAATGTGTCTCAAAAATACTACTAAATAATATATGAGCTAGATCCCTCTCCTTCCAGAGTTTTAAGATAACAAGTTTTGAAAAAATATGTTTGGTAACAAAGATGCATAAATGACAGTGTGGACCCTGCCCGGTGACAGCTGGGAATCAGGTACATGATGTGATGTGCATTGCCACTGAGTTCCTGAAACTGACCACACGCTTGAGTTCCCCAGCCTCAGCACAGCAGACATCCATCACCACTGCCCAGAGTTCCCAAACGCCTTTTCAGACTCAGATCTGCTCCCTCTGAGTTCTTAAGCTTTTCTGCCCTTATGCCCCTTCCTTAAACAAAGGTCCCCTGTGTCCAGGACCTCTTCTTGTTTGATCTCTAAAGAAGCCACTTTGGGGGTCAGTCTACTGACCAAATCTATTTGTATGTACATTATCTTTGTTCCTTACAGCATCATAAATTAGAATTTTAAAATCGGGATATTTCATGTAAACTCTCCGACATCTTGCTTAAATCTGAAAGGGAAGGAGGCTTGTGGAATGTGACTACAGAGGAGCAGCAAAGGCCCCAGGAGACAGGACATGTGTCTTCCACCCTGCCACTCTGAGCCCTCAAGCTGAGGCCAAATTTCAGTGGCATTTATCATCCTGGAATGGGTTCCTGTCATTCACCTATTCGGATCTTGAGTGCGCTGAGTTGGTGAGTCGTGAAATGTATGCAGTAACTCTCCCTAATCTCACTGGCTCCCACACTACACCTCCAGGTGCGTGATCGCCATGGTGATGGCTGCCTTGTTCAGTCACTCATTCTACATCCACTCACTGAGCACCAACTGCAGATTGTGAATTATACCAGGGCTCTAAGGACAAGCAGACGGGCAAGTCTATCATTCTCCACTGACTTCTGACCAGAAGGAATCCCCTCCCTGGAGGATGCTCCAACACTGTCACAAACAACACTGGTGTCACCTGAGACTCCTTCGGCCTAAAAATCCACTCCTCTTTTACTATACCCAGAGAGAAAAAAAGTGAGATTTCATAGTCCCCTTTTAGTTCTCTACTGGAATTATACACACACACACACACACACAGTTAGAAAATTATTATTGCTTTTCATCTGTTTCTTAAACGGGGCTTCACGTATTCCAGGAAGACCTCAAATTCACTAAGTAGCCACTGGAGCACTTTGAACTACTGATCATCCTGCCCCCACCTCCTAAGTGCTAGGGTTATAGGCATATGCCACCAAGTGTGGTTTATGTGATACTGGGATGCAACACAAGATTTTGTGAATACTAGCTAAGCATTCTACCAACCAAGTTATATTCCCATCCCCCAAATAGTTATTTAAAACTCTGTGTGTGTGTGTGTGTGTGTGTGTGTGTGTGTGTGTCTGTTTGTGTGTGTCCTATCTTTGAAATATGTTAAAACATAAATACCAAGTGGATAAAGAATTCCCAGTCATCTTTTGATTTTTAATAAACACAAGTAAGAGGGTGCTGCAGGCCTGCCCTGGGATACCACTAGTAAATTCCCTTCAGGATTTTTTCTCGTCTTCATAACTGTGGAGGGAGTACCGAGTAAAGCCGTTCTAGTCGGTGGCTGGCAGGGTTGACAGAGCTGAGGGCAGCAGATACTATCTACAGAGAGGAACAAGAATAGGAAAGCGAATCCAGAAAACATTATTGTCCAAGAAAGTCCCTTTTATGCCTCTTGTGCCTAAATTATCAGTCCAAGGTGTAGTCTAAATGTGAAGTCCTTCGCAGGACACCTGCCGTCCTTCTCAGCCCAGAACAACCGACCATCCCTTCCAGGTCATAGCAGATCTACTTTACTGGGATTAAGAAGGGTAATGTACCAGCTGTTAGGGCAATAGGAAGAGGCTTGGGGTCAAGGTGACATTTACTTATGGAAAATACAAAAGTATTTCTAAACCTTCCTTACAATTAACATAAGGCAACTTATTAATGCTGTCTGTTTAATTTAATTTTAAAGTTTTTTGTTTTTTTTTAAATTGAGACATGGTATCCTATAGCCCAAGATTGCCTTGAACTTATCGCATAGGTGGGGATGACACCCTAATCTCTTGGTTCTCCTATCTGCCCACACTCCACACCCCCAGGGCAAGCATTACAGGCATGTACCACCATGTCAGGTTCATGTGGCTGGGCATGAACCCAGAGCTTCCTGAATGCTATCAAGAACTCCACCAACCAAGCCACAGTCCTGTCCTAGGACTTCTCGTTAAGAGTAAAGGATGTGCAGGGACTGTGAGTCACTGCAGTGGTGAGCTGTACCATAGCAGCCAGTCACCGCTCACCCTAAGAAGCATGATGCTCCAGAGCTGGCAGGGTGGAAAATAAAGAGCCGAGCTGACTTAAGATGTTCACCTGTCTGTCCAAATCAATGACAAGGACTAGAAAGGAGGCTCAGTAACAGCTGTGATGATACTGGGTCCTCAGTGACTGCCCTGTCTGTCCCCTCTGCATGGGCGTCACAGACCAACTCCACAGAGGGAGGCTCCAGATCAGCCACACCCAGGATCACACACACACACACACACACACACACACACACACACACACACACACCAAAACAAAAACCCAGTGATAATGTGGATTTAGTCATGTTCACGCCAACCAGATGCCTGGCTGCTGGCAACAACATTGTCCACCCTCAAAGCAGCAGATCAGATAAATCTCTGGCAAATCTAACATCCCCAAGATCCTTGTACCTCTAGGGCTCAGAAGCAGCAAGCTGTGGAGACAGATTCACTGTGGTTGCTTCATCAATATCTGAGCAAGAAAAACTTGAGGTTTTATTTAGGAAGGAACAACAAATTTGCCTCACTTTACATGTTGCTGAAGTGGGGAGCACTCAAAGAAAGAACAGAACGGACATCCTATAAACCTCACCCTCACATCCATCTCTTTCCTGTTTCTATCAATCAGGAGCCCCTGAATGCAGCACACTAGGACTCAGGACCGGAGCTGGGAGCCACACAGACCCAAGAGTCAGGCTCTGTTCTGACCCTGCTCTGTGACTTCAAACCTGCTGCTTACATATGAAGATGAAGACATGAGATGGGTATGTCAAAAATCAACAGTGAAGACTCAGAGACAGCACCCAGGTTTACAAGCTTACACAAAATGTGGCTTTGTTTACAGGACACTCCAAATAGAAGTCATGAATCAGGGTGACTGCAGACCAGCAATTGCCAGCGGGAAGCAGAGGGACTGATTCCAAAGGGGCTTGAACAGTTTTACGGTAAGATGGTTAGAGCATTCTGTCTTGAAGGGAGTGGGTAAAAAAACTCATTAAGGGATATAGTTAAAATCTGTGTGTTTTATTATATGTAAATTATATTTCAATTAAAAAAATAAAGAGACTGAGAAAAATAACAATAAAATATTTTAATGAGGTGTAATTTAATAGTCAATAAAGAATATGATTTTATAATTCAATTAAGTAAGTACTGATTGATAGTTCCTTCATAACAGCACAGTAATTTCTACTAAATTAGATTTTTTTCCCAATGAAATGTCAATTGTTAAAAATATGAAATACATGAAAAAGTGAAAAAAAAGTCTCAAATTCACCACCTGATACAAACACTTCTAGTGTTTTGCTTGTTTGACTTTCTAGATATTTTTCTACATGTAGATTTTGTTTGGAATTCTTCTGCTAATTTGAACATACAGAGGGAAACACTAAGAATTAATTTAATAGATAAAGAATTAAAGCCTGAATTCCTAATTAATTTATAAGTTACAGCTACTAGACATTGATTAGAAGTAAGTATGTTCTGGGTATGTCACATGACTTTGAGTCTAAGAAGCAGGAAAAGTGTGCACTATGAACACTCTTGGGCTGATGGTGGATGTGTACACACAGGTGCACATGCATGTTTGAAACAATTGCTAGGTCTGAAAATGGAGACTTTTGTTTCCTTCAGTTTGCTCTGAGTAAGATTGGAAGCAAACTTTCATTTTTCATAATAATGTCCAAATTTCTAACCAGATGTATGTATGTATTTTAACTATAAATACACCAATACATACATATATGAAGTGTATAGATTACTGATCAATTTGAAATAAAGACCTAAATGGACATATTTTGTCCTCTAAGGGAATATTGTAAAAGGAGAAATCCAAGGGGTCACTTTGGCTCTTAGAGCTGAGAAAACTTTACACTGGAGATGTTAAGACACCTGCCTGGGGTCACAAAGCTAGCCAGAACATAACTGAGTCTGTATGATCTAAATCTGCCCTCCATCTACACACACTTACCATAAGGTACAAGTAATTAAATGCTACAATTAAGTGTGCAAGCCATAAATTTATGAATGTAACATTCAACACTAAAGGGTCTAATTTTAATAACACACAAGTTACTTTAAAATTAAGCCAACAAATCAAAGGGACTATTTATACCTACCACAGTTTCCCATTGTCCTGGTGTAATAAAGAACTATCCACACTTAACGTAGCCACTCTAATGGAAATTAATGTACACACTTTCTTTTGTGGGCTTTGAGAATTCTGGAATAAAGTGGTGCACTATATTCGTCTAAGCTGCATTTCTTCTCACCATACAAGACCCTCAGTCCATCAGAACCATGATCATTAGAGCACTCAATGCATTGCTCTCTGAAAGCAAGCAGATCTCTCTGTGTGCCTGCCGCCTGTTGACACTGTTCCACTGGCTTAAAGCATTTCAATTATTTCTCTATGAAGTGGTTTTCCTACAAGTAAGTTTATAAGAATGGAGAGCATGACCCATTATCCAACCTAATTAAGGACCAGTAATGAAGACTCTCTTAGGAGTTCTCCATCAGAGAACAGCTCATGGTTCTACCAGAAGGAAAAGTATGCTATCTTTTTTCTTTTACTAGAAATCAATTTGAGCCCCTAAATCATGGTGAAGTCTAGAGAAGAAATGGCTATGCGCCTGAAAACAGAATGCTGTCCAAAACCAGCAAGGGCTCTGCCCAGTTTCTCCTCCAAACCAACACAATCGGTGTAGAGATAATACCCATATTTAACACCAAAGCAATTAATGAGCTTTCAGAAGTGTCAAAGCCTTGAAGGACTCACATTCTTAGCACAAAAGTCTTGCTTCTAACCAACAGCTTTTTAGTTTTGCTAGGTTGACACAAAAGGAGAGACAGATCTTGAGGGCAGACATCAGAAGGAGCCCCCTGAAGCTATTCTTCTTAAAACTTTTAAAATTTACATTTATACATATATTTATGTGTTTGCGTGCATGCATGTATGTATGTATGCATCTGTGTGTATGAGTGTGTGTGTGTGTGTGTGTGTGTGTGTGTGTGTGTGTGTTTATATGTATAAAAGAGAGACCATGCCCAGGCACACATCAAGGTACAAGTCAGAGGACAATACTTACTTACAGGAGTTAGTTCTCTCCTTCACCAATTGGGTCTCTGAGATTAAATTCAGATCACCAGGCTTGACAGAAAATGTCTGAGTCCACTAATTCATCTCTCTGCCTCAGGATCATCTTTTTTTTTTTTTTAAAGCATATTGTTGACATTAACAATGAGTTCACAAAGCTATAACTGCTGATCCTCAGACAATCAAGGGTATGCAACATGAAAGGCTGAGGCCAAAACCAGCACAGGAAGGAAGACATATAGACCAAAGTAGAGGTAAGACACCACCATATGCTCACCAAGATGGCTAACATCAACCAAGTTAAAGAAGACACCAAGTGTCAGCACATGTCGAGAAAAGTCCCTCTGCACACCTCGGTGGGAATGTAAGCTATGCAGCCATTATGGAAAGCAGAGGGCAGTTCTTCAAAAACAACAGTCAGACGACTATGTGGCCCAGCCATCCTATTCCTGGCTATGACTTAGAGAAACTGAATCAGAGTATGAAAGAGACATCATCACCACAGCCGTGTTCACCACAACAGGAGTGACTGAGTACCCACTGTCAGAGAGGACAAAGAGAATGTGGTGTGTGCACGATGGGATGCTAGCCAGGCTCTTCAACAGGAGGAAATCTAGTGGCATGTGTGAAGATGGGAGACATGGACGTTAAGGAGCAATGTGCTAGGTGAAATAACCCAGCCACAGAGGACAGCATTGCAGGACTCTGCCAAGAGGTGAAGCAACCATGGCCCAGCTCACAGGGCAGGGGTGACTAGAACAGACAGAGGCAGGGTGAGGCGGGGATAGGGGGTAGGCGAGCACCAGGCATACAGGCTCAGCTGTGCAAGGTGAGCGCATGTCCTAGACACCTGCCGCTGTGACTGCAGCTACACTCAACAGGCCTGTGCACTGAAAAGTTGTCAAAGAAAGAGATCTCTGTGATATTTCCTTACCACGGTATAAGAAAAAAATAGTTGCACAAAGTAGAAATGGGGCAAGGGAGAAAGTAGAAGGAAAAACCCTAAGCAACTCAGATGAGTCAGTACTGTGAGATGGCAGAGGAATGGGTATCCTAAGAAAGAGGTGCCCGGAAAGAAAACAGGTGAAAATAGGAGGGTCAATACCACAGACCCAGGAGGGGAACTGGCAAACACTGTCAAGGGGATAAGAGACAAAGACACAGACACCACCGAAGAAATAACAGCGAGGGAAAATAAATCCCGGAACACAAACTTTAGAGGAGTCCATTAAGATCAAACTCATGGCTGGGCATGCAGCTCAATGGCACAGGCCTCGCCTAGCACAAGGGAGCCTCCATTCAACCACTGCCCTGCAAACCACTCACCCACCAATGGCCTCTTTTACTCACCAAGACCGCCAGCGATGCTATCATAACAGCTATAGGGAAAAAGCACAACAAAACAAAACAAAAAAACAACAAAACCACAGGCTTGGAGCCAAGAGACTCTCTACTGGTGATGTAAGCTTGGCTGGTTCCCAAAATTCTTAGAGTGCAGGTTGTTAAACTGTGAGGAGGAGCAGG
The DNA here is from genome assembly GCF_903995425.1 of Onychomys torridus. Lineage (NCBI taxonomy): Eukaryota > Metazoa > Chordata > Mammalia > Rodentia > Cricetidae > Onychomys > Onychomys torridus. The sequence goes on from NC_050464.1 coordinate 10,092,780, forward strand.
TGAAGAGACTAGGACACCCCAGGAGTTAATGACGTTCTGATAATCATCCCTCTGAATACAGTTCCAAGTCAGAAACAATCTGTGGTCATGTGACTGCTCAACACAAGAACCACAAAGGGAACAAGATTACACTTCCTTCCTCCAGCTCTCCTTGGCCCCTCCTAGGCTCTGGTTTAGCATCACCCACAATTCCCAAGAAGCCATGGAGATTAAGACATAAAAATCTTTCCTAGAGGGGCTGGAGAGATGGCCTAGAGGTTAAGAGCACCAACTGCTCTTCCAGAGGTCCTGAGTTCAATTCCCAGCAACTACATGGTGGCTCACAACCATGTGTAATAAGATCTGGTGCCCTCTTCTGGCCTGCAGTCATACATGCTGTATACATAATAAATAAATAAATCTTGAGAGAGAGAGAGAGAGAGAGAGAGAGAGAGAGAGAGAGAGAGTGTCTACCTAAGGGGGAGGGAAAAACTTACAGATAAGCAAAGGAACATAACACCCAATGATGCCAAGGTTAAAAACTGTCACCCTGAAACATCAGAAAACATGCCAAACTACATTAGGTTACAGAACCACAAGAAAGTAAGAGGGGGAAGAACATCTTCACTCAAAGTTTCTACCAAAATGGCTACAATGAAAAGAGCTCAGTCCTTGAATTTGTGATTCAGTTACCTGGAAAACTAATTTATGATCAGTTACCTGGAAAATTCCATTGGATTCTGGGAAATGACCAGATAAATGGCGTGTTACTAGATGTGCTGCGTTAGCACAAATAAATGAATCACGTATTAGACAAAGGCCTGCTTAATTTCTGGAGATCGTATTCAGGAGAGCTGCAAGCTTTCAACCGTGAGCTGCACACACAGGTCAGCATTCTCACGTGAAACATCTAGGGTCAGATGCTCGCTCTTTCCTTCCTGTTTTAAATTTGTGTTTTGGAAGATTTGCATAGACTATCCTTGCAGAGCATCCCTAATCCGAATATCTTCAGATCAAGAAAGTCCAACCATAGGACAGATGGCTCAGTGCCCTTGCAGAGGGACCATGGTTCAATTCCTAGCACCTACATGGTAGCTCACAACTGCCTATAACTTGAGTTCCAGAAGATCCCATGCCTTCTGGCTTCTTCCACATGCACCAGGCATGTACATAGTGCACATATTTGCGTACAGGCATTCACTCACACATACATCAAACAAAGGTTGATAAATCTTTAACAAGAATGTCCAACCTGTGTATTTCAAATATTAATTCCAGTGATTTATAATGTTCAGTTATATATCTCAAGAACATCCAAAAATGTCCTTTGGCAAGAATAAATTTGTCCATGTGACTCTTACAAATTGCTACTATGTAAGTGGGAAGAACCAAAAATAAACAACAGAAGTCATTGCATTTCTATAGCAATGAGGGAGAATATAGCATGGGTGACACCAAACAATGAAACATTAACATCACTTTCTGAGACACACTTGGAGGCACAAACACAATGACTTTACACACATTATGTTCTCATACCTGACATTACTTTTTAGCTAGACTTAGTTTATGGCTTTGAAAATGTAGGTCTCCATGAACAAACTAAAGGAGGTATTAACTGGTAAAAATGTCCTAAACTCAGGGTTTTTGTTTGTTTGTTTTCTAAGTTTTAGGAAACAGTGAATTTACACTCAATTAAACAGTCTAAATGTCTACTATAAAAGCTAAATTCCTAGAGCTGCTCTAACCAGTGTAGTGTTTGCTACAGAAGGATGAGGCCCCGAGTTCAATGGCCAGACTTGATGAAGCCTTGGGTGTGCTGGTCTCTGTTTTTAACCCCGGTGCTGTGGGTCCTTGGGAAGGCCAGCCAGTCAAACCTACCTAGCGAATGAAGGCCTTGTTTCAAACGATCAAGATGGACAGCTCCTCCTGAATACTGACACCCATGGTTGACCTCTGGCCTCCACATGCATCTGCACGCGCATGCGCGCGCGCACACACACACACACACACACACACACACACACACACATACACACATGCCTACATTTCCATCACATTTCTCAATATCCTTAAAAAGTCAAAATATAATTTTCAACTCAAAGCTAAGAGTACAGAGAGTTTTCATAGTAATCACTAATCTGAGGCACTGGTTAAGATCAGGCCCTGGGGGCTTGAAATGACGCAACTAAAAATGTAGACTGATGCAGTGATTAACCTTTAGCCTCAACTGCAAACACTGTACGGCTGTCAGTGCATCACTCAGACGATGGGGAATAGACCTGATATCCAGAGCAAAGTCCACGTCAGTCAAAGCACAGACCAAATGAATGAGGCATTTGCTGCAACATGAAGCAGTTATTTTGGTAAAGCGCTCAAAAACACAATTATAAATATCACTTGCATTATTTCAAATCCATGAAAATTCATCACAGATGATCAACAATTCAATAAAGACTTTTCATTGCAAAACATAATCTAAGAATACTGAGGTCTGGCCTTCTGGAGGTAGTCTATTCTGTTTTTTATAGAGAGACACAGGAAGGTGAATTATCAGTTCTCAAAAAACATGCCATCATACATATTGGTTCAGAGACATAATTTCAAAGATGCCCTCAGAGCTCCTCATGAGGGAAATGCATGCTGATGCTCCATGTATGAATTTAGCCATCTTAGTGACATTTTTCTGTCTTATTCATTCACATACTGTGACTTGATATTGAAGATAATTTTGAAATGCGTGGTTTATTTTATATGCCCAGATTTTGAAAGCATTTCTTTGTTAATATTATAAACAACAGATACAGTTTTCTTTCTATTGTTGACTCTATTCACATAATTTTTCTTTATAAAATATGATTTTCTTTATCTTTTCTAACTTTTTTTTTGTTAGACCTTTCCCTACTGGTCATCAGTAAATATCTTCTATAAACTAATAATGTCAATTTTTTTCTAGTAATATTGAAAGCATAAAGGTCTGCACTCATTAGCCAATAAGACAGTAGAAAAAACATTCAAGCAGAATGGTGGTGTTCTAGTTGCCTAAAACTATGTAGCTTGTTGTTAAATGGATACATATAAATTCCTGCTTTTTGGAGTTGATATAATGAGTACCACCTATTTACACCTCCTTCCAGTGAAATCAGGCCAGCCCAGATATTATTATAAATGACAACTGATTTTTTTTCTCAGACTTTGTATATCAATGATGTGAAGATCATTACCTATGGCTAGTTACAGACCCCTCTCCTCATTTAAAACATTCAGAAAATTTGAAGAAATGGCCTAAAATAATTTGCATTAGTTTCCTATTGCAGCTACAATAAATTACCATAAATCCAGTGGCTCAAAACACCACAAATTTATTATCTCACTGTTATGAAGGCCAGATGCATGAAGTGGCTAAAACAAAGGTCAGAGTATCGCTTTATCTCTTTGGGAAGCTATTGCTTGTTTGTTTTTTTGTCATTCCCATTCACAAATGCCCCTTTCCTCCCTTGATCTGGTTTGGATATGGTTTGAGTATAACCCACATGTTCATGTGGTAGGAGTTAGGTCTCCAGCATAGTGATGTAAGAGGTGGGACTTAGTGGGGGTCATTAGGTCACCAGAGGAGCTGCCTTTAGGAGACATTAATATGCATATGTAAGACCTTATTAGCTCTTGGGGGAGGGTTGTTATAAAAAAAAGAAGGCTGCTGGGCAGTGGTGGCGCACACCTTTAATTCCAGCACTTGGGTGGGAGGCAGATGCAGGAGGATCTCTGTGAGTTGTAGCCCAGCTTGGGCTACCAAGTGAGTTCCAGGAAAGGTGCAAAGCTACACAGAGAAACCCTGTCTCGAAAAACAAAACAAAACAAAAAAAGAAGGCTGGCCCCCAGTACTTTCTAACTTCCTATTTCATCCTGTGACCTCTCAATGTATCTCCGCCATCAGGCCATCATGACATAACACAGTCAGAGGCCCTCACCAAAGCTCACATCAGACTGTTTAGACTGCCATCCTCCAAACTATGAACTAAACAAAATTTTGTATGATGTATGTAAGTTCAGCATTTTGGGGCGGCCACAGAAAGATGACTGATACATGCATCTTCAAAGCCAGCCTCCTGGGCCAGTGAGATGGCTCAGTGGGTCAAGGCATCTACAACCATGCCTCATTCCCTGGGTTTGGCTCCTGGGACCCAGGTGCTGGAAGGAGAGAATCAACTCCTGTGCCTGCAAGTTGTTCTCTGACCTCACACAAGCACAGTGGTGTGGTCATACAACAAGTAAATAAAGTGTTATACATTTTAAAAAGTCAGTTTCCTTTCTATAAGCACCTTTTTGACATTTAGTGCCTCCCCCCGCCCCTCACCCCAAAGAATTGCAGAAAAATCTCCCATCCACAACTTAATCCAATATACAAAGTCTCTTTCTTGGTATAAGTTAATATAGTCACAGCTTCCAGGGAACAAGACAGTGATTTGGCAGCTGGGGGTGGAGGGGTGTGTCATTATCCTGCTTATCGACCCTTCTACTCAAAAGCTCTTTTTCTTTTCTTTTCTTTTCTTTTCTTTTCTTTTCTTTTCTTTTCTTTTCTTTTCTGTTCTGTTCTGTTCTGTTCTGTTCTTTTCTTTCCTTCTTTTCTTCTTTCTTTCCTTCCTTCCTTCCTTCCTTTCATGGTTTTTTAAGTCTGAGTTCCTCTGTGTCGCTTTGGATGCTGTCCTGGATCTCACTTTGTAGACTAGGCTGGTCTCAAACTCACAGAGATCGACCTCCCTCTGCCTCCCGAGTGCTGGGATTCAGGGCATGTGCCACCACATCTGGCTAGAAGCTTCTTGCTCGCCCATTTCTTATGCTGAGGAAGAGTCACATTGATGGGCACTATCATTTACACACCATCACAACTTGAGTCACTACTCCAAGTGCGCAGAGATGACCCATCCATCATGCTGACCTCAGTCTGTGCTGTCACCATTTCTGATGAGCGTGTCCTCCATCTCATTGTGGTCCCCTCCCTCTGGACTACACTCTAGAGACACTGACAAATCTCAGTCTCAACTGTCACGGTACTCTCCCAGGCTCACTCATTCTTGGCACGCAGGGCCACTGTGCGTTACAACTAGAGCCACGCTGAGAGGCAGTTCTGCTGATACACCACCCACCGGCAACTCCTCCAAGGAGTACTGCTTTCCCTTTTTGTAGCAGATGGAATTTGCCAGCCAGGAGCGGGGCACCTGGTGTGTTCATCGCTGATAAGTGATCGTCAGATCACAGGCTTTCATTTTCATTTTTCTTTCTTTCTTTCTTTTTAATGTCTGTTTATAACACACACACACACACATACAAACACACACACACACACACACACACACACACACACACACACACACACACTTACTTCAAAACCATGGAGCTTCCAGTTGAATATCCCATATTCCTTCTTAATCTTCTCTCTTTTTTTTTTATCTCTTCCCTTATCTGCCCACTGATAGACGTACTTCCTTTTATTCTCAATATATTGACTTCTTTGCTCAATCCCTTGTACATAACCACTTTACCAATTATACTGGCTGCCCCGCCCCCAGGCTCTCTGCCCTGGTTGGTGGGCCCTCTTCAGCCCCTGCACCTGCCATGGCCCCCAAAGGAAGGGAAGGGGGGAAGACAAGGAAGAACCCTTTAAAAAAGCCTCTAAAGCCTGAGACTTCTGATTCTTGGTAAGTCACACCACACTTCACGCCACTACTCAGACCACAAGCCTTTGGTTTGCTCTGCTCACTCAAATTTCAGATTGAATCTAGCCTCAAGTCCTGTCTGCTCTAACCTGAGTCCCACTACCTCTCGCCAGTCCAGGGTGGTCCCTGCAGCTCTGGCCATCTTTATTACTCACAGACTGTTAAATGAATCTGCTCAATTCTATCACACGGCCCTATTGTCTATTCACAGACAGTGTCTAAAATGATTTTTTAAAAATCTCTGAAGGCCAACAAGCTCATAGTGCTACCCTCCCCCAAATCCTCCATGGTAGGTAAAACCCGTACTCTTCCATGATCAGTAAGGCTCTGTGTAACCCTCATGCCCACTTCAGGGCCCAGCTCCTCCCACTCCACTCAGGAGTCCTGACCTTGCTACTGTCTCCAGATTCCCCAAGTCACTCCAGGCTCAGAGCCTCTAGACTGCTGCTGCCTTTCCTAAGCTGCCCCTCACGCTATCTTCTCCAGACCTTGCTTGACCCTACCCCAGGCCTTCAAAGCCACCTTCACACCAGTTTGCTCTTTTCACAGTGGTGCTCTTGCGTGGGCTTCACTTCCTGGCTCCTGCTCTGCCTCCCACATTAGGTTATCATTGTTACAGGGGCTCCTTAGGCATTCCTGTTATTCACATCAGTCTGTGCATTCAGTAGGTATTGGCTACACTGACACACTAACAGAATGTCTAACAAAGCACCATGCAAAGGAGCCATGAACATATGTAGATGTGGAGTCACTGAAACCACCCGGCACCAGCAATGCCACAGGCAGACCAGCAACCAGAAGCACACCTGTAGAAGAATTTTTATCACTACAGAACTCTGAGAGTTAACGTGGGTTTACTGCAAGTTCCCTGACAGCCTACTGTCTGCACATTACAAAAGGGAAACAGAGAAAGTCCCGGGAAAAAGATTCCCGGGCTGCCCAAATGACAAATATCTTCAGAACGACAGAAAGCTGTATCCAGAAGACATATAGTGGGTTCAAAAATGCATACTCTGGCAGTTTGCATATGTATTCAGAATAAGAACAGATCGAATAAAAGACCATACACAGCTCTATGCAGTGTGAAAAAAAAAGAATAAGAAACAGAACCGGTGCACAAATGAGGCAGATTGATGGCATGAAGGAAAACTTGACAAAAATAAATGGGACTGCAGGAAACAATCATGATGGCGAAAGAGAGAAATGAAAGCAACCGTTTCATCCAGCGTTCCCAAGCAGTGATGGAGCAAGGCATGACTGCTGGAAATGAAATTCCACCCAGAAGATATGAGGACCTGTGTGAGCAACACACACATACACACACACACACACACACACGCACACGCACACGCACACACACACACACACACACACACACACGGAACACTCACATTACTATATGTGAACTCACATACAGGAAAGGGCGGGGTGATCAAACTTCTATCTAAAATACAACCCAAATCCTATAAATATTAAAGTGTGAATCATTTGAGTACAGGGCTATCTAGGATCTCTATGCTCATTCTATTAGTCTTTTAGCAAAATTTTGTAGTTAGGTGACAAAATTACATAATCCAAATTCTTTTTAATGAGAGATTTAAAAAAAAAAAAAAAAACTGGCCAGAGAATTGAGAGTTGAGGAATACCAGTGAAGAAATCTTTTACAGAGCCACAAAGATAGGAAATAACAGGCCCCTTGGGAGAAGTCATTCAAGATCAACTCTAACTATGGCTTCCAAGTCGAAGTCACCTGTCTAAACTCATTCCTTTACTACAGAGTTCCAACTAAGAGAACAGGGGCTTGCAGGAATTATCTTGACCCAGTGCCTGGCAGAGGCCTCTGTGGTCAGGAAGTGTTAAATGTGGCAGTCACAGTACATTTTCCAGGGTTTGGCAGAAGCAGGTGTTACTGGGTCCAGGTCTGCTCTCTAAGCTGCCAGATATGCTTTCTGACTGCTAGAGAATAAGTCCACTGGCCATCAGCCCCGAGAAGCCTAGACGAGGGGGAAGTAGAGTAAGCCCCTGCCCCGGGCCCTACCCCAGCTTCAAGCAAATGAACCACCCAATGTCTGTTACAGAGAAAACAGGCAATAATCTACAGTTCCTGGAATACCCTCTTGCTGCCCTGAGACCACTTAGAGGTGAGAGCCACCCATTTTGGCTTGCAGAGATAATTCTGGTAATTCCTTTCCTGTGTGTGTGTGTGGTGGTGGTGGTGGGGGGGGGGGGGTTGGAGGACTATTTCTGCACCCAGAAAGCTGCCTTCTGGAGGAAAACAGACACCACCACCACACCACCACCACCCTGAGTGGTCTACACTCTACATTCATGCTCACACATGTACTTCTTGCTGCCTGGTCACATGTTGGTCCCTCTGCTGTCCTGAAGACTACTCCACGCTCCTTTCCTCAAATCACACATGGCTCCCTCTTCCTCATTTTCTGTTGATGGCCTTGCTACTGTTGCTCTGAGGAAATAAACAGGCTCAGGAGAGCCCTGGGCAAATGCACTCCTTCCTCACTACCTCACTGTGATCTCAGGACCTGCATTTTCTGTCTTCCCTCCTCCCAAAGCAGGAAGCCTGCTGCACTCCTCCAAGTCCAGAGCCTCCGGTGGAACCTAGGTCAGCATCACTCCGCCATCCTCCCCTCTCACTGCCATCAACCTTGCCCTCTCTCCCGCTCTCCCCTTTGGCCTCAAACATTCTCCTGCTGGATTTCTGAGGGCTGCTCTTCTTCCAGCTCTCATCATTTTCTCCACTTTGGATTTCAGCTGCTGCAATTCATCAAGGAAGCATCACGGGACACCAGTGGCAGGGCACGGGGCTCTGACCTAGGCCCATCATGTGCTCATCACCAGAACTCCACACAACTGCCCTCCGTTGTCCCCTTGTTTCAGGACACCCCACCTCTGCAACTCTGGAACTCCTCTTGTTCCGCTCACCACCCAGAGTTCTTTCAAAAGATTCCTTTTCTTTTCCATCTGTTCACTCCCCTGGGGATTTCATCCATGGGTGTGGGCTTAAACCTCCTATGAGAATGTGGTTTTCGAATGTGGACCTCTACCTGGCAACCTCCAGGGGCGTACACAACAGCCTCATCCGTCTTCCAGCAGATGTCCCAAAGAGACAAGCTGAAAGCTAAGCTCCCAGCAAGCCCCCTCATACCTGCTACTCTCAGTTACGCCGTCTCGGCATACGGAAATACAGCTCCCAGGTCAGACTACAGCATTGCCTTGGACTCTATTTGTATCCTTTCTTTCTCTGTGTGTGCACACACCACAGTGGCAAGAAGTAGTGACACTCCTGGAGCCTGAGTTACAAAAGGTTCTGAACGAAGGTCCTTTGCAAGAGCGCTATCTGCTTTTAACTTCCATGTTATCCGTCCAGACTCCCATTCACTTACAGGCAATGTGTGTACATGTGTATGCATGCTCTTTCTGTCTCCCTTGCCTTCATCTGTCCAAACATCCACTAACACAACCCTTCAAAGACATCCCAAATTCTACAGTTCCAGCTATCTCCCTTGGGATCGCCTGATCCAATTATCTCGTTGTCTTCTGTTTATAAATTTATCATTTAAATTGCCTCCTAATTGATCTCCCCATTTCCATTCTTCATCCCATCACAATGTTCTCAACACAGCAACCAGAGTCACTTTGTTAAGACGTAAGTAGAGTCATGTCATTCTGCAATGACTCAGAATCCCCTCGTGGTTTGCCATCACATCAGCTAATGCTCTGGAAGGGCCCTACACAATCTGTTGTCCCTGACCTCACCTCTCACGTCTCAAGCAATTAATGCTGCTGCTTCTTCTTTCTGGAAAGGTCTCCTCCCATATATCCACTTAAGTCTGCTTTCTTCGGGCAGCTCTTCCTGTAATTGCCATCTTCTCGAGAGCTGCTTATTCAATGAATGAGTCAATCAACATGGTCAGTGCAGCTGACATGGTGACATGTCACAGGCCAGGCACTGCAGGGCTCTAATCTCTGGGATGGAATTGGGGGCCGGAACCAGAACCCAGACTCAACAGCATCAGCAGAGGACAGGGGTCACGGTCATGATCAAAATGACACTTCTGGCATGGGAGTAGATAGGAAGCCAAGCACACAACCAGAGACTGCTTGAGACTGAAATTACAGTGCACTTACATTAAAAGTTCTCACCCCGATTACATAAGACTGTATTAGTGTTCAGGGTAGAACCCCCAACTGGTGCCAGGCTGACACTGTCTGTTACTGATCCCAAGGGGAAAGAAGGAAAGGTAGGTAGGTAGGAAGGAAGGGAGAGAAAGGAAGGAAGGAAGGGAGGGAGGGAGGGAGGGAGAGAGAAAGGAAGCAAGCAAAATCTTAAAAATAACACTTCAGGGGCAGGTGAGATGGCTCAGTGGATAAAGGAGCTTGCCACCACACCTGACAACCTGAGTTTGATCCCTGGGAACCACATGGTACAAGAAAGAAACTGTCTCCTCCAAGTTGTCCTTTAGCCATTACACACACACAGCCACAATACATACATACATACACACATATACACATACATACGTATGATAAACAAAAACGAATTTTGTAAAAGAAAAGAAAACTCAGGGCTGGAGGGATGGCTCGGAAGTTAAGTGCACTGGCTGCTCTTCCAGAGGTCCTGAGTTCAATTCCCAGCAACCACATGGTGGCTCACAACCATCTGTAATGAGATCTGGCGCCTTCTTCTGGCCTGCAGGCACACATGCTGTATACATAATAAATAAATAAATAAATCTTTAAAAAAAAAAGAAAGAAAGAAAGAAAGAAAAGAAATCTCACTGCACTTTGACTTTACTGGGACAACTAAGTGATTTTGTTGTACTAATCAGGATCCACGTTACATTGGTTATATGGGTCAGGGTCCATGCTGGTTTGAGTCCCACATGACATGAGCACTAGCCTAGTCAAGATTGGACAGATCACAGTTTATCTATAGTGGGATTCACTTAATGAAGGGAAGCTCATGCTTCCTCACTGCTACATGGCCAAATGCTTCAGTGGGCACATACAGACACCATATATGGACACATATAAGCACTGGGTATAAAGGTATTTCCCCCTCTAAACATGTAGAAAATGATACGATTCACTCTTCTTCCTCAACCCATATGTCTATTAGATTTATTCGTCAAAACATACAGCCATAGCCAATCACAATTTGAAAATTTCCCAGGTTTTCCTTTTTCAGCTGGTAACACTGACAGGCATGGTTCCTCCTGGTGACTGTGTCTACCATTCTCCTACAAACTGGCAATCTAGACTCTGGTACAGAGTCTATTAGACTCTGCCCACAGAGCTTCCTGGCTGGCTAAGTTGCTGGTAAAATCATAGTCTCCTGTTGTCCTGTGAAATCACGGGAGTCCTCCCATCCTCACACCATCACTATCCATCTACTCTGACCATCTTCTCTACTTACTGCATGTCTACAAGGCTGGGTACTAAATCTGAAGCTGCTAGTACCAACATCTGACACAGTTCCTGGTTCATAATACTTGCTCAATAAACACTGATGGTGCAGGGAAGAGTAGATGAGCTTGTCATCTGTATGGGAACTACAAGTAAAAGAAAATGTGGAGGTCTTCAGCTGGCAGAAAAGATACACATTTCCCAAATAAGAAAGGGCAATGCTGTGTTATAACTCTCCATGTGGTACAGGCAAATGACTTTTGTTGTAGAAATTTGTATGCCCATCATTAGACAAAGCTGGTGAAGCTGAAATGGGTTTGCACAAAGGAATCTACTACAGTAAACAAAAATATTACATCCGACCATTCATAACAATGACAAGCATAACAGGACATTTCTCTGCACTGTGTCTGAAGTGGCACACATGTGAACATTCATTGGCTTCCTATATAGACATGGCAGAGAGGGAAGGGGAAGGATTTGGAGGCAAAAGCATCATTATTCCTGGTGAAGACCTGACGCTTGCCCAAGCTAAAGGGTCCTACTTTTTCTGGTTTTAATTTCTTGATAAAAAATAAAGATTAAAAAGTGGTATGCTTCAATTGTAACTTGACCAGGTTGCTTATGGATGCTATAGTTCCTTTATATTGAAATGTTCTGCTTTCTCTCTCTCCTTGTGAGGCTGGGAGTCCCAGGCGGCCCCTTTCTGCACTCATTCTCTACTCCTGTGCCCATGGAGGACCCGAAAACCCTGGGACAGAAGCACACTGCTGCATTCTATGGAGAAAGAGCAGCAAAAGGACTCCCCAGGGGTCTTCTGGGCCACAGACTAAACCTGGAAAGGATTGGTAGCCATCATCCCTTGGAGGATTAGCAGAAGAGTAATTTCCAGTCACCAGTCTGGCACTCAGCAATGGCCTGCAGTGTGCTAGGACATCTTTGTGCACTTGCTGGGCCCATGTCTGTGTGTCTCACCCTCTACGGGGGGGTGGGGGGGTGGGGGGTGTTTCTGTCAGCACTGGCTACATCTGTAGTGTTCGGTTCCCAGCATGCCTCCTTACACACCTAAGACAGTTGAAACTATTAAATGGGAAGAAATAAGCTTCATTTGCTGGCCCTTTAACCATTAGATCAGTCTGGTCAATTGTATGTACTGTTTGCCAGATCTCACTTTAAATTTCAGTCAAAAATATATAACGATTTTGTCGTTTCTCATTCAAATTTGATGCCCCAAGTTTTCCTTTATTTAATCCTGATCTACATCACTTGTCTCATGACACAAATGTTAAAGGTTTACCAATTTACCACTTTGTATTAAATTACAAATCTGGCTTGAAGAGGGAATTTATAAAACTGTTACCAAGTCCTGCTCAGTGTAATTAAATAAGTCAAACTAGCCCTTAGGGACCTCTTACTTTGAAATGCAATTTCAGAGGCAAAGAGTGCTCGTAACCTTTACTGAAGTCATGTCCACAATGCTGCTCTGAACTTAAACTAATCAGATCTCCATAGAAAAGGCTAGTTGCCCTCATCGATGCAAGCACATGTGAATCTCACCCCACTACAAAGGATCAATATGGAAATCATCATAAAACAAGGCCACGCTTTTGAAAGGGCACTGTGAACCCCAAAGCCCAAACTTTACTAGTGATTAAGGGTTGAGACTGCAGCTCCATTTTTGTGCCAACTCTGTCTCCAGCTTCTAGCAATGTTGAAGAAGCAAGAAAATAAGGAGTCTCTCCAAGGTCAGCCTAGGTGTCCCCAACCATTCATCACTGATTTATGGAACATCTCAGGGTCCCCCTACCCACTGGCCCCTGAATAAGCCCTGGCAGCACCAATCAAGACAGGTCTTGCATATAAATAGTACCATGTATTTAGCTTATACCATATACATAGGTCATTGCTTAAAATAACACACATGTTATTTACATTTAACAGAAAAGACTTATCTTCCTGTAGACTATACATGTACATCTAGATGTACATAATCTTTAGGAATAGTCCAAGGGAGAGGGCAAGGCTCCTTTGGTAAAGCACATACCACACAAGCATAAGGACCTTCTCTGATCTCCAGCAGCCACATAAAAAAGTCAACATGGAGGTGCAAGCCTCCAATCCCAATGTGAATGAAACAAAGATAAGAGTACCCATGGGGCTTACTGTACAGGCAGTGTACAGAATTGGTGAGCTGCAGGTTCAGGAAGGGACTCTGTCTCAGAAATTGAGCTGAAGAGCAACTGAGGAAAATACCTGATGGTGCCCGCTGGCCTCCACATGGCTCATACATTTTTACACCTCACAGCCACACCCCACACCCATGACTCCTTGCCTCCTGTCAACACCAGAACATCCTCAGGGATAGAGCACAGGACCAGAATTAAAGACCAGAATTTGCTTCAATTTATGTCATTAATATACTAGCTAATCTCAAAAAAGTAACTCCAGATTTCCAAATTCCAGCTCTCTGTACTCAGAAAAAGCAATCTTTCTCTACCGAACAAGTTCTAAAGACTACCATTTGGCAAGGATGTGATGCACCAAAAGACTGCCCGACACAGCAGGTGTTCCATTCCTGTTGACATCATCTCCTGATACTCACTACAGAGAGCAAGACAAAAGGCAGGACTACTTAGGAAGGACCTAATGAAGCAGGTGCTGAATGACTAAGGATGGAAACGAGAGATATCTTAGTCTACATTTAAGGTGCCCTAAGGAAGAAGGCATTGTGTTGATGAGGATGGTCCAGACCCAGTTCCATCTTCACCACCCTCCCCCGACCTTCTTCTTCTCCAGTCTCCTCCCTCCCAATTCCACAACTAAATTAACCTTCCCTAAACACTCACTTTCTCATGTTATGTCTCACTGAAAGACTGATTTTCTTGTTTTAGAAAATTCTGTCTAAATTCCATGAACCTGACCAGACTGTGATGTGTCCTACTTCTTCCCTGGTCCACAGAGCCTCTCTGCTGCACAGAAAAGCATCAGGCCTGATCAGACATCACATTTGTTCAAGTTCATCAAGCTTTTCTTGCCTTCTCTAACTCCTATCCTATCCAAAGTAGTTTCAGGGAACCACATGGATGCACCCTCCTCTCTAAGGCCTTCTCCATTTCCCATCTTCATTAATCTTACAGTCTTAAATCCACAAATACCAACTGCAATTATATATTGCAAATTCCCAAGGAGATTCCATGTCAGGACTCCATCTCTATTATGTGTGTGTGGGGAGGGTGATGTTAGGGGGCTCCAGTGGCCCACACACAGATCGGTGTGTATGGGAACACACTAGCTTATGGTGGTAGGCAGAGCAGTCCTCAAAAGATGCCCTTAATCCTTGAAACTCACGGATCTGTTACTTTACAATGCAATGGGGATTTTGCTAGCGAAGCTGGGAGATTATTTGGGATTGTCTGGACAAGTCCAATCTAATCACATGAGCTCTAAAAGCATGGAAATGTGATAGAGTGGAAGACAAAGGTTCCCTTGGGGACTCAAGCTGCTGTTGCAGGAGAGGGCCATATGGAATGTCAGAATGCAAACAGCCAGAGGAGCAAAGACCAGTCCTAGCCAGGAGCCAACAGGAAAAGCCACAACTGTGAGAACAGAATCCAACCAGTATGAATTTACCTCTGACCCCAGTAAGAACAAATTACACTCAGCACCCTGAATTGGACCTTGTGTGAATCAAAGTGGACAGTAGATCAAGCCCACCACACCTCAACCTGTGGCTACAGAGCTGTAAAACAGTAACAAAGCATGTCATGAGCCCCTACATCTGTGGCAATTTATTACAGCAGTAACAAGAAAGTCATCCATTCACAAATATAGCTGTGCTGGATCAAACAAAGGAACCACAGGACAAAATACAAAGAGATGTTACCCAAACACGCTATAATTTTTCAAATGGTGGCTGGATGCAGATAAGATGGAGGATCAAAGTGTCTACTACAACTGAGGTGCAAGGATGAGGCTTCATGTTTCTGCTCTGACAAAAAAAAAAAAAAAAAAGTAAACACTGAGATCTCTAAAGCCAAACTACATTAGAGTAATTGAATCAAGAGAGGCAGAGGCAGGAGAACCACAAGTCTGAGAGTAGCCTGAGGTACAGATCAAGACCTTGTTTCAAAAAGAAAACAAAGGCATAGAGTCAAACATATTGGAACTGCAGCATCCAAATGGGTCTGCGTGCTTTGATTACAACTGATAGAAGGCAAGGCAAGGGTCTACACTGACTCTCCCAAAAGTGTAAAATATCCTCCTAGAATCTGGTTCTTTTTCTAATTACAGTATTCAGAGTACAATCTGTACTACAAAACATGAAGGAAAACAGCTGTACGTGGAAAAGCTACATACAAGGTGTTATTAACTTCATGCTCACAAGGCAACCACCAATGGGAGAGAAACAGAAAACTGCACAGGATCGTCTTCCCTGTGCAGGCATTTGCTTGAGAAAAATCAATGAAATGAGACGGGATTGACCCAGGGGCTCGGGAAGAACACACTGGGTTGTAGCAAACTTTCTTGTTGGACTATATTTTGTGGAACCACCAGCTCCCCAATAATGACATGGAGACTTAATATTAATGATGAAAGTTTGGCCTTAGCTTAGACTTTTTTCTAACTAGCTCTTATAAGTTTATTAACCTGTTTCTTTTAATCTATACTCTGCCATGTGGTTCAGTTACCTCTTCTGTTCTGTATGCCAAACTTGTTCAGTCTCTGGTGAAATCTGCAGGCCTAGATTCCTCCTCCTCTTCCTCTCTCTCCCCAGAGATCCTGCCTATCATGTCCTGACTAGCTATTGGCCAATCAGCTCTTTATTAAACCTTCCAGAAGGCATCTTAGGCACAGACACATCTTTACAGTATACACAAACATTCTGCAACACTGGGTGAAACCGTGAATGTTGGTTGAAACCCTGGAATTGTCATTTGTGAGGTCACCACACCAAAAGACAGCCAGGATGTGGATGTAGCCCTGCAAGAGTGGTTCCAGAGATGATTCTGTTCTTCACATCTATTTATTGAATTGGGGTATGTCTTTCTGTGCATGTACGTAGGCACGCACATGCTACATCTCGTGTGTGGTCAGAGGACAACTTGTGGGAGTCAGTTCTCTCCTGCCACCATGTGGATTCCAGAGATCAAACTCAGGCTATCAGGTTTGGAGGCAAACACCTTTACCTGATGAGCCATCTCACCAGCTACAGAGGAGATTTTTTTGAACCTTGTGTTTGGAATTTTTACTTGTCTATCTCACTTAGTGAAAAAAAAATTAAAGACCGTATTTTCCATCTAATTGATGCAATTGTAAATAGCCTTTTCCCCAAATGTAGAATAGCATGCTAAATGAGAAAGACTTATCAAACAGATGAACATTTATACAAATCAAATCAACCACAAGGCCAACTCTGGAGGCAGCAACTGTCATTACTGTTTTGTTGGATGATTTTTTTTGCATTATGTATAATAACTGTGTGCTTATATGTGTATGAATATCTTTTTTATAAAATTAATGTATGCCTATAAATCAGCATTTGGAAAGCTGTGTATGAATTTTTAGTAACACAGGATTCTACCACATGTATGGCTTTCCTGATAATAACCAGCACTAGGCTCTATTTGTAGAATTTAAAACACTGTCAAAATGTCTCATCTTTCATGTGTATTTTATGCATATTCCTAGATCTAAAATAAAGTCCTGACTCCAACATCCACTGGCCCTGTGAGACTTAGTGACTACATCCTTTATGCCTCAGGGTTTTTGTTCCATGGGAAAGCTGTAACAACAGTGCACAGGTAGGAGGACACCCACCAGCTAGCTTAGGTGGCAGATGTTAGTCACTTACAACAGTGCCTACAGAACAACAGGTAGTGCAGGATGCCAGATATCACTGCTACGGTCATTTCTTCAGAAAAAAGAAAACTGAAGTATAATTATTGAGTAGAGGAGTCCAAGCTGTGATAATCTTTTTAATTGGCAAAATAAGTTATTTACCCTTGAGGGTAAATTACTTCCTGTCTTGGTCTAACACTAGGTATACTTTCAATTCCTACACTGAAGGGAAAAAGCAGAAAAATATAATCTAATATTATATTTTTGTAATATAATATATTTATAATTATAACATAGTTATATAAGATGTATAATATATCTTATATAGTATAAGACATAATAATACATGTTTTATAATAAATATATTATATTATATTATTATATACACAAATATCTTGCTGAGGCACTGAAAGATAAACTATGCTGTTACAAGAATCCAAAATGAAGATAATGTGGCTCTTTCCATACCCTCTGGTAGACTTCTCCTCAAAAAGACAAAGGGCATAAAACAAGCAAACAAATTGCTACTAGATTGAGGAAAAATTTTAGTTAATTAGTTAAAAGTTGCATAGAAACAAGAAATTTGTTTCTGGAAAGAGAAATTTCAACTGAGTGTCAGCTGCTAGGCAATGACCCAGAACAGATCCGTGGGATATCGTCTCCATGTGCTAGAGAAAGGAATGTTCAGTGGCCATAAGATCCAAGGCGGATGGACTACAAAGTACAGAAAACAGAAGCGCTTTCTCCTCAGTGTGGTGGATATCAGCAAGGACAGCTTGCAGGCCATACATTCCAGACAGAACTAGCCCTGCTTCTATCATGACAAATTTTGAACTCACACATCATCAAAGTCAACATAAGCCTTGCTTGCTAAACTATCACGGACAATCTCTTATGGCACAGATGCAGTTTAAGTTCCTGCAAGAATCAGATCAGCAGCCCAGGAGAAGCATCAGCAGCTACCCAATTTTCTCCCCTGGGACTGTGATGTGAATTTATCTGCTAGAAATCAGAGCTCACACAAGAGCGGTGCAGGAGGAGCTGGCATGCAGAAGCACATAAAGGCCAAAGTAAATAGTAGGACATGAGCGTTACAGAAGGTCAGATAGAAACACTAGGGTTCCTAAGATGTGTTACATTTGTTTGTGTTGCAGAATAATTGTGTGACTATGTAAAGATGTGTTACATTTGTTTGTAGGGCATTTATTTAACTATGTAAAAATGTGTTGCATTAGTTCTACCTTGCCTGCTAAGGCTCCTGGTTGTTTTAATAAAAAGCTGAATGGCCAATAGCTAGGCAGTAGAGGGGCAGGTGAGGTTGGCAGAGAGAGAGAAAAAGGGAGCCAGCCAGCCCCTCAGGGGCCAGCCAACCAGGGACCAGTCAGCCAGACATGGAGGAAGGAGGGAAAATAGGACACACAGAATGAAAGAAAGGTCAAAAGCCCCGAGTCACAACATAGATGAAGACAAACAGGTTAAATTAAGTTCTAAGAGCTGGTGGGACAAGTATAAGATAAGGCCAAGCATTCATAGCTAATAATAAGTCTCTATGTCATGATTTGGGGGTTGGCAGTCCAAGAAAGCCTGCTACACATCTAGCTTATATTTACATATGCTTTAGAGCTGGGGCATTCCTGACAATTACAAAGACATACCCTCTGCCTTCCAAAGCAAGTGTTGTCATTTGGCCAGGAAGAGCAGGAGTAAGTATCTTCCAGAAAAGATTCAGAATGAAAAAAGACTGCCATATATTTATGAATGGCACAGTGATCATTTATGGATTATGCCATTAGCCACAGAGAACAATCAGGCCTGTCTGTGTCTTCTAACTCTAACCTCTGAGGAGATATGATCAAGGGCAAATAGTCTGGAGGACCCCCCACACCCCCTGAGAAGAATAGCCTGTGGTCGTCAATGGCTGGTGTGATGCAACATGGCTTCACAGTTCCCGAAGTAAGTGCTTTTTCATGTCCCCAAATTGTGGGCAATGCAGTCTATTGCAGTGAATGGATTCTTAAGAAAGCAGGTGCTTTCCTTTGAATGATTTTGTATGAATTTCTTTAAAATATCTAATAATGGGATAGCTTTCAAATGGTTAATTTTCAGCCAATAACCAGAGTTCTTTGTGCAAGGTTTTCATCAACTTTTCCAAATTATCATTTAAACAGACCCATAATAATTCATCCAAAGGGCTATTATACCCTAGCTAATATAGTTCAGAACACTTGGTGAAGACAGTGTTAGTAGATGAGAAAATCAGTTCCCTAAGAGGTTATACAGGCTCTAAAAATACTTCACTTGGATATCAAGAGGATGTTTTCATAATAGATTACACAATTATGTCTTGAAACATAAAGTGGCCCTTTTAAAGTAAAATGCTTTAAAAAAAAAAACTTATTGTGTTTTCAATTATTAGCCCGTGGCAAATAAATTTGAATTTTAAAATAAGTAATTACAAGTGGATGGTCCACCTGAGGTAGCTCCCTCTCATGGAAGAGTATGTGTTGTGTGTGTATGTGTGTGTGTGTGTGTGTGTGTGTGTGTGTGTGTGTGAAGCTTCAGCCATGTTTCTTCTCTAATGTTTTTCATCTAATGTTTTGATCTTCAAAAATTGGTTAAAAATCGATTGATTTACATCTTTAAAGCTAGATCATCAGTACTGACAAATACAAGACAATGTACTAAGGAGAAAACTTACCTTAACAATTATCCTTTGGTTATCTTTATTCTTTCAATCCTAAATGTTGAAGAAGACCCCGTGCATTCTAAAGGACACTCTAGATTATAGAGGACAAGTGATTTTATCAAGAACACAGTTCGCAGCATAAATTATAGTGTATGCATCTGCAGTGCCTCTTCTTAAGTGAAATTGTTCACTAAGTTATAAGTAGAATTTGAAATTGTGAGTTTCATGCAGTTTTAGCCCTAACATTATCACATCACAGGCCCTAAAACATTTACCAGGGGCCTCACGCACCTGCTCCTGTGCTAAGCAATGCCTATGGAAGCAATTTTTGCCTCCAGAGTCCTGCTGATCAGAAGCATCTCACTTTCTGAATTCAATTTAGACAATGGGAAAGAACGACTTTTCTTCTGTTATAAATACACAGTGCTGCTTCCTCTTGGGAACCCTGTATTCTGGATGGACACACAAGGTTAGAGACAATGCCCAGCCGCAGTCCCACTCAGGTCCTCAAGGTTGCTCCAGAATGGCAGAAAGAGAAGTTACTGTACCTTCGGGTCTATCTCCTTCCTAACAGGCCAGCCCACCTTCTTCTCTTGCCTGCTCACTCCACCCCCCAGAATGTGCAGTGATGTCAAGGGAACAGTAGAGGCAAAGGCACCTTCTAAGCCTGGTAACCATTCATTACGATAGCTTGACATGCAGAGGTTAAAGGGCCTAAGGGATTATTTTTTGGACTATTATTGGAAATATGTTATTTGCTTTTATTACATCTAAATTTTTGTGTATATTCAGATAAAGATGTGCATACACATATAAAGGATGAAACAGAAATTGTGCATAGCTAGTAGCCTCTCATTTCTCTTGAATAATAACACAAGTCTCAATTTTTCACTGTACATTTAATCCATGTCTCTGAGTTCTAGCCAATAAAATGGAGTGTGAGTACCATGTGGCATCTTGCAGAACCTACTAAGAAGACAGCAAGCATATGTCACTTCTGCCTGCCTTCAGCTGCTCTCCTTCCTCTTGAATGTGAAAACGAATAGCAGCTGGGGAACACATCCATCCAGGACAGGATGTGCTAGGGATGCAGAGTGCTGAGCTGCATCCATCCCCAATCACAAAATCCCAATATCCCTGACACAGAGAAATGTAGACCTCTCCCTGTTTAAGTCACATGAACTTTTACTCAGTTAAGTCAACTGACATTTAAAAGTATCTATAAGTGTTTTGACTACATATTTTCATTCTTCATTAACAACATAAAGTAGACCATAAAACCATCCGTAAGAAATAAGATTA
Organism: Onychomys torridus; assembly: GCF_903995425.1. Lineage (NCBI taxonomy): Eukaryota > Metazoa > Chordata > Mammalia > Rodentia > Cricetidae > Onychomys > Onychomys torridus. Next base: position 10,113,726 of record NC_050464.1, read on the forward strand.
TACAACACATTCTATTATAAGATGTTGAAATGTCCACTGTCAACCTCCTACAGCTTCACAGGAAAAAAAACTTATTTGAGATTTTGATTAAAAATATTCATATTAAATCAGTGAGTTGAAGGCGGCGTTTGTTTTGCAACATGATAACCTGACTTGTCCATCTGCGCTTTATTTCTAAAATACTAATGAGCACAGTCATGTTGGCTGTCATAGCTGCTTCCACTGGCCACGTGAGCCCCAAGCCTTCACTATTACCTGTTATATCATCATCTATTGCTCGAAAACTTAGAAACATCACCCAGAAGGTGATAAATGTTTCAGTTTCATTTATAGCTTCCCAAATGGGATTTTTGTTGACAACTAGGTCAACTTTACAAATCAATTGTGAATGACTGGCATCTGAAAAGGTCACTCTCCTACACTCTTTATTCAGATCTTTGTGGGTTTGTTGTTGTTGTTTGGTTGGTTTTTCAAGTCCAAGTTTCTCTGTGTAGTAGCCCTAGCTGTCCTGGAACTCTAGACCAGGCTGGCCTTGAACACACAGAGATCTGCCTGTCTATTAAAGACATGTGTCACCACCACTCCGTGAGATCTTTGTGCTTTTAATGAAGAGGGTTGCCCTCTTTCTAGGCTTTAGTTTCTCTGTATTAAACAAATATTCAGAAATCCCACTACACAGAATGAGTCAGGGTCTTTGTTTGTTTGTTTTTCAAGACAGGGTTTCTCTATGTAGTTTTGGTGCCTGTCCTGGATCTCGCTCTGTAGACCAGGCTGGCCTTAAACTCACAGAGATCTACCTGCCTCTGCCTCCCGAATGCTGGAATCAAAGGTGTGTGCCACCTCCACCTGGCTTGCATCAGGGTCTTTCCCCCCCCCCCCCCCCCGGAGCTGAGGACTGAACCCAGGGCCTTGCATTTGCTAGGCAAGCGCTCCAAGTCAGGGTCTTTTAAGAAGTAAAAACAGTACTTCACATAGAAGATGAGCTCAGTCTTTGTCAACTACTAAAACTGTACTGATTATTGGGAAGCATCTTTATAATATGTATAAGCTCTCAAAATGTTTCAGTCTTCTAACCAGGCAAGCCATTCCTTGTATTTGCAGTGGTTTGAATGAGAACAGTCATTCAAATGGTCACAGACTCACATAATTGAATGTTTAGTCACCAGGGAGTGGAACTGTTTGAGAAGCATTAGGATGGGAGGAGTTGTGTCACTGAGTGTAGGCTTTGAGGTTTCAAAAGCCCAAGCCAGACCCAGTCAGTCTCAGTCTCTCTCTGTCTCTCTCTCTCCTTCCCCTCTCCCTTCCTTCCCAGCCTCCGCGCCCCCCCTGCTTGTTGCATAGGGATCAGGATGTAAAACTCTTAGCTACTACTCCAGGCAACATGCCTGGCTGCTTCCCCCATGATGTTTATGGATTAACCCTCTAAAACTATATGCAATCCCTAATTAAAAGCATGTGTGTAAAAGTTGTGTAGATTGGTCTGTTTGTGGGGCTCTTAGCAGTGGGATCAGGATCTGTCCCTGGCACTTAGGTGGGCTTTTGGGAACCCATTCCCCCATGCTAGGTTGCTTAGCCCAACCTTGATGCAGAGGGAGGAGCTTGGTCCTGCTTCAACTTGATGTGCCATTCCTTGTTGACTCCCATGGGAGGCCTGCCCCTTTCCAAAGGGAGTCAGTGGAGGAGTGGATGGTCCCAGGTAGGAGGGAGGTGGGGGGACAAGAGGAGAGGAGGGAGTGGAAACTGGTCATATGCAAAATAATTGAAAAAATATAAATAAATAAAATACAGAGAAACTAAAACAATTACTTGCATTCTATCTGACCACAATGAAATGAAACTAGAAACGAGTAAGGTAAGCTACACAAATCCAGAGAGATTGAACACCACTCTACTGAATGATGGATGGACCATGATAGAAATTAAGAAAATTTCAAAATTCTTAGGCTCTAATGAAAACAACACACCAAATCTATGGGATACAGTCTTCAGACCATGTTTATAGTAGTTACAAGTACCTACATTAATAACTGAAATCATAACAGATAATTTAATGATGCACCACAGGGCCTTGGAAAAACAGGCTAACCCCCAAGTCTGTAGATGATAAGAAATAAAACAGAGGTAGAAATTAATAAAATTGAAATAACAAATAAAAATAAAAATAAAGAACCAATGAAGGAAAGCAGGATTGACAAACGCTTGTCTGAACTCACCAAAAGAGTAATAGAAGAGAGAAAACACAAATTAATCAGATTAAAGATGAAAACAAATAAAAATGAAATCCATAAAGTCATAAGGGCAGACCTTAAAAACTTCTCTCCAGGAAACTGGAAAATCTAAAAGAAATGGAAGCTTTTATAGATGCATATGACCAATCAAATTTAAACCAAGAGGAGAGAAACATCTTAAACAGAACTACAGCAAGCTCTGAGAGTGAAGCAAACACTAGAAAAATGAGGAAACAAACCCCAAATTTCTCAGCTGCAGAAAGAGTCCAGATGGATTCATTGTTGAATTTTTACCAAGCCTTTAAAGTAGAACTTAGAGGAAACTATTCTATAAACCAGAAATGGAAGAAATATTACCAAATTTATTCTACAAAAGCTATATTCTCTTGATACCAAAACTGGAAAAAGATATAGCAACTACAAAAAAGAAATTACATGCCAACCTGTCTCAGTCAGTAGCATGGATGCATAAAATCTGCAATAAAATATTTGCAAGTTGAACTCAAAAAAGATCATTCACTAGCTGGGCAATGGTGGTACACACCTTTAATCCCAGTACTCGGGAAGCAGAGTCAGGCAGATCTCTGAGTTTGAGGCCAGCCTGGGCTACAGAGTGAGATTCAGGACAGACTCCAAAGCTACACAGAGAAACCTTGTCTCCAAAAACCAAAAACCAAAAACCAAAAGATCATTCACTATGATCAAGTTGGCTTTATCTCAGGACACACTGGTAGTTCAACATATGTAAATTGATAAATGTAATACAACACCTAATGGACTTGAGGACAGAAATCACATCATCATCTCAATAGATAGAAAAAAGACTTTTAACAAAACCCAAGATCCCTTTATGAACAAAGCCCTGAAAGAACTAGAAAGAGAAAACATATATCAACATCACAAAAGCTGTGCATGATAAACCTGCAGCCAACCTTAAATTAAATTAAAATCACAAAGCATTTCCAGTAAAATCAGGACCAAGACAAGGCTGCCCACTTTCTCTACTCTTAACTCGTCATAGTACTTGAAGTCATAGAGCAAGTGTCAGAACCAGCCATACACACAGGCAAAACACTCATACACCTTTTTTTTTTTTTTCAAGGAAAAAAGAAATCAGAGAAACAATCCCATTTGAATTACCATAGAATAATAACAACGATAAACTACCTTGAAATAAACCCAACCAAGGAAGCAGAAGACCTCTACAATTAAAATTTAAATAACCAAAGAAAAGCTGAAAAGAACATTTCGAAGATCCAACATCTTTTCATGCTCATGAATTGCAGGAATTAATATTTTGAAAATAACTAAACTAGCAAAAGCAATCTACATATTCAATGCAATCCCCTTAAAAAAAAAATCAAGTGTCATTCTTCACAAAAATAGAGAAAATAAACTTGGCATTCACATGGGAGCACAAAAGGCCTTGGTTATCCAAAGCAATCCTTACAAAAAAACAATGTTAGAAACATAACCTTACCTGATTTCAAATGTTGAGCCACAGTAACAAAAGTGACATGGTATCGCCACAGAAGACACACAGGTCAATATAAAAAACGAGAGAGCCCGAGTATAAATCTACCCAACGCTAGCCGCTTGACTTGGGAAAAAGATATAAAGAATGGATACTGGAAAAAAGGACAGCCTCTTAAATAAATGGTGCTAGAAGAGTTCGACATCCTCTATTCTCTCTGATCCTGAACAAAAATCATCTTGAAACGGATTACCTTAATGTAAGTAAGACCTGAAACTCAAATTGATAAGGGAAAACACTTCAAGATAAAGGCCCAGGCAAGGACTTCCTGAACAGGACTCCAGTCTCTAGGAAATGATGCCAACATTTAACAAACAGAATGCTGTGAAATTAAAAAGCATCTATACATCAAAGGAAACAGCTGAGTGAAGAGACAGCCTAAAGAAAGGGGAAAGTCATAGTGGGCTAGACATCCGACAAGAGGTTAATGTCAGAAGATACAACTAACTGTAAAATTAATAGGAAATCAATAAATAGGTGAATAAAATGATCAGAAAGTTCTTAACGGATGATGCACAAATAGCTAATAAATGTATGAAAAAATATTCAATATCAATAGACAGCAGAGAAGTGCAAATTACAACCACACTGAAATTTCCTATTGCTCTGGTCAGAACAGCAGTTACTAAGATATAATGATAAATGCTTGTCAGGATATGGACAAATGGGAACCCTTATACACTCTTGGGTAAATGTAAACTAGTTTACCTACCATGGAAATCAGGACGGAAGTTCCTCAAAACTCTAAGAATAGCTCTAGCATATGACTCAACGTGTATTACTGCTGGGGATTAACTTGAATGATTCCAAGTCAAAACATCACAGAGATGCTTAGCTATCAATGTATACTGTAGCACTATTCACAATATCTAAATTACTGAACCAACCTAAAAATCATTGAAGTGTGGTATATATCACAAGTTTCACTAATTTGAGATCCGTGTGTGTGTGTGTGTGTGTGTGTGTGTGTGTGTGTGAATCATTTATGCAAATGACCTAATTGTTTAGGGTAACAAAGGAGACAAGGAGGAGGGGTGAGAAATGGAAGAGTAGAGAGGACTGTGGCTAATCTTGGTTGTCATCTCGACACATATAGGAAGAAGAAGCCTCAGTTGAAGAACTGTCTCCATCAGTGGGGCCTGGGAGTGTGGGAGTGTGTTTGTAAGGGCATTTCTGTGATTGATCCATAAGGTCCAGGTCAATGTGGGCAGTATCATCCAGGGCTCTATAAGGTAGGTGGCTGTATGTGAACCTGAGAGCAAGCCAACCAGCAGTGTTTTTCCATGGTTTCTGCTTTGAATTTTGCCCCGGACTTTCCTCAGTGATGGACTATAACCTGTAACATGTAAGAGAAACACATCCCTTCCCCAGGTTGGTCATAGCACTTTATCACAGCAAACAGAAACCCATCTTGGAGGAGTATGACAGAAATATGCCCAAAGTATATTATAGACCTTTGTATAAAAACATCCTTCTATAAACCAGTACCTATACAATGAATATATAGGGAAAAAAAGTTAAATACCATTCTCATCTTCTAACCTGTACAATATAGATTTATTTCATTGAGGAAAATAATATAACACCAGGAAAAACTGTTTTTGAGACAGGGTCTCAGGGGCCAGAAAAAGTTCTCATGTACAATCGTTTCAATGGGAACAACATTCGTAGTTTTAAAGGTGGAAAAGAAAAATTTCTAATAGATAATGATTCAGTCATTACATTAACAAGCCCTTAAAAACGTATATTGTTAACAAGGGAAAAGTTCTGTGATGTTCAACAGGGGGTAGGGAGAAAAACACTAAGACTTTACATTAGTTTTATCCTAAATCTCGGCTATTGATAGGAAATGGCATAGAAACGAAATGATAAGAGGTCAATGACACCATTAAGACTATTTACAGCTGGTCAGTCAGCATGTGAAAGGTTAAGGTGTGTGGCCACCACACACAACTATTGCCGTGGCTAAACCGGAAAACAAACAATGTCGAGAGCCTGGGAAGATGGAGCAGCAAGAAAGAGCAACAGGCCAGCCACAACCTGAGTCTTTCCAGCCGACGTTATTCCTGTCAGTTACTCCAAACTTACTTCTGTGCTCCTGGACTGCAGCTGCCATGTGAGGGCGGGCATCAGATGCCTGCCACCATGTTTCCCCTGATGGGATGGAGTGTGTTGCCTCCAGAGAGACTGTTAGCCAAAAATAAACCTTTTCTCTCTCTCTCTGGTTGCTTTTTTCAGGGTTTTTTTTTTTTTTTTTTTTTTTTTTTTTTTTTAATCACAGCAACAGAAAAGAAGCAAAGGCATCACCCAAGGATTGGCCGTTCCTTACACAGGAGGCAGAGTCTAGCAGCACAGCCCCTTACTATTGATCCAGAGCAGCTGACAATTTATATCCACACAAAAACCTGTGGAGATGCTTCTGGATGGTGTATTTATAATGACCCAAACCAGGAAGTCCAACAGATGTCCATTATTTGGTGAATAAATATATGTTTTGGTACATACAAATGATGGACAGCCATTCAGTTCTAAATGGGTCATCAATTCAAAGGGACGTACAGGAACTTAAATACATATCATGCGTGCAAAAAACAAGTGTGAACCAAGTTTACACACTGTGAGCATAGCTCTAAGTATGGCATTTTTCCTCCATGTAGGGCAATTATGTGATTGTGTGTGTGTATCTGGTGTGTGTACTTGAGTGTGCATTTATGTGTGTGCATGTGGTGGAGATCAGAGGTGGACATGAGCTCTCTTATTCAAGTGCTCTCCATCTTATATTTTTAGGCAGAACCTCTTGGGCTGATTGGGCTAGGCTGGCCACTAAACGCCAAGGACCTGACGGTTACAGATGTATGTTAGTATGTATATACAGCTTTTTCATGGGTGCTGGCATGTAAACTTGGGTCCTCAAGCTTGCACAGTAAACCCTATCCTGAGTCCTCACCCCAGTGCCCATGTTCATACCTTTTAGCAGAGATTTCCACCATCTTCCTGGGCTTCAGTTTCTGCCTGCAGAAGAAATCGTGCCATACAAGGACAGACAGATGATCTAAGGAGTTGGAAGGAATGGGCACTATGAAATGATCAGCAGTCTCCGGAGGGGAGGAGGGAGGCAGACCAATGGAGAACAGAGAATGTTCAGGGCAGCAAACCTCCTTATTTCATACTACAATGGTGTGTAACAACCTGGTAAGTTTGTCCAAGCTGCAGAACCCACAGCAGTAAGAGTGAACTCTAGCAAGGTGGGCTTTCACTGATAATGATGTACTGATGCAGGCTCATTCCAGCAAGCATAACAAGAACAGAGAGGGAGGCCCTGGCCTCTTGCTTTCACCCACATTCCCATCCTGTGACTGCTCCCTATTTTCACACCTACCTGCAACCAAGTCCCCTGACTCTAGCCATTGCCATCAACCTATGTTTTTCAACAAAACAGCAAAAGCTTCTTTTACACATCTTATTCTGATGCTTTAAAAAACAACAACAAAAAAAAAATGCACCACCAACAAAAAACTCTTACTGTAAAATGGAGCTCTTGCCCAAAGCATTGCTATTTGAGTGCCCCCCTTTCCACCATGACCAGTGTATCTCCAGTCCAAGGCCACAGCATACTGCAGTGTTCTCCTGTGTCTGTGTGAGGCTGAGGGCAGACAGGAGACCTTGGACCTCCGGCCTTAATTTTACCTCGACTCTGACAGTTCTAAAAATAAATAATAAAGTCCATTAAAACAGAAAGGTTTTCTCAAAATGGTAAGTCATGGTTGATAGTTGTTTTTTGTTGTTTGTTTCCTTAAGCTTCTTATGTTTCACTTACTTTATAAAGTGAGCTTATTTTCATAATATTTAAAAAAATAATTACTTGCCAAATCCTGTCACTTAACACAATTATCAGGAAAAATAAAAACGGATTAGAGGGTTAAAGGGATCCACCACGTTAAGCAGACAGGAATAACTGCTAAATAAACATTTTGACAAGCCATTTAACAGAGTCTGACAATTTGATTAGCAAATTTTACCAAGTAGTTAAATGTTCATTAAACAGGAATATTTTAATACAAGAGACGAAAGTAAAATGACCTAATAATCTACTTGCTGCACTTTACACAATTTAGACTTCAAAGGACTGATGTTATTTCTGAACTAGCATTTCATTTCCAATTCTTAGTGCTGGGCTGGGGAGGAGGCTCAGGGGTAGAGCACACACTAGCCTGTGTGAGGCCCTGAGGTCCAACCCCAGCACTGCCACCAAAACTAAAACTCTGAAATCAAGTATGACATTTTAGAGCTCAACATCCATAAAGATATTGCTGTTGTGCATATACAAAGAAGCATAAGCACAGATGGATGGTATATATTTTAAATATGCTAATTATGTTGTTTATGCTCAACAAAGAGAAAACTACACAAAATCAGCTTCTTAACAGAGGCAGCCTGTGGTGACTTCAGCCCTGACTCTCTCTCCCAACCCACAAATCTACCCTGAAGTCCTACAGGCTACACCATCAGACACTCCCACCCCACCCCTGCACGCACCCTCAGCCTGTCCCAGGTAGGGAGACTTGGGTCTGACCTCTTGTTGCAGCAGTGTCTGTTCCCTGACTGGTCCTTGTCTTCACCTCCACCCCCAACCCAGTCCCTGCGCTCTCAGCATCTCCCAACACTCTTCCAGGAAGCAGCAGGAGTCACCTTTACACATCTTATTCTGATGGTGTTTTTAATTAAGTCTTACCATGAAGCCCAGATCCTGACAAAGGTTCCATGGCTATGTGCCCTGCACCCCACTAGTGCATTTCCAGCTGGAGGCCACAGCACAGACTGAATGCTCTCCACAGGTCTGTGGGGTCACCAGATGCCTTGAGACAGTGCTGTGCTCACTTCTCTCATATCAAAGGTCCCCATTTCCATGAAGATCTCTCCAATACCATGGGTAAGGTGCAAGCCACATGCCGCCACCATGTCCGTTATACTTAGCACCATACAACATAATGTTAGCTTACTTGCTATGCTTAGCATCAACTCTGGACCTCTTGAACCCATTGCTAAGCACACTTTCAATGAGGACAAGAAGGCTTGTCTGAAGTGAGCCTGGTCTAGATGGATTCTCAGCAGAATAAGACTAGACTGTCAAAGAGCTACAACCAAATATATCTCAAATTATTCCAAAATGAAAAAAGAAAGAAACAGAACAGTTTCAAACTCCTTCTACAAAGACAGTATTATTTTAGCGCCAAAGATGAAAACATCAAAAACAACAAAGCACCCAGAGGAAAAAAAAAGAGGGAGGGAGGGAAGGAGGGACAGAGGGAGGGAGGGACAGAGGGAGGGAGGGAGGGTGGGAGGGGAAAATAGTTTTTTGGGGGTAGACAATACCTGATAAACACAGATGCAAAAATTCTCAATAAAATATTTGGAAATGCAATGCAAATCCTACCAGGAACCCACCATCCCAGGAAATATCACAAAAGAAAAGCCAAAAGTTAGTGCCAGAGAAGGCTGCTCATTGGTAGTGTCTTCTAGACGTGACAAGGATGCTACTCCCATGAAACATCAGTAATGTGGTTGCTTAAACAAGACCTGCATAATGACCACACTTGTCAATCATGCCAGTGTAGATGGAGAATTTTCACAACTATAGATAGAATTTCCAACTATAGATGGAGAACTGTAAGCAGTCAGTGGCTGCTGAGGTAGAGAGAATATCCAATCCCAAGTGAGTAAACACATGTACACAGAAGCAATACAAAACGGAGCAGTTGCAGAAGAAGAGGCCATTTGAGGGGGAGTGGGGAAGGGACAGGAGGAGTTCGAGGTTAAGCAGGGAAAGGTGGAATATACAGTACTGGTGCATGAAATTCTCAAAGTAAAAAGAATTCAATAAAAACGCAATGACAGTTAAAGCCCACTACATAGAAGCACCCATAAGAGAACACTTTGCCCACTAGAAACACCAGAAGGTATCGAATGCCTTGAGGAAAAAATAAATAATTCCTTCTCCAAAACCAGTCTCTCCTTGTCTCATCTTTCACTTGCCGTGCTAGCTATTAAAGACAATACAAAATTCAGAATACGAGTAAGCAGCTAAGATCATGTCATAAGATATAAATGAAACACTTCAGGGCCAGCAAGCACAGTGAAAATCGACCTTCAAGAGGCCAGCCTCTGCTAATAACAACCCTGCTGTGGTCCAGAGCTTTTGTTCAAGTCAGTTGCAACAAAACTTCCTCTCCTTATGGGGCCCGCAGCACTCAAGGTTGCATCACAGAATTAAGGCTGCAGTAAAATTGTCTAAGCCTTTGGAAACATGTGACATCTGCCTCTGATGGGGGTGTCTCTTAGGAGAACTTGGAGGAACAGCATAATAACTGAGTGGCCCTCTCAGCTCTACAGCAGAGCTTGTCAACCATAGTTGTACCCAGGAGCAATCCTGGGAGCTTTGAAATGCTCTTCCCTATGCACCAGAGATCCTGATTTAATTAGTCTGGAACAAGACCCAGGTTTTTAAAAATTTGTTAAATGACAACCAATGACAGTGAGGATACAGGGTGAAAAGGAATCCTTATACAATGCAGATGGGAATGTGAACTAGAGTAACTAATATGTAAATCAGTATGGAGTTGACAAAACACCATAAATTGAACTACATTATGACCCAGCCATCCCACACTGGATATACAGCCAAGGCAGTTGAAGCTAGTATATATACCACAGAGATATGAGAACATCCCTGTTGACTGCACCATTATTCACAGTAGCCAAGTTACAGAGTCAGCCTAGATACCCAGATGAATGGTTAAAGAAAATGTCACACTCACACATGAGCATGCACGTGGGGACGGACACACACACACACACACACACACACACACACACACAGAAAGGCAGAGACAGAGAGAGATCATTTTATTCAGCCATAAAAATAAATTAAATAAAATAGCAAGTTTGAGACCAACCTAGGCTACATGAAACCCAATACACAAAACGGGAGGGCACTGGAGAGATGGCTCAGCCATTAAGGGCACTGGCTGCTCTTCTAGAGGACCCACTTTCAAGTCCCAGCACCCATATGGCCACTCCCAAACCAATCACAACTAACTCCAGTTCTGGATGATCTGGCATTCTCTTCTGGTCTCGGAGAACACTAGGCACACATGTGGTATACAGACTAACATGTAGGCAAATTCCCATACACATAAAAATAACAGCATTTTTCAAAAAAATCAGAACAATAAAATCCATGCTACATTCAATGAGAGAAATATTTCTTTAAAATCCACCCACTCCTTTCTTACCCATAAACCCTTCCTGAACAGTTACTTTTGATACCATCTAGGAAGAACAAACCAGGTGGAGAAACAAACTGGCTGGAGCCTGTGCCAATGTGCCTATGCCAGTGTGCCAGAAGACAACTTCAAAATGAGGACTTCAAGTGTTAGGTCAGAAAAGGACAGAACACTATCAAGAAACAGGAAGGGTTTTCAGAACTGGATATCTAAGTCGCACACCAAAGAATAATTTGAGAAATAACAGTCATGATTAGTTCAACTTGGGCCAGACTGAGTGCATATGCCTGGGGACAGGAAAGTCAACAGCCAGCCACCTCAGTCTCCAATTAGGAACAGAACACAGCCACAAAAAAACAGGAGAGGGGAAGGGAGGGGGGAACGGGGGTCAAGGCCAGCTCTCTGATGATGGGGACCTAGTTCAGATGGCTCAGGTACACTGTGTAGAAATAGAAAAGATGAGCACCAAGAATCTTCAGTTGGCAGATGTCTAGTCAGAGAATAAAGACTCCCCACACTCAATGACCCTGGCAAGAGGAGAACAGAAAAGAGAATGTACAGCATCAACAGAGGAAAGGGGGGCTTTCAGGAGCACTGTAATAGTTAGTTTTTGTCACAGCCACACAAGCAAGGGTCATCTGGAAAGGGGGACTCTCAACTGGGAAAATGCTTGTCTCAGATTGGCTTATAGGCAAGTCTGGGGCATTTTCTTGATTCATGACTGATGCAGGAGGTGGGCAGTGCCACCTCTGGGAAGGTGGTCCTGGGGTGTCTAAGAAACCAGGCTGGGTAAGCCATGGAGAGTAATTCAGTCACCAGTGTTCCTCCAGGTCCCTGCTTGATTTCCTGCTTCCAGGTTCCTGCCTGGAGTTTCCTCCCTGACTCCCCTTCAATGGAAGGTAAGAAGGTGTAAGGTGCAACAAATACTTTCCTCCCATGCCAGTTGCTTTCGGTCCTGTCCTGGTGTTTAATGCAGCAACAGAAACCAAACTAGTGTAAATGCAGCAACCGTTACCAGGAGCCAAGGAAGGACACTCAGCCATGTCCACTGGTGGAAGCGACGGGGAAGCCACCAGTGAAATATGGCTGAGGAAACTGTGGGAAGACAGGAGGAAGGGACTGGGTTAAGAATGGAGTAATGGGGTGGGAGTGTGGCTCAGTGGTAGAATGATATGTTTAAGTACTGCATCTCACCAGTCCTAGGGAGGGAGGGAGGAAGGAAGAGAGGAAAAGAAGGAGGGAGAGTGAAAATTAAAACATAACTGAGTAATAACAGGCCTGTATTTTATTTTACACTTGTATTTTATTAGACAAAGTCTCACTCTATAGCCTTGGCTGGCCTGGAACTCTCTCTGTAGCCCAGGCTGGTTTTCAACTCACAAAGATCCACCTACCTCTGTCTCCTGAGTGCTGGGATTAAGGTCTTGCACCACCACATGTGGACCAGTAAATGGAACAGCAGCCCTGTATCTTAAGTATTTCATTTGTTCAGTGACTTCCCATCTTTTAAACAAAAGTTCAAAAGGGACAAAAAAAAAAAAAAAAAAAAAAAAGCCTAATGAGGAAAATTTTATTCTGCTTCTTATTGTACTCTGAGTGCCTAGAAAAATTCAAGGCAAATAGGAGGTGCTAAATAAATTAGCTGGATGGACAACCTGGACTTTCTCAAAAACATTTTTATGATATAAGCCCATTTCCTTCATGGCAGGTCATGCTTTGAGTATCTTTTTTTCCCATTATTTTATTTATACAAGCAGTGTAATCCATACCCAAGCAAAAGCCTGTGTGGTTCTACAAGCATTTAGAGGCTGAAGACGACCTTGGGACACCTGGATCCCAGCACCCAGGGCAGACCCAAACACACCTAGAGGCTCATGATGCACACCTGAAGAATTCTGGTTTCGATTTCCCTATTATGAAATAGCCAGGACTTAAAAAAGCCAGCTTGGGATATGTTATGTGCTACATTATTATCCATTTAAACTGCACAAGATGGAGCTGTGCCACAATCACCACCTAATTTTGGAACATTTCTTCTCTGCACCAAGGATTTCATGTGTGTTGTAGAGTATTTTTTTTAAGATGTGTTACCTTTGTTTATGCTATGGAACATTTCATCTCTGCACCAAGGATTTCGTGTCTGTTGTAGAGGGTTTTTTTGTTTGTTTTGGTTTTGGTTTTGGTTTTTTGTTTTGTTTTGTTTTGTTTTGTTTTGTTTTAAGCGGTGTTACCTTTGTTTATGCTATGGAACATTTCATCTCTGTACCATGGATTTCGTGTGTTGTAGAGTTTTTTTTTTTTTTTTTTTAAGATGTGTTACCTTTGTTTATGCTATGGAACATTTTGTTTAATGAGGCAAAGATGTGTTGCATTCTTTTATGTTGGACTTGTGTAACTCTGTGAAGCTCTGTTACTTTGCCTGTCTAAAACACCCCATGGTCTAATAAAGAGCTGAACGGCCAATGGCGAGGCAGGAGAAAGGACAGGTGGGCCTCGCAGAGAGAGAGAAACAGAAGGAAAAAAGAGGATCAAGGAGTAAGAAAAGGAGGAGAGGAGGACTCCAGGGACCAGCCACCCAGCTACACAGCAAGCCATGGAGTAAGAAGTTAAGAAAGGTGTATAGAAAGCTAAAATCTCAGAGGCAAAAGATAGACGGGATAACTTAAATTAAGAAAAGCTGGCTAGTAATAAGCCAAGCTAAGGCTGGGCATTATTATTAAGTAATAATAAGTCTCTGTATGCATCTATTTGGGAGCTGGGTGTCGGGACCCCTAAGAGTAAAGAGTAAAAATACAACCAACAACACATGTGCACTAGCAGGACCACTATATCCAGCTGCCCTGCAGCTCCAGTCTGCTCTTTTTTCCCACAATTTGCTCAGCTTTCCCATTACCTATAGCTGTCTGCTCTGGACCTTTTATAGATATGGAATCGTGACTCTGTGAGCCTGTGTCTGTCTTCTTCAACTAAGCATGTTTCCAAGGCGCTTTCAAGTTACAATACGTAACAGGGTTTTGTTCATTATTGCTGCCAAATAATATTCGAGTACTGGCTATGCTATATTTCGTTTGTTCATTCATCACCACAGGATTGGTCTAATGCTTTTTCTTCTTTTTCAGAAACATTTTTCCGCTGCTGAGGGTGGGACACAGGGCTCCAAGCACACAAACCCAATGATAGAGCATTCTCTATCATTGGTTTACATCCCTAGCAATAATCTTATTATTATTTTTTTTTGATGGATAATGTTGCTAGGACATTTGTGAACAGATTTCTACATGGATAGAACTTCCAGGTCACATGGTATCTTTCTTCTGACTATTTTGAAGGCATATAGCATTCTTTAGAAATGCTTGTTCATGAATGTATGGAAGGTCTCTCTCTCTCTCTCTCTCTCTCTCTCTCTCTCTCTCTCTCTCTCACACACACACACACACACACACACACACACACACACACACAGATTGCTTTTGCTTAACCCACTTTCCAAAAACACACAGCAATGTTTTTCTGCAAGAGTACAGGGCATTCTGAGTTCATTTTTGTGTGTTGGTTGAGAGCCAGGGTCCAAACTGCCCGGACCTATGCATATTCACTTGTGCAGCATGATGGACTGAACACCGTGCCTTTCCTTCCTCACAGTACTGCACTGGAGGACCAGCAGGCTGCAAGGCTGCTTCCTGCCCCACTGCTCCTTGCCTTTCTTTACAGCATCAGCAGGGTGGCGTGGGAGCTGCCGCTCAGACATGAGTTTGAAACCACAGAGTTTGAGCCCTCCAATTTTGAGCTTTCCCCAAATCATTCAGGGTTGCTTTTGTTTGCTTGCTTATGTATTTTGGGGGGCAGGAATCCCTTGAGTGGCTACATGAGTATCAAAACCCACTTGTCAAATTCTGCAGCAAAAGCAGCTAGAAGTTTTATATGAATTACATTGAACATGTAAACTTGTGCGTTCGACCAATAATGTCTTTTATTACACAACCATGCTGTGCCTTTCTGTGTGCTTAGATGCCCACTTATTACTTCTCACAATATTTTGTGATCTTCTGTGTATAACTCTTGTGCGGTTTGAATTTTATTACAACAGATGTCTCTCTCTGAACATCACCGTTAATGTACTTAGTTTCCTAGTTAAATTTGTGGACGGTTACTGTTGCTCACTGGGCTTGACAGGATCCAATCATCACTGCTGACCGAAATGGCTCATTTTTGAAATATTAGGAATATTGTAAACCAAATAATCCAATTCTTCCAAACAGTTCTGCCACAACCCTTGTGTCATAATGAATATTTTCTTACTCCCTCTTTTTCCCTGGGGCTGATAAATTTTTAAGAACATTGTAATCACATGAAATTTAAATATTTTGTGTTAATACACACTTGCCATTTGCAGAGGAGGACAAGATTGCATCAAGCATACCAGTATTTCATGTAATTTTAATTAAAAGAAATCCAAAGCATTAGAGGTAACAATGGCACCATTATGTAGTCAACTATGCTGAATATAGTGTTTGATATTAATTATCCAACCATCTATTTAGGTAATTTCGACTGGAGGAAGAACAAAACATTTGACAAACACTTCATTAAGCCTCGCTACATCAGGATGGCTTGACCAAATCAGGATGAACATCTTTGAGGTTTATGGGCAGGAAAAGTATGGTGAGGAAGAAGCAAACAGTTGCTACAAGGTCATTCAAAGACTTAAAAGCTGAGCTGTTCCTAACAAGGCCCTTTCATTTGTCAGAAATACAGGCACATACTTACAAAAATAGATAGCTCAAAACTGTACCTAAACCCAAATTTTTCATTTAATCAGAGTGCTATGAAAATTAAATCATCCATTGAAAGATGTTATAGAAGTGAGACTGACTTTACTAACAATATGAATGTCAAAACTCTCTAAAGCAATCCCCAATTCATGACCTCTTCACAGACCTAAATTGTTACCACAGAGCTTCATTTAATAGTAGTCACTAATTAAACCCCAATTATAAGATGAGCACCATTAGTAACAGAGGCCAAATGGTAATGAGTTTGTGGAGCACAGAATTTCTGTCAAAGTAAACACAAAAAGTTACATAGAATAAACAACTCAGATCTATGAAGGTAAAACAATATGTGGGAATAAAGGTAATAATTTGGTGGCTTCAACATACTTTGAACATCCCAGTGTCCACACACCAACAGAAACTGGTGTGAATCTTGGAGAGCGTGCAAAGCAAGAAGAATTTCTCAAGCTGTCTTCTGTTATTTGTGATCGTATATGAATAGTCCTCGATAACTGCAGAGTCAAATGACTGCTGCTATTTCAACATGAAGAAAAGGAGCCTGAAGTGATGATGGCTTGTGTCTATGATCCCAGCATTCAGGATCCTGAGGCAGGAAGATCACCAGGAGTTTGAAGCCAGCCTGGGCTAGAGTATAAGACCCTATTGAAAGAAGAAGAGGAGGAGGAGGACAAGGAGGAGGAGGAAGAGGAGGAAGAAGGGGAAAAGGAAGAAGAATAAGAAAGAGAGAGAGAAGGAAGGAAGGGGTGGGGGAGGGGAGGGGAGGAGAGAGGAGGGAACAGGAGGGGAGGGGAGGGATGTTGAGGAGAGGGGAGGGGAGGGGAGGGGAAGGAAAAATGGATCAAGACTATTCACTTCAGTAGCCAGAAGGATGACAGGACAAGTTAATAGACTAATCAACTGGAGAAGCACACCTACGGACCCACTGGAATAGCTCAGGAAACAAAAGCCCCTCAGACAGCCTGCACTGATTCCTCTGCTGCTCACTATTCTGCTGCAGTGGCACACGGAACCCCCACATTACAACCAGGAACACAAAATAAAAACCACATCTCTGGGACACCAAAATAGATACCAAAAAGTCCACACAATTAAAGCATTTTGTGCACAAGCTTGTCTCTCAGGCTGTCACCCAGAACCTAATTCTTCCCAACCAGGATGTTTCCTGATTGCCTAATCCTCAGCACATTGGTTGTAGCAGGTGAGAGGAAAGGAAAGGTGTGACCAGGTGTGCTAGCCAAGCTAGAGATGTCCTATCACCTAGGGAGACATCCTGGAGGCAATCCATAAGGATACAGCCACCAGCTGTTTGCCAGGGAGTTCTCAAGATGATCCAGCCATGCACTCAAAGTTATCATGCCCTACCCACTCATCAGACTTTAAATCAGCTCTTTAGACTGCAGCTCTGCATTCTAAACAATCATTAAAGGGTACACACCTCCACAAAGAAGTTGTGAATAAAAGCATTAATTAAAAGTAACAGGGAGAGAGAAGATTATACATTGAAGACAAACATTTTAAATACACCATTAAATTTTTCAATGATGTAAACAAAAATGAGTTGTGTACACAATAGAATAGAATGTTACCAAAATGTTAAGAACTCTCAAAAATTAACTTGATGTCCAAGGGGAAGAAACTTATGAGAAATAAATGAGATGATTGTACAAAAAAGTTGAGCAAAAAGCCAAATAACCAAAAAGTTTTTAAAGGGAGGGGGGCTAAGAAACAGGTGTCTAGTTCAGAAGGAGAAATACACACACACACACACACACACACACACACACACACACACACACACACACACACACAGGAATTCCAGAAGGAAACAGACCATTGTCATGAATAGAGAAAATCACTATCAATGATTTGTGAATCCTTTCAAATATTGCAGAAAATGAATTTGGACATTCAAATGACACACTACACCAATGCCTACCACTGAGCTATCTCACAACACATGGGAAAAAGAAATTCTGATAAGCTAAAGAAGACTATAAGATCATATAAAAAAACAGTTAAGAAGAACAGCTTTTAACCACTGAACAGAAGCCAGAGAAGTGGACAACAAAGTATCATCAAATTAGGGAAGCCAGTATTTCCCGGGAATTCTTTAGTTAATTTGAGAGTAAGGGTAGATATGCCTACATGTGTAGACACCATATGTAACATATACAGAAAACACTGCATTTTCTGAACAGTTTCATCTAAGCAGATACTTCATGACATGTTAACCTTACAACAAAATAATCCAGAGGAGGAAAACTGGGCAGAAGAACAGAGACCAGATGTATACAAGGAACAGAGCATGAACATGGGGAAGGGAACTGCTAGGATCAGAGCTATATATCACACATGGAAGAACTACCCTAAATGCCAGCCATGTGACTCAGGGGACTGATGCTTTGGGACCTGTCACATAAGAATCCCTCTTCTCTGGACTTTTTAATCACCTCTTATCATGAAGACACACGGGAAGGCCAGCACAGACTGTACTCAGTTGTCCCAGCCACCAACCAGTTCACAAGTTCCAGGCAGTTCCTGGAAACATTAATTCCTAAACACACTCCCCATCCTATTTTGTTTTGTTTGGTTGAGACATGGTGTGTCACTGCCTAGCCTTGGCTGGCCTAGGATTGCTGTATGGGTCAGTCTCCCTGCAATCTTCCTCTCTCTGCCTCTGAACTCGGCCTTGGTTATGTGCCACCACTGCCAGCTCCCAGCTCCACCTTGATGCCTTTTCAACTGAAGACGTCGCCATCACTCATATTGTTGCAGGCAGCACAGGCATTTACAGAGAAAAGAGAAAGTGCTCATCCATTTGAAAGGTATTCATGACACATGTTCTGCCTACATTTGCCCTGTTCTTTCCAGAACTCATTCAGGATCTTACCCAACTTCCCACACAGGTCTTTATTAAACTCCAGGCAGAAAGGAGCCAAGCCATGATGCAAGTCCAATTTCTCCTTCCATGGGAACCTACAGTAGCAACCCAGGCCTCACTTTACAAAGACAGTAGTTACAAATTACTCCAATTTTAATTTTCTGTTGTTTATTTTTCTTTTTGGTTTCCCAAATAATCATGAATTGTGCTATACAGATAACAATGTTGCAAAACCTGGAAGAAAGCAAGGAGACATCCTGTGCTCCCTCTAGGGTGGAAGAAGGGTGAAGGGTGGGGAAAGGCACAGGCCGGCTTTCCCCAATTGGTAACGTTGCACCTGCTACAATCTGTTCCTGGACGTCACACTGTAGTGTGCTTTATGCACTCTTCTCTACAGTACATCCATTGTACAGTTTGAAAACGTGAAAACAAAACAGCAAATAGCCAAAAACAACTAAATCATCAAGGAACAGCTGTTGACAAATCATTTTAGTAAACAAGTTCATATCTAAAAAAGGATTTGTGCATGCTAATGTAGCATGAATGATTGTTAACTATTGGATTAAATCAATACATCAATCTTGACACCCATCATCAAGAAATGATTTAACGCTGAAATAGGTTGAACCCTGGCTATCTCATAACAAAAAGTTGTAGAAAAGGAATACTTCAAAGAAAAATTTGCTTTTGTACAATGTGCAATATCAGATTCAAAAACACAGAACAGAACATTAAAATTTTAATTAAACTTTAGACTTCCACCTAATTCTTATCAATTAACCAATAAAAGTTGGCTCCAGATCAATGGTATTAATTCCACACTGGATGTTTGGCTGCCCCTATGGCTGCTAGGTTTCCTAACCTACTATGCTCAGGAAAGAAGGGCTTTCCAGAGAGGAGCTAAGGAGAAAGCTGTGGGAGATAACCACAGGTTATTAGGTGAGAGGAGGATTTTAGGGGCCAACCAATGAAAACAGCTCAATAAGGGGAGGGTAGTAATCTCCATCAGCTATTGGTTTGTAACGGTAACCAAGAGGGAGATGAGCCTCCATCACCACACACAAGACCAAGCACTACGTTAGACACTAACTTGTGCTGTTTCGTCCAGTCTTCCAGTACTGTGATGCAACAGGTACCATTTTGCCTCAGTTTAAGATGAGAGACCTCATCTCAAGAAGGCCGGGGAAAAGCCCATTGTAGAGAGAGGCCGAGAGGATAGCTCAGTTAATAAAGTGCTCAATGTGCAACCAAGAGGACTAGAGGTTGATCCTCAAGACATCAGATAAAAAATTCAAGGGAATTGCTGTGTGCTTGCAATCCTAGCACTGAGAGGCAGAGGCAGGAAGATTCCGGACTGCTAGCCAGCTAGCCTAGCTGAATCAGTGCGTTCTAGACGAAGTAAAAGATCCTGTCTCAAACACGGACAAAAAAACACAAACAAACAAACAAACAAAAAAACCCAACGTTGATGAAAAAATGGGAGAAATCCTGAGAAACACCACCAGATACTGGCTTCTGACTTACACACACACACATAGGCACACACACATTTCTAGAAGGCTAGGGGAAAAAGAAAACAGCCAAGTTTTCGAATGCCAGGAGACGCAAATCTACGACTACACATTTGTACATTATAAATCCTTTCATCTAAAGAATTATATCATTAGAGAACAGAATAGTCCTCATTTTAAAAATTATGTCTTACAAGGCAGACCATGAGTTTTTTCACCCCAAAGACTACATACATAAGAAATTAGGCTGAGTCTTACAAATTCCAAACTAGTTATCTGACTAAGGTCGATTTCAAACTACATGTCAACCAAGTCAGCCCACTGGTTTAGATGACCAACTTTTGGATGGCTAGTTTCCTTAAATCAATTCCAATCAATACTAGCCAGATGCTGGACTGTCAGCATGGATAGAGTTGTCTGCATGATAAGGTCACTGCATCTGTCATTGGGAGACTCTGGAAAAAGTGTCACATGCAGGAACCCTGTAACCTAGTCACCCACATATCTGAAAAGTTCATTTGGGATTGAGATGTGGAGCTAGGGGATTAGATGGGGTTACAGCGGGTGACAGTGTGTGCCTGCCAAATTATTGTTTGTATTTTTTTTTTTTATTTCAGGAAGAAAGAATTGAAATGGACTCCAAAGCTGTCCACATCCTTAAAAACATTTACTAAAAGCATTACTAAAGGGTTTACTTGGGTATATGATTTTATTCCTTCATCTTTAAACCACTTTTGGCCCATTTGACTACAAACAAAATAATCTTAACAGGCAGCATGCTGTGTCTGCTATCAGGGAGGATATTACCATAATTAAATGTTATTTCTGTAAGGAGGTGTGTGTTACAGGTTGAGACAAGATCATATATGGTATTATATTGCAATCTGCAAAAGCGTTTCACTCCTGCTGCTTTGGAAAGCCACTCCAGAATGGCAATGACTGGAAAGCCCCAGAACCCTCATAATAAAGGTGCAATGATGTCAGCAATAACAAAGCGATAAACATCATCTATCGAAAAACAAGGAGATGTGAAAGAGAGCAGGTGCTTGGACATTTGTCACAAGTACCGTGCTTATCTTACAAATCTACAAGCATCAGTTCCCCTGTGCACACTCTATGTCCTGCAGTGGGGAGACCCACCTTCAGGACAAACCAATTTAAAGACATTCAACCACTGCCATGGTGTTGGGGTGCACACCCTTGCAGGAACATTTTCCCGAGTCTCTCTGTAGTTCCGTGATAGGTGAAAATGAGGCCTTCACAGATCAGCACTGTCTTTAACAAGCCTTCCTGCCTGGAAGCATTGTAGCTGTCACAGGCTTGCTATGAACAATGTTTTCATTGGAAAAGTGACATGGCCAATGGCAAGAATGGTTTAATTAGTCTGTACTGGGAATGTGAGAAGCACAAACAGAGGAGCAGGGACTGTTTACCTGCTTCACAGCCACACTGAATCAGGTGACCTGTGAGGAGGCCGCTGCATACACTACTAACCTAGCTGTGGGAGGTAAAGGATTTCATCTTCAAGCCTGGAGCAGAAATTAGGCAGATTTAGCTTGAATTTGTATACCTTCACTAAACTAAATGGATTAACCAATGGTCCATTCTGTATTCTTTCAGAACATAACAAATGAAGCCCTGTTGAGACACAAAGCGTGCAGAATAGAGATGTTCTATGTAAAATAGAAATTTGATGTGAAAACTCATTGTGAATTTTGGTGTCAACCAACAGATTATACTTGACCTAAATCCTGACTGTTAGAAGGGTTCTTTCACATACATCCCATCCTAATTAATTTGTTTGTTCATGCAAAACAGCATGATTTACCTTGTAATTTACAATTGGGAAACAACAGACAGCCTCTCTCTATAGGGCTAAAGTAAAATGGAGCTTGACATCCAAAGCTGTGAACAGGGATACCTCTTCCAGATCCAGCTACTTAAGCTGTCATCCTGCCTCACATGAAGTTGTGTAATTGATCTGTCCACAGTGAAAAAGAAGTCCAGCATTTAACACACAATGACCAGCATTTAACTCAAAATAAAATGCACAATGAATCCAAGATGATTCCAGCAATGGTCCTCTGTGCAGTGCACAGTCCTTACACACTGGTCCTGAACACACATGTACCGTTTTCCCCATACCATCATGCTACACTCCCAGTAAGTGCTGCCTAAGCACCTCAGCTTGGTCAGCAATCACTGTTGCTGACCTGCAGTATGTTTACTGTGCACACAAGTTTCTGCTCTCACACGCAAAGCATGAGCCACAGAAAACAAAGACATTTATAGTATTTTCCTATCATTCTCAGCACATCAGTGTCTTTGAGTTGAATTGTGTTAGAATGCTCAATTTTAAAAGAAAAATATGCTATTTGAACTGCTTACATGGGTTTCATTTAAAAAATTACTAAATGGATTTTGCTTGTGATTAGAATGTAATCACCAACATTTAAAAAAGGATTTGTTTTCTATTTTTAATTATTGGGGGTGGTGTTCAGGTGGCTAAGGAGTCCCTGGAGGTGGAGTTACAAGAAGTCACTATTAGACCAGAATGGGTTCTTAACCATTGAACTTTCTCTCCAGTCCCCTTCCCATCAACAATTTTTAAAACAGTAATAAACATAATCCTGCTATTTTGTGCTGTGTATTTATGCAAAGCAACAATCTCAACATTGATTATTGTTGAAAATAAAAATATTTACCAACTCAGAAAAAACATTATAGTTGTTCCATATCCTGCAGTATCAAAAGTTCAGCCAAGATTTAACACTTATATAAAAATAGATATGTTCATCTCACTGGTATGCAAATTTGCTTTCCTCTTTAATAAGTGGTGAAGATGTTTGCAGGTGTCTGGTATGTGGGTAATATTTAAATGTGTGTGGGTATTCATGCTAGTATGTCAAGGTACCTGTACATACAAATATGAGCACATGGAAGCTACAGGCGGTTGTGAGGTGTCTACTTCAAATGCTCCTAAGCACTGGCTATGCCAGCTCTCTTCAGGGAAAGGCTTATCACACAACTTAATTTTACTTTCAGGTTCTTATTTGATTTTACAGTGACAGAGCACTGAGAAAATATGACAAATATGTTCCGGTTATATATAAAATTATTCTGTAATTGGTAAGGTGAAATTTTGAAAAGTGTAGATAAGCAGATCTAGGCTAGAATTTGATGCTAACTCCAGAGATAGCAGTACATTATCTTTGGCTTGAACACTGTACAAGAGTACCCAGGCAAAGCAGGCCAGGGGCAGATCTGTCCTTCCTCTGTAGTGCATGTATGGGGAAGGCCACACAGGGAGCAAACACTGCGAAGATATGGGAGCTCCATGATGGAGTAACTTGTCATGGTGGGACACATAACATCAACATGCTTATTTCTAAAAGGGCAGTCCTATAAAGGTTATTACTGTTTGAAAACCACCTAGGTTCTCAAAGAAAACAATAAGAAGTAGACTTCATTGAGTTGACAGTTCTGAGGGCCTGTGACAAAGCATGATCCATGGGGATGTGCATGTTATGAACAGAACTGAGTAGACAGATGGACCATTTTAATTATCAGACACCCAAAGAGGTGTCCATCATGATCCAGAGCAGCAATGAGTGAAAGCATGCCACATCTACAGACAGAGGGCACAAGACAGAAGACAGAGTTGATGCTAGGCTCTGCCTTGGAGGTGGGAAGGGCGATGCTAGCCAGGAACTCATAAGAAGTAGTGGCCTCAGGGCTGGGGAGATGCTCTGTCTATTCAGTAAAGTGTTTGCTGTGCCAGTATGAGACCCTGAATTCAGATCTCTAGTACACACATAAAAATAGCATGCACCTATAATTCTAATGCTGAGGAGGCAGAGACTGTAGGATTGCTAAGACTTGCTGACCCCCTAGTCTGTCAAAATTTATTAGCTTCATGTTCAGTGAAAGATGCGGTCTCAAAACTAAGGTGGAAGATAATTGAAGACACTCGACATTGACTTCCGGCCTCCAATGTGTACGTGCACATGCACACACAAACACAAACATGTATAACCACTGCCACCACCTTCAAATACAACAGAAGTAATGGCACAGAAGTCAGGTGGGTGGTCCAAGCTGCAGACAAACAGAAACACACAAAACCAGAAGAACAAGAAGTGTGCCATAGTTAGTGTGCCTAATGTCACTTCACTGTAGGTGATGTTTATCAAGCAAGTTTTATGAAATAAACTCAAAATATTCAAGCATAATCCATGAAGTGGAAGGTGACTCAAACAGCTGGACTATGAAGACGCTCTCAATTTAAACACTACAGTGAAAGGATAGTCGTTCCGGGGATTCCCCCAACACAGCCTCTGTCTTCTTTAACAGGCTACAGATACAATCCTTGGAGGACAAAGGGATGATGGCCAAAGAGGGCATGTATGAAGCACATGGAGCAGACAGATACTGAGATCCTGAGGTGGTGGAGATGCTAGAACTTGATTCAGCTGTTCCACCAGGGTTTACACAAGCAACATCATGGTCTACATGCCTATGGGGAGTTATAATTTGTGGGAAAATGAAATACATAGCTACTTTTCAAAAAATTAGTATTTTCGTGTGACCTTGATACCCTTCAAAGTTGGTTTTCTCCACTTGGAACTATTTATCTCCAGGATAAATATATGTAACAGGATGACCTACCATTTGTCTCTGTCCTATCTACCCACCACTAAATGGCTATCTTTACTCTGGACTCAAAGAGAATACAATACATCAAATCTTACTAACATTCTATAGAAAGGAAAGATGCCTGTTCAAGATACAGGTGCATAAAAGGATTCCTGTGCAGAAAGTGAGGCAGTTTTTATGGATTTTACGATAGGTGTGTGGTGGTAGGAGCACGGAAGCAGGACATGATTGTTTTCCCCTAAATTCCTGACTCCAATAAAACAACTACAACAAAAAAGACAAATACAATAAATATCACTTTAAGAAAATCTTCTGACATCCCCAAGTGTAACACAGGACTGGGCTATTTGGACGAACAGCCCACATGAGGACTTACTCTTCCGCACACTCCGATTTTATGGGACCAATCAAACACAGAATGGCATATGAGTGGCTGGAATTGATATTTCCAATTCAAACTGGAAGGCAGAAGGAAGGATTTGTAATGAAAGTCTGCTGCCAATTCAATCTGGCCATTCGATGTAGAGACACATTCAGACTGATCCTACTAAAGCAAATCCAATGTTCCCTACAGCATAGGGGCTGGGGCCATAAGGTAGAAAGGGTAAACAAATGCAGCATTTGTGAGCAAACACAGGAATGATTCTTTATCTTTGCAAGAGAGAAATTGAAACTGAAAAGCCTTGTATTGCAAAAACCCTGACTCATGAAGATGATGTCTAGAAAATTCTTTCTTTGATTTTCCTTTCCTTTACTCCAGAAAAGTTAAAATTCCTGATTATCAGTGAACCTTTCCTTGTAATTACATATAAATTCAATTTAAAAAAATGCTAAGGTGAGAACAGCCCAGAGGAATATTGTGTGCGCATTAGTGCAGGAAACATGTGTGTGTGTGTGTGTGTGTGTGTGTGTGTGTGTGTGTGTGTGTAGACAGTGCATATGCATGTGAAGCAAGGCCTCTCACTGGCCTGGAACTTAGCAACTAGGTGATCTGGATCCAGACACCCAGTATCTGCCCCTATAGAGCTGAGATTTTTCACATGAATTCTGGGGTCAAATGTACTTATGCACTTTACCAACTGAACCATCTCCATATCACCTACAGTGACACTGTCCTTTTTCTTTTTTGAGAACAAGATCCATAAGGATCCTTTAAAAATATTATGAATACACTAACTCAGTAAACTAATGGCATGCATTTAATATTCCCAGGCAGGCTTTCGTGTGTATGAATGAATATATATGTGTGTGTTCAGCTGTACATACATGAGTATGCATATGTGTGCACATAAAGTATAGCTATCAAAGAATGACTTTGGCTGTCATTCCCCAGCTTCTGTCCACCTTGGTTTTGAGACAGAGTCTGATATTGACCTGAAGTTTACCAGTTAGCCTAGCCTGGCTGTTCAGAGAACCCCCAAGGGTTCTCCTGTCTCCGCTTTCCCTATGCTGGGATTAGAGGCATGCATCACCAGGTCCATGTTATAGACTTGGAGTCTGGCGATCAAACTCAGGTCCTCATTCTTACTCAGCAGCAATGCTACTGGCTGGGACATTTCCCCAGCTCCCAAAGTCAATTTGAAGCCCCAACGCCATCCAGGATGCACTGAGAAATGATGGGTCAGCAGTTACATGAAGTACCCCATGTCATCTTTGAACTCAGTATGGATGTCAGCTGCTTAGGATTAAATCTTAGTTCAATGCTGCTTGCTTGGCTCAACTTTAAATGCAAAAAGTTTAAAGTAAACGAAAGGCCAAATTAAGTCTCATGTTCAATCCAGAAGAGCCAACTGAACAGCTACATCTTTCCTCTGGCCATTACTGTCAAGGAGCTGGGACTTTGTTTTATAATTAGTCTTAATAGGATGTCAGGATGTTATGTAACAAACACAACATCAATCAGCCAGAGAGCAACCAGGCCCTTGTTAGGCGTGAACTTGGCCATACAGGCTCCAGTCTGCTGTGGGGAGGAGGAGGAACTCCATTGCCATCCACATGCTACTCCTGCAGGGTCACCCATTTCAGAAACATCTGTCAGGTATCAGCTCCTTAACTAGAGACATTACTCTCTAAAACTCACGGGCCTGCCCACACAGGAAACAAACTCCTCAGCCAGGAGAGGTCAAGGTGAACAGAGAGGACTTTTGGAAACACTCAGGATTTAAATAAGCACTGATTAGAGTTCCTTACTGTTTATGTGTCTAAGAAAAATAATGAGAGGAAATTTAATTTCTTATCCTGTCAAATGTCGGGGCCGCATCTCACTTTGAAAGTGAAATCCACACCTAGAGTTTATTATCCAGAGACCAACCTGAAGTCTCTGTCACTTGCTCTGCAGGGCAGAGGGCAGTAAATGCCTGCATTTCATTTAAATAGTGGTATTTGCTGCATCAACTAAAAAGTAGTCCACAAGATACGATCACCAACGCTAATTACTATTTTTTTTAATTCTTAATTTAAATTCTGTTCTAGATTAGGGGATCTTTAAACAGTGACTTTACACTTTGATTACACAATCGTTGGCATATGAGGAAAGTATTTGACTTGTAGTCAACATTGGATTCATCACCCAATGCATTTTAAAATGCTGTAGCACTTGAAGTTATGTTCAGTAAAGAGACAATATCTAAAGTTTTACCTCAGCTGAGAATGTATGTGCTGCCTTAATTAGAAAGACTTCAGGAGAAAGATGGCTGTACGTTTATTTCCTGTTCTAAGTACATCTAGTAAGGCAAAACTAGGTAATTTTCTGGAAGTTAAGATTGCTATCACAATGGTTTATGAATGGGGAGCGAAGAAATGCCTTAATCTTTCACTCACTTTATAGGCAACAATGTATTTCTGTACCATCTACCATAAAACAGCAGCAACGGCATTGTTAATGGTTCTAACCCAGTGGGGCTCGCACACAGTTGTTGCAGTGAAACCCATTTGGGAACTTTACAATAACAAGCCTGGGCCCCACCCAGCAGCAGAATGCATGTCAGCGAACTTAAAAGCTCCCAGGTGATTCCAATATTGAGACAGCACAGCTGCTCTTAGTCAAAAAAATGGGCAATTCTAGACACCACACAGAAATCCAGCTTTTGCACTACTTCAGATTGTGATATTCTGACCAGGACATATTTTTGAACTTCCTAAGTACAGCATCATCATACAGTGTCAACCATGGAAATGTGAATAGAAGTCAAAATGAGCCCCCTAGGCCTTGGTGCCTTGCTTGTATAAACTGAGGCTCCCTAGCATATGCCACAACTATCTCTCTGGTAATTCAAACATGGCCCTTTGACTTTCCCTCCTGCAATCTATAAAAAAGAGATTAACAGCTATCAAGCAGGCAGCTGCCAAGCTAAAGCTATGTGCCAGGGCACACACAGCACAGGATGAATGCTATACTAGGTGGTGGCTTTTTCATGGTTACAGTGTGGGGCCCCAGAACAGAAAGGCTGCACAGCAGGGAATGCCTAACAAAGAGAGTGGTTCCATGGAGACAAGGGGAAGGAAAAAGAGCCCCATTCTCCAAGAAGGTCCTTGGCTAAGTCAGGGTTTCTATTGCTGTGATGAAAACATTATGACCAAAGCAATTTGGGGAGGAAATGGTTTATTTGGCTTATACTTCCATATTATATAGCCCATCACTGAAGGAAGTCAGGACAAGAATTCAAGCAGGACAGGAACCTGGAGACAGGAGCTGATGCAGAGGCCGTGGAGGAGTGCTGCTTATTGGATTGCTCCTCATGGCTTGCCCAGACTTCTTTCTTATAGACCCATTGACAGTGGGCTAAGCCTTCCCACATTAACCACTAATTAAGAAAATGCCTTACAGATTTCCCTAGAGTTCGATCTTATGGAGTCATCTACTCACTTGAGGTTTCCTCCTCCAAGATGATTTTAGCTTCTCTCAAGTTGAAATAAAAGTAGGCAACACAGCCCATCCTCCCCAAATGGGAGAAGTATGATTCATCAAGTCCCAAAGGGAAAACCTAGAGACCACTCAAATATGGGACATCACATAGGTCTTCATTAGCAGGTCAGAGTTCACACGTTCAGTGTGTTCTTCGGCAAGAGTTACAGGAAGCTATAGCATCTTATGTGGTAAATCTTTGACACAGTATAATGTCTTTAACAGAAGAAAAGGAATGAAGACTTTAAAATGATGCCCGGGACCCAGGAACGATGAGTGCATCTCAGGAACCCAGTCAGTGCATGCTATGTAAACAGACATGTGCTGTGGATATCAATCGCTCTGTATACTGTAAATATGTTGCTCTGATTTGGTTGATAAAAAAATGCTGATTGGCCAGCAGCCAGGCAGGAAGTATAGTAAAGGCGGGGCAAGCAGAGAGGAGAATTCTGGGAACAGGAATGCTGAGTCAGGAGAGGATGCCAGCCGACACAGGCATGAGAAGCATGATGTGAAAGTACCGGTAAGCCACAAGCCATGTGGCAACTTATAGATTGATAGAAATGGGTGAATTTAAGATATAAGAACTGGACAGCAAGGAGCTTGCCAAGGCCAAACAGTTTATAAGTAATAGAAGTCTCTGTGTGTTTACTTGGGTCCATAGCGGCTGCAGGACTGGCAGATGAGAAAGATTTGTCCTGACCACAGGCCAGGTGGAACACAGGAATACATCAGCTACAGACATGTTTATAACATGCCCAGTGCCACACCCAGCCCACATTTCATACATCTTCCCTAGGAGCAACAGAGCTATCCTGAAAGACCTATTAAGAAATGTAAATCCAGGGAATTCATTTCTCTTCTGCTAATTGGTATCACTGATAAGGACTATTAACTTAAAATATGCCTATTTCTTCTGAAAAGAACTTAATAACCCATCATTCATATTACATTACCTGGATGCAAAGTAAAGAACCAAGCTGTTACAAGATTAAACAGTTATGAGATACACACACTCTAGTAGTAATAATCTTACTTAAGACAGATTTCTTTTCCCTTAATTGGTACCTACGCTTACACATCAAAGGAAATAATTCTAGCTTGAAGGCAAGTGACAATGTATCATTTTTGTGCATTCTCTCAACTAAAATAAAAATAAGCAAATAACCAGGAAGCATAAAGAGAAAAAAAACTGAGCCTGACAATTAGTTCTTGAATGTATCATCCTTTGACTACTTCATGTTTAATTGTTAATATCACTTCTTCATGACAGGGCTCATTTAGTGACACCACAACTTCTCACTAATTCAACATTTCATTGCAAACCTGAACTAGTAATTAGATGGTGTGAATCTTGCTGAGTTACCCTATATGCTTTGTGACCAAGTTTTAATAGGACCACCTCATCTGTATTCACACAGTATTGTTAAACCAATTATTTCTTATATATCACCTTAAAATAAATCTACTTTAGTTTTTCATATTAGAAACTTTCCCTGGATTATAAATACACAGGGAAAAATAACACTTTAATAAAAACAAACCAGGTAGGCTAATCACATCTTGAGTTATACTTCAACGTATCTTTAGATATGCAGTCTTTATTACAGCTAATAATTAGTTTCTGGGAATCCAGTGTTCAGAGCTGGATGAACAATAAGGAAGACACGGGGTCTGCTCAAAAATCTCACTAGTCAGAATAATTTTTAACACATGAATATAATGCTATACTTATAGTAATAGCAAGAGAATTTTATAGCAATCTCAAAGTTCTAGCAATGACTTATTATAAACAAAAGGATTCTACAATTCCCACGATCCCCTCAGTTGTCTGTAATTAAAAAGGAATGTGACGGAATCAGTATTCAAACCAAGAATGCAGATTCCTCTCTTCAGGCTGGTAGGAACCTGCTGTTCTGGAGGCTGTGTGAGGCCCCTGGGCATGGGCCATACCCTGCCTCTGGTCTCAAGCAGGGATTCACCTCTGCACTATGCTGCTCACAAGATCTCCTTCTGTGACTGGCTTTGGAATGGGTGCACAGTACTACTCTGTCCATTGAATGGCTGCTGGATCCATGAGAGGCTTCTGGAAGACTTCCTTCACACACACACACACACACACACACACACACACACACACACACACACACGACGGCTGGAGAAGTTGCTCTTATAATCTCTAGTCATTATTATTGTGAGCCTTCAAGAAGAGCCAGCCTGAGAAAACCAGGCCAAGCTTTCAGGCTAAGAAGGGGTAAATGGAAAACACTTAGGTACCTGATCATGTTATTAAAAACGGCTCCTATCCTTCCATCCTTACACACTTCTAACAACCAACTCCTAGAACTGACCTAATCCACAGTGCCTTATTAGGAGCTACTGTGTGTGTGTGTGTGTGTGTGTGTGTGTGTGTGTGTGTGTGTGTGTGTGTGTTCTTTCTGCATAGGCTATTTCTAGTTGGTGTCCATTACCTGCAGCTGGATGCATCCTGACTGAGCCTCTTAATGTATTGCAAAAAATCATTCTGATACTAAGAACACCCAGAAAACTTGATTACATGTTATGTACAAACTAAGCCTCAATTCAAAAGAACACAAATTATAGAGATCACACCCTCTAAAGATAATGCAATAAAAATGGAACCTAAGGACAAAATGGATAAACCAAAAACAAATGTACCAAATTTTTGCATTCTTTCTAAGTATCAAATGATTTCTTAAATAAGATAAAGAAGAAATTACACAATTTTTAGAAAATAATGACTGTAAGAGCATTACATATAAAAAATAAAGGAAACAGGGAAAACAGCAAAAATTATATATTTCTATATACTCACATATGGCAAGATTTATAACCAGAGAAGGAGGTAAAAAGGGGGATGGTGAGGAGCCAGAAATAACAATCGTTCAGATAAAGACTTAAGAAAACTGCTGGGCTGTGATGACACACACACGCCTTTAACCCCAGCACTCAGGAGGCAGAGGCAGGCGGATCTCGGTGAGTTTGAGGCCAGCCTGGTCTGCAGAGTGAGTTTCAGGATAGCCAGAGCTGTTACACAGAGAAACCCTGTCTTGAAAAAAAAACAAAAAGACTCAAGAAAGCAAACAAAACCAGGCAAAATAAAGAGGCAAGGTTTTAAAGAGATAGACCTGAAAAATTAATTTAGGAGAATTCCTTCAAAAAGAGCAGGAAAAGATGGGTCTCTGTCTATTGAAGAATCAGAAAACACAGTATGCAATGAGCAATTGTATAGACCCAGAATTGTGGACACATACACCACAAAAATTCCAAAATCATTACATGCAAGAAATACTAGAATATCTAAAAACCTCTCTTTCTTTCTGTATCCTGCTCCTAAGGGTCCATGATCAATATTCTGCCCCTACATTAAATGCCAAGAGTTAAGATTTTGTTGGGCATGGTGGGACTTTGGAGAGCCATCAGCCATTGTCATTTGTAAGACATGTTTAACCTCCCACGGACCCAAACCTATTTTCACAGTATTATCCCTGCTGAGAATTCATGTGTTAATAACAAGCATGTTGCAGTAAAGATTTTCCATAGTTATTCAGAAATTCTAGAAACTGTAAAGCTGTGTGAATTTCCACAAAATTACTATCAGAAAAAATTTTAACAAAGATGAGCACACAGAGAGGAAATGCCTGAATTTCTTTCCTGTAATCTTTATACCAGACAAAGGTTGGCAGTAAGGAGGGTGGACTACCATGGCCTGCCACATATTCTTACACATAAAGTTTTGCTGGAAATGGGAGACAGGTACACGGTACAGATTACTACACTATGGCAGAGCTGAAAAATCATGGCAGAAACCACCTGCCTTGAGACAGGCATGGTGGCACTCAGCTGTAATGCTAGCACCTGGGAGGTTGAGGCAGGACAAGGGAGATTTGGAGACCAGCCAGGTATCAAAGCCCTTGACATTTGCCACTGTGCCACTGCCTAAAGACACCAGTGCCACTGCCTACTCTGGACTAAAAAGACAGCTAATAACATCTGCAGAACAAATGGACTCTTCCGTTCCCAAGCAGTTTTAACATGCCCATAATTTTTAAATGGGGGTAAATCAATAAAGGATAGTAGTTACGACAGGCGGAGAAAACAATGTACTTTTTCAAGAAACATGAACAACATTCCGAAAAAATAACCTAGGATTATGACAAAAGGATATATTTACAAATTAGAAACAAATCAGGCAAACTGTTTTTAATGTATGTAACCCGGCACAAAACCTCTCACTGAACCCGTGGAACCCAGTCTCAGTATGTCTTGGGATGACATCATAACTGCAGCTCATGAAACCAACACCAGGCAAAGCCAAAGAAGAACCAGACTAGACTCACACGTAAAATGCACCTGTGGGAAAGCGGAAGCAACTGAAAATATGTAAAGTCAGGGTGTAACTTGGAAATGGGGGCAAGGTAGGAGTAGGGGGCATACAAGTAAATCCAGAGGAGAGAGGTGAATAAATTATCAAAGATGAAAGAAAATCTGAATTAGGAAATAAACTAAAACTCCAGAGCATTTGAAACACAGCTCTGAAATGAGCAAGAAGAAAAGTAAGGTTGTAGGGAGTTCACAAAAGCCCCTTAGAAATGACAAAGAGCAAATTCATATGTAAAAGTAACCCACCTCCTTCCTCTACAGAGCTGGAAATGTGACTTGTGTGAGGCCCTGAGTCCTAGGAACCACATATATCAATTTTTAAAACAAGTCAAATAGATGAAACACTAGAAAATGTATTAAAGTTTGTACAAGAAATTTAAAAACATGAAGAGACCAAAGATCCATAGAGAAATTAAAACAAGAAATAACTTCTTCAAGAAATAGAAAAAAGGCACAAAGTAGAGATGGTTTTATATGGTTTCCATGTTGTATACACCGGTCCTAGGACAAAGAAGGATATTTCAGAGACATTTCCCAATGTGTTTAAAGGGGTCAGTAGTAGTGGAGTCACAGGACAAGAAGCAGAAGCAGAGGTCAGAAATACAGATGGAAACTGCACTTATCCTAACAGAAGGAACACTTAAAAATAATATTCAAAACTAAAAGCTAGGCAAGTGTAGTGACCATGTAGTGCGCATCCAAAGAATACAAAATATTTCAATGACTAAAAAGGAGAAAATACTCCCAATAAAATTACTATTGGTTTAGTAAGAGAAAAAAACAGAATTAACATGTAGAGACTGAAATATCATTTGTTAACATTCAACTCCATTCCTGACCAAAAAAAATGCTTAACAAATTCGGACTGGAAGAATGCATCAGAAACTCTGAGAAGACACATCTAATGATAACATGTAGAAGTATCCACTAAGATAAACAGTAAAACAAAGCTATCTACTCCACCTGCTCAAACCCCACGTTATAGTTCAGTGGTTCTCAACCTCCCTGATGCTGGGACCCTTTCACACCGTTCCTTGTGTTGTGGTGACCCCCAACCATACAATTACTTTATTGCTACTTCATGACTGTGTTTTTGCTACTGTTATTACCTGTAATATAAGTATCTGATATGCAGGATATCTGATGTGCAACCCCCAAAGAGGTCTTGACCCACAGGTTGAGAACCACCATTGCAGTGATCCATGCATGGTGAGAAGATCATCGAAATTAAAGCTATAAATATTGGAAAGGAAAGGCATGACTGTAATAACGTACACACAAGTCAGCTCATCACCTAGGAGATCAGAGGCAATCCACACAGAGGCAGTAAGAGATGCTAAGCAGGAGCAGCACACACAAGGTCAACACGGAAATCAATACACCCTCATACAGCTAAGTGAAGAAACAAGTAAGGAAAAAAAGTAACATAAATCCTAAGTAGGTGTAAAACTAAAAGAAACTGCAAGGTCTTTATGAAGACGACTGTAAACCTTTACTAAAGGACGTACAGGAAGCCAGAATGAATGAAATGATGGACTGCTCACAAATGGGAGACTCAGTAGTGTGGAGACACGGGTCATAAACGAATCCGTCTATCAGTGTAATTACCCTTCTCTAAAAACTCCAGTCTGCCAAACTCTGTCCTCGAAAAAAGAAAAAAAAACAAACAAAAATTCAGATATGCCTTTAAAAAAAATTTCCCAATGCAATCCTGAAACCCAAAACATTACTTGTGTAAGGAAAAATTTAAAAGAAGAAGGAGGGCCAGGGAGGTAAATCAGCAGCAGCAGACCACTTGCCCAGCATGGAGAAGCCAGAAGTTCAATCACAGAGAACTGGGGAAAAAAAAAAAAAAAAAGATAAGAAAATCCATAAAGGGGGAGGGGCACATGAGCCCCCACCCTTCACTGAGGAGCTTTTACCATCAATGGCTTTGTGGGAGGGATAGCCAGTTTTCTTTTGGGATATGGCCCCAGGTGAGGTGACCACACTCCAGTAGACAGCCCCACACCTATGCACATGTGGGTTACAAAAAAAGTGGGGGGACATGAAGTTGGGAGGGGCAGAGGAGATGGGGCAATGAATCTGGGAGGAGTGAGGTGAATATGATCCAAATACATTGCATGCATGTATGAAATCCTCAAAGAATTAATAAAAATATTACAGTAAAAAAAATTCTGTCCGTGACCATAGACAAACATTCCAGGGGAAGAGTTTGATCTGCACAACAAGTTGAGCTTCGCATAACCTTCACCACCATAAGGGAAATCAAACCTGATAGAAGAGACTCACAAAGCCTTAAAAAAGTCTGTAACACTGTCCTGGTCGTCACCTCTAGGCCATCGTCACGCCTAACACTTACACAGCACCCATTCTATAACAGACATGGACATGAGTCTATTGCAGAGACAAGTTCACTTCATTCTCATGGCATGCTGGAAGGGCATTTTTAATCCAAAAGTGAAGACAAAGAAGATTTGTAACCTAGCTAAAGTCCAACAACTGGTGCTTGGTACAGCCTGGATTCAAACGTAGCACGATATTAACAATATTAATACATACTGCCCTAGTACAGTCTCATGTATTTGAGGAGCTTGCCAAGGTATCATTTCCAGTGAAAATATGCTAGATATCTTCCCTGAACCCCTCTACTAGGCACTTGGTACCCCACTCTGACCCCAGGTTGACCAGCTTGGACTACATGAGTGGGTTCTTTCCCTTGCAGCTGCCAAATGTATCTAGCAAATAGGCAAGGGGAGCAAAGAATGCGGTGAGCCCTGAGCCACCTCGCTGCCCACACAACACACTCACATAAGGTTTCTACAAGGCTCACCACATCCATTGGAAAGGTCACACACAGTGTCTGTCAGATGGCCCTCAATACTAAAGCCTAAAGAAAAAAGCGGCAGTTATAACCTACTCTAGGACATGGCATCATTCCCTTTAGTGTCCTCCAATAGCCACACCTTTGTGAAAGTCTCTTTATTGAAGTGTTCCCACATTATTCTCCTTTAATTGCAGGATGCATGTTCTGCCAGGACCCTGACGGATACAGGAGACAAAAATAACTAATATCAGCTGACCTTTTGTGGAGATGAATTGTACAGTCTGACATCATATCAAAAAGCAAAATTTATTAACAACATAATAACAGTAATCAAAACATAAAAACTATCAAAATATCTATAAAAGAAGATGAGCCACACATTATAGTGGAGGGAAGGGACCTATCATAAAGCCACAGCAACTGAATACTGTAATGTTCCTGTATAAGAAGGCATGTTTTATCTTATGGAGTATGACAGGTTACATACACAAACTGCTGACCTATTGACAACTAAAAATGTTATAGGAAATAATTTGAGGAGAAAAAGCTATTTAAGTCTATTTCTGACCAGGCAAGAGAATAAGAATTGACTGGAGGGGGAGGGTGTGAAAGCTGGAATCAGGAGGGCAAGTGGCTCTGAACATGCTCCTGAGCCCTGGGGCCGGTGGATCCCTCTGGTCAGTCCTTCCATATTACTGCTTCCTACAAGGAAGAGGACAAAAACTGAATGTAGCCATCAGGTAGTGACAATGAAAAGGAACACTGTTTTCTGTATGGAGAGGAGCTTCATTCCAGCATTTAAGGCATTACTGAGGACAGCTAAGATAGCTAATCCTGACTGTCACCTCGACTGGATCCAGATTCAACTAGCAGACCCACCCAGAAGGATAGCTGAGTGGGGAAGACTCCCAGAGTGGGCAACATCTTCTGACGTTGGCCCTAGTGTGACAAGGTCCAAGAGAAAGCAGGGCATCTTGCCTGCCTGCTGTACTTCTTACTGGCTGAGTGCATTTATGCACTGTAGTTGCTGTTGATATCCTTTGTTGGCATGAGAACCCATCTTCTTAGGCCTTCCAACATGCACTGAAGACAAATGGCTCTCCAGCATCCCCTGGGATGCGGAGGTATCCAGCTTCATGGACTGAGGGCTGCTGGGCTCTTCTTCAGCATGCAGCTGGACTATCATGCAAGACAACATAATACAACACCTCAATACTATGCATTCACTCTAGTGCTTCATGTTCTCTAGAGGGCCCTGGCCAGCACAGCAGCCAAAGGGAAAGAGGAAACAGGCCACTCAGACAAGATAAAACAGATATAATCAACAGAGAAGGAAAAATACATAACCTCATGAGTAGTAAAGAGAAAAATGCAAATGAAGCAATACAACACCATTTCATTCACTTTCTGGATAAAAATGTATTTAATCTGTTTAATATTTGCTGCCAAGAAGGATGTGCGAAAGCAAGACTTCCACACATTGGTAACTCATTCATCATTCAACAGCTATGTG
Organism: Onychomys torridus; assembly: GCF_903995425.1. Lineage (NCBI taxonomy): Eukaryota > Metazoa > Chordata > Mammalia > Rodentia > Cricetidae > Onychomys > Onychomys torridus. The sequence goes on from NC_050464.1 coordinate 10,151,260, forward strand.
CGGACCTCTTACTATATACTCAATTCACTCTGATAAAGATCAGAAAGTCTATTTTGATGTGTATAGTCCAGTGATAATAGCAGAACAATAAATAAATGCTTACTTGTAGGGAGCGGTATATTTAAGAACAGATGGATAAAGCTTTGGAAAAAGCATACCAGTGTAAGCACATTGTAGAGAAATGTACAAACTATCTAGAAGATGCCAGACGGCACAGTGTGTGTTCTCTGGGCTGGAGATGCCAAGTGGCCTCCACTGAAACTGTGCCTCTCAGTCAAAGGCAGACCAGAGACAGCCATGGACAAGACCTAAGCCAGTGACTATCACAAAGTCCCCCCCAAATTCCACTCATGAGCACCTAAGGGGGGCCAGAAGGAGCTCTTGATAGTAGCTTATCAAGCAGGATATGGAAGGAAGAACACACAATTTAAGTCATTTACAAAAGTTGCAAACACGGCAAAAAGCACAAAAGTGTCTGAACACACACCTAAATGGGCACCAACAGCCACGCTGATAATTAATATTTGGAGTGCTGACATTCTGCTAAATTACTTTTATATCTGTATCACCCATCATGAGACTGCCTCATGCATACTTTGATATTCGTCTTTCAAAAAACTGAAGAATGCTGCAAAGCCAGAGGAACAGATCAGTATGGCCATGCTGAGGGGACAGGGATCGGGCCATCTCAGTCCATCACTAGGGCACTGATGTGGGCTCCAGGTTGAAAATGGAGGGAGAATGGAAGCAAGAAGGATGAATACTTAAACAGCCTTGGCCAAGTTGGGGTCTGGCTGGTCATTCATTATCTGACAGGCTTCTGGAAGCCCTTAATGCTTAAGAAAACATCTGGCTTCCAAGGGATGCCTGCTCCTGAATAGTTTGGGAGGCGGCCCATGGTGACTGGAGGTTCAAGCCTAGGACTGGAGAATTTCAGATGAGGTCTGAACTGGACACTATGGCCATAAAGTCACTCTTAGCTTTGTGCCTTCAGCCCGGAAAGTGGATGACAGGTAATTACGGCCAGTTTTTAGGGGTATACTCATTGCATAATTAACATGCTTGCCTACAGAAGTGAACAGGAATTTTACAGCAAGGGTAAGAGATACAAAATGAAGGCAGAGATAGTGGGCTTTTATCTTGCTTAGTGACAGATAGGGGTTGAAGCTGAAACACCCCCCACAGACTCACGATTTAAGCTCTTGGCTTTTTTCTGTAATAACATAGCTTGGAGCACTACTTTGAAGGATATAGAGACTTTGTGAGGTAAGGCTTAGCTGGAGAAAGTGGGTCACTAGAGGCGGGCCTTTGAGGTTTTACCACTTCCGTTTCCAACTGTAGATTGCTTCCTGCTCAGCCATAATGAGAATAAGCCATTGCCCTCCACCCTACCACCACAACGGATGATTTCCCCAATGCGAGGGCCTGAAACAACTGAACTGAACTAAGTAAACAGAACTAAGTAAAGCCTATGCTCCCTTAAGCTATTTCTGACAGGTATTGGGTCACAGGAGCATGAAAAGGAACTAAAAACAGTTGCATTGTGGGCCAACTTTTTTAGCAAAAACATCTTCTGAATGCAGGCTATAATGCAATTATGACAACTAGCCAGAATTACTTAGTTTCATCTTATTCCTCTGGTCTAATGTGAAGGCCTGGAAGTATCTGAAAGCATGACTTTTATAAGTGGTCTGATCTAACTGGGATGAAGGACAACAAAGACAAGATACTGTTCAACTCCCAGCTTATTCTTGAGTCATTTAATCTCTGACAGTCCCCACCCCACTCGACACTAATGTACTGGACAGATGCATCAACAGCAGACAGACAGGGTTGACATCAGAGTCTGTGTGTGAAGCTGGAAGTCTAAAACAAATACAGAATACAGTAAAAGGCAAATTACCAAGTAATATTTTTTAAAGTAAAATAAAAAGTTGAGCCAGAGAGAAGTTTTAACCTACCCCAAGTAGGAACCCAACTCCAAGAACAACAACAAAAGGTTAGAGGGAAGAATTGACTGCTACAAGTCTTCAAGAAATGAAGACAGACCTAAATCAACAATTAATCACAACGACTCCCAGGCACATGATCATGAAACCATAGACCACCGAAGACAGACAGACAAAACAATGACTAGAACAGACATTCAGTCTGCAGGGAACTTCTTACCAGAAACACTGAAAGCAGAGGACAGCAGAGTATTTTATGATGAAAAAAGAAAATATTGACAGAAAACAACTGTTGGCCGAGAATTTCAGAGCTAATAAAAATTCCATCAAATGGCAAAATAAGAGTGTTGTTCAGACCAACAAAAACCATGAAAGAATGTCAGGAGGAAAGTGAACGAATCTAGAAGCAGAGCATAAGGATGAAACATTAAAGGTTGGACAGACTGCCTGGCAGGCAGACAGACAACAGGAATGGGGACCACAACTAGGTAATCAAGATGGTGAACTTCCAAGCTAGCCAGCTTCTTCCTCATACTCCTGAACTGAGACAAAATTTTGCCCAGCAGCTTAAAACAGTCTTTGTGGGACTTTTCTCCTGCCAGCAGTTGACCCTGGGCTCAACAAGTTTAAGGCCTGATCAGGACTTGTTTACATAATAGCTGTGGGCTAATCAGACAGGGGGTTCTTTCTTCAAACTGACCAAACTTCAAAGACTTCTAAAAAAAAAAGCATTCAAGGAGAGGTGAGGATTGGAGCTTGGGCTGTTCAAGTCCCCCTCTGCTGGTCTGTGTGCTTGCTGTGTGTTTTCTCACCCCTCCTGAAAATTCTTTCATTACAGGCTGATTCTGTCTGTTGTGTTCTAGAATTTCCCTACTGCTAAGAATCTTTCTTGAGATCTTTCCTACATTTTAATTCTTTAAGTGGCAGAGAAAATGAACCCGATCCAGATACCCAGATAGTCCTAAGAACTGGGTCCAGAACAAAACAGCCAACACACAGTAAATTCCAAATAATAACTCCACTGCTAAATATGGGAACTACAAATACAAACAATAGAGAACTAAAAATTCTTAAGAAGTGCAAAGATGAAAGAGATTGAGTTGAGCCAGAAACCTTTAGAGGCTCCTAAACTGTTAGGGAGAAGTCTTTGGACTGTAAGTCAGTTATTTACCTTTTAAAAGAACTACAAAAGAAACAGAAATAGAATAAAACAGTGTAAGAGTCCCTGTGCTAAACCAGCACAGCTCTGTGCTGCAGGGTCCGAGCAGAACCCACTCTCTTGATTATAAAGCACCGAACTATGACGTGCAGTCCATGATGTGAGGCTCCTTACACCTTCAAGGCCACCAATAGCTGATGCTGTCTCTTGCAGACATCTTTCACATTTAAGAAGCCTTGGGACAACCTTGGGCTCATCAAGATATTTCAGGATTGTCTCCCTATTTGAAGTCGACATGATTCATTCAGTACCTCTGTTCATCTCTGCCTTGTAAACTGAGGACTTGACAGATTAGTGGTTTAGTTTTTTGTTTTTTGTTTTGATTGTTTGTTTGTTTTTTCAAGACAGGGTTTCTCTGTGTAGCTTTGCGTCTTTCCTGGAACTCACTTGGTAGCCCAGGCTGGCCTCGAACTCACAAAGATCCACCTGCCTCTGCCTCCGGAGTGCTGGGACTAAAGGTGTGCACCACCACCGCCCGGCTCAGATTAGTGGTTTAGGATGCAAGTTAATTTAGTAAGTTCAACATATAAAAGGAAATACTGAAAGAATTTTTAAAATCACACAGAGCCATCACACAGTGGAATGTTTTAACATATGCCAGCAATTTCTGAATAACCAGATTATAAAAAAAAAAACAAGCATTACAGATACTGAATCATTATCATTAGCAAGCTGACTTAGAGGTGTGTTTAAAATCATGCAGCCAGTACAGGAAAACAGATATTCTTATTCATGTATGAGACTTGATCACACATTAAACCATAACAAAATTTTCACAGGTTCCAAACAATCAGCACAATACAGTTTGAGTCTTCTAAAAACAGTGCAACTGAGTCAGAAATAACTATCTCTTTTTAAATTGAGGTATCTTTATCACTCAAAATACATTTCTATATAATCCATTGGTAAAAGAATAAATAAAAATTAAAAGTCAACATGCTTACTCTAACAATGAAAATACCATATATATATCACAAATCACTAAGCAGCAAAAGTGGTCAGCAAAAAAATTATGAATTTAAATGTTTAAATTCTGTCTCTGTCTCCCTGTCTCTGTCTCTGTCTCTGTCTCTGTCTCTGTCTCTCTCTCTCACACACACACACACACACATACCATAGCTAAGCAGCAAATTTAAACTTTAGAGAATGACAAGCATGTAAACCTAAATCAGGTGGTCAACTAACAAATTAGCAGAAGTTAGCTGCATTGCTAAAGGTTCAATAGAAACTCAACAAAATCACTAGTAAAGTATTCAACACAGACCTACAAGGCTAAAGGAGCAAGGAAATGTAACACATTCTAAAAGGTGCAAGACATAATCACAGTAGGCATAGGACAGTTTGCCTTCTCACTCTGCAGGTGCTAGGTGATTCCTGGCTTAGGAAAGGGCTTTGGTGGCACCAGAATGTTGAGACACAAGTGTATATGGTGAAAGACTTAGGGTACGCAGTACAGCTGCTAGGTCAGGTCGTGCTTCACTTACTTCAGCAAGCTCCTCCCTTACTGGCTTCCATTCAGGCTTTTGTGACACTAGATACACAAACGGAGGGGATATTGATGCTGAAGGTAGGAGCAGCGATAGGAAGAGGGTGAAGAGGACCAAGGCAGGGGGAACATCCCCTGGACATCTTAATTGCACTAGCAGGGCTTGCTAGTTTTACTTCCCAGTGTGCCCAAAGCTTGAACATATCTGGCTGTCCCCCTGTGTTCTAATGATAGCAACTGGCTAGCAGTGTAACCCAGGTAAGCCACGGGGATCAGTGCCTTCTATTGCAAAAGAACAGCTTCAATTTAAAAACTTAATAGTTTGATACAAACTTCAATAAGAAATTGACATACATGCATGTAATTCCAGCAATCAAAAGGCAGGACAATCAGGAGTTCAAGGCCAACTTTAAAACAGATAGATAGATAGATAGATAGATAGATAGATAGATAGATAGATAGACAGACTGACAGACTGACAGTCAGATGGCCTATTTCTTTCAGGGTCTGGTAACAGGGGAGCAAGAACAATAATCCTATACATCCTATACATGTGTTCTTTTCTGAAACATAGTCTACATGCTATCTTTGTTTGATTTTTTTTCTAACTTGTTAGTCGTGTCTCTCCAATTTTCTCCAGACTGCAAATTTTTAAAGCAGGAAAATAATTTTTTTTGAAAAAAATAATTTCCCATTTTCTTTCACAGTTCCTTAACAATGGGCTAGGCTTAGACCACATGCTCAATAAAATTTTTGCTCAGAATGTATGATTTGTGGCAACTGTTTTTGCAAGCCTTCCCCATCTAGCAGAAGGTAGTCCAGAACTAACAACACTCTGGCTAAAAGTGGAGTTCTGTTGATGGCTATAAAGCAAGGGATGTAAAGACATAGGTGTAATCCTTCAGCAGACACAGGACTGGGAGCGCTGTGCATTCGCTAGCACAGAACCTAGTGTGGAAGGAGATATGGGAAAAGGGTAAGAAAACACTCACAATACAACACCTCTTCCTGAGTGTTAGTCCAAGGACAAAAGATGTGTACAAAGATTAGAGAAGGAAAAAAAAAAACTGAGAAAAATACGCAAGACTATCACATATAACTTCAAGTAAAAGCGACTTTAGTTATATATAATTTTAAGTCTGCTAACTTAAAAAGGAAAGTAATCTTCACTCAGAGTTGGACACAAAATATTTCCATTTTTGTTTCACTGAAACATCACATTGTTTCTTGAAGTTCCTCCCAGCATGGTAGAGCTCACCTTTAATCCCAACACCTTAGAGGCAGAGACAGGCTAACTGCCATGCTGTGGAGCTCAGCCTGGTCTACAAGGCAAGTTCCAGGCCAGCCATCGCTACATTGCATGATCTTGTCTGAACAACAACAAAAATTAAAGGAATGCAGTCCCACGGAATGCTTCAGACTACTGCGAAAGCCGAGGCAACTATAAAGTAAAATCGGAGACAACATATTTTGCTCTTGGCCCATTAAAGCAACACGATGTCCATTTCTCTACAATGCCATCAGTCCTCTACTTGATGGCAGGCTGAACTGGCCTGGGGGTCTCTGATGGACAACAGTTCTTATTCCTAATTTCCAGCATCTTAGCTGAGCTGAAAACAGTGTAAATATGCAAAACTCCATTTCGTCCGAATTATTTGAAGAATCTAAATTGACTGCTCATAGGCTCACTTTGTATTAATGACTCCTTAATTGCCAAGGTTTTAACTACCTATAGTATGAGGATTAACACATTTTAAAAATAATGGTGCAAAGTAATCCAACTGACAATTTCAGAAGATAATGATTTTGCAGAAGGAAACAGTGAAAGAAAAAATAATCTTGATTCCTAATACCATTTACTGACAATCACAGCTTTCTACCACATTAACATTACATACTTATCTCCTCATTAGTCTCTAATCTAGCTCAATCCTCCTGCCAAACCAATTATAGGAAAATTTTCAGACCTGAAGGAATTAATAGGACACTGGGACCTCATTCAGTGTTCTCAGGACTCAAGTAATTAGCAAGCATTTATATATAAAATCCAAACAGTTTTCCTAAACTAATTAATGAAATGAAGGACATAAAATTGTATCAACTAGTAGCTACTCAACCCCATACCCCAAGAGTCCTCAAACAGATAAGGCAGTTTCCAGGTGTTGCCAGGGTTTATCTTGGTCAATTCAGACTAATAGGGAAAAGAAAAAAGAAACAGCAAAGTATTTATGTGATAAAGAAATATTTCATAGGAGATGCCTTATACATCAAACAGTTGTTGTATTCTCCATGTCTTAAGTACAATATACAAGATGAAATGGTAATAGCACAAATTTGCATTTATATGATATTTTCTTTCAAGATGCTCAAATTGGAAGAACACAGGCTAAGCCATTTTCTCAAAATTTCCAAAAAGTGCCTGGAATTTCTAAGAAGGAATTAAGACACTTAATTCTCCTATTAGTTCCTTCTTCTCTGTGTTCTTTCAACTATTCCCTCTAGAAGTCAGACTGTAACCCTTCCTAGAACATCCATACATGTTCCCTCTCCATTCACACCCCTAATTCAGGACAGTTTCCAATGTACCTTATAAAAATCTGACCCTAAGAATTTGTACCTGACAACAGCAGAACCTCAGCAGGTGGTATGGGGGGAGTGGGGCAGTGTGCACGCACTCATACATCCTTACATGTGCACATGTGTGTCTATGAATGTGGATGCTGAGGGTAGATGTCTGGTTTCTTCCTCAAGAGCTCTCTCCTTGTATTTTGCCACAGGGTCATTCACGGGGCTTGCAGTTTGCTGATTCATCTAGATGAGCTAGATATCTAGCAAACCCCAGAATTCCTGTCTTCACCACCTGAGCACCAGCATTAGCATCCAGTCTTTATGTAAGTGCTGGCGATAAACCCAGAGGTCCTTATATTTGCATGCCAAGTACTTTACTGACTGAGCTGTCTCCTCAGCCCCTCAACAGACTTACATAAACATGTGAATCCATACATGCACAGGTCACTAGCTGTGACTTAAAAGTTTGGAATCAACGGGATAACAGAAATTTACCAAACCTGGGGCCCTTCAGGGATATTCAGTATAGCTGCATAGTGACACAGGGCCCATAGTGGACACTGAGAGTCCCACAATCCAGTGCCTGTGAGCCCTGCTCTGGCTCACACGGTGCATGACTCTACAGCACAAGCTGTGTTTTTATAAGCTGAAACTTCAGATTCTGAAGAGACCACCTGAAATCCATCCAGAGACGAGAAACCCTGTGGCTCTTTCCTGAGGCCACTGCTCACATAAAGCAGAGTAGATTCATACAAGAGAGCTGCCTGTAGCCACCAGTGTTAGTGCAGGCACTCAAGAGCCAGGCAAATCTGGAGTTTCTCACTTAGGAGGAAAGCCCTGATCAACTCCGTTATTTCCCTGTCTTAATTCAGAGAAGCAGCCTCCCCTGAACTGAAATCTCTGGAAGCAATTTCTACTTCTCTGGGAGAATGCCCAGGAGACTGTTTAATCTCTCCTCAGATAAAGCTCTCTGAAGATCAAAGAGCCCCGATCAGGCCGAGATGTGTTTCCTCTTGATGGCTAAGGGGGAAAACCGACTTGAATAACCCTGCTTAGAGAACCTGAAAATGAAGCACTCGATGGAGAACGCTGAAGGGCGCTCAGTGGACACCACAGGCAGACACAACAAGAACCAAACCAACAGGTACCATTTTAAATGTGTGTGGATGCTGTGTCTGCATGCCAGCCTGTGCACCACTGTGCATGCATTGTCTGGGGAGGTCAGGGAGAGGGTCAGATCCCCTGGAACTGGACTTGCAAACAGCTGGTTGTTAGCCACCATGTGCTGACTGAGTCCTCTGGAAGGGCAGCCAGTGCTCCTAACTGCTGTACCATCTCTCCAGCACCACCCCAACTCCAAAGGACAATGTTTAAAAAAGTATTTGAAAAAGTAACCTAGAAACAGGCCCCAACTGGAAACTAAGTCACAATTAGGCAGAAGCATACTGAAGGAATGTATCCTATCCAATGCTAGGCATCAAGACCTCAGGGCTTGAGTGGGGAGATGACTCATCATATAAAGTGCCTGCCCTAAAAGCCTGAGGACCTAAGCTTGGATGGCAGAATGTATTTTTAAAAGACCAGGTATGGTGGTCAGAGCTGGCTGGCCTGACCGTCTGCAGATAGAGCAAGCACTAAGCAACTCTGCCTTAAAACAATTCGGTGGAGAAGGGAGATACCAAAAATGAACCAGTAGCCCTCACCCAAGAACACGTGTATGCACACAACTCACATACCTTTTTTTCAATTAAAAAAAAAAAACTACAAAGTCTTATTTCTACTAAAAATTCAAATCAACATGTTAGAAAAGTCCATGTCATAGCTTCATAAAGAAAAATCCAAATACATAAATATTTAATAACCAAAATTGTATTATCTAGTGTCTATTATATCCTTTCAAAACCCACAACCAGGGCTGGTAAGATGGCCCAGTGGGTAAAAGGACTTGCCAGGAGATCCTGATGACCTCACTTCAATCCCCAGAACTAACCTAAAGGAGAAAATCAACTCTATGAAGCTGTCCTGTGACACACCCCACCCCACTCCCCCACACACGCCATAAAGATATAACAAGAACAAATGTTTGAAAGATCACGATTAGACGTAAAGAATCACATAATTAACAAGAAAAGAAAATGTACTTCCAGTAGACAAGAATCTCCCATGAAGAACAAAGACTGTTGAGTCTGTCTGAGCTTTTTAACAACTTAAGGATACCCTATGACTTACTTTTATACACTGAAAAATACTGACCCATCTACTCACTCTTTCAGTATATGACATCATAAATCATACAGTGTAGAGCTGCTAAAAAAATCATAAACGCCTGAAGTATAGAACTGCTAAATAAATCTATAACACAAATCTCTATGAATTTCTGATCCATATTCGGATTTCTCTAAGCACAGTCCCAGCTAGTAACTGAAATCTAATACCCAAACCTACATGTTCCTTGGCAGAATGGGTTATAATTGAATTCCACCTACTAGCAAACATTTGACCATGAAAGTAAGTTCACCCTTAACTTTACCTCAGTGTGTAATGCTGGGTGGGAAAAAAGACAAATGAAAAGAAATGAACTGATGATGAGGTAGGTCATAAACAAAGCTGCAAAGTAAGAAAGCTGATGTCTGCAAAGGAGCGACTACAACAGCCCCCGGGTTTTAGTAACAGATACTGACCTCCAAAGACAAAGTATTCTCTAAATAAACACTAGAAACGTAACAAATACAATACAAATTTTAAAGGAATTATCTAAAAGCAAACAGACTTATTCAGGTAAATGAACATGTAGTCCATTTCCCCAATTCAGACTGACATCTTGCCAGGATTCTGATGTGTTATTTTTGTGACGTTTCACAGTTTCATTGTACTTTGGGGTTACATCTCAAAGCTGTACAGGGCAGCACCTTTCAAACACCGCCGATGAGTAAAGCTCTTAACTGTATGAACGGGAAAGCTGTGCTTTTCTAGGAAGAACGGAAGAAGTAATTAATTAGCTCCAGGGGTGCTGCTCAAGAAACAAATTTTGCCATGCTGTTTAAAATTACTGTCATATTTAAGGCATTTTTCCCATTACAAAATATTTTCACTCATCTTTAGAAAAGGACATGTTCCCCATGAAGCAGACAGCAAAGTACAAAAGTATAAAAAGCATCCCAAATTCTACCCAGCGGGCAAAAGCATTTTACTAGTAGTGGAGTCTCTCCTAAAAAGCCCTATTTACTTACTACTTATACATTTTGTAGTTTATTCTATAAACACATGACATGAGGGTGGATTTCAAAGGACCCAGGGAAAGGGTGCTAATAAAGAAGAAAGAATTAGATAGCACACGTTTACTCTGGATGGATTGTAAACATATCCAACTTCAAAATCTCAATGCCTCCAGTCACTCAACATGAATTTCAACACAGAGTAAAACCTTAGTCAAAACCCTTAGCAAAAAAAAAAAAAAAAAAAAAAAAAAAAAAAAGTCCTTTATGTTGTTCAAATTCAACTCTGCTTTGGAAAAGGGTAGAAGATAATCCTCTTGACAGATTATCATAATCTTTTAAATAGTTCTGCCATTATTAGCAGATGCTACAATAGAAAAAAAACATGTTATTATTTTAGGTGATAAGCAAGAATGACAAGTAATTTCCCAGGAACGGTGGATACACAACATGGCTTGGAAACAGACAAGCACTCTGAGCTGAGAGCAGAGGATGAGAGACCTGCCAGAACAGTGAAGACAGAAGAGTCTGCAGGCCAAGCTATCGCCAGCCACATCCAGCCACCTCAGGAGAAGACACAGAGGAGATGTGCACTGTCATGGCAGGAGGATGGCCACTTTCCTAGGAGCCGGGAGCACAGGCCATTTCCCCCAACCGGAGAGGAACTGTGGCATACCGTGCAGAGCTGCATATTTTTAAGAAGCAGTATTTGGGGTGTCACGATGGAACACCTGGCTTCTCTACCTTGCATAGGGCACCTTCCGGAACAGGCTCGCAAAGCTCAGAATCTGCCTCAGTCTCTGAGGCTTCCCCACGCCAAGAAGTGAACAACAGTTAGACTTCCCATAGTTTAAATGGGCCGAGTCCATGCTGGCAGTGAACAGAAGTCAAGGTCTGTGCCGTGATGCAACGTCACCCTCTACAGAGCCATCTATGTGAGGGAAGCCCCAGTCTGGAGAAGTAGTCGATGAGCTCCAAGTGTCCTTCAAGAGAATGAACTGAGGGAGACAGACAAGTGCTTATCACTTGCTCAGAAAGGACCAGGGCCTCTCGGTCCCCGTTAACTAATCCCCTGCAGCATGTTTCTATAGCATGATGGCTGATCCAGTACTGACACCACCCTGAAATGCACCCTACTAGGCACACCCCCCCAAAAGTTAGCATAACCACGACTCTGAGGTAACTCAGGAGACATTCCTTCTAGATCTCTTCAGCCATGCCCAGATAGGCTGATAAACAGATGAGAAATCCCTCCCTCTGGGGCCTTTTCCATCCCCCCTAAAGTCCCTGCCAATAACCCAATGAAGGGCCTGCAAATCCATATGAACCAGAAACACCTCCTGGTTTGAAATGACAAGGAAAACACATGGCCCCAGGTCCCAGCCTGAGATATCTCTCTCCTCACCTTCCCTTTCTGATCGAAATGGCGAGTTACACAGAGGACACTCATTGTATTCCCATTTCTTGTTTCATCTCTTGTGGGGTGAGCATTTTCAGTCATAGAGCAAACCCATATGTGCCACATGAATGCTGGGAAAATCATGGTAACCTCTAGAAACCACTGCGCACTGTCACAAATACCAAAGGGGTGTGAGTGCCTCTGTTTTAGCCCAGAGGCTGGACCATGGCAAACAAAGTGTTCCCTAGAGGGTGATCTCTGAACCCACTTACTACACTTCATAGAGAAGCAATCGGCCCTTTCCCTGGGGCATTATAGTAGTCTCCCTTATAGAAATGGCATCATACCACACACCCTTGTAATTAGTTATTTTTCTACTCCTTTGCTCTTTGGTCTTTGGTCTACCACCCAGCTCCCAAATAAGTCACACACAGATGCTTATTCTTAATTATGAACACCAGGCCTTAGTCTGGCTTGTTTCTTGCCAGGCTTTCTTAACTTTAAATTATCCCATCTACTTTTTACCTTTGGGGTTTTTCCTTTCTCTTACTTCTGTGTATCTTACTTTCACTCTTGCTCCATGGCTGGGTGGCTGGGTGGCTGCGTGGCTGCGTGGCTGCGTGGCTGCGTGGCTGGCCCCTGGCATACTCCACTCCTTGTTCTCTTGCTCCTTCTTTTCCTCCCAGATTTCTCCTTCTATTTATTCTCTCCACCTGCCAGCCCTGCCTATCCTTTCTCCTGCCTCACTATTAGCTGTTCAGCTTTTTATTAGACCATCAGGTGTTTTAGACAAGCAAAGTAACACAGCTTCACAGAGTTAAACAAATGCAACATAAAAGAATGCAACACGTCTTTGCATCATTAAACAAATGTTCCACAGCATAGACACATGTAACATGTCTTAAAATAATATTCTACAACACACCCTCTCCAACTTTCAACACACGTGAGAGTCTGTACCCTCCCTTTCATAAGTCTTCCTTAGCCCTCCCTAGAATTAGCAATAATGCTAGCCTTAACTATCAAATTATGTTACTTTTTGAGTTCAATAGAAACTCTAGTTCAGTGTCAACCACCAAAGGGAAAACCACTACACAAATGTATTTTTTTTTCAGTAAGGCTTAATTAACATCTAATAGCATTAAAGTCATGACTTACTTGAAAAAAAATACAATAAAGAGAATTGAACTGAGAACTAAATATGTCATAAAACTGAAATATTTCAGCCAAAGTACTTTATATAGTATATAAATATACCCACATACACATACACACACTAACACACACACATACGCTGAATGTTAATAATGTTTTATAGATCAAATATGAACCTATATTTAATATAATAATTTATTTATAAAAATACTGGCTGTAAAAACAGCTTTCCAGACAGGAATAGCGTCTACCAGTAGGACCTAGGCAAACCACTAGCCCTTCCAATGAAAACTAAGTGTTTGACAGCTGAATGCTCTATGGTGTTCCGTATACTGCAATAAGATACTAACACCTGGTGGAACGCACCTATAATCACAGCACTTAGGAGGCAGAGGCAGAAGGACTGAGAATCCAAGGACATCTTGGGCCATGTGACAAGTTATGAAATACATAGCAATTTCCAGCTTAGGGTTAGGCTACATGAGATCCTGGATCATAAAAAATAAACAAAATAAAAATTAAAAAACATATTAATTACCTTAGTTAATTAAAGATAGTGTTTCTTTAAAAAGAAAAATGTACAAGAACTGCCAGCAAAAGATATTTGAAGTTTCTATTGTAAGGCCTTGTAGTAACAGGAGAAAAAACACAATTTCCCATCCCAGAACAATCACACTCTGAAGCAAGCATTCCTAACCATCACTCGGGGTGAGGTGTATTGGAGTACCAGTACTCAAAAATAAGTACATAACATGTTTGGAACCACTTCACAATCGGTCAATCCCAGTTAAAACACACTGAAGCTTTCTCAGAAAGGGACGTTCACAGGAGGAGCTTCACATCTCCATGCCGGCCACATCTGCTGAAATACCCCGAGTTCACAAAAGCCTAGGTGAAGAGGATGAAAGTACGCTGGGACCTAGATACCTCAAGGGTGCCAAAGAAGCCAGCTCAAGTTCCAGAGATGCTGTGAAAGTTGATCTTCCTCATCAAGATGGGAACATGTTAGAAGACATCAAATGTAAAGGCAAAAACATGTACATACAAATCGCAGGCAGGCAGGCAGACAGACAAAACAATGAAATGTATTTATGTGTGTGTGTGTGTGTGTGTGTGTGTGTGTGCATCTGTCTGTCTGTCTGTGTGTATGTGTGTCTCTGTGTGTGTCTGTGTGTTGGGAGGAGGAGAGTGTTCCTGAATTGAACCAGAAAAAAAAAAAAACACACACACACAAACTAAGACCTGTCTCCATTTCGTTCTTTAGAGATATAAAGTATCTTAAATACACACAAAAAAATTTCAATTCAGAAAGAAAGAAATTGCAGATACTCAGGTAACAATAATCACAATTATATAATTTATTGCCACTCATGGGCTGGCACTAGACTCTGTCCTTATCACTCATCTTATTAAATTACGTACAATTGTCATCTTTAACAGATGAAGAAGAAATGGTTGAACCTCTGCAAGAAACTGCCAACATCAAATCCTCAAACTAGCTGGCTTCATTCACTCATTTATAAACATCTGAGCCAAAACCATATGATACTACTTTAAATTTAGGACTGGGTGTGGTGCCACATGCCTTTAATCCCAGCACTCAGGAGACAAAGGCAGGAAGATCTCTGAGTTCTGAGCTAACCTGGTCTACATAGGGAGTTCCAGACCAGCCAAGGCTACAGAATAAGACCATGTCTCAAAAAGTATTGCATTATTTATTATTTATTTATTTATTTATTTGCATGTGTGTATAGGTATGCATGGACAGCATCATACATGTCAAGGTCAGAGGAAAACAGGATGAGTCAGTTCTCTCCTTCGTACGTGTGGTTCCTGGGGATAGAACTCACACAAGTTAGGGTTAGGGTTAGAGGTTAGGGTTAGGGTTAAGGTTTATTGTTAGGGTTAGGGTTAACCTGTTGTCAGGCTTAGCTACAAGCACCTATCACACTGGCCCTCCAACTATACAACAAAGAATTGTGTAGGGTCTAGGTAATAAAAGAGTGGGAAAACCAGAACAGAAGCTATTATGGCTGTCCTCTAGAAAAAGGTATGAATTCAATTACAGAATTACAAATGAAGTTACACATGTGTAAAGGACTGTCAAGAACAAGAAATGTGTATGATAAATCTTAGGCCATCTCCATGGTAACAGTGATGACTTTGCGAGACCAGAAGGACAGGTCAACAATGAGGCTGGTGGTAGAGGAGAAAGGAATACTACACAGGCCCATGCCGCAAGGAGCAAGTGCCATCCACACTGCAGGGACAGGAAGAGAGAGCAGAAGGCAGCCAATGACCCAAGCCAGGGAAGAAAATTCACACCTTGTAGTCTACATTAAGGACTGTATCTGAGAGCAAGGGCAAGCTCAAGGCTTTTACAGGCCCTTTTGTCTTTCAAAGATTACATTGTCACAGAACAGCAGACAGAACAGATCAGTCAGGTAACTACTACAGTTGTCCAGGAAAAGGAGAGTGATGATGTGGGCTGGCAGCAGGAAAGACAGAGGGAAGAGACAGACCACACAGACACCTGGGAGCAGGGATGTGGTAAATTGGGTTCCTGTGGACAAGGAACCTAACAGAACTCCCAAGTTTATGGTGTACACCACTGGACAGATGACTATGGTCTAGAACACTTGGCGTTTGAGATGTTGATAGAACAGGATGGGTTTCACATAAACTTCTTGAGATATTGATATACAAACAAGGCGACTTATATACACAGCCCAGGAAGAGAGTATAAAATAAGTCCAGAACTCCAAAAAAGGACTAACTTTGGGCAACCTGCTATTTAATGAAAGGTGATGATGGTCTTCAGTCTCAGGAAGGAGAACACACAAACACATACTGACAGACAGACTGAGAGCATAGGTCAGTTAGGAAGAAAAACTAAGAGACTGGCTATGAGCATTTCTAAAGTCGTGAGAGATCAGAACTGGGAGTCCATTAAGACATGCAGAGACATGCACCTCTTCTGGGTCTGCTCTCACATGGGTCACTGACCACCTTCTGAAGAGCAATTGGAAGAACGAAGGAAGCAAAACCCAGGTTAGGAAGATACAAGTTTGGGAAAAGAATGGAGAGCACGCCTTCTAAGGGCTCAGGATGGAGAGGGAATACCAGGAGAACTGAGACAACAGAGGGAAGGCTGAGGTGGGCGTGGCTCTTCTGCCGCTGAAAGACTCCGGGACATGATGGAACTGTCTAGTGAAGAAAACGGACTGAGTATTCAAGTTGACATCACACATACCTCAGGAAGACAGAAGATGGAATTCAAGACCTTAAATATTTAACAAACCCGGGGAAAATGCTGGAAATACATGCAAGTTTGGGAAAGTCAAATTTTGGAAAGCCTAAGTCAGATCTAGGTTTGGCTCAATGGCTTCCGTCTCTTTCATGTATAAAGAGAGACTGTCAGATGAAAAGATGGGCTTGGGAAGGAAAAGGGCAATTGTGAGACAAAAATGAAATCTCAGAAACGTAGAGTGGTGAGGGAAGATGCACAGCGCCAGGAAGAGCCTAGTCTTATTTAAACTGGGACATGCCCAAAAGCCACATCAGAGCACATGCTTCTCTGTCCCCCAGCCGCTCCTCTGTCCCCCAGCTGCTCCTCTGTCCCCCAGCCGCTCTGTCCCCCAGCCGCTCCTCTGTCCCCCAGCTGCTCCTCTGTCCCCCAGTTGACCCTTTGTCCCCGGATTGTCTGATTACTTCTTCACAGCCTTCCCTAAGCCTCATTGTTGTAGGAAGAACTTTTGGTTAGTAAGAATTGCAGGACTCCACAGGTATGCGGATGTTACATGAGACTTGACAGGCTTGTCCCAGCACTGCTGGTGGCGGTGTTAAAAAACAAAACCCAACTCTGGGACCTCAGCTGTGTCACACAAACAAGGAAACCACAGAGAGGGGTTCCTGCTGCTCAGAGAACTGTCACAAGGACTGGAAAACAAACTTCCACACTGGGCAATAGCCAAGACAAGTTAGGAAATGCCAAGGGTCAAGAACACTTGGGGCAGCTGCTGGGGGACAGGGCTTGCACACTTCCAACCAGAAATTGCTAGAAGGCCTTGCAAGGTTTATAGAGTATACCAACCAATGCATGGAAGCTACAATGTTCATGAAATATTTAGAATGCAGGAAGAAACACAGCTTCCAAAAATCTACTCCTAAACAGAACTTTACAATACCAAATGACAAGGAACAGGGCAATGAGCACACTGGATGATCTAAAGTGCTTCATAAAGTATATTCTCACAGCCATTCTCCAGTTTATAATAAATGGGCTAATTTTAGCTCTTGGATACATTCCTTTTAGTTAATTCATTCAAAATGACTAAACAAAGCTACACGCATAGATTTTTCTATTTCCTTTAAAACTGTTATATTCATTCAGTTAAAATAACAAAGTAAGGATAAGTCTAAAGAAGAGAACTGGAAAAATTCAAGTCACTAAATTTAGAAGTCGTGTGAATGAGATTTTGTTGTACACCAATTTCTATGACATACTATTATACAATTATATAACAACTGTGCTTCCTCTCAAAGCACATTTCCAAGCTTCTCTCTGAACCCCACAGAAAAGTAAATAAATATCAGTCATAAAATTTTAATTATCAATAAGAAAGGATATATTTAACCCCAACTTTTTGGTGCTACCCAGTAGATATTATATCATTAACCCAGAATCCGAGTTCCTATAAATGAACACTTTACTAATTAAACCCTATAATAAATGATCAATGTATTCATTTATTTTTCTGTATATTCTTCTGGACAGCCTAACTTACTCATTCTGTAATATATCTACAGTAAGCAGGCAGGAGACCCATATGCTCCTGTCACTGTCCTCATTCTATCTGACAGAGGGAAAGTTAGGAAGCGGGTTTTCCATCAAAGAGAAATAAGTGTTTATTATGCCTGCAGCAAGTTAAGGATGCAGGAGCTTATGGTAACAGCCATGTCATTTACCATCTTAACTATCATTGTATTGCAACAAACAACAAAACACAGGCTTCCAAAGAAATAGCCAAACTCATTTAATTTCAAATGTTAGACAAAAGCAAAACAGCAAAAAAAACCACATTCTTTGTTAACCAAGCAGCAGGGACGTTTTAGAAAATTAATAAATTACGCAGTGAGAAACCTCAATAGATGTAATAGACCCCTTCTCCGCCTATACAATGCCCCCACTACCTCTGCTCTCCCCACTTCCTCCTCCCACCTCTGCTTAACCCTAATCAGTTCAAGCAGCAGCAGCCAAGAGGCTACCAAAGCCTCAGGCCCAAGTCATGAACCATGACAGGTCGAGAGCACCCTAAGGGATCTCACAGACTAGGTTAGTGTCAGCCCTGCAGGACACCCATGGCGAAAGCAACAGAGGAGCAGAGACAGGGAAGAAACTTCCCAGCCTAGTTTTTCAAGAGAGAACAAATACAATCTGCAAGCATTTCTTTCCTGCCTTGTCTTTTGCCTCCTTACAGTCTGGAAGAGAAAAGCAAGCATCAACTAGAAACAGGAAGAGCCTGGGTTCCGATACACTGGGGATCTAGCCCACACAGACACATTAAAGGCACAGTAAAGTTAAACATACACACAGGGGAAAGATTGAGGGGCTCAACTGTTTAGAACCAAAATCATTTAAAAAAAAAAAAAAGATAAACCATGCAAAAAGCAAAGTAACTGTTTATCTTAGTGCAAAAAAGGTGTAAAATTGTACTGCAAAATCAAATTCCTATCATATGAACAAAGTTTTTTGGTGAATAAATAGACCCGATTTCCATTTGTTGAGGAAAAGTGCAAAAGCTACAATATATTAAAAGATTAAAAGAGCATACAATGAAGATATGAAAAGTCATCTATGTGGTCCAAGTAATCCCAGCCTGTATGTATGTTGCCTGTAATCTGAGACACTGATTCTACAAACCTCATGGAAACTCTAAGGGACCAGCAATGGTCACGATAGTTTTGAAGAACAAATCTCAAAAACTTTCATTATCAAATATAAAGAGTATAATGTGACTAAGAGGCTATGTGGAGTCAATACAGGCAAACCAGACCATGAACCAAGACCTCTGCTGTGCAGGGGTCCCTTAGAACACCTGCTTGACTGGGCCAAGTGTGATACACACTGGAATAAGGATGGGCATGTCAGCAGTGATGCTGCTTCAAACATATATCTTCTTTATAGAAGAAAAAAGCACCTGGAAAAGCTGAGGTGGTCTGCACTGTCCACTGACAGTTTCCTATTTTTGACAACTCTAAAGTGTTCTTTACAAAAGGGAGAAGGGGGCGGGTCTCATCTTTACAAAAGGGAGGAGGGGTGTCTCAAAAATAACCGACTGGAAAAGAATGCAACCTGAAAGGTAGAGGGTCTGAAGAAGGTGTCTCACAGGGCAAACAGGAGAAGAATTTAAAGGAAATTTTGTAGATAAAAGCAGGAGATTTAACTTCCCAGAAGGAGCACTTCCTTTCGGCTTTTCATCCATGCAACCATGCAGCTGCTGTATGGTGCTCCTCCCCTTCAGGACCACTGCTGTAGGCTCTGGGAACGAACAGTGAACTGAAACAGCAGAAGTCCTTCTACCTTTGAAGCTCAGTTTCTATTAGAGTTTCAAAAACCAGGAGACAGACAAAAGGGAAAATAAGTAATAGTATACATTTCACTAGAATAAAAGAGAGAGAGGAAAAAAAAAAAACAAAACCATGTTTCTTTAAGATCAAAGAGCTGAAGCAAGACCCAGCCCAACACCACAGCAAGGTTATCAACCTAAGATTTCAAAACCTCAAAGATAAAGAGAAGTGGCTAAAAGTATTCAGACCTGGAATAGATGACACAAGAATAAGAATGCATCTCACATCTTAAGAGAACCACTGGAGGCCTGGAAGGCAATGTGCCACCCCGGAAATTCTGAAATACTTTCAACCAAGAATTATAAACCTAGACAACCATGACAAGATGATGGTGACACTTTCCAAAGATCCAGAGCATCTCAACAGTTGGCACCTGCACCCCGTTCAGTGGAAAGTCCAGAGAGGTACTATCCAACAGACAAGAAATAAAGCAGGAAGGAAAGAGACATGGGATCTGGGTACCAGAGGGACCCTGTAGGAGACCCACAGAGAGACAAGCGGAGTGGTATCATGGGGTTCTGAGATAAAAGCTGAGCAGAAGGCCAGGGACAGCAGAGACAGTGCATGGTTCCCTGAGGAAAATGTCCAGTGTGCACAGGAGAGGAGGAGGTCGGGATGGAGAGGGAGGAGGAAGAGAAGGAAGATGAGGAGGAGAAGGAAGAGCACAGTAATAAGCCAGCAAACATGTTTGGGTTTATGAAGCTGAATTATCGGGGCTTAGGGCTGAACTAACAATCGGGAATCAAGCAAAACACACCTGTTGAGATGAGAACTAGCCTTCTAGCCAGTGGCTCCACAGCTGGGACAAGCTATGAACAATAATCTTCATAAAGATGTGAGAACCACAGTGAATCAAAGGTGTGGAACTGGGAGAAGAAAGGAGAGAAGAGAGCACCTAGCAGAGGGAGAGATTTAAGTCAGTGATTCTAACCCCACTAAGCAAAACAAAACAAAAACAAAATTAAAAAACCCTAAAAGGTGAAGGGAAGGAGACAAGGCAAGAATGCAAGAACCGGCCTGGCATGGTGGCATACATCTTTAATCCCAGCACTTGGGAGCCAGAGACAGGCAGATCTCTGTAAATTTGAGGCCAGCCTGTCTTATCTAGGGAGTTCCAGGCCAGTCAGAGCTACACAATAAGACACTGCCTCAAACATATAAAGTAAGGACCACCAGAACGGCAGAGGGGTATTATGTAGAGAGTTTTCTCTGAACCCTGGCTAAGAGAGCAAACAAAGTCTGGCATCCCCTAACTCCAAAGCTAAAGCCTGAGCAGCTGAGGCAGGGTCATTCCTTCCCTGGACAGAAAAGGACTTTGGGGACTCCAGCCAGAGGAGCATAGTCACAGCAGATCCCAAGTCACCTTCTGAGGAGAGCAGCCAAGGCAGCACCCTTTCCAGGACCTCTGCCCACTCAGCCACCAGGCCAGAGAGGGCTCTGGACAGAGGAACACGAGAGAACAAACTGCCCAACAGCTTGCAAGTTAACAACCCTGGGAAGCACCGAGCAAACAGGCCTAGCACTGAACTAGACAGACAGGCTGACTGTCATCTGAGACACGGGGGTGCAGTAGGACCAGGAGCCTCCTGAGAGGACTGTCAAAATGTCAAAGATCTTTAAAAATCACAGACGCACCCAAATCCAGGAAAACAGGTATGAACAACAACAAAGCTATCAAAGGACACCAAGACACGTGTGCTGGAGTGAATTCCAACAAAGACTTTAAAGCTATGGTCACAGAACACACAAACAACATGGTGCAGTCCCTTATAAGAGACAAAAGCTGGAGGGGCCAACAGAACATTTGAAGAAATAAATGATTCATAAATTCAGCAAAACACACTGAGTTCTACTGTCAAGAAGTTAAGTGAACCCAAAGAAATCCACACCTAGAACAATGAAGACCAAAGGAACATTCTCGAATTGAATGAAACAGCATATTACGTTGAGAGGAATAACAATTCAGATAGTAGCAGAATTCTCAACAGAAACCAGGAAAGCCACAAGATTTTCAACACAGCATTTTTTAAGTTCTAAAACGAAAAATAATATCAACCATGAGTTTGCTATCAAAGAAATTATTACTCTTGAGGAATGAAGAGATTTAAAAAAAAAAAAAACATTCTGAGACAAGGAAAACCAAAAGACTTGGTGATGAGCAAACTTTTGCTCAGAGAACATCAAATCTCCAAACTGGTCCTTTGATTTTCTAAAATTCACACACAAATTCCAGCATGATTTCCAGAGGTACAGACAAGACTAGTTAAAAATTTATAGAAGAAGACAAAAAAAAAAAACCAAAAAAACAAAAACCCACAACTATAGATGAAGAGCGCCTGTGTCTACTGACAAGGCTGAAGACAGTAAGCCTGTATCACAGCTTTGCCCATCAGTCTGCCCTTTGTGATGGAGGGAGAAGGACAGATCGATAAAAGACAGACATCCTATGGTATGAACACATGAATGTGCTCAGCTCAACCTTACAAAGATGCAAAAAAACGTTGGTAGTGACAAATGGCTTCCAACAGAATGCTGCCACAATCAGACATGCATTGGCCAAGAAAAAAACAACAAAGAAACTTTGCCTAAACCTTATATCCCATACAAAAATAAACCCCGCTGGACTTAAGTGTAAAGCTTAATATTATAGGGCTTTTCATGAGAAGCAGGGAAGGACATCCACAGGAACTACAGCAAGTAAATAGTTCTTGGAGGGAAACTGGGTTTGAATGCCCAAACCTCTAGTCTTAGTGTTGAGGAAGTGGAGGCAGGAGAATCAGGAGGAGCTCAGGTCAATCAGGGCTACATGAAACTCTGTCTCAAAAATACAAGGATTTTTATATATAATACTAAAAGCAATTCCACAGAGGAAAAGTTGGTTCATTGGATCTCATCAGGATTTATGATAATTGCTGTTAAAAGACTGAAAGACAACTCCACCTTGTAACCCCTGAAGAATCAGTATTGCAGGGCTGGAGAGATGCCTCAGTGGTTAAGAGCCTATAGTATTCTTGCAGAGGACCTGGGTTTGTTTCCCAGCACCCATATTAGGTGCCTCACAAAGTCCTGTATTTCTAGCTCCTGGAGCTCCAGTACCCTTTTCTGGCCTATATACACCCCTGCACTCACCTATAGATACGCACATAGACACATGTGCATACATGATCAAAAGTAATATAAATCCTTTAAAAAAAGAACCAGTATCTATCCTATATAAAGAATTATCAAAATTCAATGAAAAAAAATGACCTGGACAGACACTTGATACTAACAGCCACCAGAAACGTGCAGACTGAAACCATTGCTAAATATCCCTACATACCTGGATGTTTGTGGTAGTTTTGAATGTAACTGGCCTCCATAATCTCATAGGGAGTACTTCTATTAGGAGGTGTGGCTTTGTTGGAGTGGGTATGGTCTTGTTGGAGGAAGTGGGGGTGGGCTTTGAAGTTTCCTATGCTCAAGATACCACCCATTGTCTCAGTCAACTTCGTGTTGCCTGTAAAATGTAGAACTCTCAGCTGCTACTCCAGCACCACGTCTGTCTGCATGCCGCCACACGCCCCATCATGATGATAATGGACTGAACCTCTGAAACCATAGGTGAGCCTCCCCAATTAAATGTTTTCTTTGGAAGAGTTGCTGTGGTTATGGTGTCTCTTCACAGCAATAGAAAACTAACTAAGACCATGTCTAGACCAAAATGGTAGCATTGCATATTAGCAAGGATGCAGAGAGCCTACAGTGATCATGTGTTTGCTAAAATGAACAGTAAAATGATACACACCAGAACAATTTGTCAGTTTCTTATAAAGATGACCAGTAAATTACTGTATAAACCAGCAATTATACTCTTGGACATTTGTCCCAAAGAAACGAAAGGTCCTGTCCCTATAAAAAGCAGTATATGGGTTGGGGATTTAGCTCAGTGGTAGAGTGCTTGCCTAGCAAGCACAAGGCCCTGGGTTCGGTCCTCAGCTAAAAAAAGAAAAAAAAAAAGCAGTATATGAAGATTCGGACAGCTTTAATGGTGACAGCCAATGCTAGAAAGACTGGGGTGTCCTCAAAAGGGCAGATAGCTAACCAAACCTTGGTACCTCCATGCCATCGAGCTTTCTTCAACAATCAAAAACAAATACAGACGGGCAGACACAACGCCTGTGATTTGTAAGCAATACCAACTGAAGTAGCAAATCCCTAAAGATGACATATGGTTACATTTTTGAAATGATGAAACTGTAGAAGCAGAAAACAAATCTATTATTGCAACAGATCGGAGGCTGGGGAAAGGGTGGTTGTGCAGGGACGGCATGGAGACCCTTGGGTAATGGAACTATTCGATATTGTGATGTAGGACAGAAAACCAGTGCTTGTACACACACAATGAGCAGAACCGGGAAACACAGAAACAATGACTCTGTTAATTGACAATAGTAAAACTGTAAAGGGGAACTTATAAGGAAAATAATGACAACATTAAAATGAATGAGAGAGGTGACATTGGAGGAATCAGGTTCGTTTTCAGAAACTGGATCACAGTTTTATTTGGAGACCTAGTTTTTCCTTCATATACATTATATGTATATGTTCCTACTTCATGGTACCTCAAAATTTGACAGAGTAAGAGATCCAAATAAGTCAGCAAGCAGTCAACCCTGGGCCCAGGCCTCTACAAGAAGTTACAGGGCAGCTGCCAATGTATGACTAGCAAGCAAGAGCTCATAAAAAGCCAGCGGTGCTATAAAATGACACTGTTCTCAACACAAACAGAAAATCCATGTAATCTGTAAAAGTTTTTAAGGTTCCCTGGTTTTTATTCTCTCCACACCCCAGACATAAATTGGAGTAAAATCAAATAATGAATGAGATTAATTTACAGACTCAGACTAATCCATATAAGCAGCTAACTACTTGCACCTGAATCACTGCTCTCAAATCATGGACTCACTGTCTTCCAGTTCCCTTAAAAGTACTGTCCAGCTGGGCATGGCGGCACATGCCTGGGATGCCTAGGATGCCGAGCCCGAGGTTCATGGATTCAAAGACAGCCTGGCCTATACCCTGAGATGCTACATGCCATCCCACATTGACTGAGGGTCAAAAAGTTCAATGAGGGCCTGGAAAGATGATGGCTCAGTAGCTAAGAGGCTTTTGCTCTTCCAGAGAACCTAAGTTCAATTGCCAGTCCCCATGTCAGGTAGCTCACACTCATCTGTAACCCCAGCTTCAGGAAATCTGGCATCCTCTTCTGATCTCCTCAGGCACCCATGTGCATGTACACATACACACACACAGTTACACACACACATCAGTAAAAATAAATAAATCTTTTTTAAAATTTCAAAAAGAGAGCTCTACTCCAAAATCAACACAGTTGTTTATCAGAACTACCCAGGTACCTGTCAAATAAGATCTATTGTGGGCCCTTCCCACACTCTGTATCAGTTGTTAAAACTGCCATAAGAATTTCAAAGCTAATAGTTTTCTCAATGTGACATTTTAGTCGTGAGGGACTCAATTCCTTATTAATGCATTTTCATGACTTTATTGCATTTCAGACGTAACAATCTCAGGGTGAAGCTTTGTTCCGGAGATGATAATGGTAGAATTCCCTTGTGATTCCTAAGCAAATTAATAAGTCCCTGCGACTAATGTAAGGAGACAGCACTCACCACCTGCCAGGCTCCACTATCATTCACTGTGGCCAGAGTGACAGCAACCAAGGCGATAAACAGAACCAGCATCTAAGAATTTGGGACAGCTAGCATCCTCCAGGCCCTTAATAAGGCAACCATTTACTCTGAGGAGATTCGATGAAACTCTAACGGTTCTGTAAAGAAAAATGGCATAACAAATGCCCAAATATGCTGAGCTGATAGGCGACAAAGCACCCATAATTTATTTTAATCACCAAAGTCAGCTCAAATAACCCTTGAGAAACTTTACATGACTTAATTCATTGAAGGTTCCTTCTTCTGTTCTTGGTTTTAAAATACAAGTGCATTCATTGTAATGACTTGTCAACAAATTACTTTCTCTTGAAAGGAAAATATCAATACGCTAGAGCTCTGCACGGAGCCGGCGTGCTCTGCGAGCACTCCCAACATAGCCAGTGCTCTTGGCTCCAGCCCAAAGCAGCACCTGTATGCACTCCCCTAAGCTGCTCCCTGCCTCTGCTGGCTTTGCTGGCCATATACAATTGGCTTTTAAGTGTTTACAGTTAGTTGTGAGGAAGAGCAATGGGAACATTTTGAGAAAAACCAAATGGTTTTGGCAGAGCAGAAGCCACGGAGGCGGGCAGAACTGTTGAATTTCATACGTGTATTGTTAATCAAATGTTTACTATAGCCCAGGCTTCTGTAAGCCACTCTGTTCTCTGTTAAACAGACGCTCCCCACAAACATCTCCTCCAGTGACAGAGTAATGAGAGTGAGATGCAGCCTCCTCGGCTCTGATTTGGCCTTTGACTCACTGGTAGAACCCTAGTCCCTGACTGGGGTTGGGCCTTTCTCAGAAAAAATACCTGTTAATCCTAAGGAAAATACAGTTACCCAGTCCTTTCCCTGACCCAAACCCAGCTGTACTCACACCCTTCCTTCCTCTTCCTCTCCTGGCGCAGGAGGAAGAGTCTGTTTCTTAGAGCCCCTCTGCTCCTCCATTGCCTCCCTTGTCTCCCGCACCTCCACTCTCTCTCCGAGTCCCGCACCTCCACTCTCTCTCCGCGTCCCACACCTCCACTCTCTCTCCGTGTCCCACACCTCCACTCTCTCTCCGCGTCCCACACCTCCACTCTCTCTCCGTGTCCCACACCTCCACTCTCTCTCCGCGTCCCACACCTCCACTCTCTCTCCGTGTCCCACACCTCCACTCTCTCTCCGCGTCCCGCACCTCCACTCTCTCTCTGTGTCCCACACAAAGGACACTGTGCAAATCTTGCTCGTCTTAAACACAGCCACCCCCCCATTTTGTGTCACGGTTTTCTAGCTACTTCCCTTGGCAAGCCCACTCACAGGCACAGAATACACAGCATGCTGTCTCCATTTCACCTCATTCTTTTCAGTCCCCAAGAACCACCATCTCTTAGTGACACTCCAGGACAGTCTCCCTGCCTGCATCGCCAATGGCCTTTATGCGGCCAGGTCCAACAGACACCTCCAAGGAGATGATGGTACTGTGAAGATTTCTTCCCCTCTGCTTGGCACAAAACGGTGCTTTTCTTGCTTTCTGTCTGCCTCTGGGCTGTCCCTTCTCAGCCACCTTCCTACGTGCTTTATCTCTTAGCCCTCAATCCTTCAGTCCTCATCTCCTCTCATGAGCTGATGCTGTGCAGAGTTCCTATTTTCCCATAGTTAAAAACCACCCCTAATATTGATTGACAACACCAGCTCTCCAGCTCTCTCATATCCTCAGGTCACACCCACCTAGTTCCTCACTGGCTAAAGGCTTCAAATAAAAGTACAGCACAGAACACAGTATTTTTCCATTCCTAAACTCACTTCTCCCTTTGTTTTCATGGATCAAATCCCCACACACCCACTTGTTCCAATCCAGAAATCTAGGTGTCACTATAGACACTCTTCTCTTTACACCCCAAGCTGAGCAATGCCACTTCCCAGAGGGTCCCATTCCTCTGCCCACAGCCTCTCTCACCCAGATACCGTGCCCCTGGGGTACAGCACCTCAGCTACGCTTTGCTCCACTTCAGCAGCAGATCAGTGCTGCCTGAAGGCCCCTTCACAACAAGCGCATCTCCACTTCTATATGAGTCTTCTTTCTACCTAACTCCCGCATCATCCCTCACCCTGGTGAATGTGTTCATACCAAGGGTCATGTCTTCCAGAACAAGAGCTCAGACTTCACAGGGCTCAGGCAGCTATTTTTAGCATGTGCAGTCTCTATCCACCCTTATCTGGAAGTTTCCCTCCCTCTGAGAATCCTCCTCCCCTCGCTGCCTGGGTAAATCCTTTATTTTTTTTTTCTTTTCTTTTCTTTTTTAGCTTGTCCCTACTGTCACCACACTCCAGGAGGTCCTATCAACAGTCAGTCTGTATCCTTGCAATGTCCTGAGCAGACACTTGATAAACAGCTTTGCCAGGATGTCTCATTGTCTTCTACTTTGTAAATTAAAAGAGTAAAGACTGTTGTTGTTTTTGCTCCTTGGAGCCTCATGGAGCTGACACATGGTAAATAATTGTTGACAAAACATGGGAATGAACAAAGTAATCACTGAAGTCGTCCCTGCTTCTCTGAGCCTTTTGAGTTGGACAGCCACTATAGATACTGCTGTACTGTGCCAAAGAATTGGGAGAAGACTTACCTACAATAAAGGCTCATCAGAATCACTATCTAATGACCACATACTGTCCCATCCTTAGATGTGTAGCGTCATGCATTTGTCCATGTCCCTACTGTTTGACATTCAAGCTGTTCAGCTTTGTATTCTGCAATCCCTGTCTAACTATGACAATAATCTGTCATTATGACAGTGCTGTAGATACCTAAATCCTCTCATAGCTGTAATGGATACAATTTCTCCAGCACCCTTCTGATGAAACGGACATACTGAAGCTACTTCACTTGTATGATGGCAGATAAATCCAACTGACATTCTTCAACAAGAATATCTGGGGAACATAAGATTTTAGCACCAGCCCAGAGACTTATTTCCATAGTGAATGAAAGTCGGAGGGCGGCGTCTGAATCTGCTTTCTCTGTGCAAGGAAGGTGTAAAAGGTAAACCCTAAATAAAAGTGCCAAGTAGGTGCTTGCCTCCAGAGCTCTCCACAGGTGCAGCTTTGAGGCTCTCCAGTGCCAAGCACTCATCCACTCCTATCTGGAGAGCCACCCCTGTACGGCACATGTCACCAGAGGAAGAAAACTTGGATGAAGCCTAATTTCTCACCAATCTGAAAATAAACAGGCTTGTTTTCTTAGACCTCATGATGCCTGAGGAAGTGTTTGCATATCGTTGCTTTTGAAGAAAAATTGGATGAATATTCCAAATTTTACCCCCCTCTTTTTAACCCACTCTTAAAATTGTGAGGCTACATCCTGATTTGTGGATTTGTTCATAGCAATAATCCTTCCTGAGCTTGCAATTTTAGTCAGCAACAATAAAGAGTATCAGGTAGCATTTGACATTTTGAGCAAAGAGAAATAACCTTTTCAATTTACTAAATCCTGCTTTTAAAAAGTCATTACCTTACTGAAAATGGGTTAAGCTTGGGAAGAAATGTAATCATTTAAATATTTTTTAAAAATACTCATGGCATTTAAATTCCGAGCGGAAAGGATGTCTGTTTACTAAATGGCATTAGCATAATAAATGGCTAGATAGCTAGGAAAGAAAGCTTGCCTTCTACCTCTCACCACATACCAAAGCCTCTTTCGGGTAAATTAAAAACTCTCACATAAAAAGGGTAGGAGAATTTAGGGCAACATTTTACAGAACTAAGGAGGGCTAGAAAGATCTTATAAGAGAGGTGGGAACGTTGCTGACTTATATACACATTCTAGAGCAGCCACTGCACAGTCACACACTGGAGAAAAGGATGAACAGAATGTGGGCTGGGGATGGCTCAGCTGGAAAGCACCTGCTGTGAAAACATGAGGTCCAGAGTTCAAACCCTAGAACTCATGGAAAGCCAGGCATGCAGTGAGTCTGGAACCCTCACACTGGGAGGGGAAGGACAGGGTGCAGGGAGAGCAGACAGATTCCTGAAGCTCTGGGCTCATTGAGTGACTGTCAGAGAGTAATAGAAGAAGACACCCATGTTGACCTCTGGCCTACACACACACACACACACACACACACACACAGACAGAGAGAGAGAGAGAGAGAGAGAGAGAGAGAGAGAGAGAGAGAGAGAGAGACAGAAGCAGAGGCAGACACAGAGACAGAGAGAGACATATATTATACATACACACACAAAATGTAAATGACATAGCCATCACAGAGTTGTCTGCAACATTTATAGTATTATTTCTTTTAAAGATTTATTTGTTTATTATGTACACAGAAGAGGGCGCCAGATCTCATTACAGATGGTTGTGAGCCACCATGTGGGTGCTGGGAATTGAACTCAGGACCTCTGGAAGAACAGTTGGTGCTCTTAACCTCTGAGCCATCTCTCCAGCCCCCATTTATAGTATTCTTACAAACTGATAAGTAAAAGACAATTCAACAGAAAACTGGGTGCGTTATGTAGGAAAGAAATTTACAGAAGATAGAATTGAATCAGTTAACAAACATGAAAACCATTCGGCTTCACACCACTCCAAAAATGCAACTTAAATCAACAATGAGTTGCCATTTTCACCCAGCCCATTAGGTGAGAAGAGTAATAGGCGTGCTGTTGAAGATTCTGGGAAGATCTTACAATGCTTTCAAGAATTCAAACTGTAGCAAATGTAGGCAAGAAATCAACCAATATGTATGTGAAATTAAGTGCACATATCCTTTGACCTAGCCATGTCATTACGCAAAATCTACCTTCTTGAAGTGAAACTGTTATTGAGTAAGAACAGACATAGGAGTAGACGCTGACTGCCTCATTGTAATGGCAATAAGAAGACAAACCCCACAGGAGTCCCCCGAACGTTCATCAATAAGGAATAAGTGGGTAAATTGGCCCATCCATACCACAAAACATACTCTAGTTAACTTTAAATGACCCATCTATAGCTACTGAACTGGAAGAATGAGAGGGAGGGAAGCCACTGGCAGATGAGTATGTGCAGAGTCCCATCTATGAGGCATGTAATCACTATTGAAGTCCTGTAGATGTACAATGTATATGGGAGAACTTGCATGAAGCTGTCTGAGCATGAAGAAGGATGTGGAAAGGTACACCCTACAACATTAATACTGCAAACAGGAAGTATGGAGCACAGGCTGCTAGAGAAAAGATCTGCTTCATAGATATTTCCATTGTTACAACTGGGTTACTTAACATTTTTAATAAAGAAAATATTAAGGACAAAAATACTATCTCCCTTAATGTAGGTTAATGTACAGTATTTAATATGTGAGAACAGATATGAAGAACACTGAATTATCACCCTGTTGAATATAGAAGCCTTTCTAAATGAGATTTATTCTGTCTGTACTTGGAGATTATAATGAGATTTCAAGTTCAGGGCTCTACCACACATCCTTGCAGAAAGCTATGAACCTAAAACCATTGCCCATCCAGCTCATTGATATTCCAGATTGCTCCATTAAATCTCCCCTTATGGAGCTCAGCTGTCCTTTCCTCTGCCTTTCCCTTCAATGTTGTCCTATCGATTATGTGGTACCTAAAGAGATCCCAAGCAACTGCTCAATGTGAAAAAGATGCTGAGGAGAAGAAACACATAACAAGGCCACAGTCTCACAGACAAACCCACATGGCTGCCCAGCTCAAAAGCCACAAACACCCGGAGCTTAAAGAAAATACCCTGGGAGAGTAGCTAAGCTTCATGGGGCACCACAATTTGACGGTATTTATTTCTTAGGGGTTGAATCATAATGGAGTTTAATCTTGTGTGAAAACAACTATTGTTTAAAGTCGTCATTAGCTTGTTCTGCAAACACTATGTTATCATGCACTGAGCAAAATATACCCCAAAAAAATTAAAAATAGAGGCTCCATGGGCTTGCGCCGATCCCAATGACTAACAGGACAAGGCGTCCAGGAGTGCATTCAGCAGCTCTCGTGCAGACTATCTTCTCAGATGGCATTTTCACCATCAGCCAAATAGAAACACTACAGAGACTGGGGGAAGGGATGGTGGAACATATGTCAACGCTAAGGTTTTATTCAACTTCCTGCAACTCTGTGAAACCGACGTTTAAATATTTTAAAATAATACACTCTCGGTTCATAAAACTTAACTCTAAAATTTCCTAATTTTGTGATTGAGCTTAGTTAACATGCTTCCAGGAGCCTTGGATTTCTCACCCACAAAACACAGAGCACAACCAAACACTAAGGCTTTCACAGAGATGAGAGAAAGGAGACAGCTTGCCAAGCCCGAAGCAAGTGATCAACAAGTTATAGCAATTATCAATTAACAAAAGTTAAGATTTATATCAAAGCTATAAAACCTCAAAAAGCCACTACAGTCTAAACTGACTGACCACTACTCTGAAAGAAACATAATCACTTTAAAAGCTACCAAATTTTGGCTCCACAGCAGAGCAGTATGGACCTCCCCCTCTTCCTTGCAGTATGTGCAGCTAAAACATCTGGGCAGTGTACAGAAGACAAAAGAGCAACCCACAGGGGTGAAGGGAGAAGCCCCGGGGGCCAGTGAATATTGCACAAGAGCACAGTCCCTTTATTTTCTTTTGGTTTTATCCTAGATTAGGTGCGTATGGAGGTTTGAACAAGACTGGCCCCATAGACTCATATATTTGAATGCTTGGTCCCCAGTTGGTGGAACTGTTTGGGGAGAATTAGGAGGTGTGGCCTTGTTGGAGGAGGTGTGTCACTGGGAGTGGGCTTTGTCTTTGAGGTATCAAAAGCCAAGGCCATTCCCTATTACCTTTTGCACCCCAATGTAACAGACTCAGTTTAACTTAATTCTCATAAACTCCCCAGCCAACCCCCACCCCTCTGCTGTCACCACTGCCTCGGCTTGTGGATCAGTGATACATGTCAGTTACTATTCTAGTACCATGTCTGCCTGTGTGCTGCCAGTTTCCCTGCATTATGGCCATGGACTCTAACCCTCTGGGACTCTGAGCCCCAAATTAAATGTTTTCTTCTATAATTTGGCTTGGTTTGCGTTGTTTGTCATGGCAATAGGAAAGTAAGTAAGACAGTGCTGAAGAAGAGCGCATCCAGGAAGGATCAAGAGCAGA
The DNA here is from genome assembly GCF_903995425.1 of Onychomys torridus. Lineage (NCBI taxonomy): Eukaryota > Metazoa > Chordata > Mammalia > Rodentia > Cricetidae > Onychomys > Onychomys torridus. Next base: position 10,183,728 of record NC_050464.1, read on the forward strand.
CCAAAAACTCCTAGGGAAAAAACTGATCTTTCCAGCCAAAGTACCCCCCAAAAAAGGGGAGGGAGCAACAACAAAGACACAAAACTTGAAGACAAAATCCAAAATAACACTCTTCCTTGGCCATCCTATTAGCAAAGCAAGACAGCAGCCCACACTCCCTCCCTTTCTCTGCTGGGTCACTGTGTCTTTCTTACACACACCCCCACCCTGGAGTGAGGAGAGAGAGCAGAGGAGCCTGACTCTCCTCACCGCACAGGTGTATCACAACCCTCCTCCCTCTCCACACTGTGTCACTGCCCTTATCTTCACTGCCTACGATGGCATGAGGCACCTTTCTCCCTTCCACCAGTGGAGCCTTAGATGAGAACTCCACCAGCATCCCACAACAGCGATGTCTCCCCACCTGCTCTATCAATGAAAGCTTCATGGGGAACAGTCACAAGGTGACCTTCCTCTCACACACAGAAAGATAGCAATGAGCAGACCTCTGGGTGTCAACAAGGGTGGAATGGGACCCTCTCATCAGAAACAAGGGAGCTGGAAGACAGACACACACGTCTCAAGTGCTGAAGGAAACAAACTGTCAAACTACTAACTGTCCATCCAGCAAAATTATCCTTCATGCTCCAAGATGAAATCAGAACATTCTCAACTGAAGGAAAATGAAATGAAGTTTTCTCTAGCAAACGTACCCTGAAAGAATACCTAGAGAAAGTTCTGATGCAGAGAGTGATGAAAGCCTCAGAGCATTAGGGAAGACGAGGGAAAAAAGAACAAAGCCAAGAGCAGAAGTAAGCACAGGGCACCTGCTTCTCTAAACTGCCTCTGATGGTCAAGGCAACGCCGGCAGCACCGTCTGACGCAGTGGGAGACACACTGAAGGCAGTTATGTCACCAACAGTGGGGAGTCCATGCTTCTAAGCGAGACAACAAAGGCCGCACACCCGACAGACAAAGCCAGTCTCCTGGTTCTCACTGGCTCTGCAACCACAGAAGTAGCTGCCACTGCCACAGTCAGTGAAGGGCACCACGGCACCTCGGTAGCCTACAAACACTTTGAAAGAGCCAGAGGCATGCTCCTCAATGTCACTCAAGAGAATAACTAAGCCAGAACAAACAAGTTTTCATTCTAACTTTCCAGAGGAGAGGAAGCGCAATATCTTCCCAAAGCTTAATTGCTTTATCTGAACCGTGCTTGGAGTCGGTAGTTTTTTTTCCTGCTGTTCTGAATGCACGTCTACACATTCCTGTTAGGAATGAGCATATTGTGCTGGTCCACTTTGATAGGCACAGCTTTAACCATATCAGTTGTTAGCAGAGTTCTGATCTCTCACCAAGTCAATAATTTAATACAAACGCAGCTTGTAGACTATTCATATAAATCCTTTCATAAGCTATGACAATGTAACAGTGGACCTTTTTAGGAAGTAAACATTTCAAAATACACAGTGCAGTCCTCACTATCTCCAAGCATTCACAAATATGTATACTAATTTTAATGATATCAATGCTGCATTTTTATACTTCACAAGCAGGAACCACAGCTTCACTCTCTTATTTGTTCTATATGACACAGACCTCACGTTTTTGCTGCTCTGCTCCTGACTGTCCATATGATTTACTAGGTATTGTTCTGACTTCCTGTGGCTTGTTCTGTGATGTGCATCTATGCACTGCAGATATTCCCACATGCAGGCACAGGCTCTCCCAGCTACCCATCTGCTGCAGGGAACGTCACTGGGCACATAGGGAATATTGCTGAAGATCAGGGACCTCCTTCAAACCAAACTAGACCCTGACCTGTGGGGGACAGATCAGCCAAGGAGAGCTACCTGTCCAACTGCGGAGGAGAGGAACACGTAGTGGGGAGGTGATGGAGTGGAAGATAGCTAGTGAACAGCAGCAGAAGGTATCCTGACCTGGGGGGTTGTGTGAGCTACGTTTCCTGCTGCTGTGACGAAATGCCTGGGGGAAAAAGTACAAGCACAGTCTATCACAGCAGGAAAGGCAGATGGCCGGAGCAGGTGGCGGCTGGTCACATGGCACCTGCAGTCAGGAAGCAGAGAGAGATGGATGCTGGGGCTCAGCTCACTTTCTCCTTTTTACTTAGTCTAGGAGCCCAGCTCAAAAGATGGTGTTGCCCACATTCAGGAGGGATCTTCTGGGCTCAGTTAAACGTCTCTGGAAATGTACTCAGACAACCTCATTGGTTTCTCTCCTAGGGGATTCTAAATCCTGCCGTGTGGACAGTCAAGGTTAACCAGCACAGTGCAGTGGCCACTCTGAAAACAACTTTGTAGCTGGGCGCCTCAAGGCTCTGATCCTAGCACCGTGGAGGCTGAGACAGGAAGATCACCAAGTATTTTGAGGAAAGCCAGGAATAAACAGTGGGAATTTGTCTCATAATTAATAAATAAATGTGGTAGTGAATAAAAATAACAACTTTGTAAGAAAAGATTCTCTCCTCAGAACCACTTTCTGCTATCCTTTTGTCAATTAACCTGCCCGGTCCACAAATATTTATTAACCCTTCCTCTCCCAGAGAAATGCGAAAGTAAGAGAGACAGGTGAGAAAGGGGTCAGCAGGGGTCACTGGAGAAAGGGGTCAAAGTGACTCTGGGGACTTGTAAGCTGAAGATTCCCCAGAGTAAAAGGGAAACAGGGAAGAACTGGCTAGCAGGTGAAGATTCCACTGTCAAGGGCACTCTCCTGGGGAGAGCACTTCAAGAAGGAAGCAAACCTGCCGCCTGAGCTCAGTCTGGTACCTGTCCTTTGGGAGGGGGAGGGGAAGAGAGAAGAGCATTGCAGAGGGAATGCTTGCTGGAAGGCAGCCTGTTAGGGAGCTGGGGCCGCACATCAGTGTCTGGGATCTTTTTTGCTTTTTGTCAGGCTTCCATGCGTATTGGCAAGACAACTCAATTCTCTTCCTAACCGCTCAAGCCCACAACTTGTCTGTACATTTCCCATTGGGAGCTCCAGAGGGCACATAATGGGATCATATTACTGCTTCTCCTTAATCTCCGCCATGGTTTCCCACTGATCTTTGAAGGAGGCCCCAACTTCAGACACTGCAGGCTCTGGTTCTCAGTTACCTCATCAGAAACCCCATGAAACCTGACACCCCTCCTCTTCAGCCTAGAGAGCCTTTTCAGAGTGTCTAGACTCACCGTGTGGCCACTGTGGGAGCTGTGTCCTCTACTGGTACACTCCCCACTCCCTTTACACAGGGTCAGCAGAGGATCACAATTCACACCTCACACCCTCAAAGGGGCCTGTCCAGACCTCAAGCAACCATGACAACACTAGGCACCTCTCCTGCAGAACCCTCAGGACAATCACAGTTGGCATGGCTATTTTTAGTGTCACTGTAGGAGAGTGAGCTGCTCAGGGGTGCGGAACACTTTGACTCATCATAGCCCTATATTCCAGCACTCAGTTTATCATCTGGCCTACAGTAAGCTCTTGGTAAACACTGGTTGGTAGAGCAAATGGATGGAACCAGGAGTGCGGGCTCTTTGGCTCTTGTGAGTGCCAAACACACCAGATGCAACCTCTTGTTTGTGCCTGGAAGTTCACCAGGCACCTGAATTGGGGAGCACTAATGCTTGGTCTTTACGTGGTCTCTGATACTGAAGCAGGCACCAGTGTAGCCGACAGCAATCCTGTTTGGTTACTGAATGCTCATTTCTATGAACAGTACTCGGCATTCAAGTCTTCAAATCACCGAAAGACTGCATTTTCCTCGGGCTTTAACTGAACTTGAAATTACGTGTGTGTACTTCACTGGGGAACTTCCAGGGGTGGCACCATTAGCCGGACAACAATCTATTTACAATGGTGAACCCCAAAATAAAAGCCATTGTGCTAACTGACCGTCAACTAGAGAGAACTAAACTCAAGGTCACTGAGAGCTGGAATCAACAACACATTCTGTTTCCCCTTGACAATCACAGATCAAGAGAGTAAGCACAGATCAAGCCAGAATCAAGCCTGAGGCTTCGAGTTGTGCCAGCTGAATGGGAAATGTTTAAACTCGACATTCAGCTAGCACCACGGATGGTAACTAGTCATCATCTCCTTCATTAATAAGCAGTTAGTGACAAAATCAGATCACATCATCTGTGCAGTTAATTACAAGCTGGGAAATATTCAGGGTATACAAATTTTATTAGCATGGCTGACATCTGTCAACTATTTTGGTTAATTACTCCTGAATTTGGATTCTAGCCTTCCACTATTTCAAATTTTAATATATTTGGCATAAAGGGTTTTCAAGCTGCCATTATCTCTGTTGAGTATTTTTGTCTTATTCCTACTCCAAAATGATCAGAAATAAGCACTGCTAGCTTTCACACTGACAGTGCATTGCACAGCTAAATAAAAGACATTGTTAATCAGCAGAACACGACCTACCACATGGCGAAGATTTTTTGTCAGTGTTTATTAAATACCCTCAGTGCTGTTATGTAGGACATAAAATGTTTGGAACTTTCTTCATTACATGCTAGAGACATAACCCCAAAACTTCACTTTACAATAGAGAAAGCCATTTGGCCTTTTTAGCAAGTAGTTTGGATGCGGGTGGGCTGTTTGTCTAGCTTTCAAGGAAGCAGGACTCCCTTGGTCACCCAGTACGCACTGAGGATGTCTGAGGGCAGGGCGTGAAAGAGAAGTCTACGCGGGATGAGAAGAGCAAAGGTCAGAGGACACAGTGAGCAGGACAAAACAGTACAAGGAAGGCAGAGCAGGGCCAGATCACTGACCCCACTGTCACCAGTGTCACAACCCGAAAACAGATTATGCTAAGAACACAAAAAGCACCAAGAGCACTAAAACCCTGCTAAGGCCTCACCTGGAACCTTCCTGTGTTGTTGTTACTATGTTCTAGACTGTTTAAAAAAGAGAGAGAGAGAGACATTTGCAAAGCTCACAGCTTCATGGTTATCAGAACCTAGAAAGTTTGACTTCAGGACCTCTACCACCACCCTGGTTCAAAAGGTACCCACCTAAGAGAGGGTCCTCAGAGGGCAGAACAGACCCACTCTCACAGACAACGTGTGTTGTGATCTGTTTTTAAGAACTGTTGTTAACTGGCAATAACCCAGTACCACTCTGCTTATGCTGTGTAACTGGCCAAACAAGACTGTGAGTATCAGCCATGGAGGCATTGCAAATAGCACATGAACTGCCATTTCAATGCCAAAAAAGACAGATTGTATCAAATGTCAGCATAGACGGAGAAAAACTAGAACTACTTTATATGATGACACAATCACATTGGAAACCGCTTATTAAAAGGGTGTCTATTGTGTGGCCCCACAATTCCTGTATTTTAATCAGTAAGAAAAATAAATAGTGCCAGTGATGTGATTCAGTGAGTTAAGGTGCTTGTTGCTAGGCCTGATGACCTGGGTTTAATCCCCAGGACCCAAATGATGGAGGCAAAGAGTTAACTATCATAGGTGGTCCTCTGACCTCCATACATGCACATGTGAAAGAGAGAAAGAAAGGAAGGAAGGAAGGAAGGAAGGAAGGGAGGGAGGGAGGGAGGGAGGGAGGGAGGGAGGAAGGAAGGAAGGGAGGAAGGAAGAAAGAAAGGAAGATATACACATTTATATAGCAATACACATACCAGCTTTATTATAGTTCAAACTGGAAACACCTAGCATTATCAGTAGAATCAATAGCAGCATGGTGTTTTACCCACACAATGGAATACTAAGGCAACTCAAGGAACAAACTGTTAATGCTTGCTATGCAGATGAATCTCAAAGTAATTAGGATGAAAAACACAACAACAACAACAACAACAACAAGATCATAAACTCAGTGCCTCCATGCTGCCTAAAATTCCAGAGCATGGAAACTAAAACTAACTGGCAAAATAAAAAGTTGATCTTGGTGTGTACTTGACAATTGGAGTACTTGTCAAACACAGAGCACAACTTGCAGAGAACTTGGTGGGGAAATTATAGGTCTGACTCCATGAAACTGTGGAGAAGTCTACACATTTCCACTGTTGGGATTCTGGTTATGATTTCATGATCTGTTCAAAACATACTCAATGAGAGATTAAATATCTACCATTTATTTCATATCAATTGTACCTCAGCAGAGCCATAACTTTTCAAAAATAAATCCAATTTAGGGCAGTTTGGGAATTAATCTGGTTGTCCCATTCTGACCTATGATGTGTGTAATGTAATTACAACTTCAAGGGCACCTGGATGATGTTCCTCCCACAGAGCTGATGGCTTTGAATGGTAACCAAGTGTACTTTCTGATCAAAAGAAGTATGCTGTGGTACCCCCACTGCATCTTAAGAAGCAAGTTAGGAAGGAAGAGAAACAGCTGCTTATCTTGACCCATGGCTACAGAGAAATAACTGAACACTTTTGGGTCATTCTTGCAATGCTGACTCACATAATATTCCGGAAACCTCCTTGGGATGGATTCTGGACTTACTGAATGCATCCCAGCACAGCTGACTGCTGTCAACTGAATCGGTTTTAGTTAAGGCTGACCACATCCCAAAACTGTGTAGAATCGCATTCAGTAGATTTCCAGATATGTGTGAGTGGCCCCTCATGGAGTGGCTAGATTCAGACCCTATGCACTACTAGGTATCATTATGGTCTGAGGCACATTTTGATGGAATGTTCACTCAAGGGAAATATAAGATGATTTTTTTTTTTTAAAGTGGGTTAACTCTATGGTGTTTCAAACCAGCTAAGGATAACTACACATCAAGACTCTTCATACTGATGTAGAAGTGGGCCTTGGAAACTGAGGAACTGTGGGGAACTTTTCAGGATGGGATATATGGGCTGCAAAAGTGACAGAAGACTCCAAGGAGGGAAAGACTGCAAGTCAAGGAGAGGAAAAGGGAATCATAGATGAGGGACAGCAATGAAGTTTAGAGAAGCCACATCAGGTGAGAGCCAGGCTGGAGTCAGAATTCACATTCATTTGCTCCACAGTCCAGGCTCCAGGACAACTCCTCCATGCTATCTGAAGCAGTATAATGTATGCTAGATGCCCCACAGTAGGCATCTTATGAGTCAGACATTGGCCTACTGTGTTCATATTGCACAGACAGAGAAGACAACAGATGAAATGCCAGCTAACTACAGAAAATAAACATCTATGAACTTTCTCTATCATGGATAAATCTTAGGTTCTAGAATATTCTGCTGTTGAAGAGAAAACACTTTTCATGCATGCCATAATCATTGTCTCTGTCTCTACATGAAGGTGATAAATTCAGCTGACACCCATAAAGTGATAGCCTAGTTAAATGCTTTATGCAAAAAAAAATCACATTCATTTGGGTATATGAAATAATATAGGTCTTAATAGCAGACTTTTAACATCAACTACTGTAGTGCATAAAAACCAGAGAATGAAAAAAACAGATTTTTAAAAAACACACATTAAAAGCACCATGAGGTGTGGGTGGTAGTTGGTTGGAAAGACCCAGGGTGAAGGGTAGTTGCAAATACTAATGGCGTGCCCTTGGATAACTTAATTATCTCCAGTCCATTTCTTCATCTGTAAAATGTAAGAACCACTGCACTTACCCTAACAATGTCCCTGGACTGAGAGGATCAAATGAGCAAAGGAGAAGGGAACTGTCAAGCCTCACAGAGAAGGGAGCACTCCGTCATCAGCCTGTCATCCTTTTAGAGATGTCAGCTCCTCACTAATAAGTTCCAGTACTACAAAAGACACAACTCCTATTCAGCTAAAGCTTTTACGAAGCTCCGTGAATAATTTTTTGTTCTCCTTAATCATATCTAATTTTGACTGCTGCTATCTAATGGGCAATTACAGGTTTGCTAAATGCTCATTGTGTCATTAAAAAAAAATTGTCCCTCATATGCTCTAAAACATGCTGTATGTATAACATTTAAATATAGATATACAAATCTAACCTTGGCTTTAAAATGACCATCTTTTATATCCTCCCCAAGCCACTCCTCAAATCGTGGAATAATCTAAGATTTTCTTCTAATGAAGAGTCCTTTCTTATCTGTCACTCAGGTTTTTGAGGTTTTGGATGTTGTTATTTTGTACTAGAATATCTCCCTTTACCCCTGCAAGGCACTGAACAATGAAGGCAACAGGCTACGATAAAATGTTCTGTCTTGATTTTTAAGGCCTGGATTCAACTTCTTCCAGAGTCCAAAGGTCATTTGGAAAGAGTAGCTCCTAGAGGGCTGAGGACTGACTAGGGCCCTTCAATGATGACACTGTACTGAGCCATCAGACCATCTCAGTTTCACACTGTTCTCCAGGAGTTAAGTCACAATGAGGTGAAGATACATCTCCTTAAATGCATCCTGTTGTCTATGTAGGATGCTGCGGATGCAGGTGAATTTTAAAAGGCAGCCTCACATTCCACAGATTCTTACAATTCCAGATCAAGGATGTCAGGGATGGAGGAAGATGGTGAGGATAACTCTCTGTCCTCATTTAAATACTCTTCATGATTTAGTGGTAATTACTGCTTTTAAAGTCCAGTCACATTCAGAATATTACACAAGAGAAAGGTGAGAAAAAATATTACATGGTTCATGGCCAATAACATCAATAAAAGTGTTTTCTAAAGTAGTACCTTATTTTCATTTTCTATTTAAATTTTTTTTCATTTTTTATCATCTCAGTTGCCAAATTTCAATCTTCATTGATTAAAAACAGAGCAGAACTCCTTGCATACAAATTTATTCAGATTTGCAAACATTAAATCATCATTAGATTAGAATGACAAGCATGACAAAATTAATATACCAAAAAAGATTCAGGGAAATACAAAATTTAAAATGTATTGAATTAGGTTTTCAATTGAATCCACACAAGCTTATGTTCAATGAAAACCAATATTGCATACTTTTTAATCAGTTATTTCATAATCATCACCCTAAATCCTTTCATTTAGCAAGAAATCCTAAAGCCGACCATAAAAACACCACAGAAATGCAAATTGGATCTAAACTCCCACGAAACTCATCAAATATCACCTTACTTCACTTCACCAAGTCACTTTGTACCAGTGGATCCTGGAAATGTCCTCAGTGCTTGTTAACATTACAATTAAGAACCATATTATAGTCAAAGTAAAATGACATAATTATTTTGAACAATTATAGTTCAAAACTCTTTAAGGTAACTTACCATGAAAGCTCATTTATAATCTTACACATAATTAAGATCTAATTTTCAAGGCTAACACACAGTCTAGGGCAATAGTCCTGCCTTTGAAACACATTTTTAAAGGAGAGCAAACCCTCTGTTGATTTCTTTATACCATCTTGTGGTTAGCAAGTGATTCTAGGGGAAAAGTTGGGGCTGGAAATGTACTTTTTGGGGTAATAACTACAAATCCCCTGAGAAATGATGAGGCACCAGAAAGCAGGCACAGTCAGACAGAGAGCAAGCCAGAAGGTGCCCTTATGAGGCAAGCAGAGAGTCTGGGTCTCTGAAACAGGAGAGTTAGTAAGAGACAGCCCCATAAAACGTCAGGTATGAAAGTCTCTGGTTTGGAGACAGGCATTATGATAGATTTCTAACATCTGTTTTATGCTCAGCAATGTTTTGATTTCTCACAATCATTGTATTCCTTAATAATGAGAAAAAAAGTCCAATAATAATGAAGAATCACAGGATTGACTGGATAAGTAGAAATCTATAATTCATTTGGAGCTGAGTGTACGTTATGAACTGATCAGAATAAGAATTGCCCATTTGGGTGCTTCACCCTTTGGGATGTAACTTCCTATCTTATTAATGCGATCAAAATGGAGCTCTGACAGTTAAGAAAAATCTCCAAAAATTGATTTTAAATTTTAGTCCATCATCTGTCACTCACAAACAAAAATTATTGATGAAACAAAGAAGGTAAAATAAGTATCATCATGAAACTGTCCACTTCCAACCAGTTTCAGTTTCAGCCACCCATGGGAGACTCAGTTCCAATCTTTTTCTGTTGCCTTGGATACTACATAGTAGGACCACAACTCAGGACTCCACAAGCTCTGGATATGACGTATCCCCGAACGTCCAAACCTCAGGAGGTGAAAAGATCTGACAAGAACAATGGAGTAAAGCACTAATGCAGTGGTCCTCAACATGTGGGTAGTGACCTTGGGGGGTCAAATGACCCTTTCACTTGGGGTCGCCTAATATCATCATAAAACACAGATATTTACATTATGACTCATAACAGCATCAAAACTACAGTTATGAGGTAGCAATGAAAATAACTTTATGGTGGGGGGTCACCACAACATGAGGAGCTGTATTAAAAGGGTCACAGCATCAGAAAGGTTGAGAACCACTGCACTAATGGGTTCATTATTTGATGGAATTATTAGACAATAGGGTCTGACTGAAGGAAGGAATCACTGGGAATATGTCTTTGACAAGATGTATCTTGGCCCTAGCATCATCTCTGCCTCTCAGCTTCCCATCCACCATGAGGTGAGTAACGAACGTTATCACCACATGCTCTGGCTGGCATGATGCACTCCACCATCAGACACCCACAACAATGCACAAGTCACTCTGAGATGGTGAGCCAAAATAAGACTTTCCTGCCTGTAAGTTACTTTTCTCGAGACATTTTGACAGAGCAACAAGCAACAACAACAAAACCAGACCAACCCAAAGACCTGCAACAATCCCATAGGTAAGTTATGTGTCATGAGGCAACATCCTGCTGAGTGAACTTGCCTTGGGCTGGAATCCCAGCTGAACCACTTCATTGGCAAAACAACCTTATGTGAGCTACATAACATCTTTTGAGCCAGGAGTGATTCCATGCACAAGATGAAGACAATGCTGATGAAACTGAGGATTAAAAGGAAGAGACGTGTGCATCCCCATAAACAGAATGGTAGCTCAGTTATGGTTTCAGTTATCTGTTTTCAGGAGAAGTGAGTGGTACTCATGACTAAACCAAGTTATTCACAGCAAGTGCAGGTGTGCGGTAGCCAGGACACCTATTCCTAAGCAGTGAACACTGAGAACCTGAGTAAAAATCCCAACTTACATACCAAATCAGGACCGACAGAGGAGAAATTCTCTTGCAGGTGCCCAATGAAAGAAACAACCTGTGGACTTGCTCACCTCCACTAATGGGCTTGAACATGGGCCTGTGCGTCTCCATGCCAGCTGGCTGGTTGACCTGGTGGCATGAAGAGCACCCCAGGCACACTCCTCAGAAAGTCTTCAAAGAGCAGGGAACAAAGACAGGGAACAAAATAGGCCAAAATTGCTCCAAGAACAGGTGATGAGATAGACGGCTATCTACAGCTCCTGCCTCTCTTCTCTTATTATTCCACTACTGAACTTCCTTCAATAGGCTGTGTAAATGAAACACTACATGAAATCGTCTGATGCCTGTGATTAACAACTCTTACCACTTCAGTAATGCACTGTAGCAGCTGTATGCAAAGCAGTCTATTTAACAAAGGTTAAATAAGACATTGTGTTTACAGGAGACTTGAACATCAGAGTTTGTCTACAACACAGATTCTTGTGGCCAACTGTGACGAGCAAGTAATTTACAACAATGTCACAACAGTAGTACTCAGAGACACTTTAAAGATGTGTTTACCAAATTGACAGCAGTATCTCCCCCCGCCCCACCTCCCACCCCCTCTCCGCCACTAAGCAAGAGCAAGAGTGCTCTTAAAATGTTTCTGACTCAGTTGGACTTAGAATGATGAAAGGATTTCTTATGTATTTGTATTTGATGTTGGTCCTGAATGAAAGCCTGACAGACAAAGATTAGGAGTTTCTTGGCCAAGCAATCTTAATGTTGTGATTCGCTCTGGCATTGTGGTAGGAAATTTCATACAAATTTAAATAGAGGAAATAGGAGAAGGAGAAAAGAGAGAAATAGGGGGAGTTGACCTAAAAATCTAGAGAGGGGAGTTTACTAACAATGCAAAAGTCTAAGAAATTCTACAGTAGAAATCTAATCCAACCTGCAGTTTCTCCAAACACTGAAACACTAAAGCAATCAACATTGACCAACACCCATCTCATTCATTCCTGTATGAGAGACAGAACTCAGGCCTTCATCTGTTAGGCAAATGTTCTAGTACTGAGTCACACCCCAGATGCTCACTAGGGGATTCTAGGCAGGTGCTCTACCACTGAGCCACATCCAGCCCCTCACTGGGGATTCTAGGCAGGGGCTCTACCACTGAGCCACATCCAGCCCCTCACTGGGGGATTCTAGGCAGGTGCTCTACCACTGAGCCACATCCAGCCCCTCACTGGGGGATTCTAGGCAGGGGCTCTACCATTGAGCCACACCCCAATCCCACACTGGGGGATTTGAGGTAGGTGCTCTACCACTTGAACTTCTAAAAACTGTGAAGTTACACTGGAAAGCAAGTAGTGCCAGCCTGAATTAAGCTGCCCAGAATCTTTAGGGAGACATTTTGAATCAAGATGAATCCTTGTCTGGGAAAGCCTTTCTGTAAATTGAAAGAAAAACTAGCTTAAATTGGATAGAAACCTCAACACCAATATAAAAGAACCCTTAAGAATTCTAGTCAGTCTTTTCCAGAGATGAATATTTACAAGTTAGTAATAACAGGCTATGAATCTGTACAGGGATAAGGCCCAGCCACTAAATCCTTTCTGGGAAAGAAGGAACGGCAGTATTCATCTTTACACATTTTTCAAATTGGTCTAAGAGAGTCTCTTTCAGGTGGAGAAAAAAAACATTCATCTGTAGGTTATAAGCAGACTATGATCATAAAAGGGGATAATTTCAAAAGCACCTTCAGTGTGAACAACAGTGTACTTCACAACCTAACCCACCACCTCCTCTTTAGGTGCAGGCCAAGGTATACCAGGAAGATTAAAAGTCAGACAGGATCTGTCTCTAGCCATTCTGTGCTTAAATAGTTCTGAAATGTAAAACCAGGAAAGATAGAGTCTCTCCCTAAAAGAATATGCTTTTCAATCACTAAAACTCTTACAGAAGTTCAACATAAACATACAACAAACTGTTAATTCATAGTGCTACTTGAACTTTGCTTGCATGTCAGCTACAAGGATATTTTGCCCCCGGAGAACTGACTCGAAAGCAAGCATAGGATTGCCACGGTACAAGTCAATCCTTCCACACCATGACATCAGAATTCAGCACTGGCAGATGAAGTAAAACTGCCTGCAGTCATTCTCGACTGGGGCAGGATGACACGGGCCAGCACATGCCGACTCAGCCCCTGTGTCATAATGTGAAGACAACATGATGACTCTGGTGTGGACGCCACAGCCAAGACCTAACAGAATTGGAACTAATGCTGCTCCTTTCCTGGAAAAAGTTCACTTTAATGGCTAAAGGATGGAACTCTTCTTTCTGTAACAGCAGCCTAACAAACACTGCCTTGTCAGTCTTTTACAGACTTATCAGTAAGTCCACTAAGCAAAGAATCACTTTAGAAAGAAATTCCATCTAGTGGCTGTCTTTTGAGGTATATGTGTACAGGTATAGATGTGGCAGCCATAAGACAACCAAGTGTCTGCTGTCCTTCCTCAGGTGCTGGCCACCTTTTTTTTTTTTTTTTCTTTTTCTTTTTTAAGATAGGGTCTCTCATTGGCCTGGAACCCATCAAGTAGGCTGTAAGCTAGTCAACTCCAGGGATGCCCCCTGTTTCTGCCTCCTCAGAACTGAGATTACAAATATGTGGCCATGGGAGTCTTTTCTAATGTGAGTTTTGGGGCAACACACTATCAAATGGATCATCTTCCCAAATCAAATGTCTTTTAATTACAGTTTAACTGTTGAGAAGAGATGGGTCTTAAAGGAATTCTAGGGAGATTTTTTTCCCTAACTACATACTTCCAATCTCTGTAATATCTATCGTCCACCTTGCTTCAGTCTGAAGCCCCTTCATTTCTATTGAGTAGATCCATTTTGCATATGAAGAAGCAGAGAGAGGCCAATGTCCTTCCTCAAGGTCACAAAACTAGAAGGCTGCAGAATAGACCATATCTCAGAGCTCCAAATTCCCCACTCTCTCCTTAGTCCACTGGGCCATGCTGCTTCTCTGGCTGGACTGAGAATGGATTAGAATAAAGATTACCATAAAAGTTTGATTTTTCCATTCACCACTCAAGGCTGCCTTTACAGACTTAATACTAAGAGGCTGATTTGGTATTCACCTTTGGTGGTTTTACTACTTCAATGAAGCAGCATAGCATATGACTAAAAGGCATCCTTTTCATAATCTATGCCAATGTGTATGATTTCAGATTGATCACCCAAAGGGTTAGCAGGCTGTTCAGATTCTGGTTATGAAAATGGATAGTGACTTGAGAGGGGGACATTCCATATTTTTCACAGTAAATTGGCTCCTGGCCTTCTGTATAGTGTATTCTTTGAAAACTCTATCAGGAACACTTTGGGTATGAAAGTTTCATTTGACAGTAAAGATTGTACATTTTCTTAGTAAAATGGTAGCAAATAAAACTAATGATAATAACTTAAAATCAAAACCAGAAAAGCCCAACACTGGGCCCCTAACTCCACCTGAGCCACAGTCACCCTTTTGTTTAAGATTCTGGAATCAAGTCCCAGAGATTCTTGTTGGAATCTACTACTGGTCACTAAAAGTGAGGGCTATAAAATCACTAGTTGGCCGTCACCTGGGGCAATGTGCTCAGAGGTCTAGAGAAGCTAATGAATGAGGAAAAGCTTGCTTACTAAGGCAATGCTGAGCCCAGAGTAGCACCAGAAAGATGTTTCTGGAACCTTGAAATGTATTGTTTGTTAGATTTCTGACACCACATAAAGAGACAGAGGGTAGAAAAAACAAAGGAGTCTGCCCTTCAACAGATGGGACTGTGCTCGTTAGCACATGCAAAGTGAGGGATGGCCTCTCTCCTATGGGAAACTAAGGGGTCTGACAAAGGAAACAGCTGACTGTGATCTTTCTAGGGGTGGGGTAAAGATACTTGGGACATGAGGGGATTATTGCACCCTTAGGAGGCTACATATCTCCCTTGCAGTCTCCTCCTCCTGAAATCACTTGTCCATGGTGAGACAGGCTGTTCCAACACCTAGGATGACTGATAATGACTGAGTAGGGTCATCTGTAATCTCATAGGAATCACGTTTAGACATTTTCTTTTTCTTTTTTTTTAATTTTATTTTTATTTTTTAGGCATATAAATGTTTTACCCCACAGATACATAAGTATGTGTTCCACATGTATGCCTGGTGCCCATGGGGGCCAGAAGAGGGCATTGAGTCTCCTGCAACAGTTGCACAGGTGGCTGTCAGTAGCCCAGTGGATATTGGGAACCAAATCCAGCTCCTCTGCATGACAGAAGTGCTATTAACCACTGAGCCATCACTCCAGTCCCAAGATTATAGCCATTTTAAATATAGAAAGATATATAGAGAAACAGCCATGCTAAGCTGTATAGATATACATATAAAATATGCATATGGCCTGGGAACAAAAGTGCATTTTCTAATATATTCAACAAAGAAGTCCATCTTAAGACTATGTAATGGGCAGAACCTAATCAAAGAGCACAGACATACTCCCCAAATAGCTTTATTTTAATAATGTTTTGGTCTAACGTTCTTTGCTTAAGAGTTATGTGACATATTTTTTAAA
Organism: Onychomys torridus; assembly: GCF_903995425.1. Lineage (NCBI taxonomy): Eukaryota > Metazoa > Chordata > Mammalia > Rodentia > Cricetidae > Onychomys > Onychomys torridus. The sequence goes on from NC_050464.1 coordinate 10,199,378, forward strand.
AAAAATAAGAGCCTGGGGGGACCTTTATTACTTATGACTTCAGAAAAGTCACTCAACTTGGTTTCTTAATCTCTAAAATAATAATCATGACACCTACTAACAGGAGTTTTATGAGAAATATATTATTAATAAGAGCCACACATAAGGTCTGACATTTGAGAAGTACTAAAGAATATCACAGGTTTTTTTCAGGCATCATTTTTCTGGGCCTGAGTATTAATTGGTTTAGTCTATCAGTTGCACTGCATCTAAACCAAATGAGTCTCCTCGACATTTTAGAAGCTGGACTGGATCTCAAATCATATTCCCATAAATTTAATTGCTTCACTATGGATCTTGCTACCAGCCGGCCAGATGAGAAACCATGGGGGAGGTCAGGCCACTTGTGACCCTCCAGCCTTGCAGACATCACTGCAGGTAACCTAGAGGCCAGTTTCCCCCACTTGACTAACAATTGGGATGTGTCATTCCTTCTCAGAGACTTTTTATTTATTTGTTCTGAACTGGTCCTTTCCAACACAGGGCTAAAGATTCATAATTCATTCCAAAAATCAACCTCTTGGTCAGAAAGGTTTATTGGTAAATTTGAACAATAATTCACTTTTTATACCAGCCCTGGCTACCTCATGTGGTAAGCTACACTAAACAAAGACAAGAAGAGTTCCTATTGGTCACAGATTTAATTAGAAATCCAGACACTCTTTTTCAAAGGCAATCTATTTTAACTTGGTCTCAGTCAGTATATTCTTTGACAGAGCATAAAGAGAAATTTTGCTTCTTTATAATATTGAAGGCAGACAGACGGCTACATTAATGGATTCCTGCCACTCTTTAGGTATTTGAGTGAAGGCAGCGAAGTAACTCTTCCAAGATTCAATGTCTTCATTTGTGAAATGGTCATGACACACAAGGAACCCACATTTTTGCAAAGTGCCAATATGCATAAGCTTCAGCTACCACAGACAGGTCAGTTAACATCATTCTCCTCAGAGCAAGGTTCAAATGTCAGTCACCACAACACATCAGCCAGGAGCAGCTTCATAGAAGACAACTTCATACCAGCTGTTTCACCCACAAATCACCATGTAAGGAACAAAAATTGTTCTTAGTGGCTCACAGCTGTAATCCCAGTTCTTGGGAAAGTGGTCCTAGGTGATAAAGAGTTCAAGGTCATCTTTAGACACATAGCTAAATCAGCTCTAGGCCAGCCTGGACTACATGAGACCTTACTTTAAAAAAAAAAAAAAAATATATATATATATATATATATATATATTGTCAAGCCTGTCAGTGATTGGCTATTTGCATCTATTTGCAGACAGCAAACAGCATAGCTGTGTTGTTTCCATATTTCCTAGAGATGAATCTACCCGAGACTTTACAAAACAGACTATCCAAAGATGCAACTGGTCAAGTGGTCAAGAAAGATGGAAGTACAGTAATGAAACCCTGCTGACAGGAGAGGTAAATTCTAAATCAAGCTTAAAGAGGACACAGCTCAATGCGGGAACACGGGCATCTCCAGCCTTGGAAAAACACTACATGTGCAGCCACAGGGACTCAGCAAAGAATAATCGAAGGTAAATGAACAAAAAGGATGAATTGATCCCCAAGGAAGTATTAGGGATGAAGGAATGGGGGTGGGGGTGGAGGGGGCTTTAGAGGATTCGGAAACCACAATCCAAACTAAGAATGCAGTGTGAAAATCCACCAGCACACAGCACACATGGCTCGCTCCATGTCCCATGCTGCATGACAAGACAGAGAAGGCAGGCACTGTTCAAATTACTCATGTTGACTATTTTAATTCATGCATGCTAGGCAAGCACTCCAGCCAACTGTGCCACATCTGCAGCTCTAATTTTCCATATTTCTTCTGCTGTGCATTATGGCATGCTAAATCAACATGAGTCTTTACCACTGTTCCATTTCCCCATTTATGCATAACTCTCGGAGTTTTAATGTTATAACAAAAACTTTTAAAGGACCTAGAAATACTGTAATTTTTCCTACTGAGATTGCTCCACGAGGTGCTGCTTACACCACAGTATGACAGCCCTGCACTACTGAGTAGAATGAGGTCTCTCTGCACATGCATGGGAAGGAGGCAGTCAGTCCCGGGATGGTGGCTGTCCACAAATATCCACTGGGAAGTGAGGGAAGGCTGGCTGGCAAGGGCTGGAGTCTGAAGAATTTTCAGACCTTTAATGATGAGGGCTCATTGTAAGTTCCTTAGAGATGGCAAAGAGCCACTGAAAGGATTTAAGAAGAGTGACAGGGAGGGTCTACAGTATAGGAAATAAACTGGTCATATTGTGCAGGGTGGATTTCAATAGAACCTAACTCCATGAAGTAACTGAATTAATTCACTCGGAAAATTAAAGTCTATAACTATGACCCCCGATGAAGAAGAGAAAACATCTTTGGGAAAAGCTGGATATGATGGCACCCATCTGTAATCCCAGAGCTCAGGAGGTTACAGCAAGAAGATCTCAAGTCAGAGGACAGCTTAGGATATCATATTAAATAAGTCAGAAGTACAACTGAGCAAAAGTGGTGACTAGCTGCCAAAGGGTTCTGAGAACGGCTGTGGTTGGCAGACTGAAGCGACACTTTGCTGACATCTGTTGACTGGAACATACCAGGTACCGTGTCAAGGGCTTTACACATACATTATTAACGTATTGAATCCAAATCCTCTAAGAGCCTTCAGAGGCAGGTCCTCTTACACTGCAGTATTTAGAGAAAAGGCACTGAGGCCCAGGTGATAGCGAAATGTAGCACTGCTGGACACACTCAAGCTGCCAAGTCTAGAGCCAGCCTGTGTTCTGTGACTGGCCCCATGCTGGTCTCTTCCCACAGGCTGTTTTCCTTCCCGAGACCCTCTACATATGGATGGCGGGACCAGCACAGCTCCCGCATCCTCCTACCATGAAATCTCTGCTGAAAATGGGCCCACCAGCCGCCTGGCCAGCCCTTGCTGCCAACCATAGGGAACCACAGGAAGAGAAACAAAGGCCCAATTACTAAGAAGTATTAAAAAAAAATTATGATCCAATAATCCATCTTCATCTACACCTGCCATAAAATAGATTTTCTAATAAGTGAGGTTTTACATGACAGTTTGCATGTAACCTACACACATCCTCTCATACATTTCAGTCATCTCTCTATAAAGACATGTGAATAATTGTTAGCTGAAACTGTTTAGGGAGAAGGTAAGAAGCAAGGTTAGCCCATGCTCAGCACCAAAGGGGTTTGTCCCCAGACGTGTTTAACCCTTTAGTTGGCTGAACTTGCAGCAGCAGACACACCTGATTTCTAGCTGTCACCTTCACACAGGCTCCTGCTCTCCTATCTTTGACATCGGTCCCCTTTCGGGAAGGGCAGCACCTTCAGACAGATGTGCATCCGATAGGTCACAGCTGTTTCTTTACATACACTTTCCCAGAACAGGCGGTAACAGTTTCTGGTCTTCAAACATCCTAGAAATGGCTAGAATTTTCTATGTACTTTCCCCCATTAATTGAAGGCTTGTTTCACACCAGGAGCTTTGAAATTAAACATGACAACTGCTTCATTTTCCTTTTCTCACCAAAAGGGTGCTGCTCACCACTGTGAAGGGGACTCATGCCACCTTGCTGTGTTTTCTACTTTATTAAATTATTTATAGGGTCTGGGCAGGGCATGGGTGAATTCTAGAACTAGAACTACTTAAACATAAAGGCAACTGTGGTATGAGGGTGTATTTTTAGCTGTTCAGCACACCAAAATACAGAAAAATTAGTATATCATGGCAATTTAAAAAGACTACCAAAAAGTTATTCAGAAATCAAACTCCCAATCACAGATTTATGCTCAAAGGGAAAAATATGCATTCAACCCCTGATTTATACCAGTCATTCGTAACGTGTTCAACAGATAGAGGCCGTAAATCTGCCTGTGTGAGGACATAAATCAGTCCCACAGGAGGATAGCAGTTCTGTCTCACGGATGGCACTCAGCTGGTGAACAACAGCTCAGGCAAAAAAATTAAATAAATAAATAAATGAATGAATAAACAAATAAATAAATAAAAAGGTTTTTTTTTTTTTTAAGTGTGTTTTAGCTGAGTAGTTCTTACAACTTTTCTACCAACTGCAAAATAGTAAAAGAACTAATGACATTCAAGAAAGAAGGAAAAAGCCACGGACCTCTCAACTCGGGGTTTAAATGCTTTACCAGAAAGGGTATGCAATGACTACATTAATTAGTCAGCAATTGACTTGGCCAAAAATGGCTTTACTCAACCCTTGCTACTTTAGAGAAAATGAAAAAAAAAAAAAAAAAATGTAGTGCTCTTAAATGTTTCAGGTGATTGTTTGTTTATTTGTTTGTTTTGTTTGTAATGAAATATTAAGTCCCTTAAGTTGCAGAGTGGTATAATGATTTAAAAAAAAATTTTTTTTTTTTTTTGGAGCTGAGGATCGAACCCAGGGCCTTACGCTTGCTAGGAAAGCGCTCTACCACTGAGCTAAATCCCCAACCCTTTAAATGTTTTTAAAGGAAAGTACTTATCAAAATATAGGTATTCTAAAATGCCACTGAAAGTACCAGCCAGGGCTTGGCCGAAAGATTTTATTCCAAAACAAACATTTTTTAAATTATGCTAAGTATCTACAGTAAACAACTTTGGTTATTTTAATATCTAGGCTCAGATCTTTTTACAGTTCTGAACCGAATGAGTTAGAACACAAGCCCATCAAAGTAAATCAGTAGTTATACAGCAAGAACCATTTGCTTATTGTTTTATGTGTGGAGAAGAAGGGTTTTACTATTTAGAGAATACAACAGTCAGTAATTTTTAACAAGGTTGAATTGTAACTTTCATGACAGACATGATACAGTATCAGATCTGGCCTCAAGCTTTCCTTCCTTTCTGGACTCTGCCTTCTTTTTAAATTTTATTTTAATTTTATGTGTATGGGTGTTTTGTCTACATGTATATCTATGTACCACTTTTGTGCCTGGTGATCTCAGCGTTCAGAAGAAGGTATCAGATCCCCTGAAACTACATTTAAAGATGGTTGTGAGCTGCCATGTGGGTGCTGGGCATTGAACTGGAGTCATCTGGAATAGCAGCCAGTGCTCTAACCACTGAGAAATCTCTGCAGCTCTACCTCTGGTTTCTCAATAGGAAGTTTCTTACCCATTCAATTATACAAAGCAAAACTAGCTCAGTTAAGAATACCAAGGTCTAGAATACATCTCCTTTACATTCAGAATTCTCTTGATGGCAAATAAAAATGGAAAAGTATAAAAAGCAATTGATTCCATGATTAAACCACAATTCAGGGTCTTTTATCGATTACCTTTCATCCTGAATTTATTATGTTCTCATTGTCTCAAAGAATCTAGCTTATAGAATCACAGAAACCTGCTTATTGCAAGAAATTCTCTCTGTTGAAGGTGACATGAGGCCTGCTCAGCTCAAAATCTTACTTTTCTTTTGATAAGAATCTCAGAAATTAACTACATATTTTCCTCTTCCTAAGACAGATACTGGCCTGGTTCAATAAAAAATACAAAAGGTGGTCTTCCTTGCTGTCTAACATAAGCCAAGCCAGCTACACTGGCCCTAATGAAAAAGCATAAATTCTTAGCTGCATCTGTGCTTACACTTTCTTCTGGGAAGGAGGCAGCTCTCCCCAGCCATTTGTTCTCTTCCCATGCCCATCTGTGACCGTCTGCCTGCATCTCCCTGTCCATGAGATGCTCCCTAGACTTTTTCATTTAAAAGTTGAGGGGAAATGTTTCTAAATCACTTTCAAACTAATACATCAGTAACTGGAACAAATGCTTGTCAGACTATTTTCAGTGATTTAATATGCCCGAAAATGGGCTAGGCAAAAATAAGCTAGCAAAATTCCTGAGCACCAGGATGGCAACATGTCTGACATGTTAAGGGCACTTGCTACAAACCCAATGACCTGAGTTCAATCTCCAGGAAGGAGAGAACTCTTTCAACTTGTCCCCTGACTGCCAAGCATGCACCATGGGTGTGTGTGTGTGTGTGTGTGTGTGTGTGTGTGTGTGTGTGTGTGTGAGAGAGAGAGAGAGAGAGAGAGAGAGAGAGAGAGAGAGAGAGAGATTTGTTTTATGCTACGGAATATTACTTTAACTATGTGAAGGTGTGTTATATTTGTTTATGCTGCCTTTGTTAAATATATAAAGATGTGTTACATTTGCTAATGCTGCATTTATTTAAATATGTAAAGGTGTATTGCTTTTGTTTATGCTTGATAACTATTCTTATTATATATAGTCTTACCATGTTAAAATTAAAACCTTTCTTTATATTTAGACAAAAAGGGGGAAATGTGGAATATTATTTTAACTAGGCGAAGGTGTGTTACAGTTGTTTATGTTGTGGAATATTACTTTAAACATTTGAAAATGTACTACATTTGTTTTTGCTGCTTTTGTTAACGATGTGAATAAAGATGTGCTACATTTGTTTATGTTGCATTTGTCTCACCTTGCCTGCCTAAGGTACCTGATTGGTCTAGTAAAAAGCTGAATGGCCAATAGCTTAGCAGGAGAGGGTTAGGTGGGGCTGGAAGGCAGAGAGAATAAATAGGAGGAGAAAATGAGGGAGAAAGACAGGGACATGCCTGGGGCCAGAAGTCAGGCAGCTGCCTACAGACATGAGAAGGAAAGAAAAGTAAAAAGCTCCAAGGCAAAACGTGGATTATGAGAAACAGGTTAAGTTATAAGAGCTAATAGGACAGTATTATACAAGGCTGAACATTCATAATTAATAATAATAAGTCTCCGTTTCATGATTTGGGAGCTGTAGGATAGCCTAAAAGAAAAAGCCTGGTACAAGTGCATGTGTGCATGTGTGTATGTGTGTGTGTGATTGAATTGTTTTTAAATATGGAACACAAATACTTGCAGTACTCCACAGATGCTACCTCTCTCTATGCTTCCTTCTGACAGCTGGATCAATTGTTGCAGGTGCTCCTCCCTAGAACAGAGAGGCCTTTACATCTGCAGTATTCCCTCCCCACATCCTAGATGCCTCTGCTTTTTTATCTGCCTCTCATCCCCTCCCCAGCTGTAATGTTTCCAGAGTAGGTATTAATTAGGGATGCATATAAACTCAGAACTTCCGAGAAAAATAATTTGATGTGTTAGCAGCAAGTGCAGCGATGGTGAGGAGACTTTCCGTGTTCTCTGGTACCTTTTTTGTAAATGATTCCACCTGACTTCACAGCCTGCTAACCTTGACCTAGCTCCAGGTGAAGTTCTACCCATTTGCACACAATCCGATCAGTGGAGGCCTATCGTGCTGTGTGGGTTCCACTCTTGATTTTGTCGCTGTCGTAGGTGTTTTCTAAAATCTTTTTGTATTCTGAAAGGATTCACAGATTAATAGTGCACCAGGAAGCACCGGTCCCCAAATCACCTAAGTGACCATAGTTTAGCTAGGGGTAGAATTATTACTTCTGTCTTATTTTTCACTTTAAAGTGACATGCCTTAATCTGAAGCTCACAAAATTTTCAAAACTTCAGACATCTCACAACATTCCTTCTGCCGTCAGTGGAGGCCAAGCCTTCCGGCTTCTAACTTGCTGCTTGAATTTTGAGTAGCAGAACCTCTGGGACTCAGTTTCTCCACCAGCAACCCTTATCAACCTCTAAGGATCCCTTCCCACACCAGTCCACTCCTTTTTATGCTAGTCTCTTGAATCATTCTTTGGAAACTCCAAGCTTAAACGTCATTCTTGAAAACCACTTCGGATCCAAACTGAAAGCCAGGATCTGTTCCTTCCTCACAGAGATGGGAGAACAGGTGGGCTCCTCTAGAGAGCCTCTACCTCTCAAGGTCCCCAAGCTGACAAGGTGACAGCTTGTCCACAGAACTTCAGCTCTTTGCAAAGGTGCACCCAGTGTTCAGAAAGCAGGAGAGACAGAGCCGTCCCAGAGCTATGCCAGTGTGTGGAAGTAAGTTCTCAGGAAGCTACCACGATGTGTATGTCACCTTTAAACTAGGGGAGAATATTACATCTGTGCACATAATACTCATCATCAAGGGTGCAAGAACAAGGCTCCCACCAACAGCCACTGAGAAGCTCTCTCACTGTAGTGGCAGACCTGCATGCAATGGGAAGTGTCTGCTCTCTGTAGATTTCATTTCGCACCACACTCATTTTACATATGGAAGCTGAATTTGGTGAACAAATTAAACTTTGTACATTTAAACAAATCTGAGACCTTAAAAGTATTAAGTTATTCAAGTTTAAATGTTTTCTATATGAAAATAGCTACATATGTGTATGTGTGAGTGTGTCTGTATGTATCTGTGTGGGCATTGTGTGTGTGAGTGTGTGTGTGTGTGTGTGTGTGTGTGTGTGTGTGAATGTGTATGTGACTGTGTATGTGTCTCTGTGTGTGAGTGTGTCTGTGTGTGAGTGAATGTGTATGTGTCTGTGTGAGTGTGTGTGTTTGTGTGTGAGTGTGTCTGTGTATGTGAGTGAATGTGTGTGTATATGTGTGTGTTTGTGTGTGAGTGCAGTTTTAAAAGGTTTTGGGGGGAGACAGAATTCATTTAGCTTGGATTAATTGTCTGGTAGACACAAGGTTCTAGGTTCCTAACTCAGAACCACAAAAAGGCTTTGGTCACTGTAAACATCACAACTGTATAGTGCGAGATAGTTAACTGAACACCAACAACTACGAGTGGGGAATAAAGAAGCACCTTTGTTACCCCCCAAAGTCATTGATAGAATGCTTTGCCTCTTTCAACCTCAGAATGCTACTCAAGCAACAAAACAATAGGCAAATCCAAGCAGTGTGCTTTCAAAAGAGCTGTTCTTGAGAAGTGGTGAAATCTTCTACGAAGATTCGTTTTGTTGAAAAGAACAGTAACATAACATCCTTTGTCTCTACAACAACTTGCTAGAGTCCTGCTTACCACTGAGATCCCTGCCATCCTCCACAGGAGACAAAGTCAACTGCAAAGGGAAGTACACTCTGCCATCACCCTTCCCTCTAGGGCTAGCCAGACTGTTCACAAGTCCTGGGAGCAGAGGGCCATGCAGCATGTGTGAGAAAGTTCATTAGCACCTAACCACATAGGCTACTTTTTACACACAGCAAAATGGTTATTGCTCTGGATGAAAAAGTTAACGAGAAAGGAAATGCAACAAACCGAACAGAGTGGGGGCTGAAGCCATCTGAGCTTTAGCGGCTTCCCTACTGCCCGCAATCCACCAAACTGTGCTAAGTGCTATTTCTCCTAACCTTTTACAATCTTTCAGGTTTAACAATACTTTCAGATTCACCAAGTCACACACATAATAGGACAATGTTAATGCTAACCTGACAACGCTCTTAATTCTGCTATAATATGACTAACATTTTCTAATCTGAAAGACACAAAATTCAGGGTTAAATAGCATTTCATTTGGTTTTCACTTCAGGGCATCCTTTTCTTTGCATGTAACTGTGCAGCCTCTTCAGTCTGTCACTGACAGGAAGTTCAAGTGCCAGAGACACACTTCAAATGCCCAAAGCTGCGGTGGCACAGCTCACACTCACAGGAGTTGGATGCATTTCTCATTATTACCTACTTCTGAGTCACTGGGACATCTCTAACGGCTTTGCATATTTTCCAATTTTACTTATTTATCTTCACTTTCCCACATTTTGCCCTTTTGATTGTGGAACTTATAGTCAGGGATTAATACAAGGCCACGCTGGGCTTAGTTTTGTTCTTTAGAGAAAGCTGTTAATTCTTTTTTAATAGCACAGAGCATTCCGTGAACATTGGGAACGTCAATACTTAATGCATACACAGGTAGGCAGTTATCAACTGCAAAGTAGATCATGTCCCAGAATCACAAATATAGCCAGAGGTGGGAACATGTTCTTCTGTCTGATCAGTGCTGGGAAAGGATCAAAAGATCCTCAATGAAGCTTCGGCTACACAAGAACCCAGCAGAAGAGATGCTGGCATCCAGAGAACCAGATATTTTCCAAAATGTCAGTCCTCTGAAGAGACAGCCAAGTAGGCAGAGGCCACTGAACTGATGTCCCTGAGAATACACACTGGGGATTAGTACTAGAGAGCAGGTACTCTGGGGCCAGGAAGCAGAGACTCTGAGTGGTGAAAGAAAAGCAGAGGCAGAAATGATGTCCAGTATTAAATGCTAAATCTGCCCTAAGTCCACAGATGGATGTAGAGCACAACCTCAGAGGTGAGGACCAGCATCCTGAAGGCAGATGCATGGACCCAGACACTCACAGAAACGTGTTCCCAACATAGCAAATGGGATGAAGGCAGAAAATGCCCTCTCAGGATCTAGCACAAGAATTGTGTGAATTACCATACATGAAGTGCTTAGAACAGTTAATTTGCTCAGAAGGTGTATTTATAATTGTGAGTTAATTAAGCAAAACATCCTGGACCATCCTTAGCCTTGCCCCTTGCCTGTGTCTCTGCCCACAACCCACCCACCTCCCATGCATACATACAATACACCCTGAAAGGTCATGACTGTAGTGTTCACAAGATAACTTGTACTTTATAGTGATATCCAAATTATTCGCTATTTATATAAAGACTTGGTCTTTTAAGGCTCATTTCAAGTCCTGCTGAACACAAAGAAGAAATCAAGCATTTTTGATACCACTTGTCTTTAGGGGAATGACTGTGTGTTTGGCTCAGCAAGGAGCACAGGAGAGCTGCAACATTCAGTTTCTCATTGTTCTCTTTGCAGCACAGTGCTCTACCCCACCTGCCTGTGATTATTTGTACTAACGTGAATATCCCATGGTGGAAGAAGTCACTGTACTGTGGCTCAGGACTCCCTCTTTGATCCTATAGTTATCACCTAGCAGATTCCAATGAAGTCTACTGAAGTTGTAAAACTCAAGAAAAGATCTACCATGGGAAAATTATTTGCAAATGTTCCAGTGTTTTATAGTGAGCAATATACAATTGCTTTAATTATAGCATGGTTTATAACCTTGCTTTGGTCCTCACCACTCTGCTAGAAATATTTCTTCTACAATATCTGGTGATTTTTCTTGCCAAAGCCACCCATCCTTTGGTAGCTGCCCTGCCCCATCTCAGTACCACAGAGCAGTTGGACCCTGCAAGTTCACTAACTCAACAAATCTCCATCAGGCACAGACTATGTGCCAGGCACCATACTACATACTGTGATCACAGTGAAGAATGTAATGGAAAAGAGGAAAGCAACAGATAAATCACAGGACAGGTGTTTGACTACAATTGTGATCGACACTACAAAAGGGAAATGGGCAGGTAGTGCGCTCACATTCCCAGAGCAAAGGATTCTGTATAGCCTTGGAGTAAGAGGAAGTAACTCTCAAGTGTTGTGGGAATTTGCTCCACCAATGACCTTGGGGTATCTAGCCTGATAGAGGCATGTTTTTTGTTTGTTTGTTTTGTTTTTTGTTTGTTTTTTTTTTTCTGGGCATGTGACTGCTTAAAACTGAGGAGAAGATGCATCCTCTCTCTCTCTCTCTCTCTCTCTCTCTCTCTCTCTCTCTCTCTCTCTCTCGGTGGTCACAGACAAGACAGCTGGTTCCACTGACACCTGGGCAAAATGGAGGATGATGGCAATGGCTGTTTGCTTTGTTCTGTATCCATGAGTATTTCTCCCCATTTTATATCTCTCTATATAAATAAATATAATAAATAAATCCTTGATACCCTCTAACAGACTCTTGTGGATTCACTTAACAAGTGGCACCCAACGTGGGGTACAAACCCACAACTCTGAGATTAAGAGACCCATGCTCTACTGACTGAGCTGTGGATTTGCTTAACACTCAAGAATCAACAGAGCTTGACTATAGAAGGGGAAAGAAATGGCTGAGACAGGAAGAGGATGACTGGCACAGAGCAGAAGGCAGTCTGATGAGCTTCTGCACCCGAAGGTCGGCTGGATGACAGGGACACAGAAAGCTCAAGTGCTGGCTGGAGTGAGGTTGGATGGGAGACTGGACTGTACTCTCTCTGCTCTACAGTTATAAGAGACTCCATCTGCAGACATATGGCACATGTCTCTCATTGTTCTTGTTCCTAACAAACCACAGGTAACTGACAGACAGATGAAGACCCAACTGGAGCTTTTGGAAGCTTAGTGACACAGGAAAACCCAGAGCTCTTGCAGAACCCAGCTCAGACTTGGCTTCCAAACAGGGCTTCCCAAGTTCCTCACCCTGACCTAGAGGCGGCAGGTTCACACAGCAAGCATGTGTGGTCCGAGACACTGACTGGGTTGGGAACCACAGGCCAGTCTGGGCCTGCCAGGACCACAGCTCCAGTTCTGACTGCCTAGAGGCAGCAGGCAATTAAAGAGGAGAGCAGGCACTTTTTCTGTTCTGTGAAACACACAGATAAAGAGGAAGGTGGAAACAGTGACTTCACTCATATTAATGTCAAGTTCTGAACTTTACAATTTGCCTGCTGTTGCCCTGTGGGGGAGTTAATAAAGAGAAAGGAGGGGAGGCCAAATGGAAAATAGCATTCTCTTCTGCCATGTGACCAGGGAGACCAACACCTTCCTGGAAGGCAGAAATCTCAGTCCAACCCCTTTCCTATCTCATCAGACATCTTTCTTTCTACAACTACCTAAATAAACTGTGTAATTCGACACTTGATACAACAACGCCATAAAGATTTATATGATCCATAATCATTACCTTGACAATGAAGATAAAATCTACTGAGAAATCATGAAATACTCTGTACTTGAAAAGCAACAGCAATGCTTTTAGCAGCAGCACTGTCTTTCACCCTGCTTCCCCGCACACACCATCTGCTCTGTTAGCATGCCGTGTCACACGAAACTGCTCTTGTAATTGCAATCCTCACATTATGACAACACTAACTGAATATGAAGGAATGGAGCAGAGACAATGAGCAGAAAAATGGGGGGATGATTTATTTAGTAGCCTTGGCCTCTCTCCTCTCCCCAAAATAATTTGAATAGGCTAGAAGGCATTCAGCCAGACTTTTGAAACTCTATTTTCACAAGCATGTGCTGGGCCATGGAGATCAAACAGTCCCTACTCCAAAGAAATGCACACCCTTGAGATGGAGATCATTTGCCCAGGTATGCCAGGGAATGCCCAGCTTTTACAGTTCAGGAAGCCAGTGTTGAGCAGCCAATATCACAGATTGGTGATTGTCCTTCAGGCTCATTGTATGCTTTTGTGTGTGTACACAGTTGTATGTATATCCATATTTGAATACTATCATGTTTCTTCTCAAACAGATGACATTATTCTGCAAGTCACTATTTTACTCATCACTACTTGGTTTTAATCTACCCCAACTGAGATGATATATATCTAGGTTTGACTGTCTGCTCTACACACCACACACACACACACACACACACACACACACACACACACACACACATTGATCTTAATATTAATTTTCATTGACAGACACGTTACATTTTCTAGATCTGCCCACTCATAATTAAAGTATTTTAAATGTTTTTGTGGCAAGTGAGAATTTTTCTTTGGCCCATTCCAACCTCTTGTTTCCTTTCCCAAGTTATGTGATTATGATGAAGAGATTACATAAAAGAAACAGAGCACTTTCTACACCCCCTCAAAAGAGTAAGCCCAGTTCCCAGTGATTGTACTACCAAACACAGAGTCAAGGAACTTGATAATGTGTCCCTAGGAGAAGATGAACGCTAAGGTATAGAAACAACACAGGTGACAGTTTTTAGATGAGAATAAAATGAGGACATGAGACAACATAGATGCAGCTTGAGAACATTATGACAAGTAAGAGAAGCCAAATTACACAAGCGAGCCCATGTGAGCCCATGTATGAACATGTCCAGAACAGGGACTAGGGGACTGGAGTGGCTGTTAGTTGGTATGGGTTTTGTGATGCGCTAAAAATGTTGTAGAATTAGACAGCAGTGATGATCCCACAACCTAGGGAGCATGTTTTTAAAATAACTGAATTGTATATTTTAAAATGGTAAAATCCATGGCATGTAAAAAAAAAAAAGAAAAAAAAAAGCATGCAAGCCATTACTTTTTCAGTTCCACGAATTTGCTTAATTTGCTCATTTTTTGTAAAGCTCCACAGACACAAGGAAGAAAATAAAAAGTAACACAGAGACCAGTGTTCTCCAGATTTGGGGACAGTTTACACTGTTGCTGGAGTTCTCCCCGCCTCAGGTCCCTGAGATCTATGGTGGAGGATGGGGTCTGAGAAGCCACATCTCCAGATCCCAGCACTCTCCTCCTCTCCAAGGCAAGCCAAAAGAGTCCATTCTGCTATCATGAGATTGCTTCTCTCATAAAGCTCATGGGACTCTTCACAATGACCTCTACCATCACCTCTAAGTCATAGCGAGTCTCCACCTCGTCAAAGGTCTCCCAAGCCATGCCTATCTCGTGGCCACTTCGGCCCAACCAACACACACACACACATGCTCTCGCCGGGACTTGCAAAACCTCCTAGATCATCTGTCCATCTTATCTATGGCCTCTCCAAACCCATATATCATCAGGAATCCCACTTAGTTTTTTAGCCAGCCTCAGCACCACTTCTCCGCTTATCATTCTCCAAGTCTTACCTGTGCATCCCCTGCCCAGCCCCAGCTCCAGACTGCAACTGCCACCTGTTCTCTGCCTCCTCTCCTCCTCCACTCCTCCCCCTTAAGCTTACAGGCTTACTCTTGGATCCAGCTCTTTGCAATTTCATTCTTGTGACCTTCACCCAAGATTTTCACAGATCTCTCTTTTCTACCTCACCGTATTTAGCTGAAATGTCCCTTTGAGAGATACTTTTCTTGACGGTCTACCATGTTTAAATAGTCTGGCCCTTGAAACTGTAATAGCTTATTCTTCACAAATATCTGACAACCTCTGGACTTGTTTATTTACTAAAATACAAAGTTCACAGGGAGCAGGAATATACTGCTCTGTTCTTCCCCTAGAACCAAATGGTAGGTTGGTAATAAATACATTATTGGGTAGCTCAATCTCAGTTGGGCATTAGGTCGAAAGCATAGTGATTAAAAATAATATGCATTAGAAAGGTCACATTCCTTAAATCTTCCAGGCATGGATTACTGATTAACCTAAATAAATTCGTAATTGGCAGTTTACAGCAGGCAGCACAGAGGAGACACTGACGTGGAATTAAAAGGCTTCTGCACATTTACAACCTCTACAGAAGGCCGCTGACTCCATCCTTCCAAATCCTGGCTACATGTAACTTTTATGCAGGTGTCCCAAGAACTACCACATAACTGTATGTGCACATGTGTGACATGACACATGGAGAAGGTTCTTCTCTAGAATATGTGTAACAGTAAAACACTATGGTGTCTGTCTGTAAGAGGCTGACTAAATATCAGCACAGCTGCATTGTGGAACACTGGAAAATGCTCCTGTGGTGGTTCAGACTATCAACTTGACAGGATCTAGTCTTACTTCAGAGATACATCTCTAGGCCCAACTGTGAGGGAGTTTCTAGCCTGGGTTAATGAGGTAGGAAGTCACACACTTACTGTGAGGGGGCATCATTCCATGGGCTGGGGTCCTACAAGAGAAGTGAGGTGCAGGTACTATATGGCCTGCTGCCTCATGGTCCTGCTGTTATCAACTGTAGCCCCTTGACCTATGGACCAACACATGCCTTCATTCCTTAAGTTGCTCTTGTCAAGTACTTTGCCGTCGCAATGTGGAAGATAACTATACAGTCTGTAAAAAAGAAGCCATGGATGCTGGGTGTATATTGTTTAAAGACTTTCCTAAGGAAACCTGTAAGTGAAGAACAGACTAGACACAGGAGGATGTTACAGTGTGGCACCATTTAAGAAAAGTCAAGGGGAGATGAGAAACACCATCTATGTTTACTTGTGGAATAAAGTGCCATCAACTCAGAGGGAGGAACGAAGTGCCTGGGACTTTTCTCTGTAGATGTCTTTAAACTTTCTGAATTTCTGTGTATATTAATTGTCCAAATAATGTATCTTCAAACTTAGTTCCATTTCTCTTTACTTTGACTCTTTCCAGCCAAACTATAAGTTTGCTTCCCCCATCTCTATCTCTCTGTATCTCCCCCATCTCTGCTAACAATGTCGTCTTTCTTTGTCTTCTATTGAAATCTTATACTTCGAACATCATGCAAGCAAGCCTCCTTTCCTTGTGAGTTTTTCTGTACAAGCCAATCCCCATTGGAAATGATTTCTTTTTCCTCAGGGTACCTGTAAGAACCTGCTATGTACCACTCATCACATTCAGCAGTGACCACATCAACTTGCCATCCGCCTTTCTATTACAGACTCCGTCTACTAGTTCAGATGGCATGTATGCTTCCCCAGGATTGAATGCTTTTCTCATCTCTACATCCCCAAACCTCTAGGGAATAGTGGGTTCTCCAACTATGGCTGCTAACATTAATATTGTAGAAGCAGCAAGCTTGTCACTTGGAGATCACTGGAAACTCTCCCAATTCTGATTGCTTCTTTGACCTTTAATAAAGTAAAACACAATGCTACCCAAAGGGACATTCTAAGGTGAGTTTCCAGAAATGGGTATCCATTGTACACCACCTGACAGTGCTCAGTGGAAGACACCTGGTAAATATTAGAAAAGGAGACCCTAAGAAACTCACTCAAGCTAGTCTGTAGGTCCAGGGATCTACTTACCTGCCCTGTCCAGCTAGGGCTGGGGCCCATTGTGTGTCAACTACCCAAGGACCATCACCTGTGCAGCAATGTGTTCAACCAAAATTGTAGAAAAGCCAAACTGGTATGTAACAGACACTGTACTGACAGCAACAACTCAAGAGTCAGAACTCGACAATTCTTTGTTAATATAAGTAAGTACATACGCTAATCACTATACTGTATTAGGTAAATTTTTCCTAAGGCATATAAATGCAAGGCTCTACAAAGAGTCATTCTACTACTCTTATTTAAAATGTGTTCACTGCGGACCTACTATGTGCTGGGCACCATTGTAGCACATCAATTTATACCTAGTGAATGTTGTTCCAACCCCCATCAAGTCCACAGACATTAGACATATTAATCCCCACAGTTTGTAGCCTTCTACTCTCCAGTTTTGCTCAAATCCACTTGAAACTTCCTAAGTCTAGAGAGAGTAGACACAAAGAATGCAGGGGAATGAGAGGATTCAGAAGGAATAAGAGAAATCACTGCATTAAGACGCAGCAGTAACGTCACGACAGCAGGGTTCCCCTTCCACAGCAGCTTATCTGTTTCTTCTCAGATGCACTGAGAAGCACCAGTTACAAGCGATACCTGAGTTTTGTAACTGGATATCTAATTAAGCTGACAAACGCCACACATTGCTTGCTACTAGAATACTCTATTAGTAAAACACGACCTGGAAAAGGGAGGGGAAACTTCAAAGGAACAAACCTAAGCTTTGACTTAACTCCTGGTTCAGCTGGGCCACTGAACCCTTCCTGTGTCTCTGGGTCTCATAGTCTGACTCACAGACAACCGTTTTTAGCATGCTGATTGCTGAGGTCTCCTCCTCTCGGAGGCCTGTGCAGCCTCAGGCAGTGTTGACCATTGGGTACATTAGGGGCTCTTTTGCTCCTAAGTGCAGGGAGGACGAGAGTCTTCCTCTTGCCCTCTAGTTCTCTCCCACTCTGCTTTGCCCTGCGTTGGTCTCCCCTCGTCTCCCCATTGTTCTTCTGTGCAGCGCCAACGCCAGCCCCTGTCCTTGGCTCTGTGTCAGAGCTCTTACACACTGTCACTGGAAAGTTCTCCTTACACGTTTCGACAGGGCTGTTGTCCATTTAATTTCTCCAGCAGCCTTTCCTCGGGACTCTACTCTGTACTATGAGGCCTCTGCCAAACAGACCATTTTCTCCAGCAGGGAGAGGGGCAAGAGAAGTGAGACAAGCTCAGAAAGACAGGCTGCAGGCTCTCGCATGTGGAGCGTAGCCTACACGCTTTCTGTATGCACCTATCTGTGTGGGAGCGAGTGGGTGCAGAGGTCAGGAAACTAGGAGGGATCCCTGAAAGGAGGAGAAGAGGCTTCAGGGAAGGGGACGGGGAGGGGAACTGAACACCTGGGTAGGAGGGTGGAAGGGTATAAGTAAGGGGATGGAGAGAGGAACAGACAACCAGCCAAAGCAAACTGTCATAAGGAAACATGCTACTCTGTATACTGATCTCAAAAATATCAAAAATTAAATTAAATTTAAAAACAAGAACATGGTTTGATATGAGTTCAAACTGTAATTCCAACTTAGAGAGCAGTTAAGTTCCAGGAGCCACAGCTTCCACATCTGTGGAACACACACACACACACTGCCCTTCTAAAGGGAGGCTGGATGAAATGCTGCTGCTGCTGCTGTTGCTGAGAACCTTAAGTATCACTTATTATATGCCAGCTATGGCTAGGCAATGTGTGACTATGTATTTTTTAGCCCTCACCAAGAATCCTAGTATTATGTCCTTCTACAGATAAGATAGCTGAGGCATGGACTCAGAGCAGATCCTGGTGGTGCTGAGAGCTTGGAACACCACCAGCAGATGTTCTGAGAGCATGCGTGGGGCACTTTCAGACCATGTAATCCACTGCTCTACTTATCTTAAAACACGATGCTTTATCAACAGGAAAAAGTGACAAAAACAAACTCCAAGGCTAGGTAAACGGCTCAGTGGGTAAAGAGTTTGTCCTGCAAACACAAGGACCTGAGTTCAGATCCGCAGCACCTATGAAAAAGCCAGGTCCTGGTGCTCACTTGTAATACCAAAAAATGAGGAAGCAGACATAGAAAGATCCTTGGAACTCGATGGCCTGCCAGTCTAGCTATGCGGATGAACTCCAGGTTCAGTCTCAAACTCTAAGGTTGACAGTGAAAGAGGAAGCCACCTGACATTAGCCTCTGGCCTAACACACCCACACACATGAATACACACAAACACACATACATACAAACATAATAAGCCCATAATTCACTCCTCTCCAGCCTACCTCACTGGACACAGAACACAGTTCTCACCTTTCTGCCTAGGTCAGCCAGCCCCCAGGAGCACTCACAGACCTTCCTGGCATCCCTGCCTCCTGCTCCTTCTCTAAGCCAGCTCCAGCACATGGTTTCTCACTCCTTGTATTTCTTCTTCTTCCTCCATTTTTACTCTCTCCACCCCTGTTCTGCCTGAAGAATGAATTTTTCAGTCAAACAAACTGTTAAATGTACAATTTGGTTAAGTGTTTATGGAAACAGGATGCCAACATTCCAAAGCTTGCTTGTATGACCACCAAACAGGCAGTGGAGGCATAGCAGAACAAGACTACCTTGCTACATGGGCAACAAGCCACAGACACAAGAGCAGAGATGTGACCAAAAGTGGCCATGTCCTCTTAGACTACACAGGAGCAATATTCAAGTGGCCTTGAAAGCATCCAAAACCAAAACATAATTGTATCTTAAAACATACCACCATGATGCTGGGGGTTGGGGGGTGCAATCTCAGTGAAGAACAGGGTAGAAAACGCCATCATGACATTGAGCAGGAAAGATCGCAGTAATCAGAAGCAAAGGGGTCAGTGTATATTAACTAGTTTTGTTTTAATGGCATGAGAAAGAAAGCCAACTCACATCTCAAGGGGAGGGGGAACTAGCCACAGCAAGGCCACTCTTCAGGGTTTTATATTAGCCCCCTGACAGGCCAGCACTATAGTCCGCCAACTGTCAATAGTCCTGACAGAACCACTTAAGCTAATTAACTAGTTAGATCTTTGAAATGCAAAGGGAACTGCATTGCACAATTATCCTAAAACTGCAAACTGCTAAATAAATATTGCAAGCCCTTGGTAAATAAATAACATGGCCAGTTTATGATATATTATTATTGAACATGACTGAAAACAGTTGAGTACACAAAAGCCAGCCAAGTTTTAAAACCCTGAATTAAAATATCTATGAAAGAAAAACATAAACAGAGGAGTCTACAATTTTGTCCACACATAAAAATATAATAGTTAATCAAAGGCCAGATCAAACCGGTAGTTATGCAAATAGGTACCTACAAAACATAATCAACATAAATGAAACTAAGAATAACCATCTATAGTCTTCTTGAAGAACAAGAAAAATGAGATACTTAAAAATATTATTTTTTCAGCCATTTGTCTTGCAGAATTCTGATCATAATTTCCTTTAGAATTAGCAATTTGGTTGGAGAGATCACCCAGTGCTTAAGATCTTGTGCTGCACTTACAGAGATCTAGGTTAAATTCCCAGCACTCACATTTCTGCTCACAATCATCCCTAATTCCAGTTCTAGGAGACCTCTTCTGGCCTACTCAGGAACCAGGTATGCACATGGTACACATACACACATGTAGACACACAGTGACATAAATAAAAAATGAATCTTTTTTTAAAGTAGCCATCACAGTACAATTTTTAAAAAATCAATACAGCAATCTTTATAATTAAAGAGGAGATCATTTTGCAATAACAAAAAGTAACATTGTAGTCATAAAGTGAATTGAGTTGAAACAAAATTAAAACATACACAATAGTGTTCCCCAAGTTACCAGACAACACTAGCCTCACTCAATTCTCTCTAGATTCTAGGTATGCTTGCCTACCCCTACCCAAGTGTGCTGAGGAGGGTCTATCTGCCTCTTTTGCCAGGGTCTAGCCTAAGGTCTGGTCCATGATACACACATATGAAGGAGGGTTTGCTTTCAAGGCTCTCTGCCTCAAAACTGGGAACCCCTTGAAAAGGAAGTCCTCTCATTGGCCCTTGTATAATCAAAGCCTATAACAGTGCCTGACATATAGTCAATTAAATATCATAACTATTAATTTTTATATAAATTTATTTTATATCCCACCGCATTTTCCCCTCCCTCCTCTCCTCCCAGTGCCTTCTCCCACCTCTACTCTGTTCCCATCCCACAATCCACCCCTCCTCCGTTTCTGTTTAGGAAAGGGCAGGTCTCCCACGAGTATCAACAAAACATGGTATATCAAGATGCAGTAAGACTAAGCACTTCCCCACGTGTTAAAGCTGGGCAAGGCATCCCAGTGTGAGGAGTAGGGTCTCAAAAGCCTGTTGTCACTGTCAGGAGTCTCACAAGAGGACCAAGCTACACAACTGTACCATATATGCAGAGTACCAAGGTCAGTCCCATGCAGTCTCCCTGGTTGTTGGTTCAGTCTCTGTGAGCCCCTATGAGCCAAGGTTATATCATAACTATTAAATGAAATAACTTAATTTCTAGTTTACTGTAGTGAACCTAGGAGATTATACTGAACTCCTAGGTATCTCACTAACAAAAGGTTGATTTCCTTAAAAAAAAAAAAATCCAATTTATTAAATGACAGTGAGTTGCTCAACATCACCCCCTGAGACAACTAATTTCTGACTATGAGTAAACTCTAATATGAGTAAACTCTTGACATGCTTATTTTTCCTTCATTTATTTGTCCATTGACTCAAATAGCTTATCTGCAGACACTTGAGTAAGGTGCTGATCAGCTATCCAAAGTATTGTTCACGAAATACACAGCTCAAAAATTCATAACGCCTCCCATCGTGCAAGAGGGCCCCTACGAGCTTTGTTATCCATCTGCTCCTAGAAAATCCATGACAGGCGATGACTGTCAGAAAACACTACATTGTTACAAACCTATTGCTGAACCAGACCTGGTAGTGCTGGCCTGTCTTCCCAGCTACTCAGGAGACCGAGGCAGGGAGATGGCAAGTTCAAGGTCAACATTGACTACAGAGAGAGTTTGAGGTTAGCCTGAGTGACTTAAGGAGACCATGTCTTAAAAATAAAAAGTAAAAAGAGTGCTGAGGAAGACAGCACAGGCATACAATGCTTGACGAGAAAGCACAGAACCCTAAGTTGCATGCCCAGCACCAACAAAAAGCAATGAATGAATGAATGAATGAATGAATGAAAGAAAGAAAGAAGGAAGGAAGGAAGGAAGGAAAGAGAGAGAGAGAGGGGGAGAGAGAGAGAGAGAAAGAAAGAAAGAAAGAAAGAAAGAAAGAAAGAAAGGTCCTCTGTGGTCTCTGGAACTGTGCATGTGAAGCCCAGAAATCCTGGGGAGTGAGGGGTGGGAAGAAGCTTGTGAACTAAGAGGGAAACAATTGAGCAGCTAAGGACCTCGCTGACCCCACACATCATCACTGCACACCAGCATTCTTTGCCTGTTACTCGTTTTTGCCTCTATTCCTGCATATACAGGCAGTGAGCACGATTCAGCATGAAAGGGTAACCTCTGTCCTCATCGCCAGCATCACGGATCCCTTCGGCAACCACTTCTCTGCAGCCCACCCACTCTGTAGTTTACACAGGCTTAGCCACACAGAAGTACAAACTAGAACGGGATGGAGTCTGCTGTATGCAAATGTACTGTGCATATGTGTTTATGTGTATATATATATGTAGATATATACATATGTATGTATGTATGTATATATAGTTCCTGTTTATTTCCCAGCATCAAAAACTCCTCGATTCATCAAATAACTTTATAGACTCATTTGGTGCTTATGTTTATCTGCACATGCACATGTAAATCTCCTCCTGTATTGTCAGTATGTGTGTGGTACAGTTTCTCAAACATTCAAAGTGCTCTTGATGAATAATTAGACATTAATATTGCCCCTAACTATCCTCTCTTCTCAAACATACAAACACTAGGACACTGGCTTATCCTTGTCTAGTGCCCTGGTCTGGATGGCAACACTATCAGGTAGATTTCCTTAAGCCCAAGACAGCCTAGAGTTAAAAAAAAACACAACAAAAACAAAAACAAAAACAAAAACAAAAACAAAAAAACTCAGGTTGATGAGTTCACTTGCTCCAATGGAAAAAGAGATGAGATCTGAACATGTCTGAGTCCAGAGTGTCTAAACTTGACCATGAAGTACCAAGGAAGCACAGAGTTTTTAAAAAGGAAAGAGAAATCCAGCAAGGTCTCCTCAGACACAAGTCCAGAGAACATGTGCTACATGTATTTGCTACTTTCTGGCAATGCAATGAACATGTGAGGTTATCTGACATGAGAGGACAGGGTTTCCTGTGGCCCACAGTTTTGAAGATTTCAGTCAGGTGGATTGGTTGGTCCAGCTGGTCTGGCTTCTTACTGAAGCAATCCATCAGAGCATAGTCACTGGGTAGAGCAAGCTGCTCACTTCATGGCAGCTAACAAGCAAAGATGGGAGCTGCTGAGATCCAAATGTCCCCTTTAAGGGCACGTTCCCAATGGCCTAAGCTCTGTCCACTACCCCATGCCCCCTACCCACCCACACACCCTAAAGGTTTCACTATGTCCCACAGCACCAAGCCTTCAATACAGGGGACTTAGGAGGGTGTTCTAGACTGAAAGGACAGCCCTATATGAGGACAAATCTAAAGCTCTGGAGAGTCTGACAAGTGTTATACAGATATAGATTGATAATCTTTACAGCCAAGAGTCTGATGTAATACACACATCCAAATTCCACGTCCAGGGAAACTCGCTGTGACGGTAATTGACTTAGTTCACATTTCAATGCATCAGCTTTTAAATGAGAGCAGAAATCACTTGGATTAACCACTCGACTAGCTTGCTGTAGAGTTGGTTTAGAAAATGAAATGCAGCGGAACTCTACTGAGGAAGGGTTGATGAGATTAAACTGGAAAGGACTGGTGTTCAACCCCCTCTAGAGCTGCTGCGCTATTTCCCCAGCTTCTGCTCCAAGCCTGCAACACTGCTGAAGCAAGCCTGCCGCATCTGCGCAATCCACTCCAACTCAGTGTCTACCTGAAGGGAACCACGCCAGCCTGGCATGACCTCAAAAGCTGTAAAGAATGGGAGACAAGTGGAACAGTCCAGTGAAAGATGAGGAAGAGGTAGACTCTGGAGGCCACAGAGCACACACACCTGGGATGCTATACAAATTCAAGTTTTCTGAACACAGTCCATCGAGTGCAGACAGTAAAGCTGGTGGCCAACCCTTGAGTGGCAGGCTTCCCTCTTGTTCACTGTATAAAGTCTGTGCCTTGTCTAATGACAAGGCTGTGACACTATGGGTCCAAGTTTTAGCCACTAACTATTCTACTCTGCCCCTCCCACCTCAACTCCTATTGAGAGTAGCCCTTTCGAGTCCCCCAGGCAATATGTTATGCTTATTTCCCTAATATACTGCAGTACTGAAATCAGCTTTAGGAATAAGGCAGTTGGACTAGCCCAGGGTTGGATAAATTGTCTTTAAAAAGAAAGTTGAAGCCGGGTGGTGGTGGTGCACGCTTTTAATCCCAGCACTCGGGTGGCAGAGCCAGGCAGATCTCTGTGAGGTTGAGGCCAGCCTGGTCTACAAAGCGAGATCCAGGAAAGGCGCAAAGCTACACAGAGAAACCCTATCTCAGAAAGAAAGAAAGAAAGAAAGAAAGAAAGAGAGAGAGAGAGAGAGAGAGAGAGAGAGAGAGAGAAAGAAAGAAAGAAAGAAAGAAAGAAAGAAAGAAAGAAAGAAAGAAAGAAAGAAAGTTAGTTGAGGCTTCCTAAAGACACAAAGGCCCACATCAGAGTCCATGATCCCTGGAAGCTAGTTCAGCTCTTGAAAATCCAACTACATATTTTTTTTTTCCCTCTGAATCTTTCTCAATACAGACAATTGCTTTTTCCAAGTCTCATTTGAGTATTTTCATTAACTTAATACCAACCCAAGTCTTATTACATATATCACAGGGCACAAAACTAACAAGTTATAATGTTTGAAATCTTGTGTTTTTGAACATAGTCCAAAATAGCTTTTACATTCTTGTCCAATCGAAAAACGTCTGTTAAAATTCCAATCACAGCAGCATTTTAAAGGATCCCACACCATACCCCTGCACAGGGCTGGCCCATTAACCAATGCGGTTGCTCGGGCTCTGAGCACTTGACCTCGGTCACGTAAGAACACTGACAACAATCAACTGGCTTTCGGCCCAGAGAAGCTTTCAAAACCAGTTTGGAAGCACTTCATAATTTTAAACACTTTACAATGAATGCCTTTTGTACTGACTCTTCTTACACCCTAAAAAAAAAAAAAAAAAAAAAGAAAAAAGAAAAAAAGAAAAGAAAAGAAAAAAAACCTGTGAAGCCTGTGAGCAGATCAAGTTGTTTAGTAAACAAATGAGGTCAACAGACTCCATTAATAACAATGCATTCAATTCTGGATTACCTGGGAGCCAATTAATTCCTTGTTTATCAACTATAGCAAAAGAAAATAATAAGCCATGTAGAAAAAAAAATGTAATTGGCTACAACTCAGTGACAATACAACAATAATGATAAAGCTATATGCTGGAAAAAAAATCTGTCTGAAGTTAGAAATTCTATATGTAAATGAGTGAGACACAGCTCACATCTCTTGAATGCAACCCAGAATTATACAATTGTATTACCAAGACAGACATAAAGATCATGTATGTGCACACAGATGCTTCACAGGCCATACACAAGTAGGTATCCTGCATGAATTCAGAAAATAAGAACACTGTATCTTAATAGTCATTGTACAATTTAAAAAACAAACTGTAGGGGGGCCTGGAGAAAGGGCTCAGTGAGTAGGGTGCTTGCTGTACAAGCATGAGTTCTGAATAGAGATCTCCAGCAACCATGGAAAGGAGCCAGGCATCATCCCAGAACAGGAGAATCCCTGGAGCTCACTTGCTGGAGAGTCTAGCCTAATCAGTGAATTCATAGATAGATAGATAGATAGATAGATAGATAGATAGACAGATAGATAGACAGATAGATAGATAGATATGATTGATAGATACATGATAGATAGTGGAGATAGATAGATACATGATAAATACATATATACATATATGATAGATAGTAGATATAGATAGATGATAAATAGATAGATAGATAAATGATAGATGACAGATATCTATCAGATGATAGATACATGATAGATATGGATAGATTGATAAATAATAGATAGATGGACAGACAGATAGATAGATAGATAGATAGATAGATAGAGATAGATAGATAGATAGATAGATTTTTAAAATAGAGATTTTTAAAAGTCACCTGAGATCAACCTCTGGGCTCCACACACCCCAACAACAAAAATCATTGAGTCTTTTTAATTGGGTTTGTGTCTTTACTTTGATTCAAATGTTTAGCTATCATCTTTTCATCCTCCTCATGGCATCTAAGTCATTAAGCTGCTAAATAATCCCTTTTTAATTACTCAGTGGCATTTATAAGTCAACACCACAAATCAGAAAACACTGTCACATGATCTCATATCCAGATAGGGTGAGATGGGTAGAAATGAATGATCATTCTCCAGAACTACTGCCCAAAGGGTTTTGTTTTTTATATTTTTGGTTGTGAGCCCAGCCTTTAACGGCTGAGCCATCTCTCCAGCCCAGGTTTTGTTTTTTTCAGGGGGCAGGTGTTCATGTGCATCTGTGTTTATAGAAGACAACGCCAACCCTGATGTCATTCCTCAGGACATGACTACCTTGTGTTTTTATATCACGGTCTCTCTCACTCATGTAAGCTTACCAGTTATGATAGTCTGGCTGGCTAACAAGCCCAAGAAATCCTCCCATTTCCACCTCCCCAGCACTACGATTATAAACACACACCACTACACCCAATTTTTCACTGTGCTGGTATAAAATTCAGGTCCTCATTCTGGTTATGCAAGCACATTATTGTCTGACTTTCTTATAAGGCCCAGTTTCTAAAATTTTACAACATATGTACCTTAATGTTTCCATAAATTTGCACATATAACCCAACCCCATGATAATCCCCATTTTTCAGATGAAGAAATTGAGACACAAAATATTGAGGTAACTTCCCTTTTTGTTTTAGTAATTGCAAAACAAACACTCATTACTTTAAGGAGAGACAGGAAAAAAGGCCAAATAAAACAGAATAACAAAAAGGAAGGAAACACAGTGTTCTATTATTGAATATGCTGATGAGAAATCCATAAAAATGTTGGATTATCTAACTTGTAATAAACCAAAGTATGAATAGCTAAGTCTCTATTGATTAGAAGCCCTCACATTTGTATAAGAGCAAAAGAATCATGGTAAGTTTCCACAGTTACAATAAAATCTATTGTTGAGTTTAGGATAAAGTTTATATTAACTAATAGGCTCAATAATGTTGAAACTTAAGTATGCCAGTTTCTATTTTTAAGCTACACAAATAGATAAGAGAAAATTGCAATCAAGAAGAAAAACAACATTGTGATTTATTTAAGCACCTCAAAATGTCATCGTAAAATGGCCCACGTGAGGGAAAAAAAGAACTACTTCAAAGTATTTGCCTTTCACAATGCATATCCCTAGTCCACTTGGAAAATTTAATTGTGTTTTGTGTGTGACCTTTACAGCATCATTGTCACAGCTTGACGGTAACATCCCAATAATCTCAATAAAGCATCTACCACAGATGGGAGGTCATAAAATCATAATAGAAATACTCAAACTTTATAATAGTATTGAGGAGAAATTTCTTTTCTAGAATTTAGTCTTTGCCTCTTCAAAAAATGAATATTGTACTTCCAAGTGATTTTCCTAGGAAGACACAATAAAAATGCTGAAGTATGTCTGCCATTGTTCTCTGAAGAGCTGAACATCACCATCACTCAGGGCCTTAGTCCTCATTAAAGCCTTTCCTGAGAAGCAGATTTTAGACGTATCCTCCACACATGCTACTATGCCACATGCCATGCTGAGCTTGCTCTTTTCTTGTTCTTTATGCAGTATTTTCTGTATGTTATTTTCTTTAAATGGTGCTGCTTTGCTGTGAATGATTCACATGAGAGCCACATGCCACCAACCAGACTGAACTCCACGAGGGAGGGGCCGTTTGTGCTTCCATTCTGCCTCCTGCCATGGCTAGCTCAGGGGACACCTATGGTGGGTGTTCATTCTTTCTGACTGGCAGATGCGGGGAGATGGCTCCACAAATACATATGCGCATGAATCAACTAAGGACAGGGCCATACACTGGCCTTCGAATGCAGGCTGCTGATCAATGGTGCATTTTAATAGTTATACACTTGTACAATGACATTTGCCCACATTTTGACCAGTATTCAATGTATAGCTTACAATTTAAGTTTCTGAGAAAATAAGAGGTAAGTTGTACATTCCAATATTAGTAGGTATTAAATCACTACACACAGGCAGTATCAGCCCCGTAGATCAGACAGTAAAGCTAAAGCTCAAAAAGTACCTTCACTGCTCATGGCAGAGTAAGAAGTGATCAGACTCTGGTTGTCACATCACCTGGACCATGAGTGTGCTATTTTCCCCAACAAACCATAAGCTCCTGTTCTCTATCAGTTCAATTCAGGAACATTTAGGAACCAGAGTTTGATGCTACAGGTGCTCACTCTCTCAAACAAATGCTTTCAACTGACCCTTATCCAATGGCAGCACTCCCATTTTTAAGACATTATTGTCCTTTGACAATAATGAAGCAAGAAAGCTTCATTTAACTTTCCATATTTCAGACACCTTTCCATTATGGTTTTGTATCTGTACCATGTTTAACTCTGTGTAACTGAGCTTCGAGTGTCCCTCAAACCCGTAGTCATATGATTATCCTGAAGTATACTCTTGGGTGTTTGTATAAAAGGCTAGTAGCATCAAGAATGGATCTGGTCGAGGGGAGAACAGTGGGTGCTACTGCTGGACGGTCAGCTCTCTGTGTTTACTCTTCAGAACGCAGAGTGGAGCACAGGGCTGTTAGACTACAGGCAACAGCAGGGATCTAGCCAGGACACTGTTCAATGATTACTCAGCTCACACTGGCACTAGCTACCGTCATTCCTGTCCTCGTCAGAGACTGGAAGTGGGCCAGCGAACCAGGCCCATGGAAGCCTGGGGCTTGCTTCCTAAGCAATTCTCTGGCTATAAACTGACCTTGAAAGCTGAGATTGAAACTCCTTTTAAAAGTTATTTTGTGTATCAGATTCTTCCTTTCCCGTGTTAATATGAAAGAAACAAACAAAAATGAATTGCCTGCTTGTGTTATATTTTTAATGCTGTAGTAAGACCCTAGGAACCACCATTCCAAGATGTAAATAAACCCCAATTATCACAACAGTTCCCACAACGTTTGTGGATATTCTTTGCACGATCTAATTTTTTCACAACTGACCATGGTTCAACAAGGTGCAGTGAAGAAGTCTGGAAGGCACTTGTAGGTTTTGAATAGCCTATTGCAGTACATTGTGATTACCAAACTAGCTTTAAAAACACATAGGATCCCATGCTTTGTCTTCTCAAGCATCTAATAAGGGCCTTAAAATGTGTCCCCTAAGTAAATAAGGAAACCCAGGAGTTAACCCACCTCTCCTTTTCTCAGGCTGCCAGGAAGATAGCAGACATTTAGACTAAATGTGCTTACCAAAAGCAGTCCACAATCTTTCAAAACAAGAAGCATATTCTGCTTGGAGAAACAGGCAAAGAATACCTCGGTACTACAAAAACATTAGCTAGGCTTCAAGATGCCCAAGGAGGCCATCAAGGGCACCTACACAGACACGAAATGCTCCTCCACTGGTAACGTCTCCATCTGAGGTCAGATCCTGTCTGGAGTTGGGACCAAGATGAAGATGCAGAGGACCATTATCATCCGTCGGGACTATTTCCTTTATATCAGAAAGTACAATCACTTTGAGAAGCACCACAAGAACATGTCTGTGCACCTGTCCCCGTTTCAGAAATGCACAGATCTGTGACACTATTCTCACGGGAGAGTTCAGGCCCCTGAGCAAGACTGCTGGCACTAAGAAGCAGTTCCAGTAGTTCTGAGGGGACCCTAGACAACTCCCCAGAACAAATGAGTGACTTTCCAACTTAAAAAAAAAATATGTCCCCCAGAGATAAAGTGGGAGACTACATATGTTCCTCTGTAAGAATCCCTCCTGCCTTAAGCCTGCCAACCCATAGGTAACCATTATCTGGAATCCCATCCTTGGGATTTTATGAACATCTATACTTTTGTACACTACAGATATTAAGCATATTTTAAATACACATTGATTCATATATTTCCGTCACATTTGTGTTTATTAAATGAGTTGATCTCTTATGTAATCTTCAGGGCTTACTTTCTTGTTACTAAAATTCTTTTGTGTGGGGCTGAAACTTCTGGAATGGTGATGGGCTCCGGAAACACTCTCATTCACAGAAACAATGAAAATGCTGCCACAACCTTCAAACCCAACATTTTCAGAGCTCTCGAAAGTAACCAAAGATATACAACAACCTACGGCATTATCCAAGGGGGGAAAAAGTGCTGACACCACTCTGTTGGAAGCTCAGCTTATGGCATTTTAACCTGACCTAGGGCATCCGTTCTCTGAAGCTCTGTGGTAGCCTTCAAAACTAGCAGCCTCTCATTGATAGTATACACAAAATCTGCCATCCCGGAGCCACAGGGAAAACACACCAGGTTCAGAACTCTGCAAAAAGCACCAACTCCGGCGCTGCAGCTCTTTGACCCTCCAGCTCCGTGGGAAAGCCCAATTCACAAAGCATTAGCATTATTTGATGTCCATGAGCGCTGACTCAGCAGAAAGAGCCCTATCTCCAGGGCTTTTGTCAAAAACAATCAGCTACAATTGATTAACATCACAGCTATTAAGTTTGCCATACCAGCTGGGCAAACAAGAGTCAGGTCAAAAACTTAAAAGGAGGGTTCATGAAATAAAATGTCTAAAAGGGACATTAAAACTCCATGCACAACTGTGGGGTTATGCGAGTGACCAGGAAAGAACTGGGAGTCCCCTAATCTCTCACTTGTAGATGACCTTGAGGTCCCATACAACCAGAGAGTAAAAACTGAAGCAGATGCATCATCTATCCGATAAAGGAATGCCTAACACAAATACAAAGCCCCCAAATGCCTGGGAGATTTATGGATAAAGTGAATTTCCAAAGTCTTTATCTGATCATTAAATATCTAATAAACAAACCAAGAAGAAACTTCAGTAGCCACACACACCACAGAGATGTGATTTCATCAGTGGAGTACAGGAAACACAACTCATACACGGCCACCACAGTAACAGAAGACACCCTGGGAAGATGTGAAGTCCCCAAGTCTATATAGTGAGTAATTTAAAATTCTCAGTGTTCAACAAACAATGATGAGACATGAAAAGACACAAAGTATTGTCTATGCACAGGAAAAAGCAGAGGATGGAAGTTGTCCCTGAGGAAGCCCAGATGAGGGATGCAAGACAAAGACTTTAAGTCAGCAATCACAAATATGTTCAACCTGTGTCTAAAAAATTAAAATGCAAGAACACTATCTCACAAGGGAATTTTTTTTAAGGAGATAGACATTATTAAAAGAAAGCAAACAGAAACTCTGAAGTTAAAAAGTACAACAATCAAGGAAATGCTCGCACTGGGCGCAACACAGAAACAAAGTGGCAGAAGAAAGAACCAGCAAACTCAAAGAGACATCAATAGGGACTACCGAGTCTGAGGAAGAGAAGGAAGAAAAATGAACAGAGTGCTGACACCTCTGGGGCAGCCCATGACTAGATCATTTAAAAATATCAAATGCAAGGACATGCAAGATGGTTCAGAGGATAAATGTGCTTGCTACCAAGCCTGACGACCTGAGCTCAATTCCTGGGACCCACATGATGGAAAGCACTGATTCCTGCCCCTTGTCCTCTGACTCCACAGGTTGACCACGGGATGAGCACATATACAAATTAATACACACAAATAAATAAATGTAATTAAATGTTTAATCACAAATAAATAAATGTAATTAAATGTTTAATCAGCTATATTTCTTTGTATGAAAATAAATGGTCTATGAACAAAATAACAGTACAATTCCATTCACAATAGCATTATAGTGAAGAATTTACAAATGAATTTACTAACACAAGAACTAAAAGATTTTCACCCTAAAAATTACAAAAGTTTGTTGAAAGAAGTTAAAGACTTTGAAAAATGGTGAGGTATCCAATTTTCATCATGGCTGATAACACTCAATGTTATTAAGGTGCCTATTCTCCCCCAAACTGATCTATAGATTCAAAACCATTCCTGTCAAAAATCCAGGAAACTCTTTCAAGAAAGTGACAAGCAGGTCCTCAATTAGCTATAGAAATGTAAAACATTTAGAATAATCAAACCTATTTGGTGGACTTTCAGATTCACAATTTTTATCCCACTCTAGCAATCAAGGTAGGGTAGTGCTGACAAAGACAGAAGGCACTGGAGAACGAGAATCTAAAGAGAATCACACATTGAAGGTAGAAAAAGAAAAGACACCAAGGCAATTCAACAGAGGAAAGACTGCTTAACAGAAAAACCTGGACTTCTACATCAAGAAGATGATCTGAGACTCCCTCCCTCCACACAACGTGCACTGATTGATCTTAGGAAGACCACAGACTTCATTACCTAACAGGGGCTAATTATCCACAATACTAAAGGCATAGCCTGTGGAAGAAAAAAATATTGATAAATTAAACCTTCTCAAGACTCACAAACTTCTCATTTTAAGACACCATGAAGCACAGGAGAAGAACAGGCTGAAAGAGCATGCTCACACAGTATATAGCAGATAAGTAGCTTGTATGCATAAAAACTGCCAAGGCAGAGAATGAACCAAAACACGAAGACATTTCACCAAAGAAGGGATGGGAATGGGTGACGGTTGCAGGAAAAGATGTTCAATATCATTAGCCACTATGAAAACATAAATTAAAACTTCATGCTCACTAGAATGACTAGACCACACAAGGAAGACAGTAGCACAGGCTTGAAAGGATGTGAGGAACAGCAGAACCCTCCACACGCTGCTAGAGGAAGTGAACGTGCAGCCCCAGTTTGGAAAACAGTCTGTCAGTTTCTCAAATGCTTAAATACAAACCTCCTCATGACCCAGCAAGTCTATCTATTCCAGGAGAATTAAAACATCTTATTCCACACAAAGATACGTTCAAAGGAGCCCAACCCATAATAGATAAAACTTGGGGACAAAACAAAATACGCATCAAGTGGTGATGAGGGAGAGAAATTTGTTTTATCTACACAGCAAAATACTCTTCCGTAATAAAAAGATACAGATTGCTGACACATTATATGGGTGCAGAAAAAAGTTAAAAACCATATTCGTGACGAAATGAGCTAGATACAAGAGACTGCATGCCATATGCCACCATTTCTAAAAATATCCCTAAAAGGTGAATCTATGGGAAGAGCAAAGGAGTAGGTACCTGGTCGTGGGGGAAGAAGGAAACAGTTACCTATAGATCTTATTGGTGGATAAG
Organism: Onychomys torridus; assembly: GCF_903995425.1. Taxonomy (NCBI): domain Eukaryota; kingdom Metazoa; phylum Chordata; class Mammalia; order Rodentia; family Cricetidae; genus Onychomys; species Onychomys torridus. The sequence continues at coordinate 10,232,728 of NC_050464.1, forward strand.
GGTGAATTTAAGTGTTTATAAAACATTTATAGTGGTGATTATACAACTCAACTGTATGCTTGAAATGGGTGAAACTTATAATATGTAAAACACACCTCTATTAAGTTGTTTTTTAAAAACCAAGTAAGGAGCTACATCGCTGCATGCTTACTATGCTACATTCCACTGCACAAACGTGGTTTATTCATCCATTCCCTTTTTGCTGGCCATTCTGCTTGTTTCTAAGAGTTTTGCTGCACTAGAGAAAGCCAGCACTAATATCACCGATGTTCCAGCATATATGAAAACAGCGTCTCACAGCTATGTAACTATAAGCTCTGAACTGCAATTTAAATGAAATTTCAATTTTGTATATGAGGGTGTTTTTTTAAAGTAACAGGACAATCTATGCATCAGTGCCACAATAGGGATGTGCGAGCTGTTCTGTGGATTTATATCCTTCCCATACAACTTTTGGTTATAGACTTGAACCAAGAGGCTAGATGGAAATCGAGCACATTCACTTTAACTGCCACACATTTGGTTTATGTATATACTCTCTTAAGAGGAACAATCCAGTTGTTTTCCTACTGCTTGACTCTTAACAGGACTGCAGTGAGCCTCTGTGTCTGTAGAAATGCTACGCCACACCTACTGGCATGGCTATTGTAAGTGAAAATGAAAACAAATGTTGGCCAAGATGTTTAAGAATTGGAACCTGCATACATCCTCGGCAGCAACAATGGCACACTCACTCTGAAAATGTGTTAGTAGTCTTCATAAAGTCAGACACTATGACCACATGACTGCACAGTTTTGCTTGAGCCTGAAAGAACTGTAAACAGAGATTCCAAGGTGTGCTTGTAAACCAGTGATCACTTCAGTAAAGGTGGTATGTACACACATTTTTATTGTATTCAGTTAAGAAAGGAAACAGAAACAGGTATGGTGGTACACACCAATAATCCCACCACCTGAGAGGCTGAGGCAGGAGGATCACAGAGTTCAAGACCAGCCCAGAGTATATGAAAGACCCTGTCTGAAGAAACAAAAATAACAACCACCACCCCCTGCAAAAAAATGAATTTATGGTACATAAATGTGTGCTAACCATAAAAATATGACATAAAATACATCACACACAAAATGAAATAAATTGCAGTGTTCCACTATTTGAAGTTTTCAGAACAGTAGAAGGCACAAGGACACACAGTGAGTTTGATGCCACTAGTGTCTGAGAGAAGGAAGGAGGAAGTGCTGCAGACTTGGTCAGAGTTTCTGTTCAGAATACTTAGTAACAGACATTGGACGCTTAGAAACACTGAACGAAATGAGCACCACTAAATCGTGTCCCTCATGTTTAAAAATACAATTTTATGCCAAGTATGTTTACATAATACCATAATAAAAGTAAGGCCTGTTTTCTTTTTTTAATGTGCTCATACAGTCGTGCAAAAGGTGACAAGTCCAAGTTAAATGAAAAATGTGACAACCCTCTCCTGCTTCTCACCTTAAGTCAAGTTGGACTTAGTGGCTTCAGTGGCCCAAGGAACACAAGAGAAGTGATACTCTAAGATGTCACTAGCTTAAGGAATACTCTCTCAGGTGACTGTGCTGTGAGCATGTGCTGGAGAGGGCATGGATGGACTCACTGAAAGATGGTCCTCCCTCACCTCCTCTTCTAACTATTCCCAGCCAGGCATCATGAAGGAAGCTGTGCTGACCTTCCAAGACCAGCTCACCCACTGCTAAATCCTGCCCTGTAAGCAAACTGCCCAGTCACGCCCTCCAAAATTCCTGACCTATCAAATCATGGCAGATAATAAAGCAGCTGCTGCTTCATGCTCCTGGGTCTTGGGATCATTTGTAATGCAGCTGTAGATAACTAAGCAGGCACCAGTTCATTACTCTGAAAATTGGTAAAGGGAAAAAAAAAAAAATCAAGCATTCATCCTGCCCTTCTAGGACAATGCATTTAAGAGTAACTATATGACTCCCAGGAACACGGTCTGTAAAGAATTCCAGCTAAGAAAAGCATAAGGAATGATACAGATAAGAAATGCAGTCAGATGCCTCTGAAGGAAGGTCTAGGAAAATGAGCAGTGCACACTAAAACCACAAGTGAAGCATCACACGAGCCAGAATGTACAGGCATGCACATACCCTAACAACCCCTCCATGAAGTAGAAGCAAGGGGAGGTCTCCATACTACATAAGCATATAGAGTCCTGTGTAATGCAGGGATCTAGTTGGCATCTGCATTGAAATAAACCAAATTTTAAAAGCCACCTTCTGAAAAAACTGCTGGACCCTGAATACAGACAGGAAATTAGCTGATATTAAAGGTCTGCTCTGAGTTTCTCTAGGCATCAGAATGGAATGAGAATTACAGTGGAAACAATACTAACCAGTTAGGAGTACGCAGTAAAGAAATCATAGGTAAGAAGGTTTGGTGAATGCTGGGCCTGCTTTGAGATTTTCCAAATAACGAGAAGAAAAACCAAACCCAAACAAAACAAAACAAAACAACCCTACTAAGTCCCTAGAACTGCAAAAAAACAGATGGCCCTCAAGGGTTCACCATACTGTTCTGTTTGGCTCTTTTGAAGTTGCAAGATGAACATGATGAAAATGTTTCAATTGTTCAGCTACTGACTGGAACATGTGAATTAATGTTGGGACAGGCTGTTTTTTATAATACTGGCACTTTCCATCATAAATGTGGTGTGTTGGTGCACTTTCTGATCTCCAGTCATTTCAGTAAAGGCCTTGCATGCTTGTTAAATTTAACCTCAGATTGCATATGGATTTTGATTTGTGATTAGGTGATAAAAGGTATTTTAATTGGGGCGAGGGAGATGTCTCGGCTGATAAAGCACTTGCCATGCAAGCATGAGGACCAGAGTTTGAATCCCTAATACCCAGGTAAGTGGGGGGGGGGGGGGTATGGTGGTACAGTGGCTCACCTATAATCCCAGCATGCAAAAAGCAGAGCTAGGGCATCCCTGGGGTAAGCTGGCTAGATGGAATAGCCTAATGGGTGAGCTCTGGGTTCAAGTGAGAAACCCTGCCTCAATAAATAAGGTGGTGAGTAACCAAGGAAGACAGCTGACATCACACACACACACACACACACACACACACACACACACACGCACGCACACACACGCACGCACGCACACACGCACGTGCACACACACACACATTTATTTTACATACATGCAAACATGCATATACACACTTGTGCATACCACATACATATACAAAGGCAATTTTTTTTCAATTTTTAACAAGATATGTACTTCTAACTTATAACAAATTCTCCATGCAATTGTTACTTTATAGAAGGAAATATTTTTTATTCTACTACAGAAAAACAAATGGTTAAGAAAATATCATTTCACTTATGACTTCAATTAAAAAGAACACTTTCAGGGAGCAGTCTGTTCTACAGGAGGCATCTTTACTTCTAGCATTTCTAGAAAGAGTAGCCTCCCCTCCCAGTGCTCTTCTCAGCCCCAACAACGCAGCAGGGGCCACGTGTGGCTGACCGGTCAGGGGAAATGAATGCTGGGCAGACATCCTGAAGAGTTAGCCTGCACAGCGTCTACCTATTATTCCCCTGCCATCCCAGGGCAAGTATGACAGAAAGACAGCAAACTGCAGAAGACATGGGCCGCTTTATACAACCTTCCTTCCGGTGCTTCCTTGTCCCTTCTCAGTGTGATATTGAGTCTGATTCAATATCCAAGGCCTTTTAACTCCATTCTAAACCTGACCTGGTACAAAAGGTTGAGGAATTACTTAAAGAGCGATGTATGATTCCTGAGTGAAACTTCCAGAACTCCAGTTCTGAAAAATAGCCAGAGAAGACCTAGGCTTCATAGAAAGAGATCTTTCCTTTGGATTTTTGAACCACTGCTTTATTTAATTTTTGCCTTTTAAGAGATGTATTGGTACCACACGGTTGCTGTAAAAATGTCACATACCAGCTGGCTTTCGGCAAAGGCTATTCTCTAATAGAGCTGGAAGAGAGAAGGCCAAGATCTGGGCTGGCTCTCTCCTGGAAGCTCAATGGGGGGACCTGGTCCATCCCTCTCTGGTGGATGCAGACAACCCCTGGAATTCTTTGGCTTGTGACACATCACTCCAGTCTGTTCCGTCAGGTTCCCTGCGTGTCCGTATGGCATCACCTGCCTCACTTGTAAGGACTGCAGTCATTGATGGGAACCCATTCTAATCCTATGTGACTTCATCTCAACTTGAGTCTATCTTCAAAGACCTTACATCCAAATACTGTCATATTCACGAGCCTTGGGCAGCCATAATTTTGAGGAGGCAGGAGGGGGAACTCTGCAACCCCCAACAGAAGAGATACTTCCAAATAAAGTTCAGAAAACGGGAGAATATACAATTCTTTTTTAAATTGCCCTTGTTATGGTGTTTATTTTGTTGAAACAGGCTCTCACTCGGAGTCCTGGCTAGCCTATAACTCACTCGGTAGACCAGGCTGGCCTCCAACTCACAGAGATCTACCTGCCTCCACCTCCTGAGTGTTGAGATGAAAGGTGTGCGCTACCACACCTGGCCCCACAATTCTTACATATGGCTTGGATGACTGAGACAACTGTATTTGTCAGTAAAGCCACCATAGGCGGCAAATATTTAAAAGGCTGAAGAGGAATCCCCAATTCTCATATATGGCATATTATCTGGCCCTATAAAAAAACATAATTCTCTACAGCTAGCTATTCAAGGCAAACTGGCAGAAAGGGTACAAGAGCACTCAGGTACATCAACCTGAAACTGCAATCTATGAATATAACAGAATTTCTTCTCGATTTCACCCAACACAGCAAGTAGAACACACATGGCATCCACACTTTAGTGGGGAATCTTCACAGGTAAATATGTGAGTGCACAACAACAAGGTCTACTTTCCACACAAGGCACAGGAAACTTGGGTAAGCTTCCTTCTTCTCCCTAACAAACCCATGTTCCCCCACTTCCCAGTGGCAAGTCTCCCTTTTCCCCTCTGAGCCTATACCAGAGCCTTTAGTATCCATATTCTACCAGCAATCTGCTTAAGGCAACCTGGTTACTTCAACCTCAACCTCAAAATTACTCTAGCTTTTACCTCCTGGCTGTATCTACACACTTTTAGATACCTGTTGCAGAATCATCCCACTTCCAGGGACCACAGTCCTTTCCTATTGCCGCTATAACAAATGACTAGGAGAGTAAGCCTCAACACAACAGAAATCCATTTTCTTCCGGTACTGGAGGCCAGAGGTCTAAAGCATTAGTGTCAGGAGGCTGCATCCTGATGCTGCTGGAGTGGCACTCCCCATATTCCTTGGCTCCAGGCCCCCTGCTGCAGCCGGCTTCAAAGCTGGAACTGCATGCAGAACGTTCTCTGCCTGCTTTCCTCAATTGCCCTTCTCATCCACAGTTGTCTTTTGCCTTCTCTTTAAAGACTTGTGTGCAGCATTTCAAGTCCACCCAGATGATCCAGGATGACCTCCACGTCTCAAGATCCTCCGGAGATGATCTGCAGCCCCCTCTTCCCTCTACACAAGTGCAGGGATTAAAGCAGGGTGCTGCTGTGGAGCACTACCCACCTTCCACAACCACCTAGAATGGTCTCTGTGCCCTGGTTTGCCCTGATTCTTTCAAGTAGTAGCTATCTACTTTCCTGTCCTACAGATTTCATTTAAAATGTCACTTCCTTACTTAGAGCTAGATGGCTCAAGTAATTAAAAGTACTTGCTGCTTTTGCAGAGGACCTGAGTTCCTTCAGTTCCCAGCACCCACAGGGAGCAGGTCACAACTTCCTGTAACTCCAGCTATACCACTTTCTGGACCCCTCAAGCACATGCACATACTTGGCGCACGCACACACACACACACACACACACACACACACACTCGTAGAGAAGCTTTAAAAACAATCCTTTTAGAATTGTTTGAGCAATCAAGTGTCCCATATAGTGTCTAGGTGACACTGAAAATGTTAAATACTTTCTGCATAGCACAGGTTCTTCATGTGTAAATAGATTAACTGCAATACCAGCAGCTTCATAATGCTATTGGAAGGATTAATGTGAACGCCACTGTGTAAAACAGGCAGAACAATAATGGCATATACTAAGAACCACATAAACTTCATGAAGTATTTTATTAAGCAATATAGTTTTCAGCTTTTTAATTGTGACAAACATTAAAATTACCACTTGAGCCATTTTCAGCATAGTTCCATAAAAGTGACTCCACCCATGGGCATGTATAATCATCACCACCTATCTCCACACCTCCCCGGCAATGATACACTTCAGCAAATGTGAAAATGAGATAGAAATGGACATTGATCTTGAAAACATGGAGATCTATTTATCGGATTCAGCCCTCCTCCCACTCCCACCCCCGCCCCATGGCTGGTATACATGTTCTTCTGTGGCTGGCATATGTGGCTCTTCAGTGATTCTGGGGATGCTGGATTCTATTAAAATCCAACTAGGGAGCAGTCTGTAGAGTCCTGTGCCAGCAGCCAAAAGGAAAGAAAGCTTCAGAAAAGAAATAATCAGCATGAAGATGGGCTCAGGGAAGATGGGATAAGAGTGAGCCCAAGGGATCAGAGACTGAAGAAGGTAAAAGGAACGGTAGGAAAAGCCTGTCTGAAACCCATGATGTAAGACCACCCACACCGGGACACAGGAACAAAGGTACTCAGGTTGAAAATATGAGGGGCCTGAAATCAAGCCCTAGTGCTAGGGACCTTGGCTTAGGGCTGAATTAACCTAGGAAAGAAGGCATATATGCACAGAGGGGTCACCTCTCCAAATAATATGTCATCCAGGGGAGATGGGACCCAGTGCAAAATGCACTGAAGGGCAGGCAGTTAGTCCCAACTAACTGAGGAAGGCAGTCTCCAGTCAGAATGCCAGAATTCATGATGCAGTGCTCTCTAAAGAGTTCTTTAAACACCGCAGGCCTGTCCCAGTTGTGATAGTTTATCTATTCTTGAACTACAGTGTCAAGGGGGACTTAACACCCACCCATTCCCCTAAAATATAAACATTATTTGTGACCAGCAGAAGGCCTCCCCAAACAGCCATATGGTCCAGTAGCACTACTCCTGCCCTCTGGAGCTGGACCAACAGGAGATCCAAACTGGACTCTCCTTAACAACATAGGGCATCCTTGGAAACAGTCCACAAGTAGACTGGGTACAGAGGGGAAATGTTTACAGAAACTCGGTTAACTTCCAGAAGAGGAACACATCTCAGCACAGAACACTAAAAACAACTAATCATTACGAACAACCTAAGAAGAAACAGCAAACTCTACACACCTCTGTTTCGCTCTGGTATGTCCTCAGATTATTACTGAAGTCTAAAATGCTAATAAAGCCAAAGCATATTCTAAAACCATAATTTTCTTTAAAAAACAGCTTTCCTCATGTGGGATACAAAGCACTTCACATAGAGATAAAAAAAAGAAACCACAAGTATTTTGATAAAAATTATATTATTGATATTCTAAAAGCATCATTACTGAGTAACCTATGTATGTGGCAACTTCATTAGTTCTAAAGTAGCTGATCCAAAAAGTGAAAATTGGTTACAAAATTTGTTAATTTTCAAAATTACTATTGAAACCTTAGTAATCTCCACAGAATGTAATCCCCCCCATCTCTCTCTCTTTCAAATATCTGGTAGCCATAAGAATTGTAAAGAAAAAAGTGCAGCCCTGTTCAGGGCTAGAGGGCACAGAGGAGCTGCTTTTAGGTGTAAAGTGTGTGGACTGTGAGAACAAAAAGGAGCAAGCGAGTCACTATGTAGAGAAAAACACTCCAGACAGAGTGGCCACTCCAAAAAGGTCTGAGGCTAGAGCATAAAGCTGCCCTTCAGGAGTTCATTTGGAGAAGGCTGGAAACAGTCCACTCCCTATTATTCAATTAATAATAAAATGCATTTTTCTGTTGATTGTCTAGAGTACATCCTAGTTAGATTTCTGTCGCTGTGATAAAACAGTGACCACAAACAACTCGGGGAAAAAAGGACATCTTTCATCCTATAGCTCCCAGGCCACAACTGATCATTTAGGGAAGCCAGTGAGGGAACTCAAGGCAGGAACCGGAACTGAGACAGAGGCCATGAAGGAATGTTATTACCGGCTTCTCCTAATAGCTTGCTCTGTCTGCTTTCATACCTCCGTGTCAATTGTGTATCAAAAAGATGCCCCAACAAACTTGCCTATGGGCCAATCTGTGGGACATTTCCTCTTCCCAGATAACTCTAACTTGTGTGAAATGGACAAAATAACTAACCAACACAATTGACCCCTTGTCACTCAGCTCATAAAGATATCACTACTAAACCATATTCTTTCATTTCTCATTTGTCCCCAAAATCTCATGTTAACATCAATATCACAATATAAAGCATACATAACTTTGAAAGTCTGCCGTGTTAAAAAAAAAAAAAAAAAAAAAAGTCCAACACTTAAAGTCCAAGCTCTCTTTAAAATTTCAGTATCTCTTTAAAGGTACAAAGTCTCTCAAGAAAATCTAGTCTTTCAACTATAGATTCTTACACAATAAAATTTAAAAACATGTTTAATACTTCTTATTCTAAGAGGGAAGAACAGGGCATGATTACAACCATATCCAAAGCAAACCAAAACTACAACACTGTTAATAGCATCTGATGTCTGGGACTCATGATTTCCGGGCTCCAAAGGGGTTGGGTAGCTCCATTTCTCTGGCTCTGCCATCTACAGCACACACAACTTGCCTCACAAATGTCAGATGTTTCATAGGCTCTTATCAACTCCACTCCACATCTACTGATGTCCTTGATAGTGGCCAGGACAAGATGCAGTCTTGGTCCCCTCTGGACCACAGCATCTGTGTGTGACACACTGGTCAGTTGAAGCTAAAGTACCAGCAACATTAAGGTGAAACTTTTGCTTCTTTGTTTTATGGGGACAACTGATGCTAGTTTGCTGGGGATGGGAACACAGCTGTGATTAAGAAGAAACCAGCCTCACTGAAATGCAGTCTTCTGAGAGATTTTTCTCAGGGTCAGCACACAGACGCTGTGGCAGCCTAATCTGATAATGTGTTGGAGCCTCCCATTTGGTACTGGTTTTGAAGACATCAAGGAGTAATGGAGAGCAGCTGAGGCTTGGCACTGTTTGAGAGGCCACCCCAGGTTCTTGCTGAAGGTGCAGGCCAGTTGTAGTGGAGATCCCAGCACATGGAAGATGCCAGGACTATGGGGCAGCCGTCAAGGACAGCAGGTGGCTTGCATCTTAAAGGAAGCCATTGGGGAGGCATGTATTATGGTATCATTTTTCTCATTTACTGATTTGATAAATATTTTCGGATTCCCACTGTCTGCCACATATTGTAGGTATCAAAGTAAAAATTAAAACGCAAACATCCATGTTGTAGGCTTGCCTGTGTTAATGTAAGCTCACAATGTGTGCACTTATCCACACAGCTGTGTTTATATGCATATGCAGAAACATCTGTAGCAAATAAACATAGCTGCCACATAGGAATGTTGGAGAAAAAGATCTGCTAATATAGGGGGATATCCAAAAACAGTTCCACAGAACATGAAGCCACCTAAGATGTTTATGACCCCATTGTACAAAACAAGAGTGGATACTTCTGTCATCAGAAAAACATGTAAAACATGTTTTTGATGGTGGTAAATTTATTTATTTGTCCCAGAATTTCATAAACGCTTTAATACATAAATGTACATTATGACTCTTCTACAAGAAGAATATGGTAAGCAGTTTTGCCAAACTTTCTTGAACCAAAAAATCCTTTTTGGCAAAGCTTCTCTTAGAGGAATTAGGGGTTTTGAAATCCTCTAGGATACATAATTACTGAAATCAAAAATAGGTTCAGGGGCTGGGAAGACCGCACAGCTGGTAAAGGCTTGCTGTACAAGCATAAAGACCTGACTTCAACCTCCAAAAGCCATGTTTGGAAAAAGCCAGGCTCATGGAGGAGTGAATCCCTGGGGCTCTCTGGCCAGTCAGCCTATAGCCAATGAGAGGCTCTAGCCAATGGGGAGCCCCAGGACAATGAGACATTCTGCCTCAAAAGCTAAGTGGGGGGCATAAAGAATGGCATTCAAGGTAGTCCTCAAGTCTACACACACTCACACATGCACACTGTTACCTACAGATGCATTACACACACACACACACACACACACACACACACAAATACTTAGACTAAAAATCACACACAAAGAGTAAAAGACAAATTTTAAGAAATATATAATAAACTGAAGGTTTAGCATTTAACAAACTTCAAAAATTAATATGAAAAACTGTATTCTCTCAAGAGCTGTTTAAAGTAAGTTCCATTTCAGAAGTCCTCAGGGCTCACCTTAGCTCTTGGGGTAACATACAGTAAAGAAATCCTCTGTTCATTGGCTGTACCTAATTCCTTAAGGCCTAAGCAAAGTCTGCATAAAAATTTTAATTTATCCATAAACCTCTATGACTTAGTAGCCCTACAAAGTGTGAATAACAAGTAATCTAAAATTTCCATTTACCTTTAGAAATATAAGAGGTTTTGATGGCTTCTATTTTGAAATGTCTCTATTATGGCTCCTCAAACTGAATTATTTGTTTTCTTTGCAGGAGAGCCTGAACATGCTTCTCTAAAACACAGCAAGGCACTGTTTACTGTTGTCCTTTGAATGAAACTCATTTGTCCAGGAAGGACGAGTCTACTCATTTACATTATTCAGATGACAGTGGCATTTAATGGGCTCTATGCATCAAAGATGTTTGACAGTCATTAACCTTTTAGGGCTACAGTAATTTGTGCAATTAACTGAGGTGAAATTATTTTTTTGCGGTCACATAATTAATTGCCCATGCCTTTTAAAAGAATTATTGTACCTGAACTAAAAGTTACAAGAAAACAACAAGACCACAGTGTTTAAGATCAGGTCCTCAACATGAGAAAGTATAACCACACTCATCTTTTTTTTTTTTTAACCAAATATGTCAAATGCATATACATGGTGAGTGAATATACTGAAGCCAAAGAGACCAGAGTTCTCACCCTCACCCCACCCCACAAAAGCAACTATACAAATTGCCAAATACCACTCTACAGATCTTATCTTCATTTTGGTTGTGGCCTTAGCCTTTAATGGCTGAGCCATCTCTCTCTCCAACCCAGATCTTACCTTCATTAAACACATATTTGCTAAGATTTTTTTACAAAAACACCCTTTTTCTAAGTTCACAAATAACAGGAATGCAATGATATAATTTAATGATATTTCATTAGCAAAGTTATATGAGGTGATTTCATTGTTCTTTACCATTTTCAGTTAGTATGCAAAATAATAGGTTTTGCTGTGCCTTCTTATATCGTATACCTTGCTTATCCTTACACACTCAATGTGATTTACTTCTAATTAATACTGGCTAATACCTGCAGGTCCTTACACTCCAGAATAAAGCAAGGCGATGGGAAGGCATTGTTTCCCTTTACCCAGATATAAGCTGCATAACTAAGAGAATGAGGCTGACCAGAGGTCAGCACACAGTGAGAAGGAAAAGTGCTGAGTTAAAGCAGCCCACAGCACTCCCTTGGGAGACAATTCTCAACGGATCAGATATCACGCAGAATTTTTTTAATCATATTGTGAGATGTGAGATTTGCAATATGTGCATTCTTCTATATGCTTTAACCAATAAACCTAGCAGTTTTCCCAGAAATATAATTTTGTCAGCATATTCAGGAAAAAGTAACATCATAACCCAAAACACACTTCTTTAAAGTAAAATACACTATGTTACTCAAGTATTCACATAAGTAGCACAGTTTTAAAAGCCGGTATAATTAAGACTGCAGGTATTTCCAAATGGTACAGTAGAGCACAGGAATGACAACCTAGGGTGAGACTTGGCAGGGTTAGCACATCAGGCACTGACATTGTTAGTGATCTAGCGGAGGAGATACTTTAGGGTGAATCAAATAAAACTGTCAATCTTTTATTATTTTCCACCTGTAAAAGCCCCAGTTTCCTCTGGCTGAATCAACACATCATCACTCCGGAGTCAGAGATGCAGGGTGAATCCTGGGGTCGGCCCTAGCTAGTGTGGTGATTTGGGGCGTGTAGTTCTCCTGATCTGAGTCCAGGTTTTGCCACTGAAGATGTGGTAACAATGCTTTTGTGTAGGCTCTTGCTTCAGTGTTTGATCTGATCAGGACAGTCATCATCATGCTCATTATAAATTCCCTGTGCTAGAGATAAGAACAACTATTGTCCTAGCTTCTCTTTGAACAAGTCTTAGCTGGAGGCAGCATTCACAACTGTCAACTAAACCTTTTAAAATTAATCTCTACCTAAGATAATGGTGGGTACCACGGAGCTGACTAAATCAAGGCTCCATGCCCACACATGCACTCCCTGCCCTCCACTCCCCTCATCTCAAACTCTCCCAAATGACTATATCTATGGATGCTCCTTCCTACACACTTCCTGCTTGGCAGCCTGACCTTCTTTTTTACCCTGCTGTCTCTGTGTTCCAAGTGGGATTATAGATGTGCTACTGACAGAACCCAAGGATTCAGACGTGATAGGCCAGTAGTTCTCAACCATGGGTCATGACTCCTTTAGGTGGGATGGTTGAATGGCCCTTTCACAGGGGTTGCCTAAGACCATCAGAAAACATAGATGGAAAACATAGATGTTTACATTACAATTCATAACAGTAGCAAAATTACAGTTATTAAGAAGCACCTAACAATTTTATGGCTGGGAGTCACCACAACATGAGGAGCTGTATTAAAGTGTTGCAGCATTAGGAAGGTTGAGAAACCGCCATGCTAGGCACTTTCCCAATCAAATCACATCACCAATCGCATGATATGTAAAGTTCATAATTTTCATATATTTGTTATAAATTGTTTTTTCAAGTCACTCTTTGTTGAGGTTTCCTGGCCCAAGGCAGCTCATAACTTTTCCTTCTTCTCAAGTTCCCTTATATTGCAGAAACTCAAAGTGAAAGCAAATCCACGGTAATAGTAAATACTTATGAGGACCAAAACTAGCCTGCTTGGCCTGCTCCACCCGACTGCAAGGTCTCTCCACACCCCTATTCTTCACCATTAGGTCACTCCTCCTCTTCCTTTCTAACTTGGCCAACTATCCTTGCTCCAGGCAGACTTCTACAACCCTTTTTGGGGTGACATTTTGGGGGTATGAATTAACTGTTTTGATGCTTGTCCACCTTCCTCCACAGGTAGTCTCTTCTTTTTTGAACTGTATTTCCTAATGCCCAGCACGCTGCCATTCACCATAAGCTCTTAGGGAATAGCTGAGTGGATTTCTGGAAAACTCTAAGACTGAAAGGAATCATGATGGTAAGTCTGAAGAAATAGAAGGAGCCTGTGTCAGCTGCAAAGTCTCCCCAGCAGCAGCTAAGAATAATCCCATTATCAGTGCAGCACAGGCTAGAGGAGCTGGAAGAAGACTGGCCAAGTAATTAGCCAGAGGCTGGAGGACTCAGCCCTACCTCCTGCTGCCAGACGGCCACTCGGGAAAGGGTGGGAAGCGGGGACCAGAACAGCTTATTGACAGCAAGTTCTGAAGGGGGCAGGCAGCAGTCCCCTCCACCAACAGGACAGTTAAGTGAAGACTCTGCCCTTCCCGCTCTAGTCACCTGAAGTTGAGCTCCTGCATTTGCCACCAGGTAGCAAGAAAATCTCACACAGCTGAGGAAATGCACATGGTAGTGAATCCTCGAAAACAGGAGCAGAAACACAAGCAGCACAAAACTTTGCAGGTGAAGGGATGCTGTGAAGGAAAGACACCAATCTGAACGACCAAAAGGAATGGGTAAAGGGATGCTCTTGGGAGCTGAGGGCCCACTTCCGTGACTCCTCAGACGCATATGCACAGTCTCGACTCAAGAAAACAGTGAATGCAGTGAGCAGTGGACTACTGCAACAGTGACCAGACAGACCCAAAGAAACTCCCAAAGAAAACAGCCACCACAGAAAGAATGAGGCAACCAAGCACACGCATGACTCCCTCCCACCCATGCATTCATATAACCCGATGGCAGACATTTGTTTCCCTGTGAAATTAAAGAGAGCCAGAATACAGAGAAAAGTGCCAGAGGTAGACCATATGTTTTCTAGAATGCCTACAGGACAGAGAACACACAAGGCCAAAGTCTATGGAGGACTTTTGAGATGGAACAACATACAATGAGGCCCAAACACTGGCCCAGAACTATTCCCAAGGCACTCAAGAGAAGAACACATTGGAAACATCGCACAGGCATGACCAGCTCAGCAGCACATGAGTTGGAAATCCAAGTTAGGTCAGCTGGGCTAGTAATAAGCATTCACATAAGTCCCCGCCCTGGGCAAGACAGTGAGAGTGCAAAGCAGGTGCTTTACCAGGGTGACTGCACACATCCGAGTTTCAGAGGGTACCAAGAGAGGGAAATCACACGTGCTGGGAGCAAAGGGTTAAAGAGCAGCTCCGCTGTGAATGAGAGTGGAGCCCCATAACAGAGCCAGGGCTTTCTTGCATTAGCTATCTGGAGGAAGCCCAGCTGGCCTGCTGACTCCCCACCCACTCTGCACCCTACAGGGACACTTGCCAAGTTCAATGCCTCAAGCTCTACACAGAGCTTGCCCTAAACCCACCCACTTCGGGGAAATGTGCATAGCTGAATCAGAAACATGTGACAGCTACCAGTATTAATGAAGCCAGGCATCCATTCATAAAAGTGAAGTCAACCCGTAATCACCAGGTCTTAGAGAAGATCCGAAATAAGAATAAGAGACAAAGAATGAGATGAACAGGCACAACCAGCCCTGAAAGAAACAGAATTCTGTATCTAAAAAGAAAAAAAGTTGGCTTTTATTTTAAAAATCTAATTAGTATCCTCAGAGAGATGACAAGAACTGTTATACCCTTTCTAGAACAGAATGCCAGGAAAACTAGGGACAAAGAATTTCTTGCATCTAAAGTAACTGCCAAACTACGATTTTCAAAGCAGGGTTGGGAGAGTAAAAAGTAAAGAATTGTCATCCATGGAAGTTAAGAAAATTACTAACGTAGAAAATAAATAAATATTTGGAAGAAAAAAACAAACAAACACACACTGTTGGGGATGAAGAGGACAGTAGAATGCATGTGGGGAATCCAAGAGAAATTCCCAATTAGGACAGTGGAGACAACAGAGAAGGGAACCGAGAAAGGGAGAGGGGAGACGCACACAGGTCAGAGAATGCTCGACTTCATGATAGCGTGTACCTCTTCCCATTTGAGCTCAGTCCCAGCCTTCACATGGAAGTGTACAGGTGGGGCAGCTCAACAGTGTCAGTCCTGGAAGACATCCCAGTGCCCCCCAGGAAACACACAAACCTGCCTTCCTACACACATTCCATAACCTTGTAAATGCAGGAGACTCTTTAGTCTGGGTAAACCCAACAGATAAAATGTAATTTTTTTCATTGTTACTAATCACAAAGGCTCTTAACTAACTAGTTAAGTGGTAATACCTTGTTTTGAGATAGGGCCTCATGGAGCCCAGGCTGGCCTGAAGTCACTATGTAGTCAAGGATGGTCCTAAACTTCTGATCCTCCTGCTTCAGGCTTCTGATGCTGGGATTACAGATGTGGACTATCAGGCCTAGTTTATGCAGGGCTGCTAACAGAAGCCAGAGCTTTGCGCATGCCAGACAAGAACACTACCAACTGAACTACATCCCAGTGTTTGTGCACACCAGACAAGAACTCTAACAACTGAGCTACATCCCAGTGTTTGTGCACACCAGACAAGAACACTAACAACTGAGCTACATCCCAGTGTTTGTGCACACCAGACAAGAACACTAACAACTGAGCTACATCCCAGTGTTTGTGCACACCAGACAAGAACACTAACAACTGAGCTACATCCCAGTGTTTGTGCACACCAGACAAGAACACTAACAACTGAACTACATCCCAGTCATCATGTACACCAGACAAGAACACTAACAACTGAGCTACATCCCAGTCTAAGATACTGCCCTTTTTTTTTCAATACAGATTAATCACATAAAGAGGACTACAGATTTTGAGGAAATCTCATGTCCTGTGAATGTCTAGAGGAGGGAAAGCAGGCAAGCCAAAAATACATAGGACCATGGGATGAGCAATACTCATTGTGACCCAAAAGTCACCCTCCCTCCCATTTTCACACTATACCATGGAAGTTTGGAACCAGCAAACAGTACAGATAAGACTGGCTGAATAATAATACATTGATGAAAATCAGAGTTTAGATAAAGGTAGGCTAGTAAGCACCCACACACTTGTGAAATTTTCCATATTGTTCCAGTATGTTAGTTTTAAAGAAGACTAACTTTCTACCTCAAAAACACAAAAACATGAACTGAGGCAATGGCTCAATCAGTGATGTGTTTCTGTTTAAGCCTTAGGAACTGAATTTGTTTGACCAGCACCCACCTAAGAGTGGAGTGTCAAAGTACATGCCAGTAATCCTAATGCTGGGGAGGTGGAGACAGGGTGGGTCCTTGTCGTTCACCTGCTAGACAGCCTGGTCACATTGACGAGATCCAGTTTCAATAAGAGAGCCTATCTCAACAAATAAGGTAGAGATCGAAGAAAACAGTGTCAACCTCTGGTGTCCATGAATATACATACACACACCTAAACATACACAAACTTTCTGAAAAGTATAGTTAGGAGGGGGAATTGGGGAGAATATAATCAAGATAATTGTGTGTGTATATATGTGTGTGTGTATGCATGTGTATACAATTATAAAAGAATAATGTTTTTCAATTATATTTTAAAAAGTCTTCAGTCTCATTTTTTCCAATAAATGCTTCTAGGTTTATATTCAAATCGCCCATTCATTTGGAATTTTTGAATTTTTTCTTACATTTATTCATCTATTTATTATGTGTATGAAGGAGAGAGAGACCACACTGTGTAGAAGTCAGAAGACAACTTCCAGGAGTTGGTTCTTTGCTTCCATTGCATGGGTTTAAGGATCAAACTCAAGTTGTTGAGCTTGACAGCCCTTACCTACTGGGCCATCCTCCTCCTCCCACGGGGGAATCTACAAGGACTTTCACCAAGAATTTAATTGGATTTTTTGTTTGTTTGTTTGTTTGTTTCTTGAGACAGGGTTTCTCTGTGTTGTTTTGGTGCCTGTCCTGGATCTCGCTCTGTAGACCAGGTTTGCCCCAAACTCACAGAGATCCACCTGTCTCTGCCTCACGAGTACTGGGATTAAAGGTGTGCAGCACCACCACCTGGCTTGGAATTCCTTACTACAATGGAGAGAGAGAGAACCTCAGCAGAAACTGAAGTTCTCCCATGGGGAACAAAAGGACTGCAGGGAAAAGAGGAAAGCTAACCAGTAGCAAAGTCACTGCCTTGGGGATTTCTACTCACTTTTCTCTAAAAAGAAAGAACCTGTCTTATTGGTCCTTCATCTATACAATTCTCAGACTCCCTCTGCCAAGAAAAAGAGGCAAGTAAGAATCTGCTCACACTGAGTCAGACAGGAATCTTCCTCTGCTCTGCCAAATACTCAGAAAATAACCAATATCGGGAGCTGATTCAAATAGAGGTTCATGCTTCCTTCCAGCTACTATGACATTGGTGCATTTGAAATGACAAGGTTGTTGAGAGGATTGAGTTATTTGAACTTATTTTCAAACATGGGACCCCAGTTAATTATCTAAAAGGATACAGACTTAGGGCTTAACATACAGACTGGAAAGATGGCTCAACAGTTAAGAGCATGTATTGCTCTTATTGAGGACCCAGATTCAATTTCCAGCTCCCATATGGCGTGGTTCATAACTATCCCTAACTCCAGCTCCAGGAGATCTGATGCCCTTTTCTGGCCTTGATGAGTACCAAGCATGCATGTGGTATACATACATACATACATATATACATATATACATACATACATGCAAAAAGATTCCTGCAAGTCCTAAGCAGTTTTGGCTATATGAGTTCTAGGCCAGCTAGGTTCTTATATGGACTGTGTCTATTAACTTTAAAATAAAATCAAAATGAAAATTTTAAAAAAGAAGAAAAAAAAAAGAAAAAAGAATGTAACCAATGTTTTATGCCCAAATAGCAGTGGACTATACTAGTTAATCAATTTGAACATGTGCTTAATGGTATGAAAGAAGTTATTTGAAAGTTTGGTAGTTTAAAAGGACAGTAAAAACTCTCTGCTTCTGTGGGTTGGGAATTCAAACGAAGCTTAGTTCTGTGGTTCTAGTTTGGCTGTAGCTCATGCCAGGTAAGATGTCTCCCCACCTGAAATAATCTGAAGGCTTCACGGGAACTAGATGGTATAGTTCCAACATTGTGTACTCACAATGTCAGCAAAGTAGACAGTGACTACTGATCAATTTTACTTCCTCTGCACAGGGACCTCCCTCAAGGGTGGATGAATGTTCTCCAGATAGTAGCTGGCTTCTTCCAGAGCAAATAATCCAAGGGAACACAGACAAAAATCACAGTATGTTTTATAATCTAATCTTGGAACACAACATCATGTTCATGGCATCATACTAGTTATCATAGTCAATGTAAGAAGTGTATACATGAACATGAGAACGTGGGAGGCAAAAGTCAGTGGCAGTTATCCTAGAGGCTGGGTACCACCCATCTTTCCTCTAATGGAATTCTACATGGAACATATTTAACATATACTAACCTCTCAAATATACTTGGGTTTATAGCTAGGGTATCATCTGCTGCCTTTTCCTGAGCAAATATTAAAGTTATTTCATGATTACACCTTTATCAACAATTTGTTGTGTAATAGTGAGTTTGCCTTCATTAGTGTCGATTTTTCAATTTTATAAAAATTTCGAGTATTCATGCAAATGAACTTTCAATTAACTGTAACCTGTGATTGACTACTAAAGTTTCTGACAAGGTGTGATAGGTGCTATGTAAGGAAAATGCTGGTGCAACATGCCACATTACACTATGCAAAATACTTAATGATGTATAATTTAAAGATTCTCTAAAAATTTTGTTGAATGTCTACTATGTAGCACACACAATCACAGCAGTTAGACATACGATGATGAACTAGGAGATAAAATCCTAGCCTGGGAAGATAACTTTGTAAAGTGTTTATCTTGTAATCACAAGGACCCAAGTTCAAACCCCTAGCATCCTCTAAAAGAATCTTTGGGCATGTAATATGTAACCCCAGTGCCAGGGAGACAAAATTACGAGGATCTCTGGGGCTCACTGAACAGCCAGCCTATCTGGCAAGTTCCAGGTCAGCAAGAGACCATTTCAAAATGGGTGCACAGCATTCCTGAGAATGAAACCCAAAGTTGACCTCTAAACTACACACACACACACACACACACACACACACACACACACACACACACACACACACGGGTGCATGCACACACGAGCACATGTACACTCAGGCATCTATATGTATGTATGCATGTAAGTATAATTTTCCATGTCCTCTAATGGAGGGTGACAGGCTACTTAAAACTACACAAAACATACAGTTACAAGTCAATGACATGGCTGAGCAGATAAAAGTGCTTGCAGTCCTAGCCTATCCACCTCCAGCACCTACATAAAGTTAGGAGAAAATCAATTCCACAAAGTTATCCTGACCTCCACACATGAACAGGCCTTGTCATACATAGGCCCATACTTACACACAACAAAGTTAATTTTTACAAACACATAATTACATGCAAGTACCAAGTACAAGCGAAAGGGGAGCAACTTGATTTTGAATGGTCAGAAAGGTCTCTGTCAAGAAGTTACTTGTTCTAAAATCTGAAGGATGAGATGGAGTTGAGTAGGGTATTGAGTCACGGCACATGTAGGCCTGCACTAACAAACTGTACAGGTCTTATAAAGTCTGTTTCTACTTGGGATTTGTGATAATGAAGGGAGTTTTCTGTTATGGATTAAAAATAGTTGTTGTGGTCTTTATGAAAGCTTCAAATTTTTGTACATGTAATCTTCAAACAAGTGCCTAAATTGCTTCTAAAGTTTGTCTACTTTTGTTTTTCTAATACTACTTCACTAATTCATCCATTCATTCAAATTCTCAAGTTCTTTTATGACCCATCTTTAAAGTTTTCATTTGTATAAGTTTTTACTTCTTTGAAAATGGCATACATTTATACAGTGTATTTTTATTACATCCATTCATATGTCCTCCCTCCAACTCCACCTAGAAGCTCCACCCCATCTCCCTCCCAAGTTCATGTCCTCCAGTTATTATTTTTTTTATTGAGTATCCACCCAGTTAGTGCTGCTCATATGCACACAGGTAGGGGTGGCTATCCCCTGGGGTATGGACAACCTACTAGCAGCCATGTCCCTAAAGGAGAATGATTCTCCTCCCCCAGTAACCATCCACTATCAGTAGCTTCTTCACCATCACACCAAAATCTTGACTAGCTTGACATTGTGCAGAAAATCATGGCTGCTATGACTCAATGAACGTGTCTAACAGCCACGTCAAGTCGAGAAGCCAGCATTTCACAGCTCTTCTCCTTATCCATCAGCTCTTACATTCTTTCCACCCATTCTACCATGATGGCCTCTGAGTGGTGGATAGGAATGGGTAATACAGATGATTCATGCACAGCTGAGCACCGGATGTCCTCACATACAACATAGATGCTTCACATAAAAACGTGTTTCTATTTGGGGTTTTGCAATCATGAAAGGGGTTTCTGTTGATGGAAATGGCTGTTCTAGCATGTGTACAATCTACAGAATCTTGTGTATATGCTTTGTAAGCAAGGACTTTACTTGCTTCTACAGTTTGTCTGCTGTTGTTTTTCCAATCATCTCTTATACATTAATTTTGCTTCTTCACCAGTTCCATTTATCAGTTATTTTTCATCAAATAACAATGTATCATACATTTCAAAAAAAACTTGTAATGACACCGGTAACAAGCTTACTTGGGAATTTTAAATGTCTCTACGGTTTCATTGTTTTTTAAAAAAAGCACTGATTAATTTAAAATATATCATTGACTATATTAAGATGGAAAATACTCTTCAATTCTTCTATTCTTATTGCTGTGGGTTTTTTTTTTTTTAAGAAAGGATATTAAATTTGAAGAAGGAACTCTCTACCATCTATTGAGACCTTATGGGTTTTCCTCCATTGGCTTGTTCATGATTTAATTTTTATGAAATTCCTTAATGCCAAGCAATCATTCTTAACACTGAGGGAATAGGATAAATCCTATTTGGTCATACTTTCATAAATCAATCACTAGGTTCTAGTTTCTAAAATTTAAGTTTTGACATCAAAAGCCTTGTGTCTTCTTTTTCCTGTGTTTTGCTATTAAAACATATTTTAAGTTAGAAACATAACAATTTTTTTAATATCAAAGTATGGAACATAGTAGATGTTTATAAAAAGTTTATCTCCTTCACATGTTTTTAACTCTGCCAAGCAGCCTACAATGGCATGCCTTTCTGAATCATGCACTGTCTTCTGAGCTAGCTTCATGTGATAGCTTGTATCATTCATGATGCATTGAGAGAAAATGACAAAGACTAAAGATACCGCATTTCTTGGGGACAAACCCAGAGGTAAAGCCATTTCTAGGTTCTTTAGCTCCAAGTACAGAGATAGTATCAGGAACTCAGGGCATTGCCTTGGCTTGGATCTTTCTACCCTTAGATTAGCTGTTGTCCTCACTGCAAAAAGGTGTAGAGGTAAGCAGACTGTTCCAAAGCACAATGCTAGGTTCAATTTATCAAGTGTCCCTATTGTCACTTAGATTTTTCGTGTTATATCTGAGACAGTCTTTGCCTAACTCTAGACTTTTTTCTAGTTTTATCAGTTTGGCTCTTCGTGCTAAGTCTATAATATACAACCTGGAGTTGGTTTTCATATGTGGGATAAGATAGGGCTCCAGATTCATGCTTTGGCATGTGGATGTTCAACCCTCCTAATCCTATTTGCTAAAGAGACTATCTTACCCACTGCCTACTCGTGACAATGACTGGTGCCAGGACAATCCCTTTCTCATTAGCTGATTCTTAAATCCTCCAGACCATCCTCTACCCCAACTACCCACCCACTACCCTGCTTCTTAGAGCTGAGGATGGTACAGATGTCTGACAGAAGGAGAAACATTATAAGAAGAAAGCAAGAGATAATGGATACCAGGAAGGTAAACATCTTCATAATGGCATAAATAAAACCCCAAACTAAAAAGCTCTTACCTCTCTATTAGGAACAATTTAAGTGGTTTATGTGTGGTCTTCACTCACCAACGAAACCCACCTGTATGTTGTAGGGCATGAGAGGCCTGCTCACTAATCTCCCTTGCCTTCTTCTAATATTGCTAGCCTATTTTTCTTCTGTCCCTAGCTTGAATCATTTACACTTTCCTAGAAAAGTATCCATTTTCAGGTTGGGGATTTAGCTCAGTGGTAGAGCACTTGCCTAGCAAGCGCAAGGCCCTGGGTTCAATCCTCAGCTCAAAAAAAAAAAAAAAAGAAGTATCCATTTTCATCTGTCTCAACTTGATAAAAAAATAAAAGCACATAAAATGTATCTTCATTGTTTTCTTAATTTCCCCCTTTTCATTCCTAATTTTTCTATGGGTGTTTTTTGTTTGTTTGTTTGTTTTGTTTTGTTTTGTTTTTATATGTCTCAATTAGGTTACCTACAAACCTAACCTGGAATCCTGGGCATTTTCTCCCCAAAGAAATATACTGAGACTTTTGTCAACCCCCCTGTTACTGTTTTGTAGATGTTTCTGAATCTTTAATAACTTCCCATGTAATTTTTTTCCTAATGTCTGAGCTACAATGCTTGATTTTTTTGTTTTCTGTTGTTGTTACTTTTAAGAACTATTAGAATCCAATTATATTAGCTTCTTTTAGTGAGCGGCTCTGATCACATCTCATGGGATTCATATGTATTAGGAGTTTCCAAACTAGAAGTCTTGTCCTCTTAAACTCACTCAAAAGTTACTGAGAAGATGTCTTGGGAGGCAGGCAGAGAAGCTGGACTTTTGCTTTGCATTTTTTATAATAAGTAGTTTTCAAATTGTATTGCTATTAGAGGATATGTTTATATTATTGTCAGTGTATTCAATTTTAGACTATTTATGGTCTAAAATATATTGTTTGGAGGATAAATATCCCTCCCTTGTGACTCTAAAAGTAAATATTGTCTATTGGCAGGTACTGCTCTCAATGTATACCCACTCCTTAGGACACCCTTAGATTTTTAAAAGATTTACAGCCTCTATTATTTTCTTATTGTCTAACTTAATGTGTCCAAAAAATATGTAGCTGTATCCTTCCTCTTCTTTCATTCCCAATAATGAATGTGCACTGTGATGTAACTTACCCATAAAACTTCACGTTATATTATAATTGCAGCTTTCCTCTTTATCATTTGTGTCCTGTTTTAATGGTTTATCCTACAATAGAGCTATTACATTCTCTTTGCTTGTGTTTATCAATTTCTTTCATTTAAGCCTTTGAGTAATTTCATTTTGAATGTGCCTTTTATAAAGGACATACAGTCAGATTGCCTTTGGTTTTTTGTTAGATTAGTGGGTTTTTAATTATCTAATTATAAGTTAAGCTACTTTTTCCCTTGGATAACCCAACTTCCTGAACCACTGAGTTAAACTTGTTGGGCTGCTAGCCACCAATCAAAGAACATGAAGCATAAATATATCCTAGCTTTCCAGTGGGTCAGTAGGCTGTGAGACCGCATGCCAGCCTCTACCTTCACCACAGAGGATAGGGCTGGGGAGATAGTTCAGTGGGTAAATCACTTGCTCCCCAAGTGTGAGGACCTAAGGTCAGATCCCCAGAATGTAAAGCCAGGTCTGTAAACGTGAAGTGAGATGAGAGACAGGTGAATCCCATGGAAGCTCCCAGACCAGCTAGTCTAGCATATGTAGCCATGAACAATAGAGCCTGCCCCACACAACAAGGAATATAAGTACCAAACCTATTCTAGTCCTCTGACCTCCACACACTTATTCACACTTACATATAGGCATGCACAACATCACACACACACACACACACACACACACACACACACACACACACACACACAAATGCTAAAGAGCAGGTAAATAAGTTAGAATCAGAGTTATCTCTGCTATGACAAACATTTACACAGCCTTCTAAGAGAGGGATGGAACATGGAACATACATGAAGAGAATCATTACAGCACATACAACACTCAAACAATGCAGCTGGATGCATTCGCTGGACCGCAGCCTTACACTTCTGGCATTTAATAGACAAGATGCCAGAGATAAACCTAATTTGTGTTCCTCGGCAGGCAACCTGCTCTATCTCCTGGGATTGCTTTATCCTTAAAATTCAAATATTTTGCCAAGCAGGTCTATGTAGGAACCTTTTTCATTAATTTTGGAAGGTTCTCAGGAGTCCCTTTGCTATTTACTCATCCACTTCTCCAGCACAGCCGTTAATCGTGATTTCCCTGACTACGGTTCAACTTCCTATTAGGCTAAAGACCTGTCCTCTGTCCACCACCTCCACTCTCCACAGTTGCATAGCTCCGCCTTTCTTCTGCGCACTCTGCATGGGTTCATACCCATCATCCGCATTCCTCTTCCATTCTAGAAATCAAGTCTTCTTCCCAGTGTTTTAGGCCATATTGAAATTCTTGCTTCTCACACTTTTATTTCAACCAGGCTCTTTGACACTTCAACTTTTATCCCAGCTGCCCCTTCTGAGGACTTAACGTGTTGTTGTTTTGTTTTGTTTTACCTCAAAGCATTGCCTTGTCCATTTTTTTTTCCTTTTTTTTTACCTAAGGCACCAAATTTACTAGACTAACTCTACTGTTGTTTTTCACATTTAGTCATTTCAGAAGGGTAATGTCTTTATTTCTGCACCTCCCCCAATACTCTACATACCCCATAAGCCCATAAGCCATATTCAAGGCTTCTTCCGTGTACATTTGCATCGCTGCCAGAAAGGGCAGCAGTTCCTTAGTCCCTTCTGTGTCCATTAGTCACAGGTAGTCTTTCCTTCTCAAGTTTAGACTCAGGCATAAGATTTGTCCCACTCTGCTTCCACTGGTAATGTGTAACACGTGTGTCTGATGAGCCTGGAGACAGAACTTCCTGCTGAGAGTCTGGACCTCCTGTTGGCTGTGGCACAGACCCTTCAACGTACACTGCACAGGACACAGGGTACACAGCTCTCACTCTCACCACCTGCTTTAGAAAGGCTTGGTTTGCTTGGTTCGTTACTGCTGAGGAGAGAGCCCCGGCTTCAAGCATGTGGCCACAGCCCTAAAAATTCCTCCCTTGGGGACGTGTGCTCCAGAGTGGCAGGGTGGACTGCACGGTGGAAGTCAGCATTCTTAAATCAAAGTGAACAGACCCAATGAGTTGGAGATGAACACTGGTTCCAGTAGGAGTGCCAGTTTTTACAGCCCAGCATGGCACTCTCTCTGTCTTCCAGAAGTCCCTGGGAGTACAGCCTCCATGCAGCTCTACCCAGTAAGGGGCACTCCATTGTTCTAATTCCAAGAACAGAACGTGAGCTAAATGGGTCAAGGCTATTCTCAACCCATTCAGACCATGATGCACAGGGGTTCTGCTTTACAGTAGCACCCCTCCCCCAAAGTCTGTCATTCTTGCCAATATTTAAATAAGATTCTGGAAGCTGGATATTAAGCCCAAATCATCCGCCATCACATGAGCCAGAAATGTCAGCCATCAGAGCTGTATTCCCTTTTCAAGTAAATATACCATCTCCCACCATTTCAGTAAGAACCCTGAACATACTGGCTTCCTTGTGGTATAGTCCATATATACTTTCTAAGACAACAAATACTTCTCCCAAGAGTCTGACGTCAGACTTGTAACAAACAACTGATAGCAATTGTTTCCTTCTTCCCTTAGGGGTTATCATTTGTGTAGTGGTCTCTGGTGGTTGGCACACCCTGTACTGATGAGAAAGAGCCATCTGCTTTACTGTCTGAAAAACACCACTTGTCTGCTATTCCCCTGCTGGTAAGGAGAATGTACTGAAACCAAGGACTCCTGAGGCCAATCTGCTTCTGAGACATCAGCCATCTCAGTACCAAAACCACACTCAAAGTCTACACATTATCTCCACTTAAAATCAGGCTTGCATTCAAACTTTATCTTAGGCTTATGTTCACACTGTTTATTATGTCTTGAATCCAAGCAAGATAATAGTAATGGTACATTCTTTTTAAAGATTGTAAAAGTCCTGTTCTTTTGGTGATAACAAACTGTCCCTTTGGACAAATGACATCACTGACTCCCAGGGCCTGAATTGTTAATGCTGTGATTGGTGCCAAAAGCCGATACAGCTCAGCACTGCTCTAAAGTATTCACATTCCAAAGAAAACAAAATACTGTATTTATTTCAGGGGCACATGTACTAAAATAAACAAAGATAATCCCAGAAATACAGGTCTTTTTTAAAAAAGATTTTATTTTTATTCTTAATCATATATATGTGTGTGTATGTTTCCATATAAGCACATGTACCTGAATGGAGTGCCCACAGAGTACAGAAGAGGACATCAGATCTCTTGGAACTAGAGATATAGGTGGTGGTGATATGGGTGGTGGGGAACAAATTGAAGTCCTTTCTAAGAGCTCATCTCTTCAGCCACCAAAGCTTTTAGTCTTAATAAATCAAAAGAAATGAACCACAAACTTTGCAGACTGAGCTTTTAGGTTTTTTGAGTTTTATGTGAGCATGTGGTGTGTGTGTGTGTGTGTGTGTGTGTGTGTGTGTGTGTGTGTGTGGTGTGGTCTGTGTATGTGCATGAGAGCATGGAGACCAGACGTCCACATTGGGTGTTTTCCTCTTTCTCCATCTTATTTTTCTCCATCAAAGCTCCCTCATTGAACCTGGAGCTTGCTGATTTGGCTGAAGTGATACCATCAAGCTTCAGAAATCCACCTGTTGCCTCTTCCCCAGATGTGGGATTACAGGCATATGCCAGTGAACCTGGCTTTTTAAGTAAGTGTTGAGGCCGAATGCAGATCATGCTTGCATGACAATCTCCCCAACTGTAGGTTTAGTTTTCATTATGAAAGAAAAAGAATTTCCAATCTTCAACCAATTCACATAGGTTGATTTACAATAATTCTTCACAAGCAACTCTTTAGCAGCAGTATAAATAAAAACATGGGGAAGTGTCTTAATTTGTGCTATACACTCTTGAGTCACATTATTTGTTTCAGTGTGGGGTAGAAAGGCCTAAGTAATTTTCAAAACTTGTTCTATAATTGAGAATATCGTATTTCTTTCTACTCCAGCTGAGAAGACCTGTATCTAAGTGTTCTGAAGTTCACCTAACAAGCCAAGCACTGAAGTATGTTCTGCAGGCTACCAAACCTGTCACACCTGCTCAGCTGTCATTAGAGAACACAAGAGCTACAGATAGTACAGAAACAACCAGCACAATTTGGATTCACCAGAACTTTATTCATGGTCATGTTTATGTTGTAAAGGAAGCATCAGGAAACAGAACAGAGCAAATAGGTATTCAAATTTGATACAACACAGTTCACAAGATTATACAGGCTTCTTGACTCTTATATGAAGAGAAAATAGTAGCTGTGTTTATGATCTGCAGTAGCAATCCCATGCTATGTAGAAGAGCCCTCACTCAGTGTTTACCATGTGCCAAGCAATGTTCTACAGTCTCTGCATTAATATCTGCTTGGTCCTCCTATAGTCCTGGAGGTTGCAGTAGGGTGGGACGTTTATCACTCACTCCTAAAAGTGCAAATGACAGTAGTGGGCTGGGGAGATAGCTCAGTGAAGAAGAGCTAAGAGCTCTTCTTTGCGAGCACGAGGACCTGAGTTATAATCCCCAGCACCCACAAAAAACAGCACGCATGGCTGTGCACACCTGTCACTCAGCATTATAAGAGGTAGAAACAGGACAACTTCTGGGGCTTGCTGGCCACCAGTCTAGTTATGTCCAGATTCAGTGAGAGATGCTACACAAGAAAACAAGGTAGTCATAGAGCAGGACACCTGACATCCTCCTCTGATTTCTGCATTGGTGTGCACGCACGCACGCACACACACACACACACACACACACACACACACACACACACACACACACACCCTTAAAAAATGGCATATTGGTACACTAAGAGCCAAGGGGCATGCACCTGACAGAGTACTGGGAATTTTCCAGTGCCTCTCCTGTTACTGTCCTAACTGCTCACCTGTTCAGTCCTACCATCCTAAGGCCTAAAGCTTTCCATGCTAGCTATAATTTCCAATTCATCCTTTCCACTCAGTCTTCCCTAGCCCCCCAAAAATGCTGTGCCTCAGAAGTATGAAAATACAGAAAAGATGTTGAATTTGCAACCCTCTGATAAAATCTGGAAGAAAATAAATGTTTCCCACAAAAGTGAGCTGGGTAATAGGTGATTTTTAAATATCCACATCAATAGCAGTCTCTCATGAAGAAAAGCATCTTTGATGTAAATAGCAACTGCATGGCAGCTTCTGATTCTGAGGTAAGAAACTGAGACCCTTCCTTCTCTGAGGAAGCAGACATAATTGTGTCTGAAAAATGACTCAACAATATTTAACTCAATCCTTCATATTTCATCTGTTGCAGATTGTTTTACTCACAGATGACATTGTTACTAGGTTTAATTTTAGGTGGAGAACAATAAAATACTCATAAAAATGTGACAGGACTCTTTCCTGTTTCTCTCTGAATTATGACTTCTGCAGTGAGCCGTTGACGGGCCAGCATTGCTTCCCAGGGCTCTCTCTGCACTGCAATGTTCATCTTTAAAGACAGTGTCAGCAGGAATAGCAGTCAATGGAGATGTAAGGATGCTTCAGTTATTCTGATTTTCTAAGAGAAACATTTTCTTAATACTCATTTTGTGTTGCAATTTTGGTATAATAGTTTATAGCAAAATAATCAGTAAACAGGACCTAATCATCATCAATACCAATAATGTCCTGCATTCCCTGCAGTTACCAGACTCTAGGATCTGACCATAGTCCAAGCAACTAGGATTTGACTTAAACCAGGAGCAGAGAAGCAAGCAGTTGAACTGTCATTCACTCTAAATCATCCTAGTTTCAATCCAAGGTTCATAGGTCAGGGCACATGGACCAAATGTAGCCATTTCTCTTCCTTTCTTGTTTTTTCCATGGGTTTGCAAATAAAGTTTTACTGGAGCATAACCATATCTGGTAGTTTGTGTACACTCTATAACTGCTTGTACACTACAATAAGTATCTGTGATGGAGAGATGTGATATAGCCTGAAAAGCCTAAAATAATTTAGGATAGCCCTTACAGGGGATGTTTACAAACCCCTGGTCTAGACAAGTGCTGTGAGGACAAATACAATGAGAATTACAGATGCAACCAGGAAAAATAGGCATGCATGCAGTTCTACAAAAAGAACTATTATCACTAGGCACTTGCTTTGCAGATGGAAAGCATGCAAGGAAATGCCAGGTATGGCATCTTGCAGCTTCCCAATACACAATGAGAAAAGAATCAAGATGGGACTTAGAAGGATACAACACCCCCAAGACAGCAGATGTGTAGACAAGCCCCTAAAGGTAAGTAGCCAGTCAATGTACACATGGCAAGCAATCCCAGCCTTCTCCCCATCTATGAGAGTCATCAACAACATCCAAAAAAAAAAAAAAAAGACGAAAACTGGGAAACAATATCCACAGTTTACCTCCCCGAGAGATAATCTTTCCTTTCTCTTTAAAAATCAAGACAGTAAGTAGCAAAAAACTGTGCTAGACAAACAGGCAAAAGATACAAACCAAAAGCACACTGAAAAGAAAGGCAAAAGCCCTTAAGCATTTTCGGAGATCTGAACCATCCTCAAGAGAAATGCAAACGAAAAGGACAGAGACAGCCCTCCTCACCTCGCTGGCAAAAACCGGCTCTCTTGACAGGACTGAGTAGAAGCTGAAAGCAGCGATGCTGCTGATGACAGCATAAGGTAAATCCCACAAAGGACAAGCCCTCAACAGCTAACCAAATCACACATGCAAAATCACCCCGCATTTCCACAGCTCTGAGGAGCAGCAAGGAAGATCTCTATTACTATTATGGAGTTAATCGCCAGGATAGATTGTGAAATAAAATACAAGGTGGGGAACAAACCTGAAAATGCTACCTGTGCAGAAGGAACACCAAAAGTTACAACAAAAACAAAAATAATTACTCACGGGAACACACTGGGAAAGAGTAGAATTAGAAATATCTGAAAATGTTCTCAAAATATAACTTTTTTAAAAGTGGTACCTCTTTCAAAGGACCTGTGTTTATATAAACACTCATGTTGGGTGGCTCACAATATCTACAACTCTGGCTCCAGGGAATCCAATGTCCTCTTCTGACCTCTGCAGACACATATATATATGTCACACACACATAAAAAGATAAATATTTACATATAAAGGTAAATCTTTTTTAATGTTCAGCATAAGGAAATAGAAATTAATGTTCCTATAAAACTAATACAGTATTTCCACAAAGAATTACTTGACAACTATGAAAATCAGTGTTCTGGTAGTTTATGCTGAGAGGACTTTCTTCAAGGTGAAAAACGGCAAAGAAATCCTGTTTTATTCCGTTCTTTTTACAGTGCTGATGTTACAATTTTTAAACTTCCTACATATTTAGGCTAAAGCAAATCTGTATCCCAGTTAAAGTTACAAAAAATAAAAATAAACCTGTTATTTCAAGCCAGAAGAACAAAACAAGAAGATGAAAACCTGAAACAAAGTAAGTGAAGAAGGAATGGCCCTTCCCAGGGATCGCCAGGTCTCCACTTGCACTGAGAGTGCTGCACTTCCCACCTCTGGCTGGCAGGGTTCCAGAAGCATGGCCTCCTGCTGCACTGCTCCCTGCTCCTGGTTTCCCTTACCTGTCTCCCTCCCAGGAAACAAGAGCTCTTTGGGGGGGAAACTTCCAGGTGGTGGAAAAGCACAAGATGCCCATTGATGTCTCCAAACCGGAAGTAAATTAATAAACTTGGTAAGCATCCTCACTACCACCAATCCTTAGCAAACAGGGTTTCTCTAGTTTGCCTCAGTTTTCACAGGCACTGGCTTGAAGCCTCTAACAGCAAGTTCATAGGATAGAAGGTAAACACAATGAGCACCTGGACACCAGGGTTAAAAGAATACCACACACTCATTCTAAAGAATGTCAACAGTGGAGTGTGAAGCTAGTGTGTGCGGCACTAGCAAACTAAAACTAAAATATTCTGATGAGGAGAATCAAGGGTAGAATCAAATGGACAGAGGTGCATGTTTACAGGTTGGAAGACTGTAAACAGTAACCATCAATTCTCTCAAACGACATCTACAGATATAATGCTATTCTTACCAAAACCCTATAAAAATATGAGAAATGGGGACAAGAGTAGGCCAATTTTACACTAACGGGAAAACAAACTAACAGTTGAAATAGTTTTTGAAAAAGGAAATGAAGAAATAACTAGATTTCGAGAGCAATCACATAGCTATAAAACCAAGACTGAGACATAGGCTGGGCGGAGCTAAGCAGATCAATGGAAGACAACAGAAAACTCCAAAGTTGACTCACAGACACACTGAATGACTTTTTTGGCACAGTATCAAAGTAATTCAATGAAGTACAAATAGCCTTTCCAACAAATGATGCAGAAACAATTACACATTTATCAGTTGGGGGAAAAAAACTTTAGACACAATTAACTGCAAATGAACTACATCATGAAATATAAAACTATACACTTAAAGATCCGTGAGATAAAATTGTTAGGATTCAGGAACAGGCAGAATTCTTATATTTGACACCAAGAACATGATCCACAGGGCAAACACTGGGTGGCTAGACTTTTTCAAAATAAAAATGTTTCTCTGTAAAAAACCCCACTAGGAATACACAAAGGCAGGCTTTGTAGATGCTGTCACTGCCAGAAAGCTTGCTGTCAACCACGATCAACTCCACTGCAGTGTTTGAGGTGTGGAGAATCTTTGGTTTGGTTGGGGAGGGGGAGTGAGGTGGTTGTTGTTGTTGTTGTTGTTGTTGTTGTTGTTGTTGTTATGAGCGA
This sequence comes from Onychomys torridus, assembly GCF_903995425.1. Classification (NCBI taxonomy): domain Eukaryota; kingdom Metazoa; phylum Chordata; class Mammalia; order Rodentia; family Cricetidae; genus Onychomys; species Onychomys torridus. The sequence goes on from NC_050464.1 coordinate 10,264,903, forward strand.
TGGAGCTGTGAGAAAGGGTCTCATTACACAGCCAAGCTGGTTTTAACCCCTGGTCCTCCTGCCTCTACCTCTCAAGTGCTGGTATTAGAGGAGTGTGAAGCCATAACTAGCCCACTTCTGCTGTGTTCTTAAATGTATTGTTCATCAGTGAGAAGCCCTCTGGCCTCATTTTCTTTGAGCTATTTGCAGCCGAAGCTCCAAAGGCAGCGTGGAACTTTCGTGTCTGACCACCGAGCAGGAAGGACATAGGTACAAGCACTCCTTCTTTCACAGAATCACTCCAAGATTTATGTCCCAGAGTTAGTGTATATGCGTAATGGTACCAACGGCAAGACCACCTAGAGGAAGAACTTTACCCTGGATCGTCATGGCCCAGCATCTTTCCAGGGCAAATACTGAACTGCACACAAAGGGCTCACTTTTCATAGTTTTTCCACTGCTGAGACTTGAGTGGCTAAATGGCAGGCATGTGGCCTCTGGCAAGGAGAAAGAAGAATGAGCATTATGCATGCTATGAAGCACTTGGGTCCAGGAAGCTGTGGACATCTCTAAGACAAGTGAGTGACCTATGTCTCCATCATTTAGACCATCCCTACTCACACTCCCTTTGCTTACAAGGTCCAAATATTGATGCTTTTACAACAGTTCTTTGAGTCCCCATATTTTCTTTATTCCACTGTACATACAGCTTGATTGCAGAGTGAAGTTTATGACTAAGAAATGAAAACTAAATAGTGAACAAAAGAACATGAAAAAACAGGCTATAGAGAAAAACATTTTTAAGTTCTATGTTCAACATAGGACAAGTATTCAAATTATATAAAGAACTCTCAAAATTTAACAGATGAAAAACACACAAATGAAAAATAGGGAAGACATAAAACGTATATACAGAGGACAAGTAACTACATAAAAAATGTTCATCAGGGTGCTACAAATAAAAAAAATAAGGCATGGATATACAGATATTCAAAGACACAGTAGTCTCCCTTATTCAGAGCTTTTCTTGTGGTTTGAGTTAGCTCTGATCCACCATGGTCGGAAAATATCAAATGGAAAATTCCAGAAGCAAAAAAAGATCATATTTTAAGTAACTTTCATTAATATATATTATAATTTTTTTAAAGAAATGTCAAATGAAATCTTTTAAAAGGCAGGTATATAATTAACATAACCCAGAAATCATACTCTTTATCATTCTCCTTACCTCAAAAAATGGACACAGTTTACAAGCACAAATATTTATAACAGCATTATCTGTAAGAGCCAAAACTCTACAAGCTTGATAGTTTACCAGACTCATAACAGTATTCATAACAGTAGCAAAATTACAGTTATGAAGCAGCAATGAAATAACGTAAGGGTTGTGGTCACCACAATACGAGAAACTATACTAAGGATCACAACACGAGCAAGGCTGAGAACCACTGCTCCATGTGAAGAACCTCAACAGCAAAAAGGAATGAAATACTGATATTTACAACAATCTAGATGAAGCACCAAAGAATTATCCTGAGGTTTTTGTTTTTAAAGACAATCCCTAAAGCTTCCCAAGTACATATTCTATCTATACAACTCCTAAATGATAAACAAATGGAAATGAACACATCAGTGGTTTCCAAGGACCATGGAAGGGAAGCAGGAGAGAAACAGGTGACACAAAGGGCCATGGTGATCATCTGAGTGTTCTGTACTTTTTAGCTCTATCAAAGTCGGTGTCCAGATGTTACTGTAGATAGATGTTTCCATGCAAAGGGGAACAGAGGATCTGCATTATCTCTTACAACTCTTTGTGAAACTACAATTACTTCAAAATAAAATTAAATAAATAAAATTTTGTCAAAACCTGACACTACTTTAAGATTAGGCACAATACACATTTGGTCATACATTTCCATGAATTAAATAGAACACAAAATAAGACATGTTAAATGAATCATACTTATGGGAAATATAAGCTATCAACCAAAAATTATCCACAATTTCCTCACATGTCCAGCAAGGTAAGCATGGAAAACTAAGACCTACAAATATTGTAAAAATAATACCCAAAAGGCAACTTTTAGATGTTTCAAGGAAATGCCTTCTAGAAGGAAGACATTATGCAAATAAAATTTTCCCTAAGTTTAAGTTCCAATATTATTTCTCATTATAGTGTTATTTATACAGTACCTTCAAATATCAATAAATTAATAAATTTAAAACTATGTACTCTTTCAGAAGTTTTAGAGAAATAAGTAGTTAAGTTATAATCAGAAAAAATAAGCTGTGATGTAGTAAAGTTTGGAAAACCTATTTGTAAATAGCATCCCTTTAGAAATGGCAAATACAAGAAAAATCAAGGAATTTCTCATCTGTCTTTTCTGATGCTCTATGTTTACATTCAAGCACACTTGTCAAATTCCTGCTCTCACAGCTAAAGGTGCAGCATGATTGAGTGGGAAGACTCAAGCAGGTGACAGGAGAAAATCCCTATTAAAGGAGACTTCAAATGGGTAGAAAAGAAAAACCGAAGACAGGCTGCATTTAGACCCTGCTCACACACACATTTGTGTACCAAACTATGTGAAAACAGATTACACACCATCATAATCAGCCACCTCAAGCCTCGGGGAGATATGGGGTTCTCCCAGGGTTAATTTCATCCAGATTCTACAGGCGGAGTTATTTATCACAGCACAGTCCTCAGATCAAAATGCTATTATAAGAACAAGGTCCCTTCACTCAGGAAAATTATTTTCTTTCCTTTCCTTTCCATCCTGCTCTAAAATTGCAATAATAAACTTTAAATCCTTTAGGTCCGAGAGTTTTGCAATAAAGCCTGGTACCAAGACATAACTCAATGTAGAGAAAATGAAGCTTGCCACTGAAGAATTAACCTGCTCCGAAGTGTGGGTCTGCAATACTAGGAAGAGGGTTTAAAAACTACCTGGTTATGCACAGTTGACTTCTTACCTCATCACTATGGGGGTTTAAATAATCACCCCGAAAAAAAGTCACCGCCTACCATCAGTAGACCCCTTTAAGACCAGTGTAAGACTTTGGATAATCACTCTGAGAAAAATCACCAGTTATCTTTAAATGATTGTTATTAGACATTTATCCAACCACACTGGACGTGAACTAATTACGACTTTTTCTTCCTTCCTTTCTAATAAACTTAGAGAAACACCCTGTCTACTTTACAAGATCACAGGAGAGTGTCTAGCAGCAGTTCCAGACAGGTGGTAGCATCAGGAGCAGCTCCTCACTCACACTGGATCTGAAGCTGCTGAGATTTAGAAATCATGAAAAGTAAAGCAAGGAATGAGTCAAGCTGTGGGATTAAACAGGAGAATAAAAGGCAGCGGATGAGCAGATAAGGCATAGGAGCTGGACACAGAAGGAAGGAAGAGACACAGAGATAAGAGAGACAAGAGCAGGAAGGTGAGATGGGACACAGAGAACCTGCTAATAGGTAGGACAAGAAAATGGAAAGGCAGACACAGAGGAATTATGGGAGAAATAAAATAAAAAACACCCTCGTCTTCAGTTAAAAATTTTAAATTAAATGACTTGAAATAACACCAAAGATCTTTCTGAAAAGCCAGTCTCTGTCTCTCTGTCTCTGCCTTTCTCTCTGTCTCTGTCTCTCTGTCTGTCTCTCTGTCTCTCTTTCTGTCTCTCTCTCTGTTTCTCTCTCTCTCTGCACCAAAGCCCCTACTAGACACCATGAGTTAACAAATAAACACCCTAGTGCCAGGAATCGGTTACTTCTCTGGAGATTGCTGGCCAGTAAGGTCCCACAAACCCTCAGAGATTACAGGCTATTGCCATTGCTCCGATTTGCCCTGTAGAGCAGTGGTTTCATGACTGTAATTTTTCTACTGTTATGAATTGTAATATAAATATCTGTGTTTTGTGGTGGTCTTAGGTGACCCCTATGAAAGGGTCATTCAACAACCTTCCCAAAGAGTCCCAACCCATAGGTTGAGAACCACTGCTCTAGAACTTGACAGTAAAACCCTATTGCTGAAGGCAACACATACCCAAGTCGTAAAACATGATCAAATCAAGCTGGGGTTCACCTGGAAGTATGTCTGTACTAGCTACCTTTCACAGTGCTGGAAAGTGCCATTCATGCTACCAGAGGGGAAAAGCAAGCATCCATCTTTCTTACCAGTGAACCCTAGAAGCTACAACAATGATTGGCTTGGCAAGACATGTCCACTGATGCAAGAGTGGCACAAGCAGCTTGAAACGAGTCCATTCTTTCTGACTGTACTTAAGTCCTATGCCACAAGAAGAAACCCATACCACAGGGCAAGAACCTAAGGCTAGGCAGATCCTAGGACCTAGTGGGGAACAACAATTACTCTGCTAAACGGAAACAGTATTAAACCACTCCTAATGACTCATCCTTGGCTCTCTCAACCGCTCATCAGAGAGGCTTCTATTTGCAGTAGATGATAATTACCACAACTAGCCAAGGTGCAGAGAACAAGGAACTACAGAATGCTCAGTGCTAAATAATACATATATACTGCATCCTCTTCTCTCAAGGCTCGGGATCATTGCAGAACACAAGGAGAGAAAGAGTCAGAGGCACCGTAAGGCCACAAGGAGAGCATGTCTTCTGGACACAGCAGGGTAGCTGGACATATGAACTCATCGTGGCTGAGACAGAATACACAAAACCTATGCAAGCTCAAGCCAGATCAAATCCCAGAATGAAGATGAGAATTGGGCAGGAAACCCCTCCTCTATCTGTAGAGTTACTGGCTACTGATAGCTGCTAGGAGAAGGAGAAACAGTTTTCCATAAGAGTGCAGCTCTGGCAAATTGACCATGCCCCAGTGAAGACCACACAGCTAAGAATATTTGGTTAGCACAAACTGGTCTTGATAGGTTTCAAAATACTACTACTACTACTACTACTACTAATACTAATAATAATAATAATAATAATAATAATAGTGACGATGATGATGACAGGACACAAAGCTGTGTGTAGTTAAGGAAGGGATGTGGATCTGGGAAGAGTAGGGGAAGTGGAGTGAATATGATTGAACCATGTATAAAATGCTCAAGGAACTAATAAATGATTTTTAAAATAATTATCACAGAGATAACTCATCATGTGTTGCCTCTAATATTTCTATAATGCTTAAAATTATTACTTTTATAGGACTTTCTTAATGACATCATTCTTTTCTGCAGAAGCCCCAGGATGCATTGAAGAGCAGCTCACCTGGAGAAACCCCATAAAACCTAGAGACACTGGCGTGAGACTGCTGAACTCTTAAGTGAGACTCTTCCTGGAGCAGCTGCCCTGGAATTGCTGCTTAGCACTAGCGTTCTCATTACACTTCAAACAGAAGTCCCAGAATCCTGACAGGACATCAGCACTACAGGATCACTGCAGCAACCTGTTAGTAGAAGAGACATTTTAGAGAAGGTATCCAAAATGCTTGATTTGAGTATAATGCTAGCCAGGGGTCAAATCTCTCATCGCAAGCAAAAGTAAATAATTTAAAAGCTACAAATATAGCCTCTGATTCTTATGACAGTGTCCTGTCAGTGCAGATCCCCAACTTCCAGCTCACCTGAGGCACTGGATGGACTTCTCAGATCTTTGTGGAGTAAAAGCTTAGACAGGGAACACCCCCATCCTACAGGTGTATAGTCTAGAGTGGAGTATTTTCACTTTGGGAACCCAGATCCCTGGAGAGTGGAAGTCTAGAGTGCCCTGGCTCTGCTCCTCCATGAGCTACACTCTGCAGAACCAGGATAGCTGCCAAATGGCAGCCCACACACAACCAGCAATGCAGGAAGAAAAGGCAGCCACCCCTTGACACTCTGACCTTGCCCTTACTAACACTGCCTCTTCAAAGGCTTGCTCTGAGTTTCTGTGATCAGCAGAAATGAAGGAGGGTATCCTTGAGAATAATGCTAGACACTGCAGTTCTGAGTGACAGTCTATAAAGCCTCTCATTTAGATCTCCTAGAAACAAACAAAAACAAAAATAACAACAACAACAAAACCCCACTGCATTTAATGTTCTAAACTACGATCCAGAAGTGGGCATACCAACCATTGTTTACCCATATTTGCCCAAAAAAAGGAAAACTAGTAGTTAAGATGTTTAGTGTTCTTAGTAAATCTTAAAGCCCACATCCTGGCACCAGGCAGAATGCACTCTTATTTCTAGTAATGCAAGTACATACAAAGGGCTTAGAAATCAAGTCTTCCAGAGTATAGCTGCCAATTAGATTAATTTTCAAAATCAATAGAAACGCTCAGAGCTGCCTCAACCTTCAATCCTAACTGCATAGGATTCCAGTGAGCACTTAATTCTGACATTGCTTTTATAGAAAAACGTTCTTATGAGTCATACCTTAACTGATGCTGCAAGCTTAAAAGAACACTTAATGATTAGATTAGCTAATCATTCCAAATATGCCCCCCTCATTAAAGTAAGTTTCTACTGAAACAAACTGTCAAAGATCACCATGTCAGTACAAGAACTGAACAAGAACAGCTCCTGCCTCAGTTTAGGACTATTTCACTGTATTATTCTAGAGTCTCTGCATTACTAAACACAGATTTTAGAAAGCAAACATAATTGAGAAATACATCTGCCGTGCAAAACTAAGTATGCAAGAGGAAAACACAATGGAGAATCACCAATAGTAAAGCCAACTCAAGTTTCACAGTTTAGCTTCTCACTGTCAAGACACTGTCACCACAGATGGGCACAGAGTATCACCAACTCTTAAACCCCAAAACTTTGCTTATCCAAGGCTAACTGTCTTCATCTTCAGTACCACAGGCCAAGATAGATAACCCAAGTTCTATATCGCCAACTCACAAACTTGATGGTTTTTTTTCTTCCTGTTTTGTCTTGTTTTGTTTTTTGTGGGGAGTGTCTGTGTTTTGGTTTGTTTGCTTGCTTGTTTTGGGGAAGACAAGGCACCCAGAGCCTCTAAGAGTATACATTCCTGAGAACAGAGATACACAACTCCCATGAGAAAATGGAGATGCTTAAATAAATGGATGTGATCTAATAGCTATTCTCCTTATGAGATCAGATTTTCAAGTGACATGTTTAAAACCCTGAGAGATATAGCACATCTGTAGAAGAGAGCGTGAGTCTCTGAAATTAGTTGTCAGGAAGTAAGCTACTAGGAGTTTTGAAAAAAAAAAAAAATCAGACGTTCTATTTAGTTACAGTACTTTGTAACAACCAACCACAGATTGAATACCTAGTTCCTAGCCTGCTTATACAGAATGTACACAAAAACTAAATACTAAAAAGAGAAAACTAAAATGTAGAGATAATGAAAATATTAAAGGAGGGAATCATAGCTGCTTCACAAAGCCATAGCTTACCATGCAAATTATGCTGCAGGAGCTGGTGGATAAGCTCATGGAACACCAGCCTTAATCTTTAAAGAGGTGATAAACACATGGGCTGCTGGGAGCTGGTGATGTCCTGCTCCATGTCTGGGTGGTGATTGCTCAGGTGTTTATTTTACAGTTGGCTGAACTGTACATCTGCTTTATGCACTTTCTGTTACATTTCACCAAACAGTAAAAAGGCTGACAGATTTTAAAGGAACAGCAAACCTGAAGAGGGGCAAACATTACCTCAATTAAAAAAAAAAAAACTACAAGCATTTACATTTAGTAAGAACCTCTACCAAGATTCTGAAAAGCTATACCACAGAAATCCATACGATGTAAAACCTTGGTCAACACTGTTGTTAGAAACTAGACTGATGGAGTAGCATATTTATACCACATTGCTCACAGTGATGGGGGTGGTGAGAACCAAATGGAGGGCTATCACAAGTCTGACATTTGTGTGCTCTAAACTTTGGGAACAGAAAGGGAGGTAAGGACAAGATCAACCTACTCTCTAGATGTAACCTGGAGCTCTACATTGCCCTTCCTACACATGAAGGGGAGAATACAAATGATATCACAACACATTGAACTGATAATTAATTTGGGAATTAAAGGTACATTTAGTGGTTATTTCTAGAATAGAAACAGAAGTGTCTGTGAGAGTATAAATGGTAAGACAGGGGTCTACAGAAATAAATCTATGGGCTGCTGGGCAGGAAGCTGAAGGTGCACCTGATGGCTACTTATTTCTTCTGTGAAGAGAGCACATGAGAAAGGAAATACAGAAGAGTAAAGAAGACAGGAAGAACCTATGCAAAGAACAGGCACATACCTGTCTCAAGACACGGTGGAAGTATATATACTAAAGTAACTGTTACCCATTTTAATAAATACTTCTTATATTTTAACAAAGAATACTTGCTGCAATTTCAGTAAGCATTCACAATCTTTACATATAATATAGTCTGAAATTTTCAGTTACTTTATTTTTAAACACCTTTCTTGCAAGTTTTAATAATGTTATATCAATTGAATTAACAAATGACATGGCTGAAACAAAGGATTCAATATGGCCACACATGTCCCACACTAATATAATGAAAGAAAACTGGAAAATAAACCTCAGTTTAGCTATAATCATATAATTAGAGTTTCCCAGCAGACTTTAAAATGTAAGCCACATTCACGGGCATTAAGTTTGTCTGGGGGATTATTTTACGCACCGACTGTCATAGCAGCAAAGCCTCTTTAACATGATCAGCTGAGTTTACCTCTAATAGTTTCTTTATTTAACTTTATTCAGGCTACTTTCCCTTCAGAATATTTAAGCATGGTCTAGTCAATAATATTTTGCCCTCACACTTTGGAACATATTTTTAATAAGGGCAAAGGTTAATGCCTTAGCTAGCAGAGCTATTTAAACAGTCTACTCTAGACCTATGAAGTCAATATGAATTGTCAATGAAACACAATCAACTGTAGGTGATTTGATAAAAAATGTAACTATGATACACATGGAAAATTATATAGAAGTGATTTGACTTGATTCCTTCCAGAAGCTATTTTTGTTAAAGATTTATCTATTTATTATATATACAGCATGTATGACTGCAGGCCAGAAGAGGGCACCAGATCTCATTACAGATGGTTGTGAACCACCATGTGGTTGGTGGGAATTGAACTCAGGACCTCTGGAAGAGCAGTTAGTGCTCTTAACCTCTGAGCCATCTCTCCAGCCCCATAAGCTATTAAAGTACTAACACAAATGGATTTTCTAACTAAAATTGTTCAGAGAGTTAGTTAAATACAACTTTGAGTATGTTTCCCATAGCAGTATTTACCCAGTAAACTAATTTCTGGAGTGATGACAGGTACCAACTCATCCTCCAGCTTCAGCTACCTAGACACAACTGGGAGGCATAAAAGGGAGTCACATTGTCTTCTGACTGGCCCACAGCCTTGCATCTTTACTAACCAGACAGTGGTCTAAAACACTGACTTAAAGGCCAGTGCTACAGGACAGCTCTACCCAGGCAAGTTTCATACACTCATGTTATACTGTTGACAGCACTGAGGAGCACCTGTGTTGAGGCTGAACCTAATCATGCTCAAAGAGGTAAGGCCTTGTCTCCTAATGATCTGCATGTAGAATCCAGGATGAACAGTCCTTCATCCATCAATGATCAGTGTGGGCCCTTCATGAAATACCCTGTCTTTTGTCTCATAGTCATTAGTACTTTCTAGTCATGGCAGAGAGGAATCATCATTGCTTGTGAAAGGTTTAGGTTTTCCATGAGGAATCTGAAAACCAACTCCAGCAAATTCAGAAACTCCACTGAGGACACTGTTATTAAGGGCTGTACATGACTGAAATGTCTCAGTGATACCCAGCATGTGCAAGATCCTGGGTTCCATCCCCAGCATTCCTCACTCAAGAAAAAAACTACATGGTAACTTTTTCAAATTTTATAAAGAATGGAAACAGAGACTGTGTGTTACTAATTCAAACAGGGACATAGATTTAACAATTCATTTGTGCCTTAAACTTTTCAGAAATTATGGATACTTAAAAAATCAGGAGACATGCGAGTTCTACATTCAGCGAATGTTATAAATACAAATGTGAAAGGAGGTTACACCTACTTTTATTCTAAATGCATCAATTTTGAAAATAACCCCAAGATGAAACATATTCATGTAAGTGTGGAAGTAGCTCACCAGAATGAAGTCAAGCACTCTAAGGAAAGGATAGCAGAGAAGGATATAATGGGCTTAATGGTTCTTGCATTTTTCCATGCCATTACTTACAGCACCCTCTACTCAAAAAAGATTACATTAAGAATGGAAAACAAAGCACAGTGAACTAACTGCCTTAGGAAAAGAAACTGAACTGGGTAATGTGAAAATTTTCAAAGAGAAAGAACCAGTGAGACGATGGGATAGGATCCCTGAGAATATGCACATGTTGTCAACAGTCACACAATCCCTATATGCCCTCAACCATGTGCACAGCTCGACCCTACATCCACATGCTGGGTTACTTCTTCAAACCTGGTGGCCATTCTGATTTTGATTCCCACTCCTTCATAATGCAGGTCAGCTCAGTCCACTACAAGCAGCCATGAATGCCTGCATGTCTACATAATCTCTGGCACTTTAAAAAAGTAAAGAGTGATGATGATGATGATGATGATGATGATGATGATGATGATGATGATGATGGTTCTGTAAAGAACCAATGATCAGAACCAATCTGAAAAGATCTATATTACATTTTTCCTTTGGAGGAAGTGGAAAGGAGTGGTACAACAACAGACAACGTATCTGTGAGGGCAACTAGAGGTTCCTCTGCTACTGTTTAAATACAGATCAGGAAACGATGTTCTTCCACTTATCCGAGCCTCTCATTCCCATAAATGTCGAGCCAAGCACTCAAAACCCAGGCGAGGCTGGAGCCACATGGAAATGCATCTCCTGTCTTCAGTAAATACAAGCCTCCTGTCACTCTCCAGCACACAACCCCAAGCCTTCTGGAAGGGAGAGTTCTCAAGAATGTTCCCAGAATGTCAAATATCAAATATTCAAATGTGAAAATTCTAAATTATATCAATTTGTACCATTATTAAGTTCAGCAACACATAATTTCTTGTTTGTAAATGGAGTTTTCCCCCTTTGAGTAAACGTTTTCAATGAAATGTGCAAAAAGCTGCGGCCACCCACCAATAGACTGCTCCACATCTAGACTGAGATGTCCTATCACCTCTTGACTTATTTCTGGAACAACTCCTTGCTGATTAGGGAAATCACACCATTTCCATTACTTGAAATTTACGGGCACTTACTTTACAGTCCTGTACTTAATCAAGGGTGAACCTGTGTGTACATGGTTCATACAGCAGTGGGGTACACAGAAACTAATGAGGTCAAACCCATCAATCACGTTCTTAAAATCATCTCTAGCCTTCCAAGTTTCCACCTGCCAATTCATCAATTATTCAGAAAGGTGTGCAAATGTCCCACTAAGGTTGCAGATTTGGCCATTTCCCTTCTATTTCTGCATATTTTTACTTTCTGGACTTTGTTCCTGAGCTCCTGGATGTCAAAGCCCCTGTGTCTGCTGAACCGAGACATTTACACTGTGCAGTGATCTTCATCTACAATGGCTTCTGCTTTGATGTCTATTTTATCTGATATCAATACAGCTATACCAACTTCCTTTTGATTAGCATGAGTCTGAAATACAATTTTCCAGTCCACTGCTTCCTGTAACCTTCTGTTTGGCATATGTTTCTTATAAACTGAGCAGCTTGGGGTTTTGTTGATTTTATACAATCTGACCACATTTGTCTATTAACCGAATGATCTAGTCTATTTACATTTATTGTAATTACTGGCATGCCAATTTCTAACTGCCATGTTGTCTATTATTCCTGCCTCCTCTGTATCTTTTCTCTCCCAGGTAGGTGATGATGTTAAGTCATTTTTCCCTTCTCCTTCATGTTTGCTTTGAGTAATGAAAATAAATTATTAGGGAAACAAAATGACTTATCAATTTTTATGTGAACAAATATAACTTCCCTAGTTAATAAATTCTCATGTTTTAGGCTCATAGCAAAATAGAAGATATAAAATCTTCATGAAATTGCAATACTACTGCTGTCAAGTCTTTAAGGATAACCAATCATAGAAGCCCAAAGCTACACACTGAAAACAGTGGTAACAGACTCTCAGGACAGTAGCTGTTTAGGCAGTAACCAGAATATTTTCAAATCTGTTTCAATTCTTGTAGCTTTACTTCTTATAATAATATATGTTGGCTTTACTGAATAACTATGTATTCGGTATTATTGATCCTGTGGCAACAAGGTGTCACTAACCGAATTTATCCTATCATACTTCCTGTAATGGTTAATCTGGACTGTCAACTTGATGAGATATAGAATCACAACAGAAACAAACCAAAGGTTATATCTAGAAAGGTGTTTCTAGAAAGGCATGACTGAGTAGAGGAGATCCACTTTGAACATAGTGGCACCATTCCACAGGCTGAGGTTCCAGATGGGATACAAATGAGAGATGGCTCTGAGGATTCATTCATCTCTGTTTTCTGGATGTGCATGCAAAGTAATCAGCTGCGCCAGGCTGCTGCTGCTATGCCACCTGGCCAGGGTAGACCATATCCTCAAACTGTGAGCCAAACTATACTCTAAGGCTGTGTCTGGTTGGGTATTTGGTCAAAGGAACTAAAAAACTAACTAATAGACTTTCCCTTTAATATTTAGCCCCAAATATAAACCAGTTTAAGGGGTAGGGTAGAGAGATGACTCAGTGGTTAAGAACTCTGGCTGCTCTTGCAGAGGACTCAGGTTTAATCCCTAGCACTGGCATGGTAGCTCACAAACACCTGTAATTCCAGTTCCAGGGCATCCAACAGCCTCTTCTAGCTTCCACAGGCAGCAGGTGTATAAGTGGTACAGACATACATGCAGACAAAACACCCATACACTTAAATAAAAATAAAATTTTAATACTTAAAAGAAACAGTTGAAGTCAAATTCTTACACAACGTGTTTCATCTTTAATGCTGAAGAATCTGATAATTACAATAATCTTATTAATTTTTAAATTTTTTCAAAGCCAACAACATCCTGAGAAAGGAACAAACATCTATTATGATTTTGCATTATAAAGCAGTGGGGTTAGTATGAACTGTTCAGTGAATTTAGGAGTCAAACCTGAGGTACCCCCAGCAAAAGGTTACCAATGGCCTCACAAGCTAGATAAAGTCAGACTGGATAAGATTCTATCTTGTGACCCAAAGACCTTCTCACAGTCCTACAGTCGATTAGAGAGTCAGGAAAAAATGACTTGGGCCCAAGAAAGTTTAAGGTAATCAATTATATAAAGCAAAATGACATTATCAGAGTGATTAGTAACTTACAAGAGAAGAAATAACTGCCAGGAAGACTGAATGCAGAACTCTGCTGGTCAATGTATCTGTCCCACTAGACAAACTACACTGAAAACAAAGCAATAATCAGGCCAACACTCCATCAATTTGGAATGGCAGTAGACAGTGCAGACTCCTTACTTTAAGAGTTCACAGCACACTGTACACATATCGGCTGTGAGCACATGCCTGCCAAAGCATGCTCTCCCAGAAGTTAATAACTGCATAGGAAATGACAAACTTTGTGCTTCAGTCTTATTCTTTCCAAGTTCATTGTTAAATGAAGACCTAATTCATTTGTGGCATATTCATCCTGTTATGACTGGCTTTGGTAGGTGTCTCTCCTTTGATCCATTATATATACTGACTGATTCAAAGTAGCTTTGAGTATCTCATCATCAACAACATGTACTTCTCTAACTATGCTACCCTAAAGAACTAGCCTAAAAGTGAGAAATACAAAATTTCCTAACTCGTTTTTCCAACTGCTTACTTTATCAACAGCCAAACAGCCCCAAGGAGTATGCTCTGAATAATCCAGTCCAGGATGTTGTCTCAAGACATTCATATCATGGCAAAAATAACCTCTCAGGCTCCTTGCCTATACCTTTCCCTTCCTACTCTCCAGCGTCCACAAAGTAAGCCCTTCCCATGTGCCAAGACAACTCTTCCTGGGCACATAATCCAGTCACACTCAGTTGTGCTCAGACCGAAGAGCCCAGCTAAACTTCTCCCAGCCTGTTCCACTTTCCAACCTGAGGAGTCAGCCTCCTCTTCAGATAGTGACTCCAATGACAACCTTCTCTGTAGATGATAATAAGCTGCAATCTAATGAGGACAAGATCCTGTTCTTATCACCACACCACAGCCCTCATAAAGTCAAAGTTATGCAGCTACACACAGGATTTTTTATTGTAACCATGGGGCAGGGGAGGACAATGAAGGACTAAGGAAGGAAGAACCGAATTGGAAGAGAGGTAGAGATACAGAGGGACATGAGGAAAATGACAGAACTAAAGTTCACTTTGAGAAACTACTGCTTGGGGCAAAGAGGAGAAAGAATAGGCCAGCCATTACTCTGTGTGACAGGTCCAAAAACTGGGCACTCACTATACAGCGAGGACAGAGCTCACACGGGAAAGCACAGAGGAGTTTCAGAGCACTCCACATTAGGAGTAGCTATTCACATCAACTCAAAGGAGCCTTATATAATTAACATTAATAAATGCTCTCCTCTTTAATGTTTGCTGCCATAGTCCAGACTCTCTCCTTGGCACTTTCTATCATTTGATCTATCTAAAAGGTCCGAACAATAAATAATAAAAGATAATAGCTCATCTTTATTGAGCACTTAACTTTATAACAATTTTGAGTGACACACCAGTATCATTCTACTCGATATGTAAAGAAAGCTGGATTAGAGAAGTTAATTAAATTACCTAAGATCATATAGCAATCTAAACGCAAGACCAAGAAAGTCAACCCAGACAGCGCACCTGGACGCGGCACTAACACAGAGTGGACTGGGGAGACAGCTCGGTCAAAGAGTGCTGCTTTGTGAGCAAGAGAATGTGAATCCCCACAACCCACATTTATAAGAAAGAAAAACAGATAAGCGAGGGTGGTGGCAAGCACTTGAAATCCCAGTTCTGAACACACGCGATAGGTGTATTGGTGACCATCCAGGCTGACTGGGGAGCTCCAAGCCAATGAAAGATGCTGTCTCCAAACACAAAGTAGATGGATCCTAAGGCACAACACAAACATTGACCTCTGGTCTTCACCCACCACACACAAATACAGAGAGAGGGAGAGGGAGGGAGAGGGAGGGAGAGAATACCTGAAAACATGATTAGTTTGCTCTCTCTGATGTAAATGCCATGAAAACTAATGTTTTTAGAGTCAAGGAAAGCATAGAGGCTCCCCTACCAAGATCACAGGATACGGGGATGCACTGAAATCTGACTGTACCTAATCTCTAGTCTAGTAATACTCCTCCTGTGAATATATTAGAAATTTAAATATTTATAAAAAGAATGTTCTTACATTTATGCTCAACATCCACTTGTTTTCAGTGACTACCTTTCCAAAAGAGACCATAAAGTAAATTAAAAAAAAAAAAAAGAATATCCTATGGTATTTGTAACAGGCTAGATACCAAGACACACTCTAAGGCCCTGGGATGCCTCATTCTCTGGCAGCCTCAGCACGGGGCAGTTCTGACTTCCTATAGGCTGTCACCATCTCAGTGGAAGCACACCAGCATCCACAGGTCTCCAGCAATACAGATAACATTACCTATCTCAGACACTCAGGATGATATAAACACTAACACAAAGTTAATTGTGCTCTTTAATCTATAAACCACTGCTCCTTGCAGTACCAGGAGATTTATGTCAAGTACTGTCAGTAGTACACAACTGCTGTAAGAGCATGAAAAAAAATCATTTCTAGTTTACGCCAATGGAGAGGAATTCTTGGAGGAAGTGGCATCTAAGCAGGGTCTGGGAGAAAAAGTACAGCTTCACAGACCAACGTCCAGATGCAGGAAACGACAAGGAAAGCACAAGCAGACAGAAGGGAGTCAGCAAGACTTACTACAGACTCTGGCATATAAAATGAAACTCTTAATTTTGTAGGGTAGTTTGAGGAGCTGGGGATCCAATTGAAGGCCTTGCACATGCTAGGCAGGTGCTCTCCCACTGAGGCACACCCTAGCCCCTCACTGGGGGATTCTAGGCAGGTTCTCTACTACTGAGTCATACCCCAGCCCCTCACTGGGGGATTCTAGGCAGGTGCTCTCCCACTGAGGCACACCCCAGCCCCTCACTGGGGGAGTCTAGGCAGGTTCTCTACCACTGAGCCACACCCCAGCCCCTCACTGGGGGAGTCTAGGCAGGGGCTCCACCACTGAGCCACACCCCAGCCCCTCACTGGGGGATTCTAGGCAGGTGCTCTACCACTGAGCCACACCCCAGCCCCTCACTGGGGGATTCTAGGCAGGTGCTCTACCACTGAGCCACACCCCAGCCCCACACTGGGGGATTCTAGGCAGGTGCTCTACTGTAGCTAGAAGTTTCTCCAATCCTGCCTGGGCCTTGCAGTCCTGCTTATAAAATAATCACACAGGGGCTTAATATTACTTGTAACTGCTTGGCCATCACTTCAGGCTAACTACTGACTAGCTTACACTTAAATTCAGCCCATTTCTGTTCATCTACATGTTGCCACGTGTTCCGTGGCTTTACCTGTGTGCCATTACATGCTGCTCCCTGGGTGGCATGCTGGCGTCTCCTGACTCAGCCTTTCTCTTCCCAGAATTCTCCTTGTCTGCTTATCTTGCTTATACTTCCTGCTTGGCTCCTGGTCAATCCATGTTTTATTATACCAGTATACAAAAGCATTATTCCATAGCATTTCCCCCTTTTTGTTTAATTAAAAAGGAAGGTTTTAACTTTAACATAGTAAAATTACATATAATAGAACAGTTATCAAGCAAGAATTACAGTTATAATATCTAGCCTATTTGTATTTGGCAAAATTAAAGAAAATATTCTATTTATCCTATATTTGTGAGTCTAAGGTTTCATATCAAACTTATCTTCTATCATAACCAAAGAAAATTGTAACTATCTAGTCTTCAACTATATCAAAGACCTCAGAAGTATATAATTTTATCTAAGTAAACAGCAAGAACATTGTAAGTAACTTCCAAAAATCTAGAATGACAGAGACAGCTGGCTACCTGAACAGTCATTCAAAGTTCCTCTGTAATGTTGGGGCATCCATCTTCAGCCTATAGGTCTAGAGTCTCTCAGTAGCTTCTCTTATGTCCTATAGAATGTCTGACAATTTCTTCTGTGAAGCAGGAACCTGAAGGACCATCATGCCTTGCAAAGTTCAGTTGTCATTTTTTCTTGGTTCCTGCATGTCCAGTCAATATAACATTTTCTCAAGCAGTCCAGGCAAATAGCCTAAATGGCTATTTTTGCAAAGAAGAAGATAAATTCCATATGGAGTGTCTTCAATGCCCATCTTTCTTTTTGAAGTAAATTGGTGCTGCCAGGAACAGATGATTCTCACTGTCCAGAAAGTCTAAACATTTTAAATTCCATATTCTGTAGGTCTTTGAAGTGTTTGAAGATTACCTACTTAATTGAAATATATCTATGTATATCTAGAAAACTTAACTAACATGACTATGTTTGATTATCATAGATGACTAATTATTAATCTGTATTTCTTAGCTATACACTACAATTTCAAATGAGTTGCACAAACAAAATACTTTAAACAAGTAGAAATATACATAAAGTATAACAAAATTAACTTTAAATTTGTATCAATAAACTAAAATCCACAGCAATGTAAAACATTTCAAACAAGTTGCTCTTTAAAGGTAGATTCAATAATCTACCCTTTCAGCCTATCATATCTATATCTTATATTTCTATATCATATCCTCTTTTCTTCTTTTAGAAAGAGATTGACTATGACCAGTAAAAATTTGTAACCAACAACCTAAACAAAGGCAAACATCCATAATCCATTTGGGGGGGGGGGTGTAGGCATAGTTTTCTAGGTTGCTTCCTGCTGATAGAGGGCACTGGTAATCTTATGGGGACACAAAGAAAATTTTAGGATTATAGTCAAGTCCTGACTGGAGTAGTCTGTAATGCTGTATTCTCTGAGCCAATTGCTTTGAAGTTGATTATTGATGTTGGATGATCTGGGCCATGGTGTCATTGGAGACCTTTCAAGGGGTTTTGGCTGGTCAAACCTGATGTAACTTAATCTGGAACAAATCCATAGCCTCTTGCTTGCTGTGGAAACAAAAGCAGAGCCTCCTTTCAAAGTGATGGAGGAATGTCTTTTTGTGTGCTGTGAAAATATGTTGCTCTGATTAGTTGATAGTTGTTTGGCCAATGGTGAGGCACAATAGGGTTAGGTGGGACATTCTAACTATAGAGGAGGAAGGAAAAAGGCAAAATAGACAAGATGCTGCCAGCTGCCACCATGAGAAGCAAGATGAAAAGATACCAATAGGCCACGAGCCATGTGGCAAAGTATAGATTTATAAAAATGGGTTAACTTAAGATGTAAGATCTAGCTAGCGAGAAGCCTGAGCCAATAGGCATACAGTTCATAATTAATATAAGCCTCTGTGTGTTCATTTGGGTCTGAGCAGCTGCAGGACAAAAGGACACAGGAGCCGGGTGGGCACAGGAAAACTTTCAGTTACATTCTACCACTGAACCACACCCCAACCCCTTATTGGGAGATTCTAGGCAAGTGTTGAATCTGAACACTGCTGAGCCATGGCCCCAAACACTCTTTGCAAGTGCTCCACCAGTGAGCCACACACCTCTTTAGTTAAAAAGGAAGGGGAAACATTCTCCCTCTGCCTCTAGCTTCTTCTCAAATATGGCCTTACTGGCTTTCCTCTTTCAATTCTGTGTTTCCTGTCATTGTCCTCCTGGTATTTTTGCCATACATCATTTCTAGTAAAGATCTAATATCAGCCACATGATATTGGTTATGGTTTCATTGATATTACCTGTTCTAAGGTCCCTTGCTCTTCAGTGTGCTTTTTATCTTCTATCCTACGGGGAGACATTCAACAGCTCAGATTCTACATTTCACTTATTCATAGGAGGTAGAGTCTTTCACCACACCCTTAAGGCTTATCTACCAGAAATCTACATCTCCCAAAACAAAGAACTGTCTTGACCTTCATCTTAACTGAACAGTCCAGAAGTGTAATTCATCCCAGTGGAGTATGAAGGCAACCAATAGATTTGTTGCTAAATCTGGCTCAACATTCTAGACTAAGGTCTGGCCATACTTTTACACAATCCAAAAACCTACCTTAGTGATTTTCTCAGGACTGAGGATCAGTGGGAGAGCATCTGCTTCATATGCAGGAGGCCTTAGGTTTAATATGAATATCATCACCATACAGAAAGGATGTGCTTCTGTACCTCTTGGGTACCATTTTAATAAATTAAGAACTTCTTTTCTGAATAGTGCCCTGGTATTATGAGTAAATCTTCAGCAGAAAAGTGGAGGAAGAAAAAGAAAAAGAAATATTTTGTCTTCAAAAGGTGACAAGTTTCAGTTCCATCTCTATAAAAGCAGAAAACCTCCTAATTTTGTAAGAATGGTATCCTTAAAGACAACTTAACCTAGCCATGAGCCAGGTGTGGTGGTGCTCCTCTATCATACAAGCATCTGAGAGGTGAAGACAGGAAGACAGGGATATGACAATCCTATTAAAGGTCACCCTAAGCCACATAGCAAGTTTAAGGTCGGTCTGAGCAATATGAGACTTATCATAAATTTCATAAAAATAAAATAAAACTGTTCTATTTCCAAATTTCTTATTTGTGTTTAGTGTCAGCAGTGGTGGTTCGTATTCACATATGCTCTCAGTAAGCTCTCGTGTTCTTGCTGTGAGAATCAAACAAGATAATGTATATACCACCTCTGATATAAAAGTATATAATAAATGGGGAGAGGGGCTGGAGAGATGGCTTAGTGGTTAAGAGCACTGGCTGCTCTTCCAGAGGTCCTGAGTTCAATTCCCAGCACCCACATGGAGCCCTCTTCTGGCCTGCAGACAGAACATTGCATACATAATAAATAAACGTTTTAAAAGTATGTAATAAATTTGTTGATTTTTGTCACTACTGAGGTAACAGAGAACATAGTCTATATAGAGAACTTCAAGTAATTTCATAAAACCAGGCCCATAGATACATGTTATTGGCAGGGAACCAGGAAAAAAAGAAAAGACCGAAACTGGAAGGTGAAAGCCTCACTGGAAGACTAGCCAAGCAGCATCTCACAGACAACGGCCAAGGCCCAAGGCATCATGCCTGAGATAAGATGACACACTTACCCACCCCCATCTCCCTCTAACCATATCTTACTGGCACCCCATGGAGCACACAGCCAACTTACCAGGCAGGCTCAAGAATCTGATATCCCTTCTGAAGACTACAGGACTTCCATAAAAGATTTTAGACAGAAGGGTACAAATTACTTAAAGTTACCATTTAGAATTGCAACTCTTAAAAACCAGACCATAAAACTATCTGGACATAGACACACCAGAAATATCTATTAACTGGACTGAACTAAAAGAAGCGTCTTGATTCTTACAGTTTAAAAGGCTAAAAGAAAACAACAGTTAAAAAACAATAGCATGTAATGATTGCAGTATCAATAAACAGAAAAAGAGGTCACTATTGTCACAGCAGCCCAAGGTATATGAATCCAGAGAGGATCAATATCATCCCAACAGACCCTGATCAATGCCAGCAGTAAGTAACATGAGAAACTTTCCATGTTACTTAGGCATTTTACATTCCATGGCCCAAGACTCATACACCACTGAAGGATTTCTGAGGATGGCCCTGGCTCAGGCCTAGAATTTGGGTGTCTGTGAAAATGTCATAGGCACTAGTAAGAGAGTCTACCAAACTATTTCCAAAAAGCAATTTTCTAAAATCAGGAAAACACACATTATTGAATGATGGTTGCTTTATTTTATTGTTTAAAAGACACTCGTAGTACAAATGTGTAAGTAAAAGATCTTAAAGTATTTCACAACATTGAATCAGGATCTTATGTAACTATTTCTCAGAAGAGTATGATTTCTTCAAAAATCACAGCTACTTCAGGCTATTTACATGGTATGTTTATATTAAATTAGGAGGTTGACTCCATCTCTTTGTAATCTCATTTAACGTAAGTTATGTTCCCGTACCTTTTTGCAATGTGTTCTTCTGATGTTA
Organism: Onychomys torridus; assembly: GCF_903995425.1. NCBI lineage: Eukaryota > Metazoa > Chordata > Mammalia > Rodentia > Cricetidae > Onychomys > Onychomys torridus. The sequence continues at coordinate 10,286,042 of NC_050464.1, forward strand.
ACATATTTAAGCAGTGGGATAGTTACTATGAAACAAGGCAGATCTTACAAAACACAGACCATTATATCTGCAAAAACATGCACACTGTACAACCCATAAATCATCTGGAAATAAAAATCCTCCAACTCAAAAACAGCTCTTAATGGCATTCTTTCCATGCACTACCGTGCAGTAGCGATCAAAACATGTTCCAAAGAGCCCCCCGGCTTCTGCAGCAACACTTGAAGGCCTCCAACTTTTAAAAATAGGTTTGTTTTTAACTCTGCAATAAAGCACAAGAATCACTGTGAGAGAAGCACAACTTGAAACTTTTCCGTATACAAGTCCCCCAGAGCACCACCTTATGTAGTGAGGTTCATCTGCGCATATGCAGGCCCTGCAATAAAGCAAATCTGACACAACCATACAAGGGAATGGCTCATGGTTATCATGTCATTAGACACAAAGGCTCAGGACTCATCAGTTTCTGTATCTGTGATGGCCGAGAATTATGTTCTCTCTCACAGAACTATATTACCAAGCACACTTCTGCAACACGCATGTGCCAAATAAAATTATACCCCAGGCAGGAACAGGCCCATCTGACTGCAACGTGCTTCTAGCATGCCATTATGTCCAGCAACAGCAAATGAGGACACAATATCCATCTATTCTGAGACCATAATGTAGTTTTAATGTTTGTTGCAAATTTGTCGATCTTTCTTTTCTATTTATGATAATAACAAGAGCAGCTGTCACATTTTTATTCAGCATGGAAATAAAAACTTTCCACAATTCTCTTTTAAGCTCCTGTATCAGGATGACTAAAGCCCATCTAGAAATTGCAAGAAAAACTATTTTAAAGCTAGTAACTGCCAATACTTAAATCAGTTTTTTTTCTCGGATATCATACAACTAAAACATGGAAACAATTGGATGCTGAGCTTTGAACAAAGCCTCCATTTCCTAAGAATGAGAGGAGTGCTGGAGATTATTAGCGTAGTCACGTGAATGCACTGAATATTACAGAACTGTACACTTCAAAACATAAAGCACAGTGTTAGGTACGTTTTACAATTTTCGGAGCATTTTTTAAAACTGGTTATGAGGGGGATTTGGGTTTTTTTTTTCTTTTGTTAATAGGAAAGGCATTTAATTCTATAGATTTTTTTTTCCCTGCATGTGTTTTTCACTGTGCCCCATAAACTTCAGTAGGAAACATTTCTTTTACTGCTTCTTTAACTAGACTTTTAATTAAAATTTACCTCCATTTCCAGGTTTTAGGATCTTTTTGTGTGTCTCAAAACCAAGTGATCTGACATCTACATATCTTCACTGCTATTTTCCCTTCATAGATGTTGCTCTTTACCAATAACATTTCCTTGTAACCACGTTTAAGGCTATAAACTATAATGTTCAATTGCTCTGATATATTAACCAAACCTGCTTCTTTTCTGTATTCAGATGCTATCTCTCTTTATTTTTATCTTTAACAACAACTGAAGTATAACTTAGACTCAGCTATATTTTTTAAAGGCAGTCTCCAATCTTGTCTCTTAATAAAAATTCATTCTTTTTCCCTTTTTTTGAGACAATGTCTCATGTAGCTCAGGCTGGTCTCAACTCACTGTGCAACTGAGGATGACCTTGACCTTCTGTTCCTCAGGTCTCTATCTCCCAAATGTTGGGATTAACAGGGGTACACCATCACATTTGTGCATGCTAGTCAGACACTCTTCAAGCTGAGCTTCATCCCCAGCCCCATTCACATTTTTCAATTATTTTTTATTACAAGGTAATTCTAAATCCGCATGCAGTTGTAAGAAATGCTTCAGAGACTCCATTCATCTTTCATTGAGTTTATCACAACACATCACCACCAGTATCTACAATGCAATACAACACCAGCCTATTGACACTGACATCGTCAAGATGTAGTAGAACACGCTCACCACCACACAGACGCACATGGTGGGCTCATTAGCCATTCACGTTCTTCCTACCTTCATTTGCTACTGGACTAGTAGGAAGCACATATCAGTTTTCTGATCACACTATGTTGTCATTTACAATTATATAAATCACATCATGCAATGTGTAATTTTCTAGAAACAGCTTTTCATCATTCCGTATTGCTTCACCTTTTGTTTCTTTTTATTGTGAGAAACAATCATGATGCAGATGTACTGCTGTCTGGGTAATCATTCACCCACTCAAGGATTTCTGGGATGGTTTCAGAGTGGAGATAAAAATATTTCTAGGAACATTTGTGTATGGGCTCTTACACAACTGCTTTCATTTCTCTGGGATAAACACATAGGCCTGCATCTGCTAGGTTGTCAGTTTCACAGAGTGGCTGTACCACTTCCATCCCACAGGCATGTGTGGGTGATGCTCTCTCAACCCTCACAGGCATTCAGTGCTGTCGTTGGTTTTTATTTTGACCATTTAACAGTAGTTTCTCCAGACGGTTTTCTCATTTCCCTTTTGGCTAATGATGTTGCCTGTCTTTTTCTGGTTTTATTTAGCATCTTATATATAACCTCTTTAGTGTCAGTGTCTGGATATGTCTTTTCTAACTGGACTAGTTTATGCTGTCACATTCTGAAAGTTCTACATACATTTCAGAAACTAGTCTTTTGGCTTGTATACAGACATATTTACCGCAAATATTTTCTACCACCTTGTACTCTGACTTTTGTGAATTCAAAGTTCTTCAACTTATGGGATACATATGCTTTTATGAGATATTATTTTTTAATGGACTGTACTTTTAGCATGGCCTAGTCTATCTTAAAAACTTTCTACTATTTTTTCCTGGAGAGTTCACATTGTTTACATTTAAATCCATAATCTGAGTTCATCTTACTTAAAATAAAGACTTTAAATTGAGGTTTATCATTTTGTCTGTGGGTGTATAATTGTTCAAGCATCACTTTTTTAAATCGTGTGTGTGTGTGTGTGTGTGTGTGTGTGTGTGTGCATGTGAAGGTCAAGGAACAACTGACAGGAGTCTGTAGTTTCCTTACACCATGTGAGCTTTGGAAATCAAACTCAGGTCATCCATCTTTGCAACAAGCACTCTTACTCACTGAACCAACTTACTGGTCCAATATTGGTATGTTTCTTGATTATTTTATTGTTTTTATTTACAAGTCTATTCCCTTTGCCAGTACCACAACACCATAATAGCTATAACTATAGGAAAGCCATTAATATCAGTATAGTCATCCAATAAACTGTATTCTTTCACAATACTGCTTTATACATTCTGCAACCTATGCCTTTACACACACACACACACACGAATAAATAAGTAAATAAATAAAGTAGTAATTTAGCCTAGATCTTCAAAAGAATTTTGCTAAGATTTTGTAGAAATGCATAAATTTGGAACTGGAAAGATAGATGGTTCAGCATTAAGAACCCTTGTTCTTGCAGAGGACTTGAGTTCAGCTCCCAGAACCCGTGTCAGGAGGCTCACAATCATCTGCAACTCAAGCTCCAGGATACCCAGTGCCTTTTTCTGGCCTCTAGGGACACCCTCACACATGTGGTGCATGTGCAAACACACACAAACACACACACACACACACACACACACACACACACACACCTACACACACCTACACACAAATAAAATAAAAATATTGTAAACAGAAGTTGCATAATTTCAGAAGAATTAACATATTTAATATGGTGAACCTTGAAGCATATGTGAATAGTATATGTCAACATTTAGGTACTCTGATTTCTTTCAATACCATTTTTAAGTTTTCAATACAAAAACCCTACACAAGTTGAAATTTATATCCATGTGTTTTGTGTCCTCTGGAGTGACTGTAAATGGCAATGTGTTCATTTCAGTTGCCTCATATTCCTTGTCAGGATACAGAAATGTGACTTTTGATCTTATTTGTACTGATTATAGTGTTTACTAAAGAAGTTATGGGAACTGGAGAGATAGCTCGGTGGTTAAAAGCATTGGCTGCACTTCTAGAGGATCTGGGTAAAACACTCATCACATAAAATAAAATATTTTTAAAATGAAGTTTTTATTTTTCTACAATCTTTAGGTTTTTTTTTTTTTTTTTTAACAACAACAAAAAGATTCAACCCATGTTGGAGAGAAAGGATAGTTTTGTTTTTCTTTTTCATCTGCCTGCCTTTCGGTTCTTTTTCTTGCTGTGGTACACAGGCTAGAATTCCTATTACTACTTTAGACAGATGAAGTAAGAGTACTCATCCTGGCCTTTATTCCAATCTGAGAAGAAACAACCTATGTTTCAACATAAAGCATGATCTTAGCCAGAGATAGTCTGGGGAAGATCCTCTTTATGTAGCTGAGAAAAATCTCCTTTAATTTCTAGTTTTCTAATTTTTAAATCATTAATGGGTGTTGGATTTTACTGAATGTCTTTGAGGAATCAACTTGCAGACCATATGGGAAATTTTAAATGACTTTAAAATGTTCATTCAACCTTTGAATTCATAAAATAAACCTCTTGATTTTGTTACCTACACTGTTGGATCTAATTCACTAGTAATTTTTGAAGAGTATGGTCTCTAACTTCATGAGAAATATGAGTTATAAAGTTTTGTTGATGTGTTTGATTTGAATTCAGGGTATAAAAGAACTCATAAAATGAGTGCTGAGCACTCCTTCTGCTTTGAAGACAGACTAAATAACATCGGTGTTAATTCTTCCTTGAGTGTTGGTAGGTGCTCCAATAAAGATATCTGGGTACAGAGATCTTTTTCGGAAGCTTTCGACTAAGAATTCATTTTCTTTAATGGCAATACACTTAGGGCAGTAGTCTCAAGTTGTTTGTTTCATCTTGGTTGAGATTGGTAGGTTTTAGATAGTAATTTAAAAAAAAAAAAAGATTTTTAAAACAACTAAAACTAGACATTACCTACCATTAAGTTGTTGAATTGTAAGAACAAAGTTTTTCTTTTATCAGCAATGCCTTCCATTTTATTGTTTTAACTGTATGATCTGTAGTGATGTCCTCCATTTCATTCTTTCTTGTTGTGAAATGTCTAATCACTTTGAATCTTTGTCATTCTTCCTATGGCAGTATCAAGTAATCTTTCCCAAGAACCAGCCTCTTAAGAGTTTTGTTCTTGCAATGTGATGGATATCCCCTCTTGACTTCCTTCTGCTTGCTCTGAAATTCTCTTGTTCTTTTGGTCACTACATAAAGTAGCAGCTTAGGTTGGACTGACCTTTCCTCCTTCTGAATGTAATCATTTAATAGTTAAATTCCCTTCTTAGCACTGTGTCAAGTTACATTCTGTGTTCTTGATATATTGTATTTTCACTTTTAATGTTTAAATCTTTATTTCCTGGACTTAGACTTGTGGATTTAAAAGTATATCATTTAATTTTCAAGTGTTTGAAGAATCTCTCTGTTGATGTATTTTTAGTTTGATTCCATTACTCACAGAATATACTTAATAAAATTTCCATCTTTTAAAATTATATTAGGTTTCATAGCTCAAGATTATGACTGTATTGATTAATGCTCCATGAGCAAATGAAAAAAAAATAGTACAGTCTGATATTTATAGAAGTGTTTCCAAGTGTTCTAAATATTAGATCTGTTATTTTTGATGATTTCTTCTCTAATAGACCTATCTTTTACCAAGGATGGAGTGAAGACTCAAAGGTTTTACCTGATTTACTCCAGAGACCTAACTATCTGCAACTATTTAATTTCTTAAATTCTTTTCTGCTTTATCAGTTTTGTCTTTTGAGGCTATTTGGAATGTACACATACAGGACTGCTGTGTCTTCCTTTATTTTTAATGCAATTTCTCTGTTTCTGGTGCTTTACTTGAAATTCACCTTTTCTGACCTTATTATGGATGTTCCTGCTTCATTATTGCCTGTACAATGTACCTCTTTCCAGTCTTTGCTTTCAACCTATGTCACTGTGTTGAAGTGAACCACACTTACCAACAATGTGGTTTCAAGATGTTTTTACTCATTTCACCAATCTCTTTCCCTCAAATGATGTGTCCTGGTTATCTCACTTACAGCAATTCCATGTGTACAGTGATTTGTGATGATTACATCCCAATTTCCCCAAAAGATCATAAATTGAGAACACTACTGTAGGCCAAAAATGCACTAAATACACATGAGTCAGTATAAACATGCTCAAAACACTTACATTAGCTTAGAGTTAGACAGAATCATTTAACACAAAGCCTATTTTATAGGCAAATGGTAAATAATGTAACTTAGCAAATACTGTACTAAAATGAAAAATAAGATTGTATGAGAATGCTATCTCATTATTATAAAAGTGAAAAAAAAAATCCTAAATTGAAGCATCCAGTCTGGGGAAAAGTATTTTATTTGGTGGTCCTAACACCCCCCCCACACTTAGTTATGCTTCTCCATTCTTGCCTTTCTGTGAATTATGGAAGCCTTTTATAACCCCATCATAATTTGTACAGTGTTACTGTTTTACATTGTAACTTATCATATACTGCCCGTATCATTTTATCACTACAAATGAAGGACAGAAAGAAACAGTTCATTTAAACCCTTTTAACCAATTTTTAGTACAATTATTTCTTCTGTACATCATACTGCATTTTAATTTTGGCTTCAGCCGTCAAGCAAGAGCTAAGAAGATCATGAGCACACTCTCCTGTCGCACCTATTTTTAACTATTCAGTGCTACTTTCTGAAGGTCAAAGCCTCTGTTATATCTCCCATGCTTTGGAGAACTTCCTTTACTTAGCCTTTAGTAGTGTGTTTGTTAGCGATAAATTCTTGGTTTTCTTCCACCCAAGGTTTCATTTTCCTCTTCAGTCCTGGAGGATGTTTTGGTGGCACATAGAACCTGTGATTAATAGCTTTTCTTTTAGTACCTGGAAAGCCCTGTGTCGCTGGTTTGTCTGGCCCCAGTGCTGCAGACAGAAAGCTCCTCTTGCTCAGATTCTCCATCTCCAGCTTGTAGAGCTTTAATGGTTGTAGTAGTTACCTTGCTGTGACTGTGATGAAACACCATGACCAAAGGACACTTATGACAGAATGAATCTGGTTTTGCTCTAGTCCCACAGGAACCATCATGGTGGGGAAGCATACAGAGTGGGAGGCAAGCTGAGAGCTCACAGCCTCACCCACAAACAGGAAGCAAAGGAAGTGAATTGAATGGGGGGAGGGGGAGGATAAATAGTCAAGTTTGTCCACAGGGATGTCCTTCCTCCTTAATCTCTTAATCTCCCCCAAACAGTACCACCAACTGAGAAGGAAGTGTTCAAATACATGAGCCTCTAGACAACATTTTCATTCAGATTGCCACAATTATGATGTATCTTGGCATGAAATTAATTGGGTTTATATTACTGGATGTCTTTTACCAAATTCAGACTTACAGATTATTTCCAATTTTTTTTCTGTTCTTCTTATCCTTTCCTTCTAGAATTTAGAAGACAAAGTTAGCTCTAAGAGATAGTATATATGTATATACATATATATCTTTCAATTTTGCTCTGTTCTTCTTCAAGTTCGCTGTCTTTGTTGACCGTCATTCCCACTCTGCTACTGAGTACCAAATGTGTAGTTCTTTTCAGTTCTATAATTTCCTTTGGGTCTTTTTTTAAATACAAAGAATTCTATTTCTTAAGCGAGGCTTCCTAAGCTCTTACTTTTAAGAGAATTTGTTATGGCTTGCGAGAAGGCTGTTATCATAGTGTCTTCCTACCCATAGGAGATGAATCTCAAGCGTTGGCACCTTTTGATTGAGCCTTATCACTAGAGTTATTTTTCTAGTTCTTAGATAAGTAATTTTCTAATTTCATCCCCTATGTGTTTGATAGTAAGATACCAGATCCAGGACACTGAGTCCTGTTCTACCTTCAATTGGAAGGCATTAAAATAAATAACACAGGGGACTGCTAAGATGCATGTTCTGATACCCACTGTGGCCTCCCTCTCTGCCATTACAATGACAGAAGTGAACTCACAATGCAGTTCTACAGACAATAGTGTGGAAGTTCAGCTCACTGACCCCTTCCCAGTGAAGGAAGGTTCCAACTCACCACTTCTGTTGCCTCCCTGAAAAGGGACAAGCTTCCACATCCTGGTTCAGCTACACTGAAAGACTAAGCAACCGATATACCAGAGAAGGGGGAGGGGAAAAAGGAGTGCCAATTAGCCACATACCTTGGTTTTTTACTTTTTGCAGCCCATGGGTAGAGAAACTAGAGCATGCTGCCTGTTTGCAATGTCTGGGAGGGTGGGAAAAGCAGGTCCCTTGGTATTTGGCTGCAGTAGGACAAACACTGACAAAAGCTTTCTTCTGTTAGACCACCTGACCCTGCACTCTATGCTGGACATGTGGTTGACAATAAAGAAACTTAGAACTCACTACTTGTCACTTCTCAAGACCTCAGGACAGCAAGCAACTCCCTGACCCAGTGGTCAAGCCTGTAGAGTCTGGGTTGAAAATAATGGAATGAGCATTCCAGCCAGAGAAGCAGGTAGGCTAACAGCCCATCTTCACCCATTCCTCCTCTCTTCCAAATCTAATTCCCCAGTCTCACCTCTAGCTCAGCAGCAGACCACCTGCTGTGGCCTCCCTTCCTCCTCCCCTTGACCTCATCTCCAGTAGATCACAGAGATCTTCCCCTCCAAACTTCCCTACTACACTCCTTATTTTGTTCCAGGCCCCAATTCCAGCAGGCACTCCCTGGGAACCCATAGGCCACTCCAGCCAAGGAAGCAAATAGGCTGACTGCAGATCCTTACCTCTCCTTCCATTCCTCCAACTCTCCCCAGACTTATCCCCAGCTCTGTTGAGGCGACCTGCTGGGGCCTTTCCTCACTCTCTGCCTCCATTCCCAGGGGACTGAGCAGATCCTGGCGGAACACACTGCTTTTCACCCTCCTGTGGACCCTCTCAGCTCCCCTCTCCTCCTAGCCTATCCCCATTCCTAAGTGTCAGCTCTCAATACCTAGAAACACATTTTACATGGAACTCCCAATGGCCACACTAATCAGGGTCCAGAAGAATTTCCTACCAGCCAACACAGAGCCACCACATTCGCCTAAACAGAGAAGGGGCAGGTGGGGCATGGTGGCATATGCCTTTAACCTCAGCACTCCAGAGGCAGAGGCAGAGACAGGGGAGATCTCTGTGAGTACAAGGCCAGCCTGATCTACATAGTGAGTTCCAGAACAGCCAAGGCTAAACAGAAAAAGGGAGGGAGGGAGGGAGAGAGGGAGGCAGGGAGGGAGGAAGGAAAGAAGGAACAAAGGAAGAAAGGAAGGAAGGAAGGAAGGAAGGAAGGAAGGAAGGAAGGAAAGAAAGAAGGAAAGAAGGAAGGAAGGAAGGAAAGAAGGAAGGAAGGAAGGAGAGAGAAAGAGAGAACCAGAAAGAGCAACAGAACCCAAGAAATAAAACACCCACCAAATAAAGACAAGACCAGATATCAGCACCTAGAATTACAGTCTTCCCAATCCCAGATACCTAAATGCCAGTGTAAAAATACAATCAATAACAGCCAAAACAATGTCTCCACTACAGCCAAGCAACCTTACCACAGCAGGCCCTGAGTATTGCAAAATAGCTGACACACAAGAAAAAGAACCTCAAATAGTCTGTATGAACATGATAGAGGTCCTTAAAGAGGAAATAGACAAACTCCTTCAAGAAATCTATAAAAGCACAAACAATGAAAAGAAATATTTAAAAAAAAAAACAGTTTAAGATCTGAAGGTGGAAATAAAATCAATAGGAAAAAAAACAAACTAAAGGAAATCTGGAAATAAAAATATTTAGGAATTTGAACAGGAACCTCAGAGGCAAGCCCTACCAATAGAATAGATGGAAGAAAGAAGCTTGGGCATTGAAGACATGATAGGAGAAATAGATACCTTGGTCAAAGAAAATGTTAAATCTTAGAAGAAAAAAAAAGAAAATCTGGCACAAAACATCCAGGAAATCTGGGACACTATGAAAAGACCACGACCAAATCTAAAAATAATAGAAAAACAGGAAGGAGGGGGAAAAACAGGTCAAAGACACAGAAAATATTTTCAACAAAATCATAGAAGAAAATTTTGTTAACCTAAATGAGTTTCCTATCAAAGATACAAGAAACATACAGAATATCAAATAGACCTGACCAGAAAAGCAATTCCCTTCAACATATAATAATCAAAACACTAAACATACAAAACAAAGACTAGACTGTTCAGATGTTCTACTTTCAACTATAATAGATGGAGAAAATAAGACATTCTATGATAAAATAAAATTTAAGCAATATCTATCTACAACTCCAGCTCTACAGAAGGCACTAGAAAGAAAACTCCAAACAAAAGAAGTTAACCAGACCCAAGAAAACACAAAGAATAAATAATCTCAGACCAACAAATGAAGAAGGGACAGACAGACAGACAGACAGACAGACAGACAGACACACACACACACACACACACACACACACACACACACACAATATCACAACAACAAATAACAATAATCCACAAATACTACTCATTGATATCTCTCAATATCAATGGGCTTAATCCCCCAATAAAAAGACATACACTAACAGAATGGATATGAAAACAGAAGCCATCCTTCGGCTGCATCCAAGAAATAACCTCAACATCAAGGATAGACATCATGTCAGGGTAAAAGGATGCAAACAGATATTCCAAGAAAATGCACATAAGAAACAAGATGGTATAGTCATTTTAATATCTGACAAAATAGACTTAAAACCAAAACTAATCAAAAGAGATTGGAAAGGACCCTACATACTCAACAAAAGAAAAATCCACCAAGAAGATACTGCAGTTCTTAACATTTATGCACCAAACACCCAAGCACCCAAGTTTGTAAAAGAAACACTACCACAACTTAAATCACATAATGACCCTCATGCACTGATAGTGGAAGACTTCAAATACCCAACTCTTTCCAATAAACAGGTCATCCAGACAATAAACAGAGAAATACTGGAGTTATAAATCAAATGGACATAACAGATATTTACAAAACATTTCACTCAAACACAAAAGAAGATACCTTTCTTCTCAGCACCTCATGGAACTTCCTACAAAATTAACCACATACTCAGACACAAAGCAAGTTGTAACAGATACAAGAAAATTGGAGAAAAAATACAAAAACCCTGTATCCTATCTGACTACAACAGATTAAAGCTGGATATCAACAACAACAGAAACAATAGAAAGCTTACAAACTCATGGAAACTGAACAACTCTCTACTAAAGGAAAAAAAATGGGTCAAGAAAGAAATTAAAGACTTTCTAGAATTGAATGAAAATAAATACACAACACGCCAAATTTTATGGGACACAATGAAGATCATTCTAAGAGGCGAGTTCATAGCACTAAGTGCCATATCAATAACAATAATAACAACAAAGAGGAGGAGGAGGAGGGAGAGGAGGAAGAAGAGGAGGAGGAGACGTTCTTACATACTAGTAACTTAACAGCACACCTTAAAGCTCTAGAATAAGAAGAAACCACACCCAAAAGGAGTAGATGGCAAGAAAGAATCAAACTCATGGCTGAGATGTATAAACTAGAAACAAAATTAAAAAAAAAAGAGAGAGAGAGAGAGAGAGAGAGAATCAATGGAACTAAGAGTTTGTTCTTTGGGAAAATAAGATTGACAACTGTGGTGGTCTGAAAGAAAATTGTCCCCCAAAGAGAGTGGCATTATTGGGAGATATGACTTTGTTGTAGTGGGTATGGCCTTGTTGGAAGAAGTGTGTCACTGTGGGGGTGGGCTTTGAGGTTTCCTATGCTCAGAATACCAGCCAGTGTCTCAGTTGACTATTGCCTGCAAGATGTAGGACTCTCAGCTATTCCAGCAACCTGTCTGCCAGTATGCACCCCGTCATGATGATAATGCACTGAACCTCTGAAACTGTAAGCGAGCCACCCCAATTAAACATCTACAAGAGTTGCTGTGGTCGTGGTGTCGCTTCACAGTAATAGAAACTCTAAGACAAAAGTCCTTATCCAAATTAACTAAAAGGCAGAGAGAATATCCAAATTAACAAAATTAGAAGTTAAAAGGGGGGATATAACAACAGATACTGAGGAAATATAGATAATCATAAAGACATACTTTAAACTGGAAAATGCAAAGAAATGAATCATTTTCTTGAAATATATCACTTATCAAAGTTAAATTAAGATCAGATAACCAATTCAAACAGACCTATAATCCCTTGTGAAATAGAAGCAGTAATTAAAAGTCTCCCCCACAAAAAGAAAAAAAAAGAAAAAGAAAAGCCCAAGGTCAGCTGGTTGTAGTGTGGAATTCTACCTGACTTTCAAAGAAGAGTTCATGCCAATATTCCTCTAATTATTCCACAAAATAGAAACAGAAAGAATACTGCCAAGTTCATTTCATGAGGCCACAGTTAACCTGATATCCAAACAACATAAAGATTCAACAAAGAAAGAGAACTACAGACCAATTTCTCTTATGAATACAGATGCAAAAAAGTCTCAATAAAATACTTGAAAACCAAACCCAAGAATAAATTGAAATGATCATCCACCATGATCAAGTAGACCTCATCCCAGAGATACAGAGATAATTCAACATACATAATCAATAAATGTAATCCACCATAGAAACAAACTGAAAGACAAAAACCAATTGATCGTCTCATTAGATGGAGAGAGGGCCTTTGACAAAATCCAACACCCCTTCATGATAAAAGTCCTGGAGAGATTAGGGATAGTAAGGACTTACCTCAACATAATAAAGGCAATTTACAGCAAGCCCATAGCCAACATCAACTAAAATGGAGAGAAACTTAAAGCAAGCAATTCCACTAAAATCAGGAACAAGACAAGGCTCTCCACTCTCTCCATATCTGTTCAATATAGTACTCTCAGCTAGAGCAGTAAGACAACTGAAGGATATCAAGGGGATACAAATTGAAAATGAAGAAGTCAAAGTATTCTCATTTGCAGATGATATGACAATTTACATAAGTGACCCTAGAAATTCCACTGGAAAACTCCAATAGCTGATAAACACTTTCAACAGAGTAGCTGAATATAAGATTAACTCAAAAAAAAAAAAAAAAAAGAAAAGAAAAAATCAGTATCCCTCTCATATACAAATGACAGACTGAGAAAGAAATCAGGGAAACATCACCTTTCACAATATTTTGGAGTAATTCTAACCAAGAAAATGAAATAACAAAAACTTTAAGACATTGAGGAAAGAAATTAAAGAAGATTTAAAAAAAAAAAAAAAAAAAAAAAAAAAGATCTCCCAATGCTCTAGGATCAGTAGGATTAACATAGTAAAAAAAAAAAAAAAAAAAAAGGCCATTCTACCAAAAGCAATCTACAGATTCAATGCAATCCCCATTAAAATCCCAACACAATTCTTCACAGATTTTGAAAGGATAATTTTCAGCTTCATATGAAAACCCAGGATAGCTAAAATAATCCTGAATAATGAAATAACTACTGGAAGTATCATCAACCCTGACTTTAAGTTGTACTACAAAGCTATAGTAATAAAGGGAGCATGGTTAGCACAAAACCGGATACATTTATCAATAGAATCGAATTGAAAGAACCAGACATAAATTCACACACCTATTGACACCTGATTTTTTTTTTTTTTTTTTAAAGAAACCAGAAATACACACTGGGGGAAGCGGGGAAGGCAGAATCTTCAACAAATGGTGATGGTCAAACCAGATTTCTGCATGTAGAAAGAATCCAAATAGATGCATACTCATCACCCTCCACAAAACTCAACTCCAGCTGGATCAAAGACCTCAAAATAAAACCAGATACACTGAACCCGATAGAAGAGAAAGTGAGGAATAACCTTGAACTCAGTGGCACAGGAAAAGACTTTCTGAACAGAACACAGACACTAAAATCAACAATTAATAAACGGGACCTCGTGAAACTGAAAAGCTTTTTCATGGCAAAGTACACCATCATTTAGACAAAGCAGCAGCCTACAGAATGGAAAAATATTTTTACAAACTACACCTCCATCCAATAGAAGGCTAATATCCAAAATATGTAAGTCTTTTGTATCTGCATATATACTATCCAAAATATGTCAAAAAACTAGATATCAAGAAAAATAATCCAATTAAAAACTGGGGTATAGATTTAAACATAATTCTCAAAAGAGGAAACTCAAATGGCCAAGAAATACTTTTAAAAATGTCCAACATCCTTAGTCATCAGGGAAATGCAAACCAAAACTACTTTGAGATTTCGTATTACATTATCAGAATGGCTAAGATCAATTGACAACTCCTGTTGATAAGGATGTGGAGTAAAAGGAACACTCTTACTGGTGGGAATGAAAACTGTGTACAGCCACTATGGAAAGCAGCGTGACAGTTCCTCAATCAGTGTGACGGCTCACTCAGGAACATGAAAATCCACCTGCCTATCCAGCTAGACCATGCTTGGGCATATACCAAAAGGACACTTCATACACCACAGTCATTTGCTCAAACATGTTCTTTGCTACTCTATTCATACTAACAAGAAACTGGAAACCACTTATATGTCCCTCAACAGAAGAACGGATAAAGGAAATGTGGTACATTTACACAATGGAGCATTAATCAGCCATGAGATAAAATAAAATCATGAAATTTACAATAGATGGAGCTAGAAAAAAAAAATCATCCTGAGTGAGGTAACCTAGACCCAAATATAGAATGTATTCATTTATATGTAGATATTAGCTCTTCAGTCAATGATAACCAAATTACAATCCATAGAACCACAGAGATTAAGTATAGAGTAAAGGACTGGGAAGACAGATAGATCTCCCTAGGAAACAGAATAGATAACTATGGGTGCATGAGGTGGGGCTGAAATGGAAGGATCAAGTGGGAAGAGGAAGGAGAGGGGGATGTAGGAGGGAATACAGGGAGAGTTAGCTACAATTAAGGGTCATCTGAGGGGTAGTATGGAAACCAAATAGAGTAGAAGCTTCCTAAAATATATGCATATATGAAGGTGATCTTTTGTTTTGTTTTGTTTTTTCGAGACAGGGTTTCTCTGTGTAGCTCTGCACCTTTTCTGGAACTCACTTGGCCCAGGCTGGCCTCGAACTCACAGAGATCCACCTGGATCTGCCTCCCGAGTGCTGGGATTAAAGCCTTTTTTTTTTTTTTTAGATTTATTTGTTTATTTGTTTGTTTATTTATTTATTATGTATACATATGTACAGGCCAGAAGAGGGCACCAGATCTCATTACAGATGGTTGTGAGCCACCATGTGGTTGCTGGGAATTGAACTCAGGACCTCTGGAAGAACAGTCAGTGCTCTTAACCTCTGAGCCATCTCTCTAGCCCCACTGAAGGTGATCTTAATGAAATTGCAAAGTGATGGGGGAGACAAAGTCCCCTCTAGCCATCTCTTTTCACCAAATGAAGCTTCCAGTACTGGGATTATTTGGTTATATCTAATTGAGTTGCTGACCAAAGAGGTCCTATAGTGATATTGTGTTCCCCAAAATATTTTGCACCCTAATAAACTTATCTGGGGTCAGAACACAGAACAGCCTCTAGATATAGAGGCCAGAAAATGGTGGCACACACGCCTTTAATCCTATCACTTGGGAGGCAGAGATCCATCTGGTTCTCTGTGAGTTTAAAGCCACACTGGAAACAGCCAGGCATGGTGACTCACGCCTTTTAATCCCAGGAAGTGATGGCAGAAAGCAGAAAAGTTTATAAGGCGTGAGGACCAGGAACTAGGCTGGTTAAGCTTTTAGGCTTTGAGCAGTAGTTCAGCTGAGAGCCATTCGGATGAGGACTGAGGGGCTTCCAGTCTGAGGAAACAGGATCAGCTGAGGAAGTGAGCGCAAGGTGGCTGTGGTTTGTTCTGCTTCTCTGATATTCCAGTATTCACCCCAATACCTGGCACTGGGTTTGTTTTTATTAATAAGATCTTTTAAGATTTGTTCTACAAGGTCCCAATGGAAGCCCCAAACAACCCAGACTGTTGCCAAGACTATAATAGGTTGTTCTTCACAAACTGCCAGCAAAGCCCCATTGCTGAAGACAAATACCTATACTACTCATTGAACATGGGGGAGTCAAGTTGGTGCTTACATAGAGCCTTCACCACTACGTCTTTGGTACAGGAAGGTGCTTTGCATGCTACCAAAGGAGAAACATAAATGCCAACCCAGCCAGAAACCCTTTGTTCTACAATGGTGTCCTACCTGCAAGATATGTTAGGGCAACAGTGGCACAAAGCTGTGGGAGTTTCCAACCAATGTCTGATTTGACTTAAGGCCCACTCCATGAGATGGAACCCATAACCCCCATACTGCTTAGGTGACCAAGAACCAGACAAGATAGCCCAGGAACCTAGGCTACTGGTCTTTAAAAAAATAGCAATAAAATGACTCCTGATGACATTTTGCTATACTCACAGATCAGTGCCTTGCTCAACCATCAAAGAAGCTTCCTCCTGCAACAGATGGGAACAAACACAGAGACCCACAGCTAGACATTATACAAAGAGTTAAAGACCTTGGAATACTCAGCCCTAAAGAGGATGTCTCCATCAAATTCCTTCTCTCAGGGCTCAGATAACTCAGAAGAGGAGGCAAAAATAGTGAACGAACCAGACAGGATGGAGGACACCAAGAAAAGAAAGCCCTCTAAATCAATAGACATATCAACTCACAGCAACTGAGGCAGCATGTACAGGGCCTCCACTTGTCTGCACCAGGTAGGTCCTTTGCATATTCTATTACGACTTCTAGGTTAGTGTGTTTATGGGACTCCTGAGTGTGCAAACAAGTGAGTCTCTGTTTCTTGTGTCTTCTCTGATGCTCTTTTCCTTCTATTTTGTCCAATTCTGATGTGTTAGTTTCTGTTTTATCTTACTGCATTTTATTTTATTATTATCCCTTAGAAGCCTGTTTGTGTTTGGTTTTTTTTTAAGATTTATTTATTTATTATGTATACAGAAGAGGGCACCAGATCTCATTACAGATGGTTGTAAGCCACCATGTGGGTGCTGGGAATTGAACTCAGGACCACTAGAAGAGCAGTCGGTGCTCTTAACCTCTGAGCCATCTCTCCAGCCCGCCTGTTTGTTTTCTAAAGAAGACAGAAAGATCTGGATGGGAAGGGAGGTGGACGACATTTGAAGAATGTGGATGGATGGCGGCGGCTGCAGGGGAAGTCTACCTGAGTAGTAAGGAGTGAGAGCACTATACAGCCTCGCACTCAGCAAGAGGAAAAGGAAGTGAAGAGCAGTAATGTCAGGAAGAGCAGAAGCACTACATGATATCAAAGAAGACAGACAGATGAGGATAAGACGGAGACTCTCTCCTGGCTATCCCTCTCTCCCTCCTTCCCTCACTCCCTCCCCTCCCTTCCTGTCTTTCTTTTTTTCATTTTATTGAAAGTAGATTTTTTCCTCATATAATATATCCTAATAATAGTTCCCCCCCCCCATTCCTCCCAGTTCCTCCCCACCTCCCTTCCCATTAGACAAAGCTTTCAGGAAAACGGTGCTCCTCACCTGTCATGCAAATACTTGAGTACCTAGTAATATACCAAGCAAAGAGAGAATGAATTTTCTTCCCCCGTGAAGCTTATATTGTAGTGGGGATGGGAGAGAAATACACACGCTGACTTTACCAATCCATAATATGGAAATGGGATACAGAGCCGAAGTCGGCGTGGTGGCCTGAGGGACAGCCATAGGAGGAGACATCCAGGAGCACACACAGAACACGGCAGGCCATTTTAAGAACTTCAAATTATTTTCCAAGTACAATGACATTTACCTCACAAGTGAGCAGTGGACATATGTAACCGAATGCATGTCAGTCTGGCTACCAAACATGGAAGCTAAGAGCAAAGTTAGGGTCCCATTACGGAGGCCTGTTAGTGGCAACAAAGCCTGGGATGAGGTGAGAGTCAACAAAGAAAACAGAGTGGGCTGCAGACAGCAAGTTGGGAAAGGGAAGTGTCCCAGGCAGTAAGTGAAGAAGGGTTTCCCAGAAGAAAAAATAGCTTGATGGTGTTGACTGTTCATGAAGGTCATTTGTGGAGTCTCTAGAAAGGTTTTTCAGTTCCTCTTCACATTTGCCATCTTCTATACTAAATCCTGTCCTTGGAGAATCTGAGGACTTTGCTGACTCCCAGCTCTTTCCTACTCTCTGTGCATGGGCGTTTCTGAAATGTATGGCATTGGAAAAGAACAGAGGAAAGGTGAATAACAGTTAACTGACATTCACAGCAAGAGCTTCTTTTCCTCTTAGGTCTCAGGCAACTGCTAAGAGCAAAAGGGAATTTTGGTGGGAATTGCTGCTTTAAAGTAAAAAGTTCACCACTAAGGACAAGCAAAAGGCCTGCAGGACATTTCTGAAAAATAAGCTGTGGCTAGAAACTGTAATTGATGAGACAGCTAAGAACAGACTTACATCTTCTACACCAGCCTCGTCCTAGTGAACTGATGGTCTGGGCAGCCAAACACACTTCCCAACACTCTTTTTTTTTTTTTGGTTTTTCAAGACAGGGTTTCTCTGTGTAGCTTTGCACCTTTTCTGGAACTCACTTGGTAGCCCAGGCTGGCCTCGAACTCACAGAGATCCACCTGGCTCTGCCTCCCGAGTGCTGGGATTAAAGGCGTGCGCCACCACCGCCTGGCCCCCAGCACTCTTATATTTAAGTTCTGGACTGGTCCAAGCCATTATAGATATGAACCATATAAAATGCACTTCTGTTTTTTCTACCGAAAAATCAAACAGAACTAAGTGGAGAACAGAGTAATATGCAGACCACCCACCTTGCTCTCAGGCACAGGAGATGATGTGGTGTTTTGCTGGGACCAGGCACCAACAGCAGTTTTATAAGCAACTAGCTTCCTGACTGGGATGAACATTAACTAGGCAGCAGTTCACTTCTGTGGGTCCTAGAGAATCTTTCAAGATGCAGCAACAATTTATCCAAAGGAGCGAAGGTAAAGAGTTCATGTGGGGCCAGGAGTGTGCATGACAGTTATTCAAAACACAGAGTCAACACAGTGCAAGTTCCAGATGACTTTTGGAGTTCAGATCAAGTACAGAAAGAAAGAAGAGAGAGAGAGAGAGAGAGAGAGAGAGAGAGAGAGAGAGAGAGAGAGAGAAAGACAGAGACACAGAGAGAGACAGAGACACAGACAGACAGAGAGACAGAGACAGTGAGTAAAGAAAGGGAAGGGCAAGGGGAGAAGGAGCATTCCCCAACTTCTGAAACTCTTTCCTCATTAAACAGTAGCCTACAGTTTGGAAAGGAGGACACCACAGAAAACAGGGTGTTCACTGCATATGCCACAACTATATGTGCTCCAGATGCCAGTGGACATCCTAGAACATGTGAAACACTAGAGATACGCACTGGTCTGACAGCACCACAGTAGTCTTGTTAAGGACCTGCTATGTCAGCTCTATGCACTGTGGCCTTCATTAGGAATCAGGTCCCCAAGGCAACAAAACCACAGGAGGCAACCTGGCTTCCAATTTCTCCGGCAAGAGGTCTGGATTCATTCACGAACGGCATACCTGTGAGAGTGCCAAAGTCACACACACTGCCTGGAGACCCACGCTCTTTCCGTCTCAGCACAGCCCTTACAAAAAGGTTAGGTGCCACTGTGGGCAAAAGGCAAGAGCCCTTTTCTAGACAGCGAAGCCCATTCCTCAAGCTGTGCCATCAGCTCCAATCAGTGGTAATGCCAGCACAGCAAGCTGAATAACTGTTCAACTTAATGTGTTAATATTATTTAACTTCAATAATGTAATGCGAATCACATTAAAAGCTTGACAGATTTACCAGAAATACCTGGAGTATCTGTTCCTGCAGGGAGGAAAAGTTACTGGGAATAGCAGCACCTTCCTGGCTGAATGTCAGAGCCTTTAAAAGCGTCACTGTCCCTACAGCACATTATGACATTCCTAGAAACTGCTCCAGCTTCTACCAGTTCTAATTGAATTATGAAATTCAGTCTTTCTAGGGCTTGGAAATACAATAATTTAAAAATAAACGATAGACCACCTGCATTCACTGCAAATGGGGATAAAAATTGTTTTTTTAGGCAGATAACAGATTCCATTATCGTTTCTTTTTAATTACTCTGACTTCATTAATTAGAAATTAGAAGGAAGCAATTTTTAAGTTCTTGAATCCTATTGAACTATATCCTTTTCACCTACAAAATAAGAACTACTCACATAAGCTATTCTGCTGGAAGAGCAGGAATAACATGAGAACAATTTCCAGACCTGACTTTAAAGGATGGAACCCCGCTGGGGTTTATTTGTACAACTTTAGTCACACCTGTCAGTGAACCATGGCCTGGACATTAACTATCCAGAAAGTGTGTGTGTAGGGGGGGAATGTTAAAGAAAATTTTATAATTTTCTTAAATGATCAAAATAAGTCAGACAAACCTCCAGAAATCTTCCTTATGGGTTAGTGCTAATCATAAGCAGACATTGAGGTTGATGATAAGGCTCAATAAGACCACTTGCTCTGCAAGCATGATGTCCCAGTCCAAATCCCCAGCATCCATGGAAAAGCCAGGCATGGTCATAGGTATCTGTAACCCCAGTAATAGGGGCTATAAACAAGTGGATCTTGGGAGCTCACTGGCCAACCAGCCTTGTCAAAATGGTGATTTTCAGGTTCAGTGAGAAGACAGCCTACCTCAAGGGAATAAAGCAGAGAATAATAGAAAAAGACACTCTCCTCAGACCTCCTCTATATCTACACACACACACACACACACACACACACACACACACACACACACACATACACACACACACAAATACATATACACACACTTTTTCAATTATACACTAACTTTTAAGACAGTTGGATAAAGTATTTTTCAAGCTACAACAAATTTTTCATTACCTTCTTAGCAGAAAGAACTTTAAAGCTAATCAAGACAGCATGAGAAAGCTATATCCAAAAGTTGCGATGGTAGATAAATTGATTTTTGGTATCCATAAAATAAGCAAAAATAAATGTCTTACCACAAATATGGGAATCTACTTTACAAGGTAACACTTTGCTAAAAAAGCTACATTTTTTATATCAAAATACCTTTTAAAAGTACTTCCAAGTAAAATGTCTACAAGGCAACTCGTCAGCACTGAGCTAACAAACCACATCAGAGATCACTGTAAAGGGATGGGTGGATGAGACATAAACCTATTGACTTCACCCAGTCCCGGAGACTTAGCTTCAGTAAGCAAATTTATCCTTTTGAAGGTGTGTATAAATATAAATCAGAAGCACAAAAGTAAAACAAAGTAAACACTGTCAGAATTTAAAACCCTGGTGCTTCAAAGAGCACCACTAAAACCACCCACTGGAGGCTGGGTAAATGACTCAGTTGGCAAAGTGCTGGCTACACAAGTTATAAGGACCTGAGTTCAATTCCCAGAACCCACGTTAAAAAGCTATGCATGACTGCACACCTGTAATCCCAGTGCTGGGTATGGAGAGATAGTGGATCTCTGAACCTTGCTAGTAAGTGAACCAGTCTAACCAAATCAATGAGCTCCAGTTCACTCAGAGTCCTCGTCTTAAAAAAATAAGTTGGAAGCCAATTAAGGGAGATATCTGACATCACCCTCTGGTCTACACACACACACACACACACACACACACACACACACACACACACCAACAACTCACAGAATGCCAAAAAATACTTGAAAATTATAAATCTAAGGCACATCAAAAATGCATAGAGAACTAATATAAATCAGTGAGAGTAACAAAAAAGCTAATTAAATTGGGCAAAGAATATGAATACATAGTTCTCAGAAGAAATTATATACCTGGTCAGTAAGTATGCAGAAAGAGGGTCAATACCATTTAACCACCGAGGAAATGCAAGTCAAAACCAAAAGATGCCATTCATACTGAACAGGATGACTATAAAACTTTCAAAGGCCAATAACAAGTGTTGAGAAGGATATGGAGACACCAAAAGCCTCTCACTGTTGGTGAGAGTCTACAATGGTGCAGGCCATCAGTCTGGTGGTTCTCTAAGTGCTTGAATACAATCACCATCACATAACCTAGAAATCAGCTCAAAAGTATAGACCTAAGAGAAGTGAAGATCAAACACTTCAGCACAGCAGCATGACTTCCATCCATCCAGAAGTGAAAAACAAGTCTAGGGAGACAGCTCACTCAGGAAAGCACTTGCCTGGCGATCTCCAGAGTCCACATTAAAAAAAAAAAAAAAAAAAAAAAAAAAAAAAGTGTGGTGATGCATGCCTGTAATCCCCACAGTAGGAGAGGCAGATATAGAGGATACCTGGGCTCACCGACCAGTCACCCTGGCCTAATTATTGAGCTCCAGAACAATGAAATGTCATATATTAAAGGAGGTATACAGTGTTTCTGAGATTGACCTCTGGCCTTCACATATGTATGCACATGTTCACCTGCACATGCACGCACATACATACAGATATGCATTTTAAAACACATTAAAAGAAGAAGTAAAACAATCCAAATGTTTGATCAAGTATTAATAAACAAATAAGATGTGGTGTTGCCCACACAATAGATGATTATTAAGTAGTAAAAGGAATAAAGTACTAACACATGCTACAGCATGGAGGTGTCTGAAAAACAGGCTAAGGGAAAGAAGTGAGGCAGAAAGGACGAGCTATAGGACTCATTCACATGACATGTTCACAACTGACACTTCTAGAGAAATAAAAAGCAGACTAGCAATCACCTGGGCCAGGTGACAGGATATGAAGTAACAACAGCCAGGCAGTGCAAGGTTCCTCTGACAGGAGCTGAACATGTTCTAGGTCTACACATTTCCACATACACCAAAACTAGTGAGCCAGTGAACTTTATGGTATGTGAATCACATTTTGAAAAGCTACTTTTAAAAAAGAAAAAAGGTAAGTGGGGCATGGTGGCACACACCTTTAATTCCACAACTGAGGAGGCAGAAGCAGATAGGTCTCTGTGAGTTTGAGGCCAGCCTGGACTTCAAAGAGTTTCAGAACAACTAGGTCTGTTACACAGGAAAACCCTGTTGGAAAAAAAAAGAGAAAGAGAGAGAGAGGAAGAAGAAAAAAGAAAGAAAGAGAAAGAGAAAGGAAGAAAGGGAGGGAGGGAGAGAGAGAGAGAGAAAAAGAAAGAAAGGAAGGAAGGAAGGAAGGAAGGAAGGAAGGAAGGAAGGAAGGAAGGAAGGAAGAGAGAGAGAGAGAGAAGGAAAAATATATAAATAAGGAACTGTCTTTCCCACAGTGGTCAAAACAAAAAGGGAACCAGTGAGATGACTCAGCAAATAAAGGCATTTGTTGATTAAACCCATTCAAATTCTGAGTTCAATCCCCAGGACTCACATCATAGAAACGAATACACACGTGCGTGCAGGCACACACACACATACACACATACACACACACACACACACACACACACACACACCACCACCACCACCACCACCACCACCACCACCACACCACACCACACCATACCACAGAGGGAAGGATGCAGGGAGAGAGGAATATAAAGAATGATACACAGGAACTATCATTTCAGATTTAAAATTACTGTTATTGATAAAATATGAATTAATTTAAATGAAGAAAGTAATATTGATTATATTAAAAGTTATACTACTTAGATAATGCCTAGCAAAAGGAACGGAAAGAACAAATGGTATTCATGAACACAGTAAAAATATGCACCAATGAGATCTATCATTTGGATAGCTCAGGATTACTGGCATACTGAAGTATATACACACATTGTTTCTATGCTATAAATTTACATTTTGAATTTTCTTACAAAAAATTCAACTATATAAATAATCATTCCTAGTAGTTGAAAGCAAACAACCTAGAGTTCAATACGTTGAAAAACAGGGTGTAAAAGTTACAATACACGTAGAATACTACACAGTCACTTAAAAGAGATGATCTGTGTGTAAGCTAAAGATCTCCAAGATATATAAGTAAAACGATCCACAGACAAAACAGCATATGGGCCCATCTGTATGCTCTTGACAAAACATACTGTCACATAAATAAAATTTCTGAGATAAACACTAACATTAGTTTCCTTTGGTTAAAAGACTGAAGAATACTTTTATATAGTACATTCTGCTGTTGAGTTCTAACTAGTAAAGTTGCTATGGATTTTTTAAAACCATGCTAGCTAGCTTCCTTTCTATTAAGTCTGGGTCTTAACTCTACAAACAAAAGCAACCCAGACCCCTTTCAACACACCCTTATCATGATCTAAAATGAAATCACTGATATAATTTATAAGCAACTTCAATACATGGCTAAAAGCATACTCTAAGAGCTCATAAATGTAGACCTTAAAATAGGCCTAATACTGGTTTATGATGCATTACTTCATTCTGAATAACTCAAAATAACACTATAATGCACCAGATTGGATAAAAAATAAAAATATTTTTGAAATATCACTTGTCATTATGCTTCTAGAAGATATCTCTTTGCTCAAGTTATAATAGTTGAAGCAAACATTTCAATGTGCTTCCCAATTCTTATGTTTAAGACAAAAACCTCACTCTGCAGCATAGGCTGGACTCGAACTTACAACAGTACTCACAACCCAGCCTCTCACATGCTGGAATTACAGGTATGATCCACCACACCCAGATATTTACAATGACTCAGAAATAAAGTTAAACATGTACAGCATAAGAATACGATGCAAGTAATGTGTTATTTTTAGGCAGTCCTATTCTGAATATGCTTTACATAATAATCTCATTTTCACAGTCTCTAAGGGGATGGCAAGAGTATTATCATTCTCATTTTACATGTGCATAGTGATCAGGCATCAAAATACACCGTGTACACTCAGCATGCGAAGACAACAGCTATAGGTACAAACACCCTTTGGGCCAGCAGTGTTCAGAACTCAGACGACTCTGGGTTTTAGAAGAGTAATTACAGCATTACATAATGCCCTCTGGGGTATGGAAAGCATACCCAAATCAAATACATTAGTATTTCTGCAAAGAAACATATGAATATTAACAACAAGTGGAATGAATAAAGGTCTATCTACTCAGGTCAAGTTCTGCCTCCAAAGGAGTGATAAAACTTGCTATCAGGACCGTCTATAGTTACTATTATTTTGAAACAACAGACACTGGGTTCTGGGCCTACAGAAGTGATCTCTCTACCAAAATTATTTTTCAGGACTGAAAACCATTTTTTTTTTTTTTAAATTGGGCAAAAAGCCCCTTTCTACCTCAAAAGTTAAAACCTTTTTTTTTTTTGGCAAAATGGGTATTGAGATCAAAACTTGCCAAGCCTGACACAGGTTTCCCGGAAAGCCAAAAGCCCCACTCCCATCACATACGGCTTACATATGGCTTCACTCGGCCATATGTAAGCACCGCTGGTGTAAGACAGGAAGTCAAGTTAACACCGGAACTGGCAGCTTCTTTCTCGATCTCCCCTGCCATCCTGCATGCATCCTGGGGCAGCTATCTCTAGTCACCAGATCTCTCATCAGCATTTCCCCCAGCGCTGTATTCTCCGAGCAAAAGGTCCTACCCGCCTGCCTCAACCGCCTCCTCCTCCTTCTGCTGGTCAGTCTTCTGCATGTGCTCATTTGTCCCTGTCTTAAAATGTCACACCAAGACCAAGTACAGCAGCCTTATCTGAACAACACACAGTCTGGTTACTTTCCTAGAAAGGAACATTATCTTCTCATCTAATAGCTTACACCTATTAAACTCTAGTGCTAAGCCACACTAATGCAAGTGGCATAAGCCCAGAGAAAGAAAATCAATTAACTCACTATTAAATTAAAATATATAACCATTTTGTGCCCACTAGTACATTAAAAGCCACTCACTCTCAGCCATAAACAAGTGGATGTAAATAAAAACAAGATATCATGGATTTAATGATAGCATATGTAAAAATAGCCTCTCAAAGTGCGAGAAAGGGAGCCAGGTGGAATGAAGACCCCCCCAAAAAAGGAAGGAAAGTCAGAGAGAGAGAGAGAGAGAGAGAGACAGAGAGAGACAGAGAGAGAACAAACAAAGAAGACCAGCAATGACTTGAAAATTACTGAAGTTGGATACACACGTTACCATTGCTTGCTGTGATGGTTAGCTTTAACTGTCAACTTGATACACCCTGGAATCACCTGGGAAGAGAGTCACAATAAGGGACTATCTACATGGGGTTGTCCTGTTGGCATGTCTGTGGGGGATTCTTAATAAGTTAGTTGACATGGGAAGACCCAGCCCACTGTGGGTGGCACCATTCTCTAGGAAGGGTTCCTGAACTATATGAGAGAAACAGCTGAGCAAAAACATGCCAATAAACATGCATTGCTCTCTGCTCTTGACTGGGACTAGCTATTTGAGGTTTCTGTCTTGACTTCCTCACAATGATGGACTATAATCTGGAACTGTAAACTAAAATAAACTTCTTTCTTCCCTAAATTGTTTTGTGTCAAGATTTTAAAACAATAGAAATGAAACTATGACATTTATGTTTACATTTTTTGTGACTAAAAAGTGGAAGCTGTAAAAAAATTGATGAGCAAAAGATGGGGGAATATTCCCACTCTTTTGTAGATTTATGACTTACAATATGTTTTAAAATCTGTCAAAGCAGCCTTGGCAAGAAGATACAGAAATAAGGACCACCACAACCTGAGAGGCCAAGATTTGACCTGACTAGGATGACAAGGGAATGAGGGAAGGACAGACAAACACACAGGCAAGGGGGAGAGGGAAAGAAACAGAAGCTGGAATCAAGTAGTCTGCACTTACTCTGATGGAGCACACGTACCATGCAGCAACCTGGAACCTCAGTGTGTTATATGCAGCACAAGGGAAGGTATTTGGTAGTCTCTGATAGGAGGTCTCTGTAGAAGAGCAGTCTTGGGCCATAAACTTCCCAGAGGAGTAGTTGCTGGTGTTTGCACACACTGTCAACATTCCAACTTGGACCTAGAGGAAGGCTTTGCCAATTCTGAGCCTGACCAGGACATGGAAGGCTTTGCCATTCCCACAGATCTGAGCCATGGGTCCTTGACATGTCAATATATTCACTCAGGACTTTCTCGGCTCCACACAGTAGACTTGATGTAAATATACCTTGACCCTATTTTTCTGAAGGACAATTGTGATACAGAACAGCATGAGCACACACTATACCCAAGCAATCCTGCTGTAAGGTATTCAATGTAACTAAAGTGAGTATCAGTCAAACAGAAGATGGGTATATTTAACCATATTCATCAGTCATGATTTATAATGGAGAACTACAGCAACTTCAATGTCTATTAATATCTGTTAACAAAACTCACAGTGCAAGAGTATTCACACATTCAAAATGATGCCTAACTACAAAACTGAAAGCTGATATTGTTGAATGAGCAATTACAAACAGCATACAATTTCATTCAACTTCATTAGTGATATATATGTGTGGTATGGTATTCGTGGTGGTGATGGTGGGAGGTGAACTGTCCATGTACATGGTCACAAGTATGCAAGTGCATTTAGAGGCCAGAGCACTGGGCATCTTCCTCAATCACTCTCTACTTCATAATTTTGAGACAGGGTCTCTCACCAAACTTGGAGCTCATCAATTAGATGAGTTGTCTGTCCTGCATGCAAGTCCTATGGATCCTTAGGTCTCCACTTCTCCAACACTGGGAATTCTGCATACATACCATACCCTGTCTGGGTATTGGGGATCCAAACTCAGGGTCTTATTCTTGTATAGCCAGCACTTTATTAAATGAGCTATCTACCCAGCCCTTAAGTGTGTGTGTGTGTGTGTGTGTGTGTGTGTATTTGTGTGTATATACAAAGGAATAGAGAGATTTCTAGACATATGTACCCAAATGCATCAATGGTTACCTTCAAATGCTTTATTTTTCTTTCTTTAGGTATTTTTGTATTCTCTTCCATTTCCAGTGAACAAACATCACAAAACCTAAGTCACTGAGGAACAAAACACTAATCATCTGCTTCAAGTTCATTTAGTATTTTCATGCATCTACATGTAATTCTGCTCTTTTACTTGCAGTCTCTTCCCCCCTTGATAGCGCACCCTTGATACAAACAAGCACATGGGCCTGCCCTGGGCTCTCATCAGGAGCACAATGGATTCACACAGCCTACTCATGTTTCCTAAAGCCCTGTGACTTTTATTGTAGCAACAACCCAGAACATTTTTCTGCCCAAGAAAAAGATCATTGGAGTAAAATGCCAGAAATTCAAAGGGCTAAAGACCATTTACATACTTTTTAACAACTCATGGCATTATTTAGCAACTCTTCTACATTTTAGACAGATGCATAAAGCTATCATATTTGGCAACGTAAATAATGTTATGCAAAAAGGTGGTTTATTTTGTTGATATGCCATTTTAATCTTTTAGACAGTTCTATAATGGAAATTATTTTTAATATTCTATTGCCTATAATTAAAATCATCATTTTGGTCCCTGGAAACTGGGGTTGTATAAGAACTTCTTCAAGCTTATTATAAGGAAAAAAAAAGAATTTTAAGTACAATGCTTGAACTTTTTTATATTACACATATATTTCTTCTTAAGTTGATATCATTTGAATATATTGAGAATACTAAGTAAAATTTCTGTGTCAACTATAAATATAAACAATACATGAGGCTAAAAGCATATAGAAAAATAGTTTAAGAAGCTATATATGGGACTGGAGTTATGGCTCAATGGTTTAGAGCTTGTATTGCTCTTGCAAAGAAAGGACCCAATTTTGATTCCCAGCACCTACATTGGCCAGGTTACAACCATCTGTAACTCCACCTTCAGGAGGTCTGATATCTCTGGACTCTGGAAACTGCATTCATATGCACATACCCCCCCCACACACACACACATATATACACTATTAAAACTAATAAATAATTTTTAAAAAGATGCTACAGGTACAGTTTGGGGTACTATGTGTAAAAGGCTTATGGGTTACTAATGCTCAGATCATAGATCATGGTGTGCCCAACAGATAAGATACAGACCATGCTGTCAAACCACACTTCTTTCCTGTGGAGAGTAACAGAATCTGTGAGACACAAGTGCTATTGCAAGTGATAGGACAGAGAACGTCAAGGGGTTGTCCTTATGCAAAGCCCAGGACCTTTGGTAATAGTGAAGGAGAGGTACTTCCAGAGACATGTGAACACCCTGGGGTCCCAGCCAGTACTGAATGCAGTTTCCTAAAGCTCGTCCTCCAGCTTAAAAAAAAAGTATCATTAAGAAGAAAGTTCAAATAGGATCATGTCCCCCTCCATGAAAACAGAATATTAACCTGAGAAAGGGCTGTTTAACCATAAGAACTTACAAACACACCAATTCTGAATCTTGCCTTTACTTCTTTTTTTCCCTAGGTACAGGCTTAACAAAGTTATTGGAGAAAAACTAGAAATACTGATCATAAAAATAAAATATAAAAGCCAGCAGCCACCTCAAATAGACCTCATTAGGACAACTATTCTAAAAGGGCTTTTCAGTTTCTATTTTAGCAGTCAAGGGAAGAGTCTACTATTGCATTGAATGCAAAGCCTGTTTTATAACTAAAAGTTACAGTCATCCAGGGGAGTTTATTTCGTATTACTGAGGCGGCATCTAGCTCCACACCACCTTTGATCAAGAGGCCTCTTCTCAGCAGCACACAAGCTTCTGAGCTACCTCCTACCTATTCTGATCCCCTGCTCCAAAACAGCCTAAGGATTAGCTTTTTAGATCTACTTCTCAAATAAAAGATTTTAAAAGTAGTGAAAAGGGGATTAAATAGGCTGAAAATTCAAATTAATAGGTGGGTAAAAACAGCTTTCCCAGAGACAAGTGGTAGGCAGAATTCTAAGGTGCTGGTATATAGTCTAAAGTTTTTATTTGGTTATTAGCCATGCATCTCCATGTGCTAATATGGAATTTCCATACTGCATACCTTTGGGGGGAAAACATTACAGAAACACTGCATGTAAAATAAAATGCTACCTTCTATGTAAGGCTGGAAGAAACAAAGCATCTGTTCATGCAAACAAATACAGAAAGAATAAGCAAGAAATTGGTAACAGAATAGGAGAAAAATATTTACATAATGGCTTAGTACCCACAGTATATAAAGGACTCCTGCGACTCAACAAAAACAACACAATTTTAAAATAGGCAAATAAGTTGCATAGACATTTTTCCAAATGGCCAACAATCATAAAAAAAGGCTCCACATCATTAATCACTGTGGAAATGCATCAAAATCACAGTAAGATGCCACTTCATATCTACTAGAATGAATAATGTAAAAAGGAAAAGACATTTTGTCAAGGATATGGAGAAACCATAATTCAAGTCCATTGCTAGTAATAATATAAGATTCTCTAAGTCACTGTGGAAAACAGTTTGGCAACTACAAAAAGAGTTAAACAAAGGCCTGGAGAGATGACTCAGCACATAAAACACTTGTCCTACAAGTGTGAGGACCTGGGTTCAAATCTCAAGGACCCACAGGAAGCTGGAAGCAGTCGCATCCTACAGGATGGGAGGCAGAGACTAAAGGTACCCCCTCATCTGGTTTATGCAGCTGCAAACAACAGAGACCCTTGTCTCAAACAAGGTGGAAGGTAAGGACTGGTGCCCAAAGTTGCCCTCTGAATTCCACACTCATACTTTGGCAAGTATGCATGTACTCACACATATGAACATGAGCACACAAACACAAGCACATACATAATATCCAGAAAAGATTGTGCTTTTTAATATGTATTTATTTATATTTTCTGTAGATAGGTGTTTTGCTTGCACATATGTCTGTACAATACATATGCCACTGCCCTCTTTAGCCTGAAGAGGGCATCAGATTCCCTGCAAATGGAGTTAAGGATGATTGTGAACCACCATGTGGGTACTTGGAACTGAACCCAGGTCCTCTGTAAGAGCAACAAATACTCATAATTGCTGAGTCATCTCTCCAGCTCCCAGAAAATATTTCTTAAACTTAAAAATGGAATTAGGATCCCAAATTCCAATCCCAGGAGTATACATATATAAAAGAAGAAGAAGGAGGAGGAGGAGGAAGAGGAGGAGGAGGAGGAGGAGGAGGAGGAGGAGGAGGAGGAGGAGGAGAAGGAGAAGAAGAAGAAGAAGAAGAAGAAGAAGAAACAAAAATTCCAGCAAATACATCAGCATCCAAGTTCTTAACATTGTTCATAATGACCAAAGGGTAGATACAATGCCAAAGTCCATCAACAGATCAATAAACAGGTTGTAGTACATCCACACAATGGAATACTGAGCCATAAACAAAGATGAAGTACTGACATGCACAATATGTACAGAACTCTGAAACACGATACCCACTGAAAAGAGCTAACAAAGAAGGCCTTACATGGAATTGCTTCATTTACATGAAATATTCAGAATAGGTAAATCCATACAAACAATGCCAATTGGTGGTCACTAAGGGCTGGAGGAAGAGGTAGAAGAAAGGACTGTTTAATGGGCATGAGGGTTTGGGAGGTAAATAAAAGTGGTTACTGCATAATACTCAGAGAGTATCTAATGCTATCAAACTGTTCATTCCAAAATGGTTAATTTTATATATGAGTCAAACTTCATGTGTCTGTCTGTCTGTCTCTGTCTGTGTCTGTCTGTCTCTCTGTCTGTCTGTCTCTCTGTCTGTCTCTCTCTCTGTCTCTCTCTCTGTCTGTCTGTCTCTCTGTCTCTCTCTCTCTCTCTCTCTCTGTCTCTCTCTCTCTGTCTCTGTCTGTCTCTCTCTGTCTGTCTCTGTCTCTCTGTCTCTCTCTCTCTCTCTCTCTCTCTCTCTCTCTCTCTCTCTCTCTGTGTGTGTGTGTGTGTGTGTGTGTGTGTGTGTGTGTGTGTGTAGATGCATGAGCATGTGAAGGCCAGAGGACCACATTGGGTGTGTTTCTCAATCACTCTCCAGTTTATTTTTGAGGCAGGGTTTCTCACTGAACCTATTTTGTCTAGACTGGAGAGCCAGCAAGCCCTAGAGATCCACCTGCTTCTCCAACTCTGGGCTTACATACATGTGCTACCTTGCCCAGATTGTATGTTGGTCCAGGGGAATAGAACTAGAGTCCTCATGCTTATGTAGGAATCACTTCATCAACTGAGCCATCCCCCAGCCCTTAAATCTCTGGTTTAAGTTGCATTTTTTTTTTTCTCTTGTTGCATCATGAAGAATGTTTCCTTGCAATGTAACTTCAGATACTGTAAGATGTGGCCTGAACTGTTTGGGGAAAGGGAAAGGCAGCTTCATATAAATCATCATGCTGGCCTAGTATCAGCCCTGCAGTTCTGAATCACACGTCTGGGGCTCAGTCTCCAGAGCCAGCGACACAGCTCTGCTCCAACAGCCACCCAGGACGCATCATCAGTACTTCACTCCAAGAGATCTAGTCCGTTCTGGAGACATCAACTCCAATTAAATGACCCAGAAAAACCAAAGAGGACTTTGTAAATCATTTCCACTTTGATTTTGAGACTTCTACACATTCAGAAAGTACCACAGTATCTAGCATCTGTGTCGAGAATTTGAGAGGGCTTTGGGAGTTTTGTTTTGTTTTCTTTTCTTTTCTTTTTAAGATTTTTAGTTTCAAAAGGATATTTTCTTTCATGCATGGTTAATTTAAGTTTCATGCCAAGAGCCTTTAGTTGATGAGCTCTGAAATTGTCTTAAGATTTGAGGACTGCAAAATATCCCCACATTAGCACAAAAGTCAAATTTCACAAGATACACAGAGACTCTTCAAGAGCTCCATTAACTGTGTTGGTCAGAGTCTACAGGAGACATTCAAGTTTCCCAAGGTTTGAGACTGCTTGCTCTCAGCTGACTCTTCTGACAGCCACACTCTGCCTGACAGTGTACAAATTCCTTTCATTCTTAAGAACCAAAGGCATGGTGGTGCACACCTTTAATCCCAGCACTCAGGAGGCAGAGCCAGGCGGATCTCTGTGAGTTTGAGGCCAGCCTGGTCTACAGAGATCCAGGAAAGGCACCAAAACTATACAGAGAGAAACCCTGTCTCCAAAAAAAAAAAAAAAGGAACGGAAGTCAGTATTTTAAAAATTGTAGGCAAGTTTAACTCTATAGTTAAATTTACTCTCGTTATATAAGTAGCAAAAGATTCATGACAAGTCTTATTCCCTTTTTTAACAAGATGAGTAGAGAACAAATTCCATACTTCAAACAGGACTTAGTCTAGGATAACCACAATTAATACTTAAAGAGAGCAGATG
Organism: Onychomys torridus; assembly: GCF_903995425.1. Taxonomy (NCBI): domain Eukaryota; kingdom Metazoa; phylum Chordata; class Mammalia; order Rodentia; family Cricetidae; genus Onychomys; species Onychomys torridus. The sequence goes on from NC_050464.1 coordinate 10,319,352, forward strand.
CTTAGAATACATAAGATCTCTGACTCTAACCTAGAAAGACCATGAACTCGCATCATAGTTGGATTTGGTTTGACTTCTAATGACTTATTTGTGAAGAACAAAGGCTAGCCAAAATGCCTCCTCTATCTTTAGGGTTTCTGTGGATGAAGCAAGGGGAAAATCAATATTTAATAAGGTAGTTTTTGAGAGAACAAACTTTGACTCAGAAATGCACAAATTGGAATACTAAACAGTAATTTACAGTAACATGACCTCTTCTTCTATATAATATAAAAACACACTTCCAGTTTGCTTGTAGCAGCTCTCTCCACAGACGTCAAGGTATGTGCAAAATGAGAACTCAAGAAGGAATGAGTGAAGTCACAATATGGTGGCACATTTCTTTAATCCCAGCATTCAGAGGCAAAGGCTGATCTACATAGCAATCTACAAGGCCAGCCTAATCTACATAGCAAGTTCCAGGCCAGCCTCCGTCTTAAAACACACACACATGTACACACACACACACACACACACACACACACACACACACACAAGCGCGCGCGCGGTATAGGCAAGAATTAAAGGAAGCTGTAGCTACAGAGAAGGAGATCTGAAAACTGGAATTGGATCTACAGATGGACAACACCTGCACCCAAGTGGGAGTAAGAAAGGACAGCATGAAACTGCTCTGAGACCCACTCATCACAACAGAAGGGGGAGGAAGCTAACCGGATAGGCTCTCACAAAGGGCTGAAAACTGATTGCCCCACCACACCATCACCACCAGTCCTAGGCAATCCTGTTAGGCAGGTAAATTGCTTTCCTCTCAGAAAACGCTAGAATATAGTCTAGCCAGCTACCACCTTTTCAAGTACTCAAATTTTCAGGGGGAAAAAAAGGCAAAAAAAAAAAAAAGGATGGGTTCTATTAGGCCAAGGGAAAGCAAATCCTTAATATTGAAGAAGCAGTTACAACAGCCATGAGATCCTTGAACAGAATATTCCAGATACGCTTCAAACATTACATTCTACTTCCTTCACTGACCGCAGCCTTAGAAAAGGAAGCTAAGCTGTCAACAAGCAGAGCAGGAACATGCAGGTGGGCCACTGCTAGATAACCTGGAGAGGGTGATGGAGTCATCCTCATCAGAGCAGCAACAAACATACCAGGAAACTGACCATCAAACAGTACGTGCATGAATCCAACAAGATGGGAGCCCATCAGATAAGAAGCCAGAAGGCCTATGCCTCACCAGAAGCACTGCTTTGCTGTGCACACCAGCCTGGCCACGCCACAGGAGCAGACGGTATGTATGGATGGGTCACACTGACACCCTCCCAGGCACTCAGTCTCTCACAATCTCCACACAGTTCTGACTGTACCAATCTTGACCCCAAAAAACCCGATAGCCTTGCAAGACCCCATCAAGTGGTAGGAGTAGGCACTTCCTACAGCTAGACACTTGCACAAGAACATCACAGCAGCCCTCTCATTTACACATCACACTCTTCTATTTTTCACACACACACATACTCATACCACACCCAGAACACCATCTTCCTGCCATAGTCGCCATGTTTATGTTAATTTAACAGTGGGGTTGTTGTGTTCCCTATTCCCACCCACATACCCTCCCCTTCCTGGCTGTCCTCCAGGAAATGGACTTCTTAGGCCCCCAACAGGCCCTCAGTAGTAAGGAACGTCTGTGACATCTCAGCCTACATTCATCACTCTCTGCCAGCTGTCTGCTCCTGACTTCAGTTCTGTCCCTGCTGAAATCACAATCACAAGAAGGATCATCCTGTCTGGTGACTTAAATTAAATTTGGCTGTAATATTAACTGACTCTGGAGGACCAGCAACAGAAACATTCCTGCTCTGCTGAGTTTCCATACTAAGCCACAAACAATGCCTTGATTAATAAGACAGCAAGCGGGATATGATAGGTCAGCGGGGCCATCAACAAGAAAAGAAAATGTGTAACACGTGTTGGGAAAGAGGGAGAATATTAGCACAAACAGTGGAACAGGCAAGGTATAGAAGTGGGTGACAAAACAGGTGAGGAGTAACTAACACGCCTGCTGTGCACTTAATTTTAGTAGAGGAAGGAGAAACACATTAGGGACTCATTTGATCTGATAAATGAACGAGCACAATAATCACTGTGATTTATTAAGCAGGACACCACACTAAGTGCTTTACATGCATTATCTCTTCTAATCCTTACAAAAACCTCAGGAGAGATTAACTTTGTTTTATAAATGACCTCCTAAAACCAAACAAGTTACAGTACTCACCCAAGGTCACACAGATCATGAATGGCAGGGGCAATGATAGGTGATGATGTCAATAAACCTCATCAGACGACTTAAAAGTATTTGTATGTGTTCATGGACATGTGGAGACTAAAGGTCAGCCTGAGGGTCATTCCTCAAGACGTTTGTTTGTTTGTCTGTTTGTTTGGTGTTGTTTGGTTTTGGGAGGTTGTTGTTTGTTTCGGTTTTGGTTTTTCAAGACAGTGTTCTCTGTGTACATCTCTGGCTGTCCTGGAACTCATTATGTAGACTAGGCTGGCCTTAAACTCACAGAGATCAGCTTGCCTCTGCCTCCCAAGTGCTGGGATTAACGGCCATACACCACCACCACCCAGCTGTTTTTCTTTTTATTTTAAGGAAGGTGAGCTCTCTTCACTAACCTGAAACTCACCAATTCAGCAAAGCAAAACCCAGGTCCCACCTATCTCTGCCTCCCCTAGCACTGGTGTTCCAAAGTTGTACCACTATGCTCAGCTTTAAGAAAACAAAACAAACACCAAAAACAAAAACAAAAACAAAAAAAAAAACCCACCATGGTTTCTAAGCATTGTACTCAGGTTGTTTGCACAGTAAACACTTTACAGACTGAGCTACTGCCCTAGAACCCAAAAATTATTTTCTACATGTGTAGGTTTTTCCAAGATACATTCATATATGCTGATGTGAAAAGATTTCTCAGACACAGTAAGTGAAAAAAGACAAGGGCTGTGGGGTCAACCTCCAAAGTAACAGTATGCTGCAATTCCTATGAGGTGTGTGAATGTTGGGTGGGTCCATTTGGCATCACCATTACCTCAAGCAGAGGGAACCATGGGACTGAAGAGCAGAAAGCAGAGCTTCTTGTGGCCACACATTCACATGGTAAGAACAGGCTAACCTACTTGTTATTTTTCATAATTAGTAGGTATTACATAATAAAATAATATAAGTACAAAAAACAAAGTTTTGTGCTAACAAAATAGTTCAAGATGTGTCAGCCTGACAACCTGAGCTCAATTCCCAGAACCCATATAAAAGTGGAAAAAGAGAATCAACTCCACAAAGTTGTCCTCTGACCTCTACACAAGTACTATGCCATGTGTGCAAACACTCACACACACACATTAATAATTCTTTTTTTTTAAATGTCAAGTTCTGTGATGAAAAGATAATCCTATCTCCTTATTTCCAAAAATAAGACAAGAATGGTCACGGTGGGAGAGGAACTGAGAGAACTGTAGCTCAGTGGAAGAGCCCAAGGTTCAATCCCTAGTAATGAAGGAAGCAAAGGCAGGGGCGGGGGGAACCAAGGCACACCTATTTTAAAAATATTTATTATTTATTTATGTGTATGTGCACATGCATCCAGGTACCTGTGGGAGCCAGAAGAGGCAGTCAGATTGCCTAGAATTGAAGTTACCAGCAATTGTGAGTCATCTCACCTGGGTGGGTGCTGGGAACACAGCTCTGGTCATCTGAAAGATCTACAAACATTCTTAACTGCTGAGTCACCTCCCCAGCCCCAAGGCATGCCTATCTTAATCAAGCATCCTTCTCAGCTGTTTCACCTGTAAAGGTGCCCATTAACACTGCTCATATGTTGAACATGAAATGTGTTGCCATACATGGGAGAAAACACCATTCTTGTGAACAAAGGAGAAACTAGAACATTTGCTAGAGATGGGACAAGAGAAACAGTGTTAACTTCCCATCAATATAGTATATACCTAAGATAATCATCGCAGAAGGCAAAAGGGCGTTCAGGCTTCTGGTTTCAGGAAATAAAGCTAAGAGTGTAGAGTGGGACACCAATGTCCTCATCTGCCCTCACACACACAGTCCCATGCACATACACCGCACACATACATACACACAGTGGTGCTGCTTTATAAGAAAGGAAAGTTGGGGAGTGGTGAGGGAAAGGACCAAGGGGAAGAAGAAGAAAGGGGACTATTCCTGGTCCCCAGTTAGTCTACAAAGGGGAAAGACAACAGCAAAAATCAAAACACATGACGACTAATTTCTTTTGCAAGAATTAAATGAATAAAATCACCATTAAGCATCAAATAAGGCCAGCAAGATACAGCAGACAAACACAGGCACAGCAGGCCTGTCAAACTAAGTGCAGTCCCACAGGATCCTCCAGAATGGTAAAAGGAGAGAACTGACTCCCACAAGTCGTCCTCCGACTTCCCATGCACCTGGCACCCCCACACGCTCATACACACATACAATATATAAATGTAAATATATGTGTGTGGCTCCTTTGCTTACCTGAAAAGCTTTATTACAATTTCACATTTATAATATGATTCAAAAGTTGTTGCCATGCTCAGGAAGTACCTCCCACTTTAAAAGGTTTGAACATCATTTGCTCAAAAAAGAGCAAATCTGGCACATTAAAGTAGAAAGAGGAAAACACTAGAAAATAAATAGGCAAGGGAAAAAAAAAAAGCACCAGGCTTCGGGGATCTGCAGGGTTCCATAAAAACAAGCTAAGAAATACCAGGATGAAAAATACACATACACACACACACACACACACACACACACACACACACACACACAGAGAGAGCTATAGAACAATCCCTTTCTACACTATGAATATGTATTACTCTCATTGGTTAATAAAAAGCTGACAGGCTGGTAGCTGGGCAGGAAGTTAGGTGGGAAACTCAAACAGAATGGTGGGAAGGAGGAGGGCAGAGTCAGGAGAGATTCCAGAAAGCTGCCTATGAAGCAAGACGTGCTAGAGAACAGGTAAAGACATGAGCCCCGTGGCGATACATAGATTAATAGAAATGGGTTAATTTAATGTAAGTGTTAGCTAGTAACAAGCCTGAGCTATTGGCCGGGCACTTGTAATTAATAGAAGCCTCTGTGTGTTTATTTGAGACTAGGTGCTCAGGACAGGAAATGTCCATTTACAGATACATTTTTATGAAGCCAAGGCTATCAACTTGTCATCTAGTACAGCACTCACACATGAAGCTCTAATTTATGTTATATTTGTTATATTTCAACATTTAAGTATTATATGTACACATATGCAAATTTAAGTTCATTCATTTTACATGCACAATGATATTTCAAATTTTTGTGCACACTCCTATAAAAACTCGAATGTACTGAACAGGTTCAATATCAGTGTTGTTATTGGGAGAATTTGACACTAGAATCAAAAAGATTATACAGGCCTAACTAGAAATCAATGGTACAAATGTGTTTATCAATCCATCTTTCAAAGGAATTTTTTGTTGTTGTTGTTTTTACAAAGAGCCTGTAAAGATAGTGTGAGCCTTTTTCAATCAGATGAACAAAATAAAGCCAAAAACCATTGGTTAATATCTCTCAAATAGTGAGATTTTAAAAAAATAGCAAAATCCCAGTTTCCCATTCATCCACTCTCAGTGAGTAAACCACATTCTTCCCAAAACCCATAGATTCACATTATGATAAATATTTCTAATTGCTTTTGCAATTTAAAAGTTTTAAATGATTCTGTTTAAAACAAAGAATATTAGGAATGCAGAGACAAACACCATAAGCAGGCTGGCCCATTCATTCAATCACAGTCCATTGTTTTATAAACTAGTAACTTCTCGGCCACTTTCCACTAATATTACATTCTCATTACTTTTCTAACCTTTATGTAATTCTAGTAAATGTAATATTCCTATTTCAAAAGTGATCTAAGTTTAACAGAGAAAATCAGAAAACAGATAAGAGTAGTAGGACATCAGCCACCTGACTCAACTTCCCAAGAGATGGAAGAGAGAAACCTGCACTCAGAAGAGGCTCAGGTCACTCACAGGGGCCAGCACAGAACTTAGAACTTAGGGGTTCTGAAGACAGCTGGCTCTCCATCAGATATTATTATGGCACACATACTGATGAACATAAGAGAGCCTGTCTCAAACAAGGTACAAGGTAAAGACCAACACTGAGGTTGCCCTCTGACCTTCATACCATCCCTGGGTCTACCTAGCCAGCCAGCCTAGCCTACTAGGCAAGTTCCAGACCAATGGGAGATCCTGCCTCAAAAAATAAAATAAAAGGAATTCAGGGTGCCTCGTGGTTTGTCTCTGGCCTCCTACACAGGCAGACACATATGCACAAGTATGCATCCACACATCCACACCTGTTACATGTATATGCATACATACACACACCCACAAATATACAGAAAAGGGACAATGTCTAATGTATTAAGAATATTAAATAAAGCACATTACATTGTATGTTATAATGTATGAAGTACCCTATAACCTCATTTCCCAACTGTTTCAGACTGTCTTCTTGCCAGTTAGAACCATTTCTATATGTGCTGCCTTTTTTAATATCAACATAGAATAGTAGTCTTCTTAGAAGCTGCAAGAGGCACTGTGAAAGAAGCTAGAAAAATGTAAAACCTCATTATCCTGGTCAGGGTGACCTGCTGTGGACTAATCCACAGAGGAACAGAAGATTCCAGCCAAACCAGTTTCTTCCCCATCGTGAGGGAAAGAAGTCAGAGTAGGCTAGCACTCTCCAGATGCCCTCTCTAACTGGTATGTGACAATCCAGGACATGATCCAGAAACCATGTGAAATTTTGCTTTAAGGGGGTGAGGGGCTGCCAGCACTATCTCTGTAAACCCAAGAAATAGCAACATACAAAGCAAAGTAGTTATAGTTAAAAAATGAACTCAAGAGTCTGAAGAGATAAATAGACAAAAGCACCTACTATGAGTGTGAAGACTGGAGTTTGGGTCCCTAGAAACAACATAAAAACCAAGTGGACTGGCAATATACCTACAATCCCCAGCACTTGGGGTCAGAGACAGATCCTGGGGGCAAGCTGGCTGCTGTACTAGCTCTAGGTTCAGCAGAAGACCCCAGATAGTAAATAGTGACAGCAATCAAGGAAGACCGTCAACATCAACCTTTGGTCTCCAGACACACATATATATGTGAACATGCATGCATACACATGTACACACACACACATGCAAGCAAGCATTAAAAAGAAATAAAAACTCAAGATTTAAAATTGTATCTTTAAACTTGCTATCAAGGAGACAGCATAGTGGCACAAGCCTGCAATCCCAACACTTGAAAGACTGAGGAAGGAGAATCTAGAGTTCAAGACCAGCTTGAATTAACAGTGAGACCTATATCTAGAACTTGCTATAAAGTATCCATGCATTGCTTCACAATCTTGATTCAGAGTCAGAGATGTAGACCATCCGTGGTATCCAACACATTATATTAGATTTCAACAAAGCTCAAAGTCAAGAGTTGATGAGAAATCACTAAGGGGATGCTGCAAAGGCCAATGCTCTCTATCTAATCTATCACATTTCTACTTCCAAGTGATACTCTGAATCCTAAGGTTCCACTAGTTTCCCTGTGAAAGTCTTGACTTCCCTGATTCCATGTACCATAGGAGCCTTCCAGTCAACCACATATATGCCCAATAGACCATTAATAAACCATTAGCTCCATGGGGGTGGGGGGATCACAAGACACCTACCATCATATCTTCATCATCTCATATTATCTTTCTCACAGTGCAATTAACATATGAATTATCCACTACTCACAGTTATTAAATTGCATTATAGTTTAAGCAAATTGCCAGCTCTAGTGACACACACCTGTAATATTAGTTACTGGAGACTGAGGCACAAGAATTCCAAGTTTGAGGCCTGCCTGTGCTACAGAACAAGTTCAAGCCAGCCTGGGAAACTTAGTGAGACCATATCTAAAAGTTACAAGTAAAGAAAAGCCCTGGTGATATAGCTTTAAAACAAAAAACAAAAAACAAAAAAAAAAATAACCTGACTACATAAAGTGAACTGGGGCACTTCTAGTTCTACTGCAGTGAGCTCGAGTTGTGAGCAGCTGCTCAAAACATTGTTTAAGGGTCAACTGTATCATTTGCTGTATATAACACAGTATAAAATGAACAAAATTAAGCTAATTACCATATGCATTTTTCATACTTTTTCCTGTTTAAAATACAATCTACTATTCAATTTAAAGGGATAAAATACATTGTTGTTTGCTATGATCACCACAGTGTAACAATGTTGCAAGTTATACTTACAATATTGCAACATAGTTGCTAGCTATGGTTACCATGTTGAAAAATGGGTCTCTTTAATGCATTGCTCCTTCCAGCTAAAATTGTGCATCCTTTGACCAACATCTCGATGGCTCCACCTCCCCATCCCACTATACTACCCCTCTTACTCCGCCATTTTATACTTTAGGAGTAGAAATGCTAATAGTCATCCTCCGGTATCCATTGGGATTGGTGCTAGGATTACCCCCACTCACCACCAGATACCAAAATCTACAGATACTCCAGACCCTTAGAGAAGATAATGTACTGCATACAGCTTATGGGTTTCTTTTAAAAAACTTAAATAATCACATTACTTATGACACCTAATACAGTATAAATGCAATATAACAAGGTCTCAATATTATATTGTTTAAGAAACAAGGGGGGAAAGAATGTGTGAATGTTCAGTAAATCCACAACTTTCCTCCTGTGTTGTGGTTGGTAGAATCCATGGGTTTGGATTTGGCTCCCCATTAACAGCGGTACTCATTAACATTGGTACTCATTAACAAAAGTACTCACTCTTGTGAACCACAAGGTGACTGAGTAAACTTAAGGTTGCTGTGGATACATTGTTTCCTATCATTTAGGTACTTGGATCTCAAACTGCTGGTTTCAAGTTCTTTCTTCACAAATACAACTTTGAGTAGTTCCTCTAATGAAAACTATGAATTACCTATTTTGTCTTCATTTCACTCTTATACTTGAATGTTATCTATTTGGATACAGATCTCTAGATCAGTTGTTTTTCCCCCTCAACACTCTGAAGATATTTCATCATCATCTATGATGAATACCTGCCATTTTAAGCATCTGTTTACCTTAGATTGGCTCTTCTTTGCTAGTGTTTCATCTACAGTGTATCTATCTATGAAATTGTTTTTATTTTTCATGGGGCCCAATGTGCTTTTGGAATCTAAGAACTCACGAAAACTTTCTAGGATCCTAGGAAGACGACTCAACAAGAAAAGGCACTTGCTGTGCAAGCCTGATGACATGGGTTCAATCCCCATACCCACATAATGTAGAAGGAAAGAAAAGTTGTCCTCCAACCTCTACACAAGTGCCATGCTATGTATACACCCATCCACGTACATCATATACAACAATAACAGTAATAACTTTTAAAATCCCTCTCATTATGTCTTCTAGTAATATCTCTTATGTTCTCTTCCTGAGAGCTCATGGGAAATGATATTGGATTGTCTCATTCTAAAGTTCATGAATCTTTACCACTCATTTTTTGTCTCTCTGTCCCTCAGTACTGTATTCCAACGGATTTCCTCAAATCTCCTTTAAAAAATCAATAGTTTTCTCTTCAGTTATACCTACTTGGCTGTATAACTTATCCACTGAGGTTACTTTTTAAAATTTAATGACCATAATTTTTATTTATAGAAGTCTTACTTGGTTCTTTCCCAAATCTGTTCACTTTCTAATCTGTTCTTTCATCATGGTCTATTTTATCTCTAATAAGTCTAAATAAAGTCATCTCTTTCATGGGCCCTACCATTCCTACCTCATGAAATGCCATCTTCTGTCTGTAACATGCCTGTACTGCAAGCTCATCTTTAGCATGGGCTTCTTCTGCAAGAGCCATGCCTTTTCACTTGCTCTACAAGACTGTTTCTCAATTTGGGGCACTCAGTTATTTTCCATAGTTCTGGACCATATTTTGTGCTAATTTCTTGGTGTAACAATTAATTACATTGTAGAAAAAAAATGCTAAATTTGACACATGCACACCCCAACTGTGAGTTTCAGGTTTTGAGATGTCTTTTTCCTCCTACTTGTCACAACCCCCAGAAGACAGCAAGCTTCTGTGTGCTTTCCCAAACTAAAAGGTAGGGTTTTTTTTTTTTTTTTCAGTCTCTTAACAGACAGCATAACCCTTCAAGATTTAATGCTAAGGGCCTCAACTCCACTTTCCAACATTATACAAACCTCAGGCCAAGTCTTTTGCTCTTTTAGGAAACACACCATCACTTCCACTACCCCAAGCCCTTGGGTGCTATCCTGGGTTTGAGGTTACAAACCTCAAGCTCCCCGGTACAGCCCTAGTACATAGCTTTCTTCTCACTTCTGGCACCTGGACAATTTCAAGTCAAGATTGTGCTTGATTGTTTTTGCTATATTTTGACCATAACTTCTCTGTATTTATGGCAGCATGGGTGTTTGAACTCTCTATGTCAGCTCTGGAAGCAATGTTTCTGCAAGTGTTGGTAGGTACAAAATATGAAACTGAAGTAACATTACAAAATTGTAATAATACTTCTCATCCAGCCATGACAACAACCTGTATTTTCTTTCCGTGTTTTCTTTTTTTTTTTTTTAACTTTCTTTTTATTTATTCTTTGTGTCTTTTACATCATGCCTCCCCATCCATCTCCTACCACCAAAAATAAAACAAAATAAAATTTGAGGGGAAAATCTCATCATGGAAGCTGCAGTGTGACACAGTGAGTCACGCAGTAAACCTCTTTATCCATACATTTTTACATGCAGGAGTTCACAAAGAATCATTGGTCTGGCTCAAGGCCCCTAGTCCCTGCTACAACATGGACACTGGGCCCTCACTGGACTTCCTAGACATCCCATTGTTGCCCTGTGTCATGAAGATCCAGCAGCCCTGGGTCTGCAGTACCAACACACACACACACACACACACACACACACACACACACACACACACACACACCACAGGTGTGTTCCAGCAGACCACAGATGGGGTGGGTGTTGGGGTGGGCCAATCAATACATAACCCTGGTTCTGGGGCTGGGTAGTTGCAGGGTTGGTCAGCCCGCCAGCTCTCCCCTGTCTTCTCCACCAGGGTGAGCTCTCCAGCACTGCCCTGGCTAATTTACTCTTTGCAGCAATGAGCAAGGGGCCAGGCCAGTTCTCCAGCTTTCATGTACTCAGGGTTGGTTCTCCCACACCTACACCTTCAGAGCCAGCTCTACTGTGTTGCCCAGGTGAAGTGTAGGGGCTACTCTCCCAAGTGCTGCAGCTAATGAGGGCAGGATGAACATATTTCAAACTTAGAAAAAAGAAGTATTCCCAAGGAGCTTTAGGATCATCTCATCACTATGCATTATAAATACCTGACAGTTTTTCCTGGAGATTTTCCACAGTAAGAGAACACACTCTGAACTCCACTTGCTCCTGGCACATTCATTCTGTGATCTATTTTGCACTGTTAGAACCTAGCAATACTGTCCTAGAAAAGATCACCATTTCCCACCAAATCAACAATGCCAGGAGCCATTCCTTGGTCCCCTAATTAGTCATATCTCCACCATAATACCATTCAGGATGTTCCATGGCAGTACCACTACCCTGTCAACTGTTTACTATTTCTATATTATCACATCAGTTCCCATCACCACACTTTTTCCCTTTGCAATTCATCTGGTATACCACAGCAAGGCAACTATTAGTATAATGGCTTCTTAGTCATTTCAATCGTTCACAGTGCCTCTCTGTACTACAGTAACTCATTAATCCCCAATACTATGAGGCCAGGGAGTGAATAAAATGTGATTCCTGTCTACTGAAGCATAAATAGCAATAGCAATGCCTAACAACGGCTGACTGCTATGTACTAGGTAAGATCTTAACACCTTATCTGTAATCATATCAACAAATCCTCATAACAGCTATATAAAATAGGTAAAATTAACACAATCCTTCAAGGCAACAAAACGAGATTTAAAGATGACTAAGGGCTTGGAGATGGCTCAGTTGGTGAAGTGTTTCCTGCACAAACAAGAGGGGCTAAGTTTGTACCCCCAGAACCTACAGAAAAGGCTAAGTATGGCAGCATGCACTAAATCCTAGTTCTGGGGAAATGGATCCAGCTCACTAGCCAATCAGCCTAGTCAAATTGGTAAGCTCCAGTTGGTTCTGTGAGTGACCATTTCAAAAAAGTAATATGGAAAGTGATTGAGAAAGACACTCAACATTGAACTTTGGCCTCCACAAGCATTCCTGCACACACAGGAATAGGTACACAAGTAAACACATTGTGCTGGCTAGTTTTATGTCAACTTGACACAAACCAGAGTCATCTGGAAGGGGGGAACCTCAACTGAGAAAATGCCTCCCTAAGGTAAGACTGTAGGAAACCTGAAGGGCATTTTCTTAATCAGTGATTGATGTGGGAGGGCCCAGCCCATTGTGGATGATGCCACCCCTGGGCACGATGCTTTTGGTCATGGTGTCTCTTCACAGCAACAAAAATGCTAACTAGTAAACACACACACACACACACACACACACACACACACACACACAGAGAGAGAGAGAGAGAGAGAGAGAGAGAGAGAGAGAGAGAGAGGACTAAAAAGCCCACCCAAATAGTTGAGTCAGTTTTTGTGTCTGCCAAAGCCATCCATCCTCTTAAGCAATATGCTAGTGTCTCCACAAATAGCTATACCCAAAGTTTAGGCCACTCCTCTAACTCAGAGCTCAGCTTCTAAACAGCTGTCTGGAAGCTTCAGGAAACCTCACACTAATGTGTTCAAAACCTGGATCATGACCATGCTGCCAAACAAAGGTCCAAGCTCAGGAAAACCCATGCTCACCAACTGATCTTCCTGGAAAGAGGCCTGAATGGAGCCTGTGACACTTCCTCAGTCATACTCCAGTGGACTACCCAACTCTGTTTTGTGCCCCTAAATCCTAAACTCTACCCAGATCTCCAATATTCTAGGCTGAATCTGCTACTTCCTCCCTCTTCTACAGTTGCCTGCTTCTCGGTCTTCTACAGGCATCATTCTAGTTTCTTCTATACAGTCTCACTTCAGCAATAGAGGGGTTGCTTTACCTCCCTTGAGATAATAACTCAAAATACAAACCTGACCCCAGCACAGTAGGGCTTGTGGAAAACCCCAACTCCGGGAGGTTGAAGCAGATGGACTGCAAGTCCTAGGCCAGCCTCAGCTACATGGCAAAAAAAAACAAACAAACAAAAAAACCTGATCATTTCACAAAGCCTGGGCTCAGGACCAAAGCTTTCAGTCAATCTGTATTTGAGGATCTAAAACTAGAAACTCAAAGACTGACAACAGCTGGCTTTCAGCTGGGCAAAGAAAAGCATGAGTCAAGATGACAGGGCCACAGAAGGGGCAGAGACATGAAAGACGGCAGTCTTCGAGGGTGCGAGTGGGTAGCCAGGTATATCTCTGTTACTGTGACTCAAACCCAGAGCCTCACGCATACCAGCACTATTCCTGGGCTCTCATTCCTGAAGAAAAGACAAATCCCGAACACGTCCAAATCTGTCGCGGTGGCATCTGCTAGGTACACTGTGACTCCCTTAGATACTTCCAATAAAAATCTTGTTCTTTTTTTTTTTTTTTTTTTCTGGTCCTGAAGAAGTTCAGGCTGAGTTTCTAGTTTGTGCGCACACAGGATAGTTACCTAAGAAAAAGACTCTAAAAGAGCCAAGATGACAGTTAAATGGGGGGGGGGGGGGGAGATAAGCCTGTGAGGCAAACACAAAACATATTCTACTTAAAGCCAAAGTGCCGTCATCCAGCAAATACATAAATATGTCAATGTTTATAAGCTCATGACCTCCTTTCAAAGGTGTTACAGAAAATGCTTTGGGGTAAGAGCCACGTTTGTTTAATGTTCTGAAATTATTACTGCTTGCACTGGGAGCCACAGAAAAGCTTAGTGAAAACACAGAGCAGAAGCATGGACTACACAATGAGAGAAATGATCAAGTTGCATCCCTGGAAGCGCATCTCCTTTGGGAATGGTTAATATGTGTGCTAGTGTAAAATAAATAAAATCTTTTTCTAGTGACACGGTACCACTATTCAATTTCCTGACTGGGATCTTACATTGCCAGGTATTATCAATTCATGGTGGTTTTAGCCCCAAAAATGTATATATAAGAATACTGAGAGATGGTGTGCCACAGAAATTTAAAAATAAATAAATAAAGCAAGCTGTGGAGACAACTGCATCCTATATAAACACCTTTTCTGTTGCCATCTGGTGGTTCATGTATAAATTCAATGCTGCCATGCACATTATAGAAGAGCTTAGTCAGCAGTAATCTCAATCTCTCCTGCATCACACCTACCACCTGGAGACAGTCAAGCTACAACTGCCCTTCAATTTGATTCCTTTCTCAGTGAGCCTTTCTCACAAGAAAACCAATAATACACACAAAGTAACTCTGGAGGAGGCCATTCTCTCCTAAAAGGACTAGTTATACCTGTGTCATACAGAATCCCTTTCTATCCCAAACCTGACAAAGAGCCCCAGGTCTAGTAACTAAGTGACCACCCCCCACTGTTGTCAGAAGTCAGGAAGTGCTGAAGTCCCCAAACAGCCATACTCCTCCAGAGCTCAGTCATTCTCTGGTTACTACTATTTTTGTTTTTATTTCAGAAAGGCCATTCATCTTTGTAAAATTAAGCTTCCAAACTTCTCATGGTAAAGAATCAGGTATAGAGTATATAGAAAATTCTGAAAGAGAGAAAAGGCAACAAAACACTGTACCTGAGGACAATTTGGCCTCCAGTAATTAGTTCCAGAGTCTCCTGTTGCCCATCATCTAAAAGCCCACATCCACCGGAAGCAGCCTTGTCCATTTTAAAATAATAACTGTTTTTAAACACAGCAAAATCTAGCTGGTGAGATGGCTCAGCAGGTAAAAGCATATACTGTACAAGACTGACAACCTAAGACTAATCCCTGGAAACCACAGTAGGAAGAGAGAACCCATTCCTGAGAGTTGTTTTCTGACCTCCTTCCACAGGCAAGTTCAGCATAAACACGCCATCACACAGGCTCACAGGTGTGTGCTGATACACACATACATGTGCACATATACACAATAATAATAAAAATGAAAATAAATAAAAATAGTAAAACCAAAAACATCCAGAAGGGGCTAGAGAGATGGCTCAGAGGTTAAGGGTGCTTGCTGCTCTTCCAGGGGAACAGAATTCAGTTCCCAGCACCCATGTCAGGAGGCTCATAACCCTGTACCTCCAACTTCAAGGAATCAAGTGCCCTCTTCTGGCCTCCAAGGGCACTTGCACACACATAGCATTCACATGTATACATACATACAAACACAACTAATTTTCTTTAAAACATTGCAGAAACATAGTCTTACCAAATGTTCAATAAGCTAATTTCCACAGATCAGTCAACTAATAAATTTAGTTGACTGACAAGTCAGTTGTCAAGAACTTGAATTATTTAACTGATAGCTATTAACTTCTCTAGACACTGTATATCAATAGAATGGCAGCTAATCCTATTAAAGGTGAAAAATTATTCTAGAGATAATTTTAAGTAATTTTTAAATTACTGATGGTCACTGTCCAGTAAATCTAAACATCCTCATGGCCATCTTTATTCCATCTCTGTTTAAATTTCTCACTGCATTAATTGCCACCAGATTTAGATTAGTCATGCTCTTTATTCTTCCAGCCATTTAGATAAATAAATGTCTCCTATTTTAAGAATATTTATTTCTCCAAACTTCAGGCTCACATTGATAAATTAAAGCACTAATTTGTCTTCAGAACCTAAAATTTTGAGCATGAACCATTTCCAGGCTGTAGTAAATCTATCCCGTATTAGACAGCAGCACCTAAGGAGAAATATTACACTGCACCAGTTGTCTTGAACACTATATATACACCCCACAACAGTGGGATGAAAGGAAGCAGCTCCTAGGAGCTAAGACATATGGAGTTGCAGAACCCCAGACAGCAGGCACACTCGAGACTCTGGAGACGCGGAGGGAGGAGATCAACACAGAGAAGGAGAGAATCAGAGCAGAACGATTCCGAACATCTACTCACTTACTGGTCTACGCTCCCACCACCACCACCTTTTACAGGTGGGAAAGCAGGCTCGGGAGAGGCTAGCGGACTTGTCCACACTGCAGGTGGTTTCAGACTGAGATGATAAAAGCCAGGGCTACCGACACTTAGCCCCACTTTTTCCACCTGCAGAGCCATGCTTCTAGGAAAGCTTTAGAGAAATTACTTTCATTCTCACAGTGTGGGAGATGGGGCCAAGCTGATGCCATTGTCTCTGACTTTGGAGCTGCCTGTCACGAGCCAAACCTTGTACCTACTGGAATAGCAAAAGTATAAACACACAGCAACATTCCCGAGTTTGTTTGTTTGTTTGTTTAGTTGGGTTGTTGTTTTATTTCTACACAGTGGGGAGAGAAAACAATGTTAATGTAACGAAGCTGTAAAACTAATCATTTCTCCAGAAGGTCTCAGGTGTAAAACCTGTAACCAGCAGAAAGGTATCTATTGAAGAAGAGACTTCTGCATTCCAGGAATCCAGTGAAAGGCTTATCAGTGATTTATTTGTGTTACTATGGATGGCAGAAAGTGCCAGAACAATAGTCCTAACTGACAAAATACATTCTCCCTTAGGATTAAGATTACAAATATCTACACACTCTTATTAAAACAGATGCAAAATTTAGGGAGGGTTCTACTGTCCTGTTGAAAGACTGAAGTCAAATCAATTCATTAAAGAAACTATATGAACTTAGAATGCTCATATGCACTACTGCTTACTAGGAGTATTTAACCAAGTAATGATATGCATATTAAAATTTTATTTTTAAATAATTCATTGACTGCCCATAACACACCTCTCGAACTATTTTCAAAACCACCCTCAGCTGCACTCAACTGCCAAGCATGGTACTCATGGGATCCTCTCTATCAATACCATTTCTGCTTAGAAAATCCTAAGTCAGAGCCTACACAAATCTCAGTGTTCCTCCTTACCCTGTATCCATTCCATGATATAATTTTAGTGGGTGGATATCACTAACCTGACCTCTGGGAACCCCTAAAGAAGGTCAGAAGGAGGCAGAAAAATACCACACAACCTGAAACTCCAACCCCACGTGGCAACAAAGACGCAAGGGCTCTTAGAATGGAAACATAAAATGTAATTAAGGGCAAAGCTTGTATCACATAGCACCAGCCACATTTGCAGTCTCCACTTCATCTGCAGCCAGTATTTAGGATACAGGACTTCCCAGCTGGATGCAGTCCCAGCAGGTGGCTGAACTTAACTGTCTGTTGTTAGAGAATGCACATGTTACAGCAAAGCAGTAACTAAAAGATCTCCTGGCGCCTTACATTCTCCACCTCTGTGTACATTAAAGTGGAAAAAAGAATTTTCCAAATGTTCTCAAAAAAATGGCATGTTTACTTCCGGTGGTCCACCCTGGAGTGGCAGCACAATGCCCACTGGAGTTCAAGCTACAGTGTGAAAAGACAAATGAGTGGAGGGCTACCAAAGCGGCAACAATTATTGTATCAGGGGACAGGGTTGGATACACAGAAGACGGTGTGCACACTTCTCTCCTCTGATTTTTATTGGCTCCTGATCATGACTGGGAGGTAAACTCAAAGTCTCTGCCAGGTCAGTCCACAGACTAGAGTTCCACCCACCATCTTTCTGCACTATGGATCAGAGTGTTTCCTGTTTTCTTCTCTCCTTCCAAAAGCACAGGCTACAGGGAGACCCAAGCTATGTCACAGACCCTGAATCAGGCTTTTCTTTCAGGCTCCGCCAGTACTCCTCCTGGAGCCTTGAGCAAATAAGTTAATTCCTGGAGTCCTCACAGATAAGAGAACAAAATGCTACCTTTCTCCAGAGTTGTTCTGTGAGATGGCTCAGTGGTAAAGGTTTTTGTCACCAACCTGACAACCTGAGGTCAATCCCTGGGACCATCATGGTAGAAGGAGAGAAGCAATCCTCACAAGTTGTTCTCTGTCCTCCACACTGGTGCTCTTGTACATGCACACTCACACACAGATGTTTAGAAAAAAAGGGGGGAGGGGTGAAGGACAAACTCATCCTTGGTTCGTAAGGGACCATTAAAGAGGTTACATGCAGACCTCATAGAAAGGGACAATAGTTTACCCAATCAAGTGACTAGTGGCCCTCTGTAAAACCCACAGTGGTCCAGGAAGATTCAGTGTCTGAGCTCTAAGTATAAGCCTCTAGTGAAGCAAGGTGGTGTGGAGCCCACGCCCCCAGCTCCAATTCAAACTACAGAATGAAGGAATTGGTTCAGAGGGTAAGAGGAAGAGGGGACCACAAAGCGCATATGGATTAATGGAAAACAATAGGAGCTCAAAGGGAGGCTAGACTTGCAGTGACCTCAATTAACACTGCTTTGTTATTTCTCCATCAAACAAGTGGCAGAAAGGATAATTAGCAGATTTTACCCACAGCTGGGAAATGGCATGAGGAAAGTGGCTCAGACCAGAGGAAAACAGGGTAAGAGTGCCAGCAAATCCAGTGAGATTATGGGATTAGCAACACAAGGATAGAAGCAAAATAGAATATGACAAGCTCCCATGTAGGACCCCCTTTTAAAAAAATATATTTCTGTGTATGGGTGTTTCCTGAACATATACCTGTGCACCATATGTGTGCAGTGCCCTCTGAGGCCAAAAGAGGGCATCAGATCCCCTGGAACTATGGTTACAGATAGTTGTGAAAAGCCATGTGTGTTCTTAACCACTGAGCCATACTGAGAACATGGAACCTTTGTAAATGTATTCTTTTGAGACCTAGCAGGTCTGGGGTGAAGCCTAGGCAACCGTACTCTTTCAATTTCACTAGCAATAAACTGGGTATGGTGGTACATGTCACAGAACCCAAGAACTCAGGACGTAGAAGTCAGAGGTTCAAGGTCATCCTTAGCTACACAGTGAGTTTGCGTGCAGAGCCTGTGTCACAGGAAACCCTGTCATATAAATGTCACTAGTGATTCTAATGCCATCCTCAGAGCAGCACAAGGCAGGAGCTGAACAGTTTCATTAGCAAGGGACAATGCAAACTAAAAGGACTGATTAGAAAGCGAGCCCAGGACCCATACAGGGTTTGAGAGAACACAGATTCCAGGTCCATAAAAGCCACTAAGATCTGAAGGCTTGGGGACAAGATTAAAGGGGAAATGGAGTCTCACAGGACAGCGGTTCCCAAACTTGACTAATCATCAGAACCAACAGGGGAGTCTAGAGATCCTACTGCTTAGCTCAAACCTCAAGTCAACAAAGTCTAGAAGTCCAATCCCGCCTCAGAGCTCCCAAAGGATTCATTCTAGTGTGCAGCCAAGCTGTGAAACACTGGCTTAGGGAAGCTTCCAGAAAGTCAGCTGATAACTGGAGTGAGACAACAAAGCAATGTAGCCAGGGATTCTCAAATGACAGTGGACATGAGAGTCACCTGCAAAGCCCTTGGTGGCTCACACAAAATGAGCTGGTCCTGCATACCCTCAAATGTCCACCTATTCTAATGCAGTGTTTGTGAACAGCACATCCAAGAGACTGGAAACAACATTTTCTTTTTTGAGACAGGGTCTCTCACTGGAAGCCAGAGCTTAGCAATTCTGCTAATCTGATTGGCCAAGCAGCTCCAAGCCTGACTCTGTCCTACCCCTCCCTCAGTGTTAAGAGTCATCAAGACTTTTAAGTGAGTGCTTATGGATCTGAACTCAGCTCTTTGTGTTGGCCCTGCAAGCATTTTATCCATGGAGCCACCCCAGCTCCAGAGAAACAGAATTCTCCAGCCCAATTCACCCCCGTCCCTATGATGCATCCCTTGCCTCAGAAGCCCTCTTTCTGAACCATTCATACTTGGTGCACATAGAGAAAGCATGCATTGCCACCTGCCTTCCAGAACTAACAACCTGGCGTTTTAAAAATCCAGATGAGTCATGAACAATTAAACACACACCAATAAGCAGAGTATATAATTTCCATTTCCATGTACAGAGAAGAAACTGCAGTACATCCTGAAGTTACACTTGTAAGATTCAAACCTGGTGCTTTACATCGGGGCCAGAAATCTATTCCCTGCTTGTAACTTCAGCTATACATATATAACTTTTAGTAAACATGTTGCTAGAAATCCTGACCAAGCCGACCCAGAGGAAGTATCCTAAGAGGGAAAGCCAACAGAGGAATTAGAAATGGCCTTAGATAGATACACAGTATCAATATGGCATTATGACAGTTTCAACTTAGTGGTAACTGTTCCATGCAAAATGTTACATTTTATCTGATAGGATTCTAGAGAAAGCATTTCTGTGCATATGACCAACTCATCATCTCATCAGAAATCTCGACAGCGGCACTGGAATTTTCATTTTCAAGATACATGAGGTTTTGTCAAATGGTGACATCTCCTCTGTAATATGAATTTTCAATATGATATAAAAAATGATGGATATATTACACATTTCACATAGCACAAAGAACAGAAACCTGTCGATGAATTGAAAATTTGTGACAACCTATCTGAAATTTTACACTAAAAGATCTGCATACTTTCTTGCACCATATAAATGTGAAATGGGTGCCTGCGTTTTTATTAGCAAGAAGTAATAAAAGATTCCTCTCTTTAAAAAGCATGGCTGTTGCCTAGTACGTGTATTTATAAAAATTAATATTTTTCACTAACATTGCAACTGTGAAAGGGCAACACCTTACAGGGCGTGCAAGGTGAAGCTGATAAACTCTGATACACTTCAAAGGAAGAGCTGTAGCAGATCTTCCCCACTGTTCAAAGTGGTGTGCCAATCTTCAAATGTATATAGGTGACTGTCAAGTGAAAGTCACTTTCATTTTCCAGAAGAGAAACTGAACTCCATCTCTGAAGGTCATCCTAAGTGATCTCGATTTCTTCACTTGAACCTGGTTCCTCTGACAACCTACAGATTCCATTTTACACAATCAGTAAACGTTTTTCCTTCTGGATAACATCCTTAGGTAAAAGGTGCCAGAAAAAAAGTGAAATGAGGATTTTACGTGTGGAGGGCTAAAAGTAACCAGAAACACGGTGGTTTGTTTCCATATAGAAAACATGAAAGGGGGCATTTATCAAAATCTAAGAGGAAGAAGGCTGCCACCCAGATAACATTAGATAAGCTCAACTAAGAATATTAAGTTATTAGAGTCTTATTAAGCTATCTCATTGTAATTTTGAAGTCAGACTTTTAAGTATTGCATTTAAATCACTGGGGTTTTACCACACATAACTCACGACACATATAACACAGATCACAACTCTTCATAATTTAAGTATAATCTACCTATTTCCTTCAATCTCCAAATACTCAACGCCTTACTTTGGTTAGCTTCCACAATACAAGGAATGAAGTAGGAAGTTAATTTTTCTAAACTACCAAGAGCAAACCAGGTTCACTATTTGTTTTAAAGACTCCATCAAAAGTCATGTTAACACGATTATGTCTGGGTTTTCTGTTTTGAGACCAGCAACCTCCCCGAGCAAGAGGAAGCTGACTAGCACATGTATGCTTCAGATTTAAGCAGGGGAAATCCAGATTTAGGAGGGAAAGCTCTTTCGGGAGAGAGTCCATCTCCATTTGCAAAAGGTCACCTGGAATCTGAAGATCCCCTTTCCTTATTTTAGAGAACACCTCCGTGTTCCAAACAGAAGCCAACCGAGGGAGAAAAACAAAGCCCGGAGGCAAAGCTGTGGGCTCTCAAAGTTTTGCTCCACGGAGTACTAAGCACCCACTTGGGGCGAGGCATCAGGACTAGGGGAGGGGAGGCAGCCCTGGGGAGAAGAAGAGAAAGAGCGGCTGGTGGTGACTGGCACTTGATATCTGAAGTCCACCGCGGACGTCACTCATCCTTAACAAGACTCTGCGGTGCAGACTCAGATACGAAACAGCTCGTGTTTAATCAGTGCAATAGGACGCGCTGGGCGTTCTTTGAAGCCACGGTGGCTGGGGCTCAACTTTAAAGGTTCTTCCAGGGCTCCGGTTTAAAAAAAGAAGAAGAAAAAGAAAATGCAACACACAACACACAGGGAGCATTCTCCAGCTACTCGGTGTCAGCGGGCTCGGATTGCAGCGCGGATTAGAGGCACACCGCATTAACCCTTTAGCTGCCTCCAGACCTAGAGACCCGGCAGTCCCGACCCTGTGATTCAGAGGGTGGGAGACCCTAAACGCTCGCAAAGTTCCCAGCGCTGCGCCAAGGGGCACCCACAACCCCGAGGTCTCTCCAGGCTGCACCCACAAAGTCTACCCTAGAGGATCCACCCCAGGCGGCGAGCACCCCCAGAGTCCACGCCAAAGCTGTCCACTCAAGCAGCGCCCATCGATGGAGCCCATCCAAAGTGCCAACACCCTCAGGACCCGTGTCAGGGTTATCCACTCCACTAGTGTCCATCCCCAAAGTACACCCCAAAGATATCTATCCATAGCCTACTCCAGGCTGAACGCACCCCACAGGATCCACACAGGGGTGTCAACCCTAGAGTCCACCAGAGATGTGCACTCATATAATCTAGGGAATGACCACTCAAACAGTCCGTTCCAGGGGTGTGCGCTCTAGTATTTCAGCCCCCTACGGCCTAGCCCAGATACATCCATTTCCAAAGTCCACCCCGGGGATGTCCAGGTGGCGCCCACTCCAAGAGTCCATCCCAGGGGTGTGCACCCTCACAGCCCAGCCGAGAGGTGTGCACCCATACTCCACCCCAGGGACGTCACCCCAAGACTGTGCAACCCTAAAGCTCAACCCTGAGGTATCCACCTGCAAAGTCACCTCAGCGTTGTAAACCCATAATATAGTTCACTCCAAAGGTGTCACCTCAAGATTGCGCACCCCTGAAACTCAGCCCGAAGGTGTCCACTCATAACAGCCTACCCCAAATGGCACCCACAAAGTACACCACAGGGTGTCACCCCAAGATTGTGCACCCCTGAAGCCCAACCCAGCAGATGTCCACTTGCAAAGTCACCTCAGAGCTAGCCATTCACCATCTAAGACCAGGCGGCACCCACAAAGTTCACCCCTGGGGTGTCACCCCGGGCGGCGCGCGCGCGCGCTCCAAGAGTCCACCCCGGGGGGGATTGCGCACCCCTCAAGCCAACCCCGGGCGGCGCCCACAAAGTCCATCTCGGGGGTGTCACCCCGAGGCAGGCCAGCCACCTACCTTGCGCCAGCGCCCGCAGCAAGTGCAGCTGGAGCAACAGCAGCGCCCACCACCCGCGGCCCGGCCTCAACTTTGCCGCCCGCCGGCCCGCGCCGGGCCCGGGGGTCTGGGGCGCCGCTCGCAGCCCGGGGCGCTCGGGGTCGCCGTGGTAGCCGGTCCGGCTCTTCCGCGGCCGCCCGGGCCCCGCACGCTCAGGGGGCGCCGCGCCGCCGCCGCCGCCGCCGCCCGCCACCGAGGGCCGGGCGCGGGCCATGCCGCGGAGCCGCCACCCCCGGGCGCCGCGGGACGGGCAGGGCGGGCGGGAGCGCGCAGCCCCGCCGAGGCAGCGGCGGGCGCGGAGGGGCGGCGTCCGGGCTCCGAGGAACCGCGAGCCGGGCCGCGGAGAAGTTGTCAGCGAGCTGGGGAAATGCCCGGCACGTCGCCCTGGCTCCTCGCTGCTCGCAGCCGCGCAGCGCCGGGCCCCGCAGCGCTCTCTGAAGGGAGCTGAGCAGAACGCCTCTGCCGCCGCCTTCTGCCTCTGCCGCCGCCGCCGCCCCCGCCCGGCGCTGAGGAGAAAGTGCGCCCGCCCGCGCGCCGGCTCTCGCCTCGGCCGCCGCCACCGCCGCGCCCCATTCACAGCCCGGCCGCACGCGCCGCCCGCGCCCGCCGCCCGCCTCTGATTGGCCGAGCCCGGGCGGCTCTCGCGCCCGGGACCCGCCCCCACGGTGCTCGCTTGTTTTCAAACTCGCCGCGCCCGCCCGCTTGCAATTTCGTGCCGGGGCCCAGAGCGACTTCCCGCGCCCGCTGCGCCCCCTAGGGACCCTCAGCGGGGATTGCAGCCGGCGCGCCGTCTCGGCACGCGCTTCCCCGGCGGGCTTGTCTGCTGGGGTGTGCTCAGGCGGGGCGGTGCCTATTCCCATACCCCGGGGTCCCCGGGCCCCGGGGCTGAGCCTGGAGTCCTGCGGGTGGGATGACAGGTGTGGCGGCCCCCGGCATTGCAGGCCCAGGCGTTCCAGAGAGGTCCCCGAGCGGAGGGCGGGTGGGCACACCCCTCCATGAGTCCCGGGAGCCTCCCTGCTTCCAGCCAGGGTTTTCTGGTGTTGGGGTGGTGAGCCAAGTTGCTGTCATTGCAAAGGCGAAAGGCGCGCGATCGAGTTTGCAATTCCCAGCAACCGGAGGCACCCGTGGGGTGCAAACACTCAGCCTGTTCCGAGGAGTGGACATGGCTTTGGAGAGGCTGGAGAGGCGTCCAAGGTCATGCGTGGCCAGCAGGACCAAAGCTCAGGGCGCTTCCCGTTGTGCCGTGGGAGGATCTGGAGGAAGGGCCTGCTGGGGAAAGGATCGGACATCCCAGGGTCTGGGGAGCCTTCAGGGGTGGAGGGGTGGGGTTGGGCGCGGACCCTTAGCAGCATGTGGTATCCATTAGCTGAGTTTATGGGGTGAACTCAGCATGCTGGAGCCAAGAGGCTGGGATTTTTTTGGGAGAGGAGCTGGGAGGTGACAGTCCAGTCCTATGTTGTTGAGAGTTGGCGGGGAGAGCATGTGATGGTGTTTGAGTGAGGTCATGTATGATTAGAAGGCCAAGGAGACAGGGAGGGTGCCCAGCAAGGCGCTGGCTCCCTAGAAAGTGAGCTGTGTCAACTTACAAGTACTGTTGTGTTGATTGTCCCAGCCAGCAAAAAGCCCCAGGCAAGTGGTTGAAAATTGTAAGAGCCAATTCCTGTTTGCAGAGTCCTTGTACTGAGCTGACTTTAGACATGAGCCTGTATAAGAAAAGGTGGGGAAACTGAGGCCCAGGGATGGTGGCAGATGGAGATGGTGAGTTAGGAACTGAGAATCCAGTCTTTGCCTTTCGCCCTTTCCTACACAAACTACAAAAGAAAAGGGGGGGGGGGGGAGCAAAGGAATAAAACTGCAGCTAAAATGTGCCCTGTTCTCTCCGTGCCAAGCCTCCTAAAAGGGCAATGGTTGCCAGAGAAGAGAAGTGTCCCCTCAGCCCTGGCACCCTGAGAACATGTGGATTTTGACTGGGAGTAGAGGGAGGCGGTATTTGTAATTTCTGTTGCCAACTATGTAGGCTTTTACAAACTTACAGGATTATGTAAAACCCAGGAGCGTGGATAAATGAGCAACATCTGCTGTGCTCAAGGAACTCGGAGCTAGCCAGCAGCACCATCTCCCCCACCAAACTGTTGTCACTGATGCTTACAAAGGTGACATGACCTGTCCAAGGTCAAGGGTGCAGATCTTTTCCTCCCCACCTTTAAGTACCTCGGCTTTGCTCTGAGATGGGGGGTGGGGGGTGGGGATGATGAGTGTATAACCGTGAGGCAGATTTGACCTGGTGGGTTAGCTCTGCTCTTCCAAGTTGTGAAATTTGGGCAAATTGCTGAATGAGTTTCTGGAAAAAAGTTGGGAATAATTCCCATCTCTGAAGTCTGTTGCAAGAAAATGACCTAATCCACACTTAATAAGGCTCATCTCCCTTCCCCTGTTCCCACGTGGCAATGCTTGCCATGAAACACACTCACTCTGCCAGGCCCAAGTTTGCCCTGCAGCTCAGCTTTTCCAAATGCCTATAACATATATTCTTGTACCCTTCTAACGTGGGCACCAATGGGACTCCAGCAGCTTCTTGACTTTTGCATACTCCACAAATGTCCACAGCCTCTTTCTTTGCTATGATTTAGCTTGCAGTTAGCAGGAACCTTCATGCAAACTTGCTTGCAAAAGACAAAACGTGAATCAGGGTACAGTCGGTTTATGGGAGATCAAGATAGAAGATGTCACTGCTACAGAGAAGGTCTGAGGACCCCTCAGGGAAATGTTTTATTTCAGTATCATCCTGGGAAAGTGAGGCTCTATTACGGTCTCCATCCTGCAGCAGAAGAAATGAAGCCAGAAAGGTTTAATATATGCAAACCAAGCGTGCTGAAGCCAGAGCAAGAATCTGGGTCTCCAGAGCCCTCCTCCAAGTCTTTCCCCCGCCAGCCTATGTGCCTTTTACAAGACCCATTAGCCACTATCTGGACAAGTGTGCTTGGACAATAGCTAGTATTTCTCAAAAATAAAATAATAATAATTAGTAATAATAATAAGCCGGGCAGTGGTGGCGCACGCCTTTAATCCCAGCACTTGGGAGGCAGAAGCAAGCAGGTCTCTATGAGTTCTAGGCCAGCCTGGTCTACAGAGCGAGTTCCAGGAAAGGCACAAAGCTACACAGAGAAACCCTGTCTCAAAAAAAACAAAAAATAAATAAATAAATAAATAAATAAATAAATAAATATAATAGTAATAATACTGAGAGAGCCCAGCATGGTGCTACATGTCTATAACCTCAATACTTGGGAGATTGGGCAAGAGGATCACCAGTTCGAGGTGAGCCTGGGCTATGTGCTGAGATCCTGTCTGAAATAGAGGCTGGGGAGTTAGTTCAGTGGGGAGGAGGGCATGCTACATAAGCACTGGACATGAATCCCCAACACCAGAAGTAAAAAGCCAGGTTTGGCCATGAGAGCCTATAACCCCAGTGTTGTAGAGACTAGAGACAACAGGATGGCTGGGGTTTGCTGCCGTCAGCCTGGGTCCAGGGTCATCATACGAACCATACAGGAACTCACACAATAAAATAACATGAGATCTTAAAAATGCAAAATAGTAATACAAAAAGACCTGCTCATAGTGCTGGAAGAAGAACTAGAGAAAGGGACCTGTGGCATGTCTCCCCAAACACCAATTAACCTTTCACTTTAGTTTACCCAGTCAACAAAGCCCTCAAAAATGAACATTTTAGTTGTGTGTGTCCTCCTTTAATACCCTTTAGCCACATATTTTATGACACAAAGAGCCAGGATTCATTTTCCCTTTCAAAAATGAACTGTAAGCCAGACCTGGTGATGCAAGCCAGTCACCTCAGCTATCCCAGCAGCTGAGGCATGAAGGTGGCAAATCCAAGGTTAGCCTTGGAGCTTAGTGATCCTGTTTCAAAATAAAATAGAAGGCCAACTATAGAGCTCAATGGTAGAACATGTGTCCAGCATGCATACAGGTCCTGTGTTCAAACCCCAGCATGGAAAGAAAAAAAATTAGTGATTCTCAACTTTCTAAGAAAGTAGAGTTTCCAAAACTCTGATTAATTACAGTGAGAAGAATTCCCACCCACCCCCAAACCCCCAACCTCCCCACCCCAAGTTAAAATGGTCACTAAGACCATCAACATCTTCCCCTTGTTAGGTTTGATGGATGGATGGATGGATGGGTGGATGGATGGATGGATGGATGGATGGATGGATGAATATGCTGCCATTTTGTAGGGCAAGCTGGCCTGTGTAACAATGCCTGGCCTCAAACGCATGTTTCTCCTGCTGTAGCTTGCAAGAATGACAGGTGTGCAGTGGCACACTTGGCTAACCCTTGTTACAATCTAAAGCCTGACTGGTGTAGATACCCAGGGACCATCAGCTCCACCTGGGCACCCATGCAAAACACTCCTCAGCCCTGTCCTGGGACTGCTGGATCCGAGCAGGAACTTGAGCAAGACTTCCAAGTGTTTTCTGTTTCTTTGGTGAGTCACTGATTGTGTCTTTCATGTCTCTTGGAAAGTTAGGGGTTTTGTTCCTTTTAAAATGGTCCTGGGAATGAAGTCGGGACCTTGTGCATGTTAAGCAGCATTCTGCCATTGAGCTACACCACACCCTCACTATTCTCGGCAGGTCCTCTAGCACTGGGCCTCACACTCAGCCAGCCCTCGGAAATTAAATAAGACAATGGACAGAGATGTCTCTTGTTCCCTTCTTTCCTTTTGTTCCATCCTCTTTTTTTTTCCCCCTTTGGTTTTTTCCAGACAGGGTTTCTCTGTGTAACAGCCCTGGCTGTTCTGTAACTTGCTTTATAGACCAAGCTGGCCTCAAACTCACAGAGATCCACCTGCCTCTGACTTCCAAGTTCTGGGATTAAAGGCGTGTGCCACCATACCCAGCTCCAACCTCTTCTTATAGAGCATAACAGGAACAGAAAGTTTTTATAAATCATAGAGATAGGATTTTTAAAAGAAAATGTGCAATTTCCTAAAACACCAATAGATACAACGTATATGAATTAAAAACCCAAAGCATCCTCATGATGAGATGGGGGCTGGATGAAGTATTAGCATCTATATCAATAGTTTTTCCTCAATAAGAAAAATAAATGAGCAGACGCTATAGGAAGCTGAGGGGCTGGAGAGATGGCTCAGTGGTTGAGAGCACTGCTCTTGCTGAAAACCTGAGTTCAGGCTGCTCACAACTGCCTGTAACTCCAGCTGTGGTGACCCAACACCCTCTGCTCTCTGTGGGCACGGCACTCACATGCACAAATGCATACACATATACATAGACTTAAAAATGAAAATAAAAATCATTGTTAAAAGAAAGGAAACACACAAAAAAATAACATTTCAAGAAATACACAAAATATGGATCCAAAATATGAAAGCTCGAAGTCATATAAAAATGTCCCAAGACTTTGGAGTGGTAAGTGTTTGGGACACCCTGTGAAAATAGGCATTCATATGTTTTTGGTAAAAGTAAAAACCCAGTAATTGCATGAGTGCTGGAGATTCGAACTCCAGTCCTCAGTCTGAGCCATCTCCCCCCCCCCCCAGTGGCTAAATTTTCAATATGAATTATCTTGTCATTACACCTCACTTACATTTAAGACTTTTCATTGTGACATTGCTAATAATAGCCCCAAACATGTGACATGGTACATTCACATAATAAATGACTGTTAAGAAATAGTTACAATGTGTTGAACAATAGAGTCTATGGCCCCAATGAAGACAGCTATAACACACACACACACACACACACACACACACACACACACACACCAGGGCTCAGGGAACTTTCTGGAAGAAGGGACAGAGAGAATGTAAGGGTGATAAACAACAAGAAGGTGTCCTCTGGCCATGACATAGCCATTCCTCTCATGAACTCACTGCAGCCTTGGTTTATCTGCCCATCAACACTTCATCAAGAATGAGGGAGGGGCACATGGAGCTCCACCCCTTCCAGAGCAACTGTTGGCAATTGGCCTTGTCCGGGAGGAGGAGTGTAACATTCGACATAATTCAGTAGTGTAGCCGCTGATGAGTTGTCCTTGCTCTGCTGAATAACTTCCCGAACACACTGGAGCAAGTAAAGCTAATGAACTTCAGTGAGCCACACCCAGAAAGAAGCCAGGGAAGTAGAAGGGGAAATGGTTGAGAAGAAGGTTTCCGGTGGAGGGAGGGGGTGAGGAAGGGTGAAAAGGCCAAAATTTGTTGTCTAAATGTATGAGTGAAATGACCAAACAATTAAAAAGCAAAGCAGTAACACTTAAAAATCAATTATTTTTTTAAATAGGGCTAAGAGAGCCAATGAAGAAACATGCACTATGGACATTTAAAGGCTTTTTTTTTTTTTTTTTAGACAACACTCTAGAACAAATAAATGTAGACTAATCCCAACCGTGTTGATTTTTTTTTTCCTGAAAGAATAAATAGCAAACTCACAATAGGGTTTCCTCCAGGACACATGACATTATGTTTTTTTTTTTCTATACTTTTAATGTTTTTCAAATGTGACTATACGTCTGCAGAATGAATGGATAAAGCTTGTTTGTAAGAGGCACATGGTGAGGAGCCCAATAAGTCATTTCTCACCTATATTAAGAAATGTCCCTAATGGGTTCTCAATGGTTCTTCTGAGAAAAATAATCCCCAATCCTATTAGAAGGCAAGTTATGACCCGAATGTGTCTTCACCTCCACATTGTGCCTCTTCCACGTGCAAAACAAAGCCCCGTCACGCCAGAGGGTTCCTCCCACCTGGCCCCTGTGGTCCTCTCCTGAAGAGTAGGCTTCCCTCTGTGGCTCTCTCTCAGATGCCTGCCAATTGCTAATCCCAGCTCAGCCTCACCTTTGTTCCGTTGCCTGGCAACCTATTAATGAGTGAGGAGCAGCTCCAGGTGCTGCCTTTGAGTCCCAATGGGGTGTGTGCTCTGGTTCCCTTAGAGCCCACCCAGCTTGCTTCCAACATTTTCAAAAAGCTAAAGCCTCACAAAAGTTTCCTGTGAGGGATAGCCTGAAAAGGAGAGGTACCAGAAATGCGTGAACCCCCAAATGTCTATCAGCTTCCTTTAAAAGTATCTCTCAACTCCAAGACATCCTTGCATAGGAGGAAACATCTTACTCAATTGTTTTGAGGCAGGGTTTCATGCAACCTACGTCTTAGACTCCCTATATAGCTTCAGCTGAAGCTGCGCTTGAACTCCTGATTCTTCTATCTTCACCTCCCAAATGCTGGGATTACAGGCTTGCACCACCATGTCTAGTCTCAGAAGCATAGCTCCTTAATGGCCAACTTCCCTCAACAATCTTATTGGCCCCAAACTACTAAACCAGAACTAAGGACCAGAGCACACAGCCTCTAGTTTGACAAGCCCTCCAGGCAATCCCACTACACACTCATTTGATCACTGTGAGTAGGAAGTTATCAGAGTGTTTGATCAATCAATTGATTGGTTGGTTGGTTGATTGATTGATTGATTGATTGATTGATTGATTTGAGACAGGGTCTCATCATGTAGCTCTGGCTGGCCTGGAACTGGCTCTGCACCAGCTCCAGCCTCCAGGTTCCTGCTCTGTATGAGTGGCCTGACTTCCTTCCATGATGGACTATGATGTGGAAGTGTAGGCCTAGTAAACTCTTCCCTTCCTGTCTTGCTTTTGGTTGTGGTGTTTCTTCACAGCAATAGTAACCCTAACTAAGATAGCACAAATACCCAAAATTTCAAAATAATAATAATAATTAAGCCAAAAAAGAGAGCAAAGGGCCTCCCTGTGGGAGCAATATTACATGTAAAAGCCCAGAGTTTGAATCTTATAGTGAGGAAGTTGAAGAACCAGAAAGAGTGATCTTCAGCCTGCACTAGAGCTAGAATCTGGGGCCTCAAGACCTCCAGGCAAGCATTTGACCCTCTAGCTACATATGCCTCCACTCCTAAGGTCTTTAAATGACATAATCAGATTTATTTTTAGAAAAATCATTGAGGCCATGGACTGGCTTGGGCTTGGACCAGATTGGAAGCCAGGAGACATGCTAAGGAGACCATTATCCCTGTTAATTAGGAGCTAACACTAGCAGCTGAGATGAAAGAGACAGGGCATCTTCAGGAGCTGTTGAAGAAATAGCATCCACAGCTAAGAGAGGCCATTGTCCAGGATAACGTGCTGTCTCTCACGTTAAAAGCATCCTGTCTTCTCAGCTAGAAGCTGGCTCTTTCACTTACGAAAGGTGGGGACAGGTGAGAAGGAATGGGGATTTAGAAGATGATGGAAGACTAGATTTTTTTTTAATCTGTTAAACTTTTAAAATGGTGTGTGTGTGCACATGGGTGTAAGATGGATGCACACATGTAGGTATATGCATACATGTATGTACTCAGAGACCATGTATGCATATAGTCATCAGGTATCGTCCTCAATCACTCTCCTTCTTAATTTTTGAAACAGAATCTCCCACGGAACGTGGAACTCGTCAACTAGACTAAGCTGGCTGGCCGGTGAGTTCCAGGGATCCCCTTGTCTTTGTCTCCTCAGCACTGGGATTCCAGGCATGAGCCAACACACCCGGCTTTTTATGTGGGAGCTGAAGACAAAGCTCACATCCTCATGTTTGTATGGCAAGCCCTTTACCAACTGAGCCATTCCCTCAGCCCTGAATCTGCACACAGACAGGATCACTGGACACGTGGATGTGGGCACCTGCAGCATCTGAGAAGGAAACAGGAAGATAAGTCCAGCGTCTGGTGCAATCAAAGCAACAGGGTCCAGAATTAAGTCTAAAAAGTGGCCTCTAGATATAGTGACAAGGATGTCCTCACAGTACCTGGAAGAGCGATATTGGTAGGACACTGAGCCAACCCCAGACAGTAGAGACATGATTAGGGGCGGGGCTGACATCGGAAGAGACATGAAGACCAAGAATCTGATTGGATGAGTGTCCTACAGAAAGGGGCACTGAGAGCAGGGGTTCTAGCCTCGAGCATCTGGGAATGTCCTGTGATGTGGAAGTGTGGCGTAGGCAGAGGGGACAGTGGTTAGAGCGCAGATAGCTACTTTGCCAAAGTACCAAGGAGCAGACTGGAGAGATGGCTCAGTTAGTAAAATGCCTGCCACTGATACTCCAAAAAATAGCCTTGGAGCTCTCTGAAGCTCACTGTCCAACCAGCCTAGCCAAGCCAATGAGCTTCAGGTCCATGGAGAGACTCTGCCTCAAAAACATAAAGGTGTCTATGATGGGACACCTCCTGTGGCCTGGAGGCAGGGGGAGGGGCTTGCCTCTACTGGATGTGCCTCCCCGTGGGAGGCCTTGCCTTGTTGTGGAGAGGAGTGGGGGATGGGTTGGGAGGGGGATGCTGGGGGATGGGAGGAGGGAAGATGGGGGATCTTTGATCCGTGTGTAAAATGAATGGAAAATTTTTCTTAATGAATAAAAATAAAGGTGTCAAGTGATGAGAAAGACACTTAACACTGACCTTGGCCTTGTACCTCCACATGTGTATGCAACATGCATATGCAACATGCATAGACATGGGCACAAGCATCAGAGGCTCTCTCTCTCTCTCTCTCTCTCTCTCTCTCACACACACACACTCTCTCACACACACACACACACACACACACACACACACACACACACACACACATATCCTACCTCTCTCTCACACCTATACCATTGAATGTGTGGAGAAGGGACTTGACAACCTTAAAGGTAGAACAGCATGTAGAAGTTTTGAGATATTTACTTTGGAGAGAGGAACAAATCTAGCAACAGATTCAACAGACATACCTTCCTCTGGTTTTCAGCAATTTAACTTTCCCTACATTTCCTGCATAAGAGAAAGCTTGCTTTTTCATTACCCTGGGAGGCCAAGCATTTGTTTTCCTATAGCAGGGAGATCCAACCTGGAGACCATAGGTGATTGCTTTAGAATATCAAAAGGCTGGGCTGGGCTTCAGCAGTAGAACACTTGTCTAGAATCCCCCAGTGAGGGGCTGGGGTGTGCTCAGTGGTAGAGCCCCTGCCTAGAATCCCCCAGTGAGGGGCTGGGGTGTGGCTCAGTGGTAGAACACCTGCCTAGAATCCCCCAGTGAGGGGCTGGGGTGTGGCTCAGTGGTAGAGCTCCTAGAATCCCCCAGTGAGGGGCTGGGGTGTGACTCAGTGATAGAGCACCTGCCTAGAATCCTCCAGTGAGGGGCTGGGGTGTGGCTCAGTGGTAGAACACCTGCCTAGAATTTAGACCTGTGTCTCTCAGTATTGTCTTCTGTCAATACTTCTGGGGGGGGGGGGTGCAGGGGGAGCAGGGCAAGGATAATAAAGGTACACTACAAATACATAGTAAAGAAATCTTAAGGAACACATTATTCAGCAGAGGACATTTCTAAGTTAAAAGAATGAGAGATGTTTTGAATTCTTTTGGGACAAAGCCCAGAAGTGATGGGCTCCCAGGGAAGGAAATGACCTCTGTGACTGACTCCAACACTTATGAAGTTCAAGGCATTGAGCTCCTCTGTGCCATCTCTCAAGGTCATTCTGTAGGAGGTAAGTGTTTGTTGTTTAGAGAGGTCTTATTCACACTGACCTATAACCAACCTTTCTGGAGCGTCCACTCATGGGTCTTCATTCTGTACTCTGGTGCTTCATCCAAGTAACACTATGGTCCCCTGGTCCCCAAAACATTATATGCAGTACCATAGACAATAAACACACACTGACAGGATTAATAGTAGAAAGGTTTCTCATCACAAATCATGAGAAACAGAGGCTAGATTGATGCTCAGCTGTTAAGAGCACTGACTTCAGGCCGGGCGGTGGTGGCGCACGCCTTTAATCCCAGAACTCGAGAGGCAGAGGCAGGAGGATCTCTATGAGTTCAAGGCCAGCCTGGTCTACAAAGCGAGTTCCAGGAAAGGCGCAAAGCTACACAGAGAAACCCTGTCTCCAAAAAAAAAAAAAGCACTGACTTCTCTTGAAGAAGACCTAAATTCAGTTCCTGGTACCTGCATCAGGAGGCTCACTATTGCCTGCAACTTCAGCTCCAGGACTGCAAAGCCCTCTTCTGGCCTCTGCCACTCACACTCACATCTGCATACAGAGACTCATACACGTAGTTTAAATAATAACAATAATTGTGAGAACGTGGTTGTTTGTTTATGTCAGAATCTCATGAATCCCAAACTGACCTTGTCCTCTGCTCTGTAGCTAAGGATGGCCTTGAACCTTTGATCCTTCTTCCTCTCCCTCCCAAGCGCTAGGATTATAGGCATGCATCACCACACTCACATCCTAATGCAGTCTAATGCAGTACGAAACCCAGGGTTTCCAGCTTTCCAGGCAGACAGTCTACCTATTGAATTCCATCTTCAGCCTGTGAGGACTGTTTGAAATCACTTCACCATTAAACTGAAGGTATTTTTAAATCTTTGTCTGAGTGCATGCATGGTATTTGTGGACTGGGTAGGTGTGTATGTAAGCATGTACATTCAGAGGCCATAGGACAATTACCTTGTTTGAGTCAGTGTGATAGTTTGAATGTAATTGGCCCCCATAATTTCAAGGAAGTGGCACCACTAGGGGGTGTGGCTTTGTTGGAGTGGGTATGGCCTTATTAGAGGAAGTGTGTCACTGTAGGGATGGGCTTTAAGGTTTCCTATGCTCAGGATACCACCCAGTGTCTCAGTCCACTTCCGGTTGACTGTAAGATATAGAACTGTCAGCTAGTCCTCCATCACCACATCTGCCTGCATGCCACCATGCTCCATGCCATGTTGATATTGACTGAACCTCTGAAACTATAAGTGAGCCTTCTCAATTAAATGTTTTTCTTGTAAGGGTTGCCATGGTCATGGTGTCTTTTCACAGCAATAGAAAACCTGCAAAGTGGCCGGGAGAAGACAGCATCTGAAAGCTAAGGAGAGAGACCTCCAGGAAGCCAACCTTCATCTTGAACTTGGACTTCTGCCCTCTGGGACTATAAGAAAATCATTGTCTGTTGTTTAAGCCACCACCACCTGTGTCTTACTTGAGTGGCCCTAGCAATGTGGTACAGTGCAGTACCAGGTACCTTTAGGGACAAATAGCATAGGGCTTGCCATTCTTGCATACCCTACCTGTGCTATGAATCCATCCATCCTTCCATCCATCTATCCACCCACCCACCCACCCATCTTCCATCCATCCATGCCTCCATCCATCCATCCATCCATCCATCAACCCACCCATCTTCCATCCCTCCCTCCATCCATCCACCCACCCATCTTCCATTCATCCACCCATTCATCTATCTTAGCATTCTCACATACCTAAGCCCTTGGCATTTAGTTTCTGTAGGGATATTTATATGGATTTTTCAATTATGGCAAGTTTACATGCAGTTTGCTCTCTAACTTCTCATAACCCCCCATACACACACACACACACACACACACACACACACACACACACACACACACACTTATGAGGCTTAGTGTCCTTGAAGAGAAATTTAGAGTTTGAGTCTTCCATTTTCTTTTCATTTGATTTATTCCGTCACCCTGAAAAGTCACTAACCAAACAAGGTGTGTGACTAAAGGGTCACAAAAGGACTACAGGAAGTAGTTAGGTGAGTGTGTATATGGGGAGGGGGAGAGCAAACCTTAAAGTAGTTCATGTTCTTTGGTCCCAAAATTATACTTCAACAAATTAATAGTTAAAATAACTAAAAATAGGAGTCTTTATGTGTATAAGAGTGTGCACCTGGGCACTATGGTAAGAGGGGAAAAATAAGACAATCAAAACATCCAATAATGAGAATGATATATATTATGAAATAATTAAATCCATATTTTCAAAGGATATCCAATAATAAGGGAAAATGCTCAAAATAGTGTTAAGTGGGAAAGTTGATTCTGTTATTTATAGTATAATCTCTTACAATATTTGTAATACA
Organism: Onychomys torridus; assembly: GCF_903995425.1. Classification (NCBI taxonomy): domain Eukaryota; kingdom Metazoa; phylum Chordata; class Mammalia; order Rodentia; family Cricetidae; genus Onychomys; species Onychomys torridus. The sequence goes on from NC_050464.1 coordinate 10,355,724, forward strand.
TGCATATGGATGAGTGAGCAGGAGATTGGGTGGGAAGATGGGTGGATGGATGGATAGGCAAATGGGAGGATGGATGGATAGATGGATAGATAAAAGGATGAGTGGTGGGTGGAATGAATGACATGGATGAACAGATGGATGGGAATTTGGATGGATGGAGAATGAGTGAATAGATGAATAGTTGGACAGACTGGTGGATGGATAGGTAGATGGACAGATGAATAAGTAGGGGGTGGATAGATAAATGGGTACACAGGAGGGTGGATAATGGGTAGAATGGATGTAAGCATCCACTGATAAATGAGTGGTATTATGGATGGATAGATGCATGTGTGCATATGTACCACATGGATGGATAAGAAAAGTTGCATCAAAATATTAATGGTGGTCATTCCTGCACAGGATATTTTTTCTCTTTAAAACTTCTGAAACTGAATGTGGTGGTGTGCACCTGCAATCCCAGAATCCAAGGGAGCAGGAGGATCAAGGCGCCAGCACAGGCTACACAGTGAGATCCTCTTTCAAACAACATAAAATAATAAAATTCCTTAGCTCCTAAGAATTTCAAGAAGAGAACATTTTACTCTGTAATCTCCTAAGAAGTAAACCATATACAGGGCTGTGCTTCAGTGTGGGGGTGGTATTGGCACTCAGTCCCCCCACATTAGGTTGAACTTTTGGCAATGCCATTTTTGATACTGTCGCCTCTTCCCAGCCCTCGCTTCACCCACTTGCCTTCCCTTCCCTTCCCCCCTCCTCTGGCCTGGGCGGCTTCGCCCTGTGAATGACAGTAACACCATAGAACATTTGGTGGGAACCCAGAGAAGCACAACAATTGAAGGCTGTAAGGGGTCTAAACAAAACCATCCAACATAGTTATTTATCCTGATGTCAGATGGAAACGCAGGAAATGTACAACAGAACATTCTGGTTTGCCAGAATAAGCCATTATGGGTCTCTCACCCATGAAGTTGCCTGAGTCATTTTTGAAACTATTTGTATTTCCAAGCCTGAACTATTTCCATAAATCTGTGACTCCTGGTGTGAGGCCTTAGCTGGAGGACAGAGTTTAATAGAAATGCATACAGGGAAAGCCTCATGGCTACACTCTTCCTACCTCTGTACTCTAGAGGAACCCACAGCGGTGGCCCTGGGCTAAAGCTAGGTCAATGTGATGTGTAGGATGGTGTAGGATGGGCATGGTTGGCCAGCCCTGGATCAGCCTGACTGTCACTGTAGTCATGTGTTTGGAGCCTGGCTGTGAAGCTTAAGATCCTTGTCTGGTGTGGCTGGCAGAACAAAGGATATGTAGACCAGAGCCTGGCAGGGGGGTGGGGGGTGGGGGGTGGGGCTGTTCTTGTGTGTGATGTGCACTGTTCGCAGGTACACACACCTGTGCCCATGCAGAGGCTAGAAGAAGATGTTGTGTCTCCCCTGTTATGTAACTCTGTTTCCTTGAGACGGGGTCGCTCTGAACCTGGAGACAGACTGCCAGCCAGCAAGCTGCCCTGCCTCTATTCTCCTTTCCCCATCTCCCACAATACTAGGATTATAGGCACATGTATCCACACCAGGCTTTTCTATGCAGATGGTAGAGAGCCATCACCCTAGCCCTAACATCTCTTACATTCAAGGAGTCCACAGTGCCCTGTGCAAGCATCAAACAGATCAAGTTGGCATGCTCTCCACAGAGGTCTGAGCAAAGAATTGGCATGATTAACGCTGAGCAGCTACGGGTGGGAGCATGGTTGAGGAAGGAGGTCTTTGAATTGGGAGTTAAACAACACAGGCAATTCATGAGACAGTGGTGATCACAGTGGAGAGCAAGATAATATTCAAACGAAGTTACAAATGAGGACCAGGAAAGTCCCCGGAAAAAAACACAGGGTACTGAGAAGGCTGTGGAAGGCAAGGCATTTCAGAAATCAGAGGGATAATGAGCTATGTCATTTGATGGCCCTTCTGGGCTAACGTGTTCCAACTGTAGCACACAGTTCTTCTTCGGCCTGTCCTTGGTTCACAGCTGATTTTTCCCCCTGGAAGCATTGTCAGGGTTTGCCCTGAAGCAGCTCATTTTCCAGTTTCTTGCCCAGTCACTCAGCCCTATAGACCTCTGACGTCCATCTCCATTGGCCTGGCCTTCTACCACCCAGGAAGGTCCAAGGTCATGCGCTGCAACATGGACTTCACCAGGCACATCTTGTTGCAGATTGTTTGCAAAAGTGTCAGTGGGGACTATTTCCAGTGCTCCTCTCTGCTCTGTGCAGCTGATACAGCCCCTACCAGGACAGCCTTTTCCCCCTCCCTGTTCCAGCATAATTTTCTTCCCCATTTCATCAGCCCACTCTGCCCTCCACCTGCTATGCTAACTAGAGGTTTAAAAGCAGATTTGGGTGCAGATCTTTGAACTTCTAGCATATTATTTCCACATGTTTCCTTTTAACCAGGAGCTGGTTTGCTGCCTATAAGAGATGTTGCTAGGCCTGACTTTCTCCTTCCCAAATAATGATGCTTTCTCCTGGAGGTGGATGATTATGTTATTTATTCTGAGTCACCATCTTGCCTAGAACAGAAGCAACATATACTCCTCTGTTCTCAGGCTCCTTGCTGGCTAGACAATGTCCTTACTAGGCTAATTTTCACCAAAGTCTTTTACCCTTAGAGGGTAAATTTTAAAGGCACACTGTGTCCTCAACCATATAAAGAAGACCAAAGAGGCCTAAGGAAAAGAAAATTTAACTCTCCTCTAGCAACACATTTGTACCATATAAAATGTGCTATGGAAATGTATTGTCTTAGTCACTTTTCTATTGCCATGACAAGCACCATGACCAAGGCAACTTATAAAAGAAAAGTATATAATTTGGAGGTTGGCAGTTCCAGAGGGTTAAAATTTATGATCATTATGGCGGGGAGCATGGCAATAGGCAGGAAGGCCTTGTACCTGAGAACTTACATCTGCTCCACAAGCATGGGGCAGTAAGAGAGGCAGAGAGAGAGCTAGGGGGAATAGCATGGGCTTTTGAAACTTCAGGATCACTCTAGTGACACACCTCCTAATCCTTCCCAAACAGTTCCACCAACTGGGGACCAAGCATTGGAACATATGAGCCTATGGGGCCATTCTCATTCCAACCTCTGCATTCTGCTCCCTGGATCCCAAAGGCTTGTAGCCACACCATAATGCAAAAGACATTCAGTCCAACTTGAAAGTCCCCATAGACTTTCACAATCTCAACAAAGCTTAAGAGTACAAAGTCTTTTTTGAGAGTCAAGACAACCTCTTAATTTTAACCTCTGTAAAATCAAACAGCAAATTACATACTTCCAACATGCAATGGCACAGAATACATATTACCATCCCAAAATGGGGGAAAGGGGACATAATGAGGAAATACTGATCCAAAGCAACACCAAAACACAGTAGGGCAAACTCCAAATCCTCTAGCTCCATGTCTGATATCAAAGGGCTTTGACGGTTCCACCCTCCCAGCTTTGCTGTCTACAACACACTTCTCTGTCTTGGACTGGTTCCACTCACTGTCTGCAGCTGTCCTCGGCAGCTATCCACAGCTCTGGCACCTCCAACAACACAATCCAGGATTCACTTTCATAGCTTGATGCAATGGCTTGCCTGGGCCTTCATGAAGGGACTCCCCTGTCACATGTCTGCCCTTAGCAGCTTTCCTTAACTGTGGAGGAGGATTCCACAATCCCTTTACTTCTCTATTCTTCAGGACTCTAAAGCCAGAACCAAGTGGTTGATGCTGCCTGGTTCTGATGCCTGCTTGAGAGGGAACCTGGACCACATTTTGAATTACATTTGCATAAACTTTGATTTGTTGTTGCTCTTTAGGAATGGATGATTTCCTGGGCCTTTTTTTTTTTTTTTTTCTTCACAAATTGCAGGATTAGCTGGGCAGGGTCTACTCTGTGGGCATCACTCCCTTTATTTCTTTGAACACAACATTTCTTGGCTCCAACATCAAATTTCCTGGTTATCTTTTACTCCATAAATTGTATTTTGTATTTCTTTTTGCCTTGCTGCTCCTTTTCATTGTAGACCTCCATAAGAGAGACTACTAATAACCACACAACAGAGTTAATATTAGTCTATTTTGAAATCTCTTTTGATAACCCAATTAGTCCAAAATTTTTCCATTTAGCCTTAAGCAGATTATTCAGACAAGGGCAAAAGGCAACCACATTCTTTGCCAAAATATCACAAACATACATAATTATAAATGAAAATAAACAAAAAATAAATGTTTAAGAAAAGCTCCAACAGTAAACAGGATAACACGGAAATCATCCTGAAGGAAAGAGGAGAAAGAAGCCAACCAACAGGGTGATTCCCAAGCCCCAGGGTTTATGCAAAACCCAGTTTTTGGTTCCCCAAATCCATTCTTACAAACCCATTATTAAAGGCATTATTGTAGGTAACCATGGCAAAGCCAGAAGCTCAGATGATAATTGCTACTGAAGGGTTTTCATAGCCAGTTCTCAGGGGTAGGGAGCATAGTATACCATGAGGACTGGGAAAGGAAACATTGAGACTCAGCCTGTGGCAGCGGAAAGAAGGGGGAAACATGGCTAGGGACCTTTGTTGTGGCTTCCACAAGAAGGAAGAGATAGGCAGGTTTTTAGTTGGCTAGAATAATTTCACATTCTGGAAGCACAGAGCCTGTCCTTAAGGGTCTGTCACTGGGGGTGTGGAAAGGTATCAGGGCAGATGGTTGGTGGTCCAGACTCTAAAAGGAGGCTTCTAGGAGTTTGGGTTTTGAATAGGTTGGCTTATATTTATAAAGAGTACTCATAGGTGAACTATTTGCCATGTTGAGTGACCTTTCCTGGGGAGACATGAATAAACATGAACTCACCCCTGAAAGGGCACTTGACATCAGACCAAAGAAATGATTTCATTTAGGCTTTGAATGTTGAACTAGTGAGTTCACAGGAGTTTGTTACAAACAAACGAAACAAATGGATGAAGGGTTAATCACAGCAGCATGGGTAAGGAATTCTCTACAGAAACATAGGGAGGGGTTCCTTGTAGATGCGTGAGTGACTGGGACAGCTGCATCAACCAAAAGCCCACCATAGCCTGGGTGACAACTAAGAAAGTTTGCATTCATGGAGCTCTCTGAACAACTTGCAAGCAGCTACACCACTGAAAAGTCTCCTCTTCCTCGGCCATTTATTTGCTCAGGAAAGGACTCTGTGGGTCTTTTAGATGTCTAGTGAGCTTCACAGGAAGCTTAAGTGTACCAGGCTTTTTCTTTTGGGCGACCAGCCAAGCTCCCCAAGCATGACATGGAGGCTTATTACTAGTTATGAATGCTCGGCCCAGCTTAGCCTCATTTCTGGCTAGTTCTTCTAACTTAAATGAACCTGTTTCTCTTTGTCTGCCTTTTGCCTCAGGGCATTTTAATCTTTCTTTGTGCGTCCTACTCTGTGTCTGCTGGTTGGCAGCTACCTGGCTGGCCCCTGCGTGTGTCTCTCTCTTTCTCCTTTGTTATCTTCTCTGTCTCCTTTTTATTCTCTCTGTCTGCCAGCCCTGCCTATCCCTCTCCTGTCTAGCTATTGGCCATTCAGCTTTCTATTAGACCAATCAGGTGACTAAGGCAGGCAAGGTGAAACAAATACATCCTAAACAAATGTAACACATCTTCACATCATTAACAAAAGCAGCAGAAACAAATGTAACACATCTTTACATCATTAAGCAAGGAAGCAGAAACAAATGTAACACATCTTTACATAGTTAAATGTTTCAGAACACTTATGCTCATTTGTTTCCTCCTCTCTACAAGTAAAGTAATGTGTCAGTCTGAAGACAACAGCTACAGAACACATCTCTAGGAGTTCAATTAATTTTGGGGGGGAGGGAATACAGGCCCTCCAGGATCAGCAATGCCTTTTGGTGTCAAAACATTAAAAATAAAGAATGGGGAGACAAGATTATTATACTGTGGTCATTGTTGGTATCCTTCCAGGAGCTTTAAGAAGAGTTACTCTTGGCCAATTGAGTCAGAATTAGAGAGGAAATGGAAAGAAATCTAACAGCAATCAATACTGAGAACTAGTGTCTCACACCAACTCTCCTAGCTGTCACTAGTGCAGTGAGTCTGGAAGGCAGACACTGATGGTTCAAGGTTCTTTGCAATGAATTGTATGGGGCACATGGATAATTACAGGGAAGGAGGTAGTTTATTAAGGAAGATGTGCAGGGGAGCCCAGAGATGTGCTGGGTCTCTTGCCTGTGGCTGGGTTCAAAGAGCTCAAAAAGGAAAGGGGGTTGAAGTGAGGTATGCAATGACCTTTTATGAACCCATAACAAGTTCTTATAGCACAGTCCCTTGGCTTAGTGCAGTTCAGGCAGACTAAGGGCTGTCAGTCCTTCCATTGCTGTGGCCTTTCATATGTTAATCTGCAGAACCTCCTCTACTATCCTGCCTCAGGACCAACAGGATACCTAATAGGGAAGCTTCAGACAGGGTCCCAGTTCAGCAATCACCTGGCTTGTGGAATCCACACCCTGCCTCTGTCCTTACCTAAGCCTTGATTCCTCCGTCTGTGGAACATGGAGTACGTTTGGAAGATGAATGAACATCTCAATCAAAGCCTCTGTGATTGTTCCACAAATATTGCTGCTCTTGAAAATTTCTCAACCTAAGAACTTTCTGGATCATTTCAGGAATGAGACCTTGGGTCATGTTTTCACCTGTATTCTTGCTATTCTATTTTTTTCCCTCTGCTTTGCTGGGTCATCACTATACATGGGCCATCCTTCCCCCAAGATCTGAGAGTTTGGTTCCAGGTTCCATAGAGGTGGAAGCAGAAGAATACGTAGTTCAAGACCATTCCTCAGCTACAGGAGTCAGTGGTGGGGTTCAAGGCCAACCTGAATTGTGTGAGACCTTGTCTCAAAAAACAGATGATCAGTAAAAGGAATAGAGCTTAGCCAAGAGTAGATCAAGGAATGAAGGTGCCTCTGAATTCTTCCCCCTTCCTCCTGCTGCTTTGAGCAAGGACAGGCCCCTGCAGACACTTCTGTGCATAACAATGACATTGAAGGCTTAGAAGGCCAAGGGAGTCTTTATGAATTGTTAACCATCTGATATCTCCTGGGAAATGGCTTGTTCCTTCTGAATGATGGTCCAATTAACAAGAGGCTAGGGTTATAACATCAGATATGTTTCTTTTATTCGGTGAACACTTATTGTATGTCTACTGTGAATCGGATACATCTAAGGGGTCAGAGAAAAAGAAAAGAGTAAGTCCCTGTCCTCAGAGAACTTACAACTTAGAGGAGCATACATACCAGAAATAATGACTTCCAACACAAGTCATTTGTATGCTGTCTCGGCTCAATAAAGCTTACATATAAGAGTTTTAAAAGGTCTATCTTTTATAGGCAAGGGAGATAGCTCAGTCAGTAGAGAGCTTGCATTGTAAACATGAGGACCTGAGTTCAACCTTTGATGCCCATGGAAAAAAAAGCTTGTAATCCGGGGGTTGGAGAGATGGCTCAGAGGTTAAGAGCACTGCTTGTTCTTCCAAAGGTCCGGAGTTCAATTCCCAGCAACCACATGGTGGCTAACAACCATCTGTAATGAGATCTGGCGCCCTCTTCTGGCCTGCAGGGATATGTGCAGACAGAACACTGTATACATAATAAATAAATACATCTTTTTTTTTTTAAAAAAAAAAAAGATGTTTTAAAATTAAAAAAAAAAAACAACAAAAAACAACTTTCAATCCCAGCACTGGGGCTCTCTCAGCAGACAGCCTCCTAGCCTAATTGGTGAGCTACAAGTCAATGAGATCCTCGGTCTCAAAATAGAATAGATGCTGCCAGCCAACATCTGAACTTGCCTTCTGGCCTCCACACACATAAACATACATGAACACACAAACAAACACACACAAATCAACCAGTTATCACAGTTTTAAAATAATAGCTTGTAGGGAGTTTTTTTAATTAAAAGGTTGTTTTAGATGTATTTATTTTATGGGTATGAGTGTTTTTCATGCACGTGTGTATGTTTACCACTTGATGGTTGGTGCCTGCAGAGGTCAGATGAAGGCACTGGATCCCTTGGAACTGGAGTTCTGATGGTCCATGTGGGTACTGGGATCAAAGAAACCTAGGTTGCCTGCAAGAACAACAGGTTCTCTTAACCAATGAGTCCTACAATAATTTTTTTTGAGACAAAGTCTGTATCTCACTATGTAGCTCAGGCTACCCTTGTCATCCTCTTGCTTCAGTTTCTCAAATGCTGTGATTAAAGGTGTTTGAAACCATTCCTTACTTTATATAGATTTTCTAAATTTAAAAGAAAATGAGAGAAAGCCAGTATGTTACCAGTGGTTCTAGGGTCAAAGCCTGGACCCCAGAAACTCTAACAAGCTAGGTCAACCACTTGTCGTCAATAGACCAATTAAAGAGAAAAGTAATAGTGTGAAGTAGAGAAAGGAGATTGTGTTTAGGGTCACATTGGGAACAGGAACAGATAAAATGGTCCAGCAATCCCCAAGTCCATCTCTAAGATCTTGATACTAGGCTTAAGTTTAAACAGAGGGTTAAGCAGTCCTGGCCATCACTGATGCATCATTGTCTTGACTTCTAATCCCTGCCATAATTGATCTGATAAATTGTCTGAAGAGTATGAAATGTCTTCCTGGGAGATAAATCCCTCCTCTGTTTTATACCAGGTTTAGCCTATTTCTTCTCCTAGCCTGAGATTCCCAGGGATTCATTGTTTCAATTGTCCAGTAGCTAAAGGGAGAAGTACAAGTGTCTGGTTCTCAACCTGTATGTCACGACCCCTTTGAGATCCAGCAACCCTTTCATAGGGGTCACTTAAGACCATCAGAAAACATAGATATTCACATTATGGCTCATAACAGTAGCAAAATAATACTTATGAAGTAGCAACAAAAATAATCTTATGGCCTGGCGGTGATGGTGCACACCTTTAATCCCAGCACTCAGGAGGCAGAGACAGGTAGATGTCTGTGAGTTTGAGGCCAGCCTGGTCTACAGAGCAAGTTCTGCAGAGAAACCCTGTCTTGATAAAAAAAAATATGGTTGAGGGGTCATCACAACATGAGGAGCTATATTAAAAGGTTGCAGTATCAGGAAGGTTGAGAACCACTGGTCTAGAGCATCTTCTGCCCCTGCCAGGATGGTTACATGTAAGTATGGGTTAAGAATGCCATTAAGATCAATGAGGCTTCTTCTAAGAAGCCAGAAGGAAAGTCTTGTAAACTTGAACAAAGATTGGAATAGCCAGAACTTGACCTGTTCAGGGAGATGTCAGGTGAGCAGGGAGTAGACATAAGCTAGGTTATATATATCCCAGCCTGGAAGACTGGATAATGAGGTAGGTAAGGAGACAGACTACTAGGCCAGAGGTTGTACGAGAGAAGAGAGACAGGTAGATTGGATAGAGGAAGCCAGGGTGGAGAGAGAGGATGCCAAGAGCAGCTGGGCATCTGCATAGACTTAAAGAAAGCATGGACTAGGAGCCCAGCAGAGGACACTCCACCTCATGTGTTGCTACATTCATCATCGCTCACATTGTCAGGCTAGGTTGAGATGGCAGACTTTGATTGGAGTAGAGTATTAGTATTTTGTTATTGTTGTTGTTGTTGTTGGAGTGTTAGTTACTTTTCTCATTGCTGTGACAAAAATACCTACACAAGTAACTTAAGGGAGAAAGGGTTTCTTCTGGTTCACAGTTCTGAGTACAGCCCATCATGCCGGGAAGGCAAGGCAGCAGGCGTAGGAGGCAGCTGGTCACAGGGCGGCAGCTAGTCACAGGGCGGCAGCTGGTCACAGGGCGTCCACAGTCAGGAAGCAGAGAGAGATGGATGCTGGTGGTGCTCAGCTCACATTCTCCTTTTTATGTAGCTCATGAAATGGGTGTGTCTTTCCATTTAAATTAACCTGACCTAGAAACTCCCTCACAGAAGTGCCCAGGAGCATGTCTCCTAGGTGATTCTAGATCCTGTCAAGTTCACAATCAATATTAACCATCACAACTGGTATTATTACAGTGAACACACACAGCAGGCGGTAGTGGCGCATGCCTTTAATCCCAGCACTCGAGAGGCAGAGCCAGGCGGATTTCTGTGAGTTCTAGGCCAGCCTGGGCTACTAAGTGAGTTCCAGGAAAGGCACAAAGCTACACAGAGAAACCCTGTCTCAAAAAAACAAAAAACAAAAAACAAAAAAAAAAATAAAAGAAAAGAAAAAAAAAGTGACTTTTGGGGCTGGAGAGATGGCTCAGAGGTTAAGAGCACCGACTATTCTTCCAGAGGTCCTGAGTTCAATTCCCAGCACCCACATGGTGGCTCACAACCATCTGTAATGAGATCTGGCTCCCTCTTCTGTATACATAATGAATAAATAAACTTTAAAAAAAAAAGTGGGCACACGAGTCTTGGTACTGATGGAAATACTTGTTAACACCGCCTAGCCACAGGTGTGCTAAACAGCATATGGAACAGGGAGTGGGAGTCAAGTGGCCTTGAAAGTTAGTAGCTTTTTAAAAGAAATGTCTTCAAATTTCTAGAAAGTTGAAAGATTAGTGTGAGTAATAGAATCTCCATGCTTTTTCCCCAGTGCTAATACATTAAAACTAATAGTTGATGGCTTGCCCTGTTCTTCCCCTCCCCCCTGTCCCTCCCTCCTTAGTTCTTCTTGCCCAGTTCCCCATTCATCACTTTTCTCTTAATTACTTCATCATACCTCTAATAAAATTAAGGGCATTCTGATATATTTTATATATTATTAAGAATTTGAAAAGAACCTATAGTTTTAGGCTAATACAAAAAAAAAGTAACAATGTGTTTCTCTCTCTCTCTCTCTCTCTCTCTCTCTCTCTCTCTCGTGTGTGTGTGTGTGTGTGTGTGTGTGTGTGTGTGTGTGTGTGTGTGTCTACAGTACTAGAGAGTAAACCTAGGGCCTCACACATGCTGAGCAAATACTTGACCACTGAGCTACATCTCCAGCCCTCATAGGTGTCAATTACATGTGTATGTGTTTCTTACAGGAGTTTTATTTTATTGATTACAGGTATGGCACTAATCGCATACCTGCAGGAATCAGATTGCCAAGAATCCCCCAGGGAAGGACTGAGGGTGTGCTCAGTGATGGAATGCTCTTTGAGAATAGGCAAGGCCCTAGGTTCTCTCCTCAGCACCACTGAAGAACAAGTTAACAGTAAATTGACATAGTGCTAAATGCCCTCTCACTCGCTCACTCATCTGTTTCCTGCTGGAAATGAAAACAGAGCTGGGAGCCTCATCTCAGTGCTAACATTGAATGTTGGCACCCAGTAGGACTATTGGTTGCCTCAACTTCCACTTCAGAAGATAGCTGTCAGCTGTCTTAGGGAGACACAGTAGGACGGCACTCTTAGAGTTTGGATCATCAAAAGGAAAAAACAAAACAAAACATGTTATCTAGGCAGAAATAGAGACTCCTGTGAAACGCTGTCAGACACAGTTGGGTTGCCAAGGCTTTTTCCGTGTAGCTTTGCAAGAGATTCTTAAACAAGTCACATGAGAAAAGACCTTTCAATGATATCAAAGTGGGAAAGACTTCCAGGAACTCAGCAGGAAGCTCCACTGGGGGCTGGATTGATCCTCGACTCTGCCGACCATCAGCAGACTCTGAGTCACACTAACAGAAAGAAGTAAAACAGAGAGAAAGGATTGTTGGCTCTTGGAACTGGAGAGGCAAGAATGTAGAGCACAGGAGTGCCATCGAGGGATCTCAGCTGTCCAACTTAATCTTTATGTCTCTTTTCCTCCATGTCCTTAGGCTCTTAAAATTGTTTTAATTTGTACTTTTTGTGCAAGAGTGTTTTGCTCTCATGTGTGTATGCCTTCTACATGTGTGCAGTGCCCCCAGAGGCCAGAGGAGGGAAGCAAATCCCCTGAAAGTAGAGTTACAGACCATTGTGGGTGCTGGGAACTAGACTCAGGTCCTCTGCAAGAGCAGAAAGTGCTCATAACTGCTGAACCATTTCTCTAGCCCTAACATGTCCTTATTTTTGAGATAGACTCTCATGTGCCCCATGCTGGCCTCAAACCCAGTATGTAGCTGAGGATAGCCTTGAACTTCTGATCTTCCTGCCTACAATCCCCAAGTGCTAGGGTTATAAGTATGTGCCCCCATGCCCAGCTTATGTGCTGCTAGGGATTGAACCTAAGCTTTTGTGCATGCAAAAGGCAAGCACTCTACCAACCGAAACATATCCCCAGCCCTCTCTCTGCTTTGGTTTTCAGTCTCCTTGCTCATTGGCATGATTCTTCATTTCAAAGGTCTTGCTCTGTAGCCTATGCTGGTTTTAAACTCATATTTATCTTGTCCTCCTAAGTACAGGGAGGATGTATCATCAAGTCTGGATTTAAATAGCAGTGTGTGTGTGTGTGTGTGTGTGTGTGTGAATGACATGGATCAACTCCACATGTCATTCCTTAAGAGTGCTGTTCACCTTGTTTTTCTGAGGCAGGGCATGTCATTGGCCTGGAATTTGCTAATACAACTAGGCTAAGTGATCAGTGAGCCCCAGGGATCCACCTGTCCCCAGTATGGGATTGCAAGCATCTGCCCCATACCTGACTTACCATTACCGTCATTTGTACTAGCTTCAGACATGGCTTCTTTCTTAGTTAGGGTTTCGAGTGCTGTGATAAAACACTGTGACCAAAAGCAGCCTCGGGGAGGACAGAGTTTATTTCATCTTGCTGTTTCTAGGTCCGTCATCCAGGAACCTGGAGGCAGGAACTGGAGCAAAATCCATGGAGGAGTTCCACTTAAGGGCTTGCCTGCTTTATGTCAGCATCTAGGCCACTAGGACAGGGTAGCACCACACACAGTGAGCTGGACCCTCCTAGTCAGTCAACCATCAGTCAAGGAAATGTACCCCAGGCTTGCCTACAGGTCAACCTTGTGAGACATTCTCTCAGTTGAGGTCCCCTCTAGCTTGTGTCAAGTTGACATAAAAGTAGTCAGCACAATTTTTTTGAGCTGAGGATCGAACCCAGGGCCTTGAGCTTGCTCAACCACTGAGCTAAATCCCCAACCCCTGCACAATTTTTGTGTTGGAGAGGAGGGAAAAGAGGGGCCAGGAAAACTGGGATTGTTGGTAGGAGCAGCGGGCGATTTCCCCATGGGCTCCACTTAGAAAAGCTTCAAGGAGAGGACTGTTTGGCCTACCCTGGACCACTCTCTGGGGCCAAGGGAATGGTGTAATCTGATTGGTGAACCCCAAGTCTCATGCTGATGGAGCATGGGAAGAGAGATACAAGCAGCTTAGACGGTAGGGTCAGGGTCATCAGCTTCTAACGTAGATCCTCCCAATCCAAAGCCAAACCTTTCTGATCACCTCATAAGGTCAGCACCCCACTAGCGAGTGCAGCCCAGCAGCCTGGTGGCCATTCCATCTTTGGAAAGGACGGCATGATTCATAGACAGTCTCCATGGGAAAAAGGATGAAAAGAAAGGGGCTAATGCATAGACTAGACCTCTGTCTCCAGAGCTGTGTAAATAGCTTCTATTGCAGACAGGTACTAGATCAAACCCTGGGTCCACCCCAGCATGTTATAAGCCAGATGGGAAGGAAGGGGGCACAGATAAATCACCGGGAGCAGATGGCATACACTTGAGAGGCCAGTGAGACCTTGCAGAGGAAGTGGGGATGGTTGGTTGGCAGGACCTGTCCACGGAAATGGCCACTATGTTGGAGAGGATGTCACTCTACAGCTGTGACCCTGGCTGTCAGAGTGCCTCAGTGGGACCTGGGGAGCTAGCTGCAGTGCAGGTGAGTCAGCTCCAAGCCTCCATCTGCTTCAAGCTGGTAGCAGCCGGGAAAAAAAAAAAAGAGGAGAAGCCTGGTGAACTTAAAAATAACATGAGGGGCAGGGTAATGAGTGGGGCATGGGGACAAGAGCAGCCACGCAGGTGCTGCCCTAGGAGATCACACCTCATGGCCGCTCCAGAGCCCTCAGGGGCTGCAAGGGTGAATGAGTCAGAGCTGTCCACAAAGACAAACCGAAGGCTCTCACTTTCACAGGGGCAATGTGCACCAAGCAGGCAAGAGATCTGGGGAAGAGTGGGTTTTCTGAGTCACGCTGTGCTGGCTTTAATCCCAGCTCTGCCAACCAGCTTAGATGATGTGAACTCGGGTTGGCTGCAAAGCTTGTCTGAGCCTCAATTTCTTCAACTATAAAATGAAGATAATTACACATCCCTCCGAAGGTAGTGGTGAGGATTAAAACCGATAAGAAAAGTACCTATGGTGGTGGTGGGGAAGCAGTGGCCAGCATTATCTGTGTACATCTGGGACCACTGAGTTTCCCAGCAGAATGCTATGAAGCCTTAAGATTGAGACCAGAGCCTTTGTGATCCCTGTTTCTGGGCTTTGAAGATATTTGGAAATAAGGCTTAAGGAGCCCTTACCTGAATTCTCAAATAGTCTTGCCAATAACATTTTTCCATGATATTAAAAAAAAAAAAATCTCTCTAAATCTTGGTTGGTCTGAAACTATCTCTGTAGACCAGGCTAGTCTCAAACTCATAGAGATCTGCCTGCCTCTGTCTCGCAAGTGCTGGAATTAAAGGTGTACGCCACCATGCCTGACAGTATAAGATAACTTTTTAAAATTGTGTGTGTGTGTGTGTGTGTGTGTGTGTGTGTGTGTGTGTGTAGGCAGGAAGTCAACTTTAGTGTCATACCTCAGGTGTCATCCACATTATTATTTTGGGATAAGCCCTATCACTAGGACCTAAGGCTCAGCAATTAGTCTATCTTAATTACTTAGTCTGGCATCAATTAGTTTGTCTTAGCTACTTTTTCTGTTGTTGTAATGATAAAATACCATGACCAAAGCAAATTCTAGAAGAAAAAAATGTATTGATTGGGGGTGGGGGGATGGGCGAAGGGGGTGTTACAGTTTCAGAGAGTGAGTCTATGACTATCATAGTGGGGACCATGGCTGCAGGTATGGCATTGGAGCAGTCTCTGAGAGTTTACATTCTGATCTACAAGCATGTGGCGGAGACAGAGACAGAGAGAGGAAACCTGGATATGGCATGGACCTTTGAAACCTCAAAGCCCACCTTCAGTGACATGACACACCTCCTCCAACAAGGTCGCACTTTCTAATCCTTCCCAAACAGTTCCCCTGACTGGGGACCAGGCATTCAAACATAGGAGCCTATGGGGGCCGTTCTCATTCACACCACCACAGAATCTAAGCTGGTTGATTGATGATATCCAGAGAACCGCCTGTCTCTGCTTCCCTAGCATTGGGATCATAAGCTCATGCCACTATGCCCAGCATTTTTATGTGGTTTCTGGAGATTGAATTCACGCTGTCATGCTTGCATGGAAAGATCTTATGGATTTAACCTTCTCTCCAGAGCATGATTCTTTTTTAGAAAAGGTGTGGCCTGGTGGGCGTCTCTCTCCCTTCTTTTTCCAGCCCACCATCATTTCTGGTCGGGGTCACATAACATAATTAGTGGTGGTAGTCCTTATTAATACAGGTTGATTTTCCTCCAGGTTCCGCCACGAAGATTATGAAGCACCCGCATTGTTAGTGCGGAGGCTGAGCACGGTAGCTCTGGGGACAGCACATCTGTATCTGTACTTAGTTCTGCCTTTACCAGCTGTGTAACATTTTCTTCAGCAAGTTATCTGTGCCTCAGTTTCTTCATCTGATACAAGAGTCATAGGAACATTTGGCACCCTGCATGATGTCAAAGTCATCACTCCTTGGAGGCAGACACGGGAGGATTGGGAGTTTGAGGCTAGTCTGAATACATAGCAAGTTCCAGTTTGAAAAAAAAAGAGGAGAATGGAGGGCTGGGGATGTAGTTCAGAGGTGGAACACTTCCCCAACAGGGCCCTGGAATTTATTCCAGGTCCTCTGCATCCTAAGGAAGTTCTGGTAATTTAAAAAGAATATTTGGACTAAATGAATTGGTACATGGAAGCCGCTGAAAAGCGTGCCTTTCAGTGCTGACTGCTGCTCTCGTCATCACCACCATCATCATCTTCTCCACCACCCCATCTTCACCACCCAAACCATCATCATTACTGTCATCTCATCATCATCTTCATCACCGCCATCATCACCATCACCGCCATCCTCTATCCTCATCATCGTCATCAGTACCATCCGCAAAAACATCATCACCATGGTTGTCATCACCACCATCATCACCATCACCGCCATCATCACCATCACCACCATCATCATCATCACCACCATTATCACCATCATCATCATCACCATCACCGCCATCCTCTATCCTCATCATCGTCATCAGTACCATCCACAAAAACATCATCACCATGGTTGTCATCACCACCATCATCACCATCACCACCATCATCACCATCACCACCATCATCACCATCACCACCATCATCACCATCACCACCATCATCACCATCATCATCATCACCATCACCACCATCATCACCATCACCGCCATCATCACCATCACCACCATCATCACCATCACCACCATCATCACCATCATCATCATCATCACCATCATCACCATCACCACCATCATCACCATCATCATCATCACCATCACCGCCATCATCACCATCACCACCATCATCACCATCACCACCATCATCACCATCACCACCATCATCACCATCATCATCATCATCACCATCACCACCATCATCACCATCACCACCATCATCACCATCACCACCATCATCACCATCACCACCATCATCACCATCATCATCATCACCATCACCACCATCATCACCATCACCGCCATCCTCTATCCTCATCATCGTCATCAGTACCATCCGCAAAAACATCATCACCATGGTTGTCATCACCACCATCATCACCATCACCGCCATCATCACCATCACCGTCATCATCACTATTGACACTGATAGACACATCATCACCCTCTTCGTCATCACTGTCAACATCGACATCTTCATCAGCAGCCACATAACCACCAACATCACTCCACCTACAGAAAACTGTACCAATCCCTCTTACTGTCCAGGGCAGAACAGTGACCACGAGCTTCCCCGATTTGCCCCAGGTAGACCCCAGCTTCTTTATTATTGTTAAACTTGTGTGTATTTAGGTGTGTGGAAGTGTAGGTAGAGGTCAGGAGACTAGAACAATGCCTATGAGGTGGGGGAAAGGCTCTAAGGGAGGGACAGTGGAGAAGGCAACAGAATATGTGTGGTATGAGAGTAGAGGGGAAGGAATACTGGGGGTGGTAAGGTGTGGTAGGGACGGAGAGGTGCACGGAGATCTGTGAAGGAGAGTGGGGTAGGAGGTGTATGAGGAAACTAAATATGCATTATGAAAAAGGCACAAGGAAACCTGCTACTCTGAAAGCTAACTTAACAGAGTTCCCACGATTTACACAGGAAACTGGGCACTAGGCACCAGGAGGCTGGGTTGAGACTAGTTAGGAAAGAGACTGTGAAGAGTGACATGTGGACGACAGGGCCTTTATGTGAGGTCATTTCTGCAAAGACAGCTGTGGTCCCCATTCTCCATTCTCCTCGTTGCTATTCATAATCCACTGCCTGTCAATCAAGCATATATTCTGCTTATCAGTTACTTTTGTGTCATTTTGACACAATATCAAACAGAACTTAGAAGAAGAAAGACCTGGTTTAGGCTTGAGGTTTCAGAGGGTCCAGTCTGTCGGGAGGGGACCTGAGGCAGTCAAGAAGCAGTCAGAGACTCGCTCACAGTGATCTACTTCTCCCCAGCTAGGTCCTTCCTCCCGAAGTCATCAGAGCTACCAGAATAACAGCAGCTGGACACTGAGCAGCCACACATCCGAGCTAGTGGGAGATGCTTTATGTTCAAACAGTAACATCGTTCTTCTAAATGTCTAGATGTGACTTGATAGAGGGTAACAGTGCTAAGAAGCAGGGAGCAAAGACACAAAGTACGGTGACAGATTCTCTTCTATAGGGAGGAATAAAGAGCAAGGCTCATGACGATCAGCACGGGCAATTCAATATTCTTTTAAGGAGCTGGTGAAGTTGCCTTTGGAAGGAACTGGGAAAGCACTGAGTCTGCAGATAAAAGGTGGGATGCAGGAAATCGCCTGGAAAACAGGAAGATCTTAGACTGTGCAAGTAGGCAGGAGGGAGCAGATGAGATCAAATGTGAGCAAACTCAAAGGGATACACTTCATGAGTGGCTGTGGGGACTGCCCCCGAAGCACGCTGCCTTAGCAAAGTCATGAGGTTCAGATAGAACAAAGAAGAAAACTGGAAACAAAATGGAGGCTAGAGAGACAGCTCAGCTGGTAGCGTACTTGCCTTGTGAGCATCAGGACCTAAACTCCATCTTCAGAATCTAGATGAGAAAAAAAAGAGCTGTGTACACTGATGCCCATGTGAGATGGAGACAGGGCAGGCAGGGCCCTGGGGCTCACACCAGACAGCCTAGTTTACTGTGAGATCTAGGATCCTGTCTCAATAAAAAGGTAGATGGCACCCGAGGAATGGGAACTGCATCATATTGCCAAAGGTCATCACATGGTCTCCACTCATACATACTCATACCTGCACACACATGTACATACATACATGATACACGATCTCTCTCTCTCTCTCTCTCTCTCTCTCTCACACACACACACACACACACACACACAGAGAGAGAGAGAGAGAGAGAGAGAGAGAAGAGGCAGACAGAGACAGATATATAAAGTTAAAATGTGCTTTTCTCTTACACATTTAATTTCATTGTAGCACATTCCCCCACCTGCCCCTTCTGATTTGCTATATATATTGAAGGGATGCTCTGAGCCTTAGTTCCCTGAGACTCATGTAATATACCAAATATGGGTATAGATAAGTTGGGGGAGGGGTATGGAGGAGTAAGCCACTATCATCTGGGTGGACCATCTGGCTTGTTCAAGGACTAATGACCCCACTACCTTCCAGAGGATGGTCTACAGAGAGGATAAAAGCCTTAACGCCACTATCAACTCCCAAGATGCAGCATCAACTCAAGTAGTCAATAATGGCATTTTCTCTGCACAATGCCTCTCCTCCTTCAGTGGTCCTCCACATCTGGTGGCAATATTTGTGAGTCACAAATCCTGGGGACAGGCTGGCTCCATCAGACCACTTCCTGTTCTTCTGGCCCACCTGCATCACCTAGGCTTGATCTCCCCATTGTTCTGATCTCCGTTGAGGATTCACAGGAGAACGCTCTGAAAAGGCTGCTCCAAGCAGCTGACTCTCTGGAACAGCTCCTTCTGCCTTCCCCTCTCCCCAGTTCTCTTCCATGAGGCTGAGTTTAAAGAGCAAAGCAGAGTTGGCTTTTAAACAGCAGTATGTGTCATCTAAATAAATACGTTTCACAGGGGAAAACACGCTAAATATGATATTCCCATGAGTCACAGAGCAGCTGTGCCGGCTCAGAAGCCTGTCGTCCCATCAGTAATAAGGATCGAAGAATGGAGCAAGATCACATTTCAAAATGGGCCACGCCCCCCCCCCCCCCCCCCAAGCAGGACATGGTTACCTTCTGGCGTCTTGTTTGCTCCTTCTAAGCTGCTATGGAGAACACGCTGACCAAAAAGGATGGCACCTAAAGTCTGGCCAGGATCCATGGAGCTCAGTACAGATTCCTCCTTAACAGAGAGAGAGGAGAGGATGGTCAGAGAGCATCCTATGAAGTCACATGATCAGATCTGCCATTACCTGGATTCCTATTAGGATTGCATATGCTCCTGTGTGTGCAGGTGCACATATGTGCACGCACACAGAGGCCAAAGGTCAACCTTGACTGTCATTCCATAGTCATCATCTACCTTCTTTGTACATTTGTTTGTATGCTACACATGCATGTATGAAGACATGCTTGGTATATGTGGGTGCATGTGTGCATGTGTGTGTGTGCCTGTGGGGGCCCAAGGTTAACACAGAAGTCTTCCTCAATAGCTCTCCACTTTATTTATTGAGGCAGGGTCTCTTTATAGAACCAAGAGCTTGCCAATTGGCCTAGTCTAGGCAATTTGCTAATCCGAGAGACCCCGTCTTTCCCTTCCAAGTGCTGGGATTATAGCTGGTATCATGCTTGCCTGGATTTTATGTGAATTCTGGAGACCTGAACTCCAGTCCTCATGTTTACACAATAGAGACATCTCCCCAACCCCTGTCACCTGCTATTTGAGACAGGGTCTCTCACATGCCTGGACCTCACCAAGTAGGCTAGGCTGGTTGGCTAGAAAGCTCCAGGGATATATCTGTCACTAACCTCCATGTCTGAGACTACAAGAACATACCACCACAATGAGCCAAAAAAAAAAAAAAAAAAAAAAAAAAAAAAAAAAAAAAAATCAAATCATGGGTTCTAGGGATGGGGCTCAGCTAGCATTCCTGCCCAGCTTCCATGTCAGTTCTGGGATCTAAGCCCTGGTCCCTGTGCTCACAAGGCCATCACTTCACCAACTGAGTCATCCATCTCCCCAACTCCCTCTTATGATTTTACAAGATTAAATCAAACCTGACACACTCCCTTCCCATCCTCTAGCACCTTGCCAAATACCATGGAAGCTGGGCTCACAAACAAATGAGCTAATATTTGCAAAGCTACTTTGGAAAGAAAGAAGGCATTTAGGAAACATGACAAGCGCTGGAGGGTTAGGAGACAGCCCAGGATATAAAAGCACTCGATGTTCAGTCGTGAGGACCGGACTTAGCTCCCCCAGAAATCAAGTTTAAAATAAAAAAGCACTGTGGTGAAGGTCTGTAACATGAAAGCTAAGGCAAATGGCTCTCAGGGGATTGCTGGGCAGCTCACCTAACCAAACACGGGTTCAGCGAGAGACCTTGTCTCAAATGACTGAGGTAGAGGGCAATAGAGGACACCCAGAATTGCCCTTTGGTCTCCAAATACACTAAATAGCTCATGTGCATGGGTGCGCACACACAGACACACACACACATACACAGAGTTATTTTTTATTTAAAAAAAAGCCAAGCCCCATATTTTGCCCTTGGGCATGTCGGAGGATGGCTTCTGCCATGGTAATCTAAATTCAGGAGACAGTAAGGTAAAGTAACAACAACAACAATAATAATAATGATAATAAAAAGCCCATTTCGTTTTACTTTCCCCAAATGGTAATTTAGTTGTACATGTCCTAGGTAATGAGGGGCCACTCATGTTGCTGTGGAGGAAGGCTTATCGCTACCGTATTTTCCTGTAGAGGTGCCGAGGTGAGAATTTGGGAAAGAACCTTTAAATCCCACTGCCAGGCTGCTTATTTTTATTTTTATATTTTTGAAACACTTTTTAAAGGCACTTCCAGGAAGGAACCACCAGCAGAAAGTAGAAGGAAGTTTGGAGAGATGGGGGGTGGATTAGCCTAACAGAGATGCCGCTTATAAGTCTTAATCTTTTTAGATCTCAACAAACAGCCCACCAAGGGTGTCTTCATTTCATAAGCCCAAGAGTTATTCCCAACAAGGTGACCTGAGGACATCTCCCAAGAAACAAGTAATAAAGGGAACAGATCCCAGATGGAGAGATGGCCTGCCTGGGAGGCCATCCCAGCTGTGTTTCTAATCCCAGGATCTACTCCGTGCACGTGTCTCAGTTAGGATTTCTAGTTCCGTAATGAAACACCAGGACTGGAAGTAACTCAGGAGGGAAGGGTTTATTTCCCTCACAGTTCCTTATCACAGTTCATCATCAGAGGCAGTGAGGACAGGAACTCAAGCAGGGCAGGAACCTGGAGGCAGGAGCTGATGCAGAGTCCATGGAGGAGTGCTGCTGTTTACTGGCACGCTCCCAGTGGCTTGCTCAGCCTGCTTTCTTATAGAACCCAGCACCAGCAGACCAGGGATGGCACTGCCCACCATGAGCTGGGCTCTCCCATATCAATCACTAATTAAGAAAGTGCTCTACAACCTGATGTTATGGAAGTATTTTCTCAGCTGAGGTTCCCTCCTTTCTGATGATTTGAGCTTATGTCAAGCTGACATAAAATTAACCAGGACAGCATGCACGACGTGTGTGTGTGTGTGTGTGTGTGTGTGTGTGTGTGTGTGTGTGTGTACCTGAATGTGTATATGTGTGTGTATATACTGAGTAGGTGTGTGTGTGTGTGTATGTCTAGCTGAGTGTGTGCAGCAAGTGGAAGGAGCCTGAGGAAGACAAGAGGGCATTGGAGCCCCTGGAACTGGAACTGTCGATGGTTGTGAGCATCCCAATGTGTGGATGCTGGGAATCAAATCCAAGTCCTCTGGAAGAGCAACTGGTGCTCTTAACCACAGAGCAATCTCTCCAACCTCATCTCCTTTTAAAATGTGATTGTTGTTGTCATTGGAGACAGGATCTCAGGTAGCCCAGGATGGACTCAAATTCCCAATGTAGCCTAGGATGATCCTGAAATCCTGATCCTCCTGCCTCCATCTGAGTGTTGGGATTACAGGCATTCACCAACACTTCTGGTTTATGCCCTACTGGGAATAGATCCCCAGGCTCCGTGGATACTAACAAGGACTCTACCACCTGAGCTACATCCTCAGCCCTGCACTGTCTTCTAATAAAAACTCGGGACCAAGATCCCTGCATCCTTCGATAGCATCTCTCAAAAGCAAAATTGCCTGCTTAATTATCCAGACAGCTCTCTTTGCCTATGCAGAGGGAAAAAAATTACACAAAACTGAGTTAATATACTTAATATTACATTTTCAAGGCATGTACCATAGAATATCTGTGTTAGTGTAATTAATTTAATTGAGTCATGCCTACCAAGAAATTATTTAATTATATTACCAGTTGAATAGGTGATCTAATTATCATAAGCTAACGTTCCTTTTTTTTTTTTTTTCAAAAAGAAAATGGCATTTATTGCCAGTTGATGGGGAGAAATTGGGAGAGAGCGATGGAGACCATTACTGAGAAGGCTTGAACAACCGCGATTTACTGCAAAGAGATAAAAACCAAACACCTCAGCCATATTATCACCATAATTGTCTGCAGTTTACTCATCTTGTAAAACAAACGAATCATGAAATGTGAGAGTACGTTTCAAAACACACATAGAAGGTGTTACATTGATTACACGGAGGCGGCTTGACTTAATTGTAAATTGTTTTTCTTTCAGTGGGAAGTGGGAAGGTATTAATTAGGAGTGATTTCCACAAGATTGGACATCCAAGGATTTCAGCTGAGCAAAACTCCACAGAGAAGATGAGGTGGTTGAGAGAGTTGAGAGAACCAGTGTGTGTGTGTGTGTGTGTGTGTGTGTGTGTGTGTGTGTGTGTGTGTGTATTCTTTCCTATGCTCTTGTGACATTTGGTGTTGTGCTAATCCCCTGAGCCAGCGCACATTCACAGATCTGAGATTTAATAAACATACAAATGACTCAAGTTAGAACAGGAAGCCCACCCCCTCCCCAACTCCAGGTGGCACAGATGTAAGCTGGGCAACACTGTGTGCCCCCCAGGAAGCTGCAGAGAGAAGACTGGTGTGAGGACCATGGCACCTGCTATCTTAAAAACTTTAGAGAGGCTGGCATCAAACCAAAACCCTACCGTACGCCCTTCCCTGCCTTCCCAGGCACTCTGCTCTGAGCCTTTCCCACCAACAAGCCCTTATTCTCAGCAGCCAAAATAATTTATTGTTTTCTACTGTTCTCCTTGGCTGAGTCCTCAAGTACAGCGGCTCCCCCCTTTACTAGATGGACACTCTATAATTCAACTAGCATCTCACCAGCACCCTGCTGCTTCCCCTCTCTTCCCCCTTTAATCCCTTCCTCTCTCCCTCCCTCCCCTCCTTCTTTTCTTACTTCCTTCTGAAGTAGAAGGGGAACCACTAGATAGTGAAATGCTACCCTTGAGAGCAGCTCGGTTCAAACAAAACAGGGAACGAACTCTACCACATTGGCGGTCACATCGCAAATCTGTGTTCTGCCCACACAGATATGACTATTAATTCCCTTCTTCTCCCCTGGAGCATCTTCCTAGCTTCTGCACTCCTTGGGTAATTAGTGTCTTTCCCTTTATAGTGCAAAACCCAAAACCACCTTGGCAGAGTGGGGCAGTGGAGTCTAAAGTGTGGGCCAATGATTCTGGCAGTCAAGTTCAGATGGTCGTCTTTCACGATCTGTCTTCTCAGGAAAACCACAGAGAATATGCAGGGCTGATTAACCTCCCAGCAACAGGGAATGCTCCTACCACTGTACATGAAATGATGGGAGCGTCAGGGAGTGACCAGAGCTGGATTTCAAATGGAACTCGGCTAACTTCAGTGTAGCCTGTGCGAGGATGCTTCACACCAGAACCGTCATTTTTTATAGCTGGGATCAGACTGCTACCAATGTATTAATGTCACCAAGGCTCAAGAGAATTGTGAGCAGCCAGTGGGCACATGTGGCTGGGTAGGGACAGTAGCCCAACTTGCAGCTCCTGCACAGGTGGGAACAAACAGATGGAATATAATCTGTCACCACCAAACACACAGGAAACATCACACGTCAGGAAACTGAATTCTACATCCTTCTGGTCCAGCTGAGAGGCAGACTGTGTCTGGAGCTTCTACCTTTTACAATGACATCAATCCTTTTAGTGACTGTAGCATAGCTGTTTCCTTGGGCTTGGCTGGGTCACTGGCATCTTTAAACAGAACAACTGTGGGGACCCACATGAGACAGGTGCCGTTTTGTTCTGTTTTTCCTCTTTCCCTTTCCTTCTTCCTTCCTTCCTTGTTTCCTTCCTTCCTTCTTTCTTTTCTTTTGAGGATGTGTGTGTGTGTGTGTGTGTGTGTGTGTGTGTGTGTGTGTGTGTGTTATGCATATGTGCCAGCACCTGTGCATCAAAGCTGGAGGTCAACATCAGATGTCTTCCTCCATTGCTCCCCACCTTATTTTTTGAGACAGAGTCCCTCACTAAACCTGTAGTTTCAAGTAGACCAGTTGTCCAGAGAGTACCCAGGGTCTGCCCATCTCTGGGGTTATAGATATATACTGCCACATCTGACCTTTCTGTGGGCACTAGGGATCTGAACTCAGATCCTCATGCCTTTACTGCAGGCTCTTTACTTATGGAACTGTGTGTTCTATATCCCCAGCCCTCTCCCCCTCTCCTCCCTCCCTCTGGAGTTTAAAGTAGTCTAGGTTGAAACCCCAGGGGTCCTACTCTCTGCATCTTCCAAGTGCTGCTATTATTAGCAAGTGCACCACATCCGGATTTTTTTTTTCTTTTAATGTTGCCTCTCAAGTCCTCAAAGCACTTTACAGACTGAACCACCTAATCCAGATTGGAGCTATTAATATTCTCTGGGGAGCTAGGAGAGAGTAAAGGGGGAGGGGCCACAATACTCACAAGCTCCCCACAGACCCGCCCCTCTCTGGGAATCCAATCAGTTATCTAAGAGGGAAATCAGTGGTTAGAGGTGGGGCTTCTAGTTTGGTGTTTCTGAAGTGACAAGTTCCTGGTGGAGTGGATGGCCTGTGAATGGTCCAGGCTCCCATAAATAACTCCAGTGAGCTCACTAGTACACCAAGGTAGGCTTGGAGAGAATCCATTGTTTGGTCTGTCCTTGTCCTTGCTATCTAGGGTAAATAGAGAGTCTTTGTTTCCCCAGGAAAAGCCAAGTAACAATAACTGTATGTTGTTCTTGTTACTATGATGGTATAGCTGATGCAGGCCACTTAAGAAGGGGACTCATTTATTTGGGATTATGGTTTGAGGGGATAGACGTCCATCATGGCAGAGACTGTAGGGCAGCAGGACCACAATGCTGGGATTCCTCACCTTATATGTGGGAAACAGGAACATGTCCTGCCCTAAAACAACCTACTCCTTCAAGAGAAGCTCTGCTTTCTTATAGTTCCACAACCTCTCCCAACAGCACCACGGGCTGTAGATCAAAATCTCAAATACATGAGCCTGCAGGCAGGCCTGGGGTGGGGCAGAGCGATCTGAAACACCCAGTGCGGTGGAGCCACATGCCTTTATCCCCAGCATTTGCAAGGCAGAGACAGACAGACTTCTGCCAGTTTAAAACCGTCACGGTCTACATAGCAAGTTCCAGGACAATCAAGGCTACATAGGGAGACCCTGTCTCAAAAGAGCAAAATACCCAAAACATCCAAACTATAACAACACAATGTAACTTAACTTTGGGAGGAGGAGGACTTCAACAATAGGCCTTGATTTCTCACAGTTTTGAGGGCTGAGAATTCAAGATCCAGGAGCTAGCAGTTCCGGTTTTTTCTAAAGCCGTGCCCTGAGCTTGTAGCAGTCACTCCCCTGCTTGGTTCTTGAATGGCCTTTCTTCTGTTTCTCTGTGCATCTACATTTTGGAAAAGAAAACATAAAGGACTAGATGTTACCAAACACTGGTGAGGTACACAGAGAATATATGTGCCCGTGTGTATGTGCCTGTGTGTATGTGTGTGTGTGTGTGCACACACACACACGCACGCATGCATGCTCATGTGTGAGTGTGCATACAGAAGCCAGAGATTGTTGTCAAGCATCTACCTTGTTCATTCTCCACCCTATATACTGAGACAAGGACTCTCAATTGAACCTGGGGCTAGATGATTCCTGTGGTCTAACTAGCCAGCTTGCCCAGCCCCCCACCACCAGGGATCCCCTGACTCTGCCTCCTGGGTGATAGGGTTACAGATAGACTGACAGAGACTCTTTTGTGGGTGCTGGGAATCTGGTCTCTGGTCTCTACACTTGCACAGTTTATGTTTTTATCTACTGAGCCTGCACAGGGAACTTCTTTTTAGATTTTTATATTATTTTAGATTATGCATACAGGTACTCATCTGTGTGTGTCTGTGCACATGAGTGCAGGTGCCTTTGGAGGCCCAAAATTTTGGATCTCCTTGGAGCTGGAATTACAGGTTGTTGTGAGCTACCCGACCTGGGTGCTAGGAACTGAATCCAGGTGCTTTGCAAGAACAGTGTGTGCTCTAAACCCCTAAGCCATCTCTACAGCCTGCACAGAGGATTTTTAATGCAATAAGACTACTGTGTATGATGTTATCATGGAGACCACCTTATGCACTTGACCAAACCCATAGCAGAGAACACACAGTAAGGGTGACCCCCAGCCTATGCTGTGGGCTGTGCAATGCTGACAGTGATATGTGTGTGCAGGCTTAGCAGTTAAAACACATGTGTCATTCTGGTGGGGAATCTTGACATGGGGAATGTAGACACAGAGGCAAGAGGCAGATACAAACTCTGTGTCCTTTGATCAATTTTTCTATGGATCTAAAATATCTCATTAAAAACCACTCTTGCAGCTAGAAACGTAGCTCAATTGGTAAAGTACTTATCTAGCATGCACAAAGCCCTGTGTTTGAACCCCAGAACTACATAAAACTGGGCATGTTGGCATGGGAAGGTCAAAATAGGAGGATGTAGCAATTTCAAGGTCATCCTTGTCTACACAGTAAGTTCAAGGCCAGCCTGAGCTATATGAGACCTTGTCTTCAAAAAAAAAAAAAAAATCTATTGAAAAATATCTCAGCACAAAATTCTTTATGTTTGTTTTTGTTTTGTGTGTTTGAGACAGCATCTCAGTTTATAGCTCAGGTTGGCTTGAAACTGAACTCTAAAACCCAGTTTGGCCTCAAATTCATAGCAATCCTTCTGCCTCTATTTCCCCTAGTGCTAGGATTGTACCACTATGTCCAGCTCCACAAATTCTCCATAAAGCAGGTCAACTCAGGGCATTATACAATAATTATCAATGTCATAAAATTGCAGTGCAATGTTTATCTGTCTAATGGAGGGCAGTGGAGACTCCACCACCGGATGAGGGATGGGAATGAAAAGCTCTGAAAGAGGCAGACCTTGGCCACGTGTCTAAAAATAACACTTGCTCTCCCTTCTCGGTTTTAATTATTTTAACACCTCTGGTGAGCTGTCTGCAAGCTGAGTTGGGAATCTTCCTCCCAGCCTCTCCTGAAGCCCCTGACACTTGATTTGTTGCTTTATTTAAGGCAAGCGTGAGCCAGAGGAGGGAAGGGGAAATTCAGGAGGGAATTTGGCGGTGTTGTCACCTACGGCTGTCAGCAGGACACCCACTCCCTAGGAAAGGGCCCCTGCCTTGGGTCTTCCGCCACCAGGGGGTGGGGGGTGGGGGGTGGGGGTGAAGTTCTGCTAAAGGTTTTCCTATTCTGATGGGATCAACTCCGAAGTTGAATAGATTGATTTTCTGGCCGGGAATGGTGGCTCCCGCTTGGGAACTTAGCAGAAGGTTGAGGCAAGAGGGTTACTGCACGTTTGAGCCCAGCCTGAGCCATGTTTTAGGTTGCAGGCTAGCCTGACCTGCAGGATGGAGCCTTGTCTCTAACAAACACGTCATCAAAATCTTCTTCCCTAGATGATTCTCACAGACATCACATTGAGGAAATCAAGCCAGGCATCATGGAGAAAATGAGACGGAGTTTCAAGTGATGCTTTCATGTGACAGTCAGAACACTGAACACTACCAAGGATCCTGGTTGTCACAACACTAGGTTCCTTAGGGGGAGCATCATTGACAGGAATTGTCTGGATTCCATACTGTCACCTGGGTGTGTCTGGTTTCATCAACTTGACTGGGCCCGTATTTCAGCTGGCCTAGCATGCGTGAAGCCCTGGGTTAAAATCACTTGTACCACATACTGTCATGTGTGGTGGTGGCACAAGCCTGTAATGTCAGTAACTGTGGGGAGTCGGGGCAGGCACAACAAGAGTTCAAGGTCATCCTCAGCTACATTGCAAGTTTGAGGCCATCCTTGATGACATTAGACCTTGTCTCAAAAACAAACAAACAAATAAATAAGTAAATAAAATAAAGTTATAACATTCATGTGGAAGTTTACTACGTACGAGTTCTACCTTGTTTGTGAGGCAGAGTGG
Source organism: Onychomys torridus (assembly GCF_903995425.1). Lineage (NCBI taxonomy): Eukaryota > Metazoa > Chordata > Mammalia > Rodentia > Cricetidae > Onychomys > Onychomys torridus. The sequence continues at coordinate 10,384,664 of NC_050464.1, forward strand.
TACTCGGTAGCCCAGGCTGTCCTAGTGTATATGATCTTCCTGCATTGGCCTTTTAAGTACTAGGATTACTGATATGTAATGCTACACACAGTATACATGTGTGTGGGTTTGTGTATGTGGGTTTGCATGTGCCTGTGGAAGCCAGAGGTCAATTTTAAGTGTTTTTTTACAATTGCTTTCTACCTTATTTATTTATTTGTTTATTTGTTTTGTTTTATTGTCTCTGTGTGTTTGTTTGTGCTGAATGTGTGGTGTGTGTGTGTGTGTGCGCGCGCATGCGCGCAGATTTGGAAGCCAGAGTATTTTTTTTTGTTATGTGTATGTTTGTGCTGAGTGTGTGTGTGCACATGTGGAGGCCAGAGCATTTGTTTTGTTAAGTGCATGTGTGGTTGTGCTGAGTGTGTGTGTGTGTGTGTGTGTGTGTGTGTGTGTGTATGTGTGTGTGTTATGCACATTTGGAAGTCAGAGCAGAACATGGGCACCTATCGTATCACTCTCTTTCATATTATCTTGAGACAGGGTCTGTCACTTAACCTGGAATGAGTCTGGTGGTTAACAAGCCCTGGCAACCATCTCCTGCCCACCCAACTCGGTGTTGGGGTTTCCAGCATGCATGCAACCACACCCAACTTTTCATGTAGGTCCTGAGAATTTGAACTGAGTTCCTTGTGACTGCAGAACAAGCGCTTTCATCCACAGAGAGACATTTTACAGAACCTGACACCATATTTGTTTGAAACAGGGCTTCCTGCTGAACCCAGAGCTCACCGATTGGCTAGACTGACTGGCCAGCAAGTTCTGGAGCTCAACTCATCTCTGTCCACCCCTCTCTGCAGTGTGTCACTACACCTGGATATTTAAAGTGTATGCTGGGGATCCAAACTCAGGTCTTCATACTTTTGTGCAGGCACATTATTATGTCCCTCACTCCACAAGTGGGCATTTTTATGATGTTAATATCTCTCATTTCTGAAAATGCTCTCCCTACAGAAATACATAGAGCATGAGACTCATCCTTACCAATAGAATCAAAACTTCAAGGGGTCTGCTTCTGCTCACTGCTTCTCTCCCTCTCCGGCTACATTCTTCATTCTTAATTTCATTTTCAGACCTTTCCTGTAGATGTACTTTCTGTAGCCATAAAAGATGCCCTGTGTTGCTTTGCTGGCTTTTAAACTTTATATAAAAAGTATCTTGTAGTTTGAATCACTGTGGCTTTTGAATCACTGGGAGAGATTTTGTTTACAGGGTTTTCCATATGGGCCTGTGAAGCCCTGTTTCACTCCTTGTAACTACTATGAAGAACTCTGTTGAATGGATGGGTGCCATGTGGTTCAGAGTGATGCTTCTTAAACTCTGTCTACTTGAGATCCCTTGTCACATGAGACATTTTTAACTCAGGTACATAGTTAGGTGTGGTAGTTAGTATGAACTGTCAGCTTGACAGGTTCTAGACTCTGAGATGAGCCTCCAGGCATGCCGGTGAGGGATTATCTTGATTGTGTTAATTGAACTGGGAAGACTTTCCCACTGTGGGTGGTGTCATTCCCTGGCTGGGATCCTGGACTGTACTGGTGGAGAAGGGGAGCTGAGCCACAGTGTGCGTTCACCTCTCTGCTTCCTGACTGTGGGATGTGACCAGCTGTTTCAAGCTCCAGCCTCCTTGACTTCTTTGCCAGGAGGAACTGTACTCTTGAACTGTGAGCAAAAATAAATCCCTTTCCCCTAAGTTGCTTTTATCAGAGTATTTTACCATAGGAACAGGAAAGGAAACTAAGGCAGTTTGTATGTAAAATAAATATGTATATCAAACCAAACATTTGCTGACAATAATAAAGTCCTGGAATTACAGGTGGGCTGCCATGCCCATCCCACTTTAATGTGGGTGCTGGAGATCTAAACTCCATTCCTCATATTTGTGCAGCAAGCATTATATCCACAAAGCCATCCAGATATACTAACCCCAGATGTACTAATTTGACACTTACAGGCTGTAGAATAATGGTCGGAAAATATTGTTTTTGTTTTCCATAACAAAACCACTGTATTTCTGTAAAAGCAGAATACTTTGTTTGTACAAGATAAACACTGCAGCTCACCACATGCAACAGTCTTAGTCCTAAGCCAGGGTGGTGTTGCAGTGCAGAGTATTTGGGTCCTGTGTCTCAAAACAAGGCTGCAGTGACGTCCCACAATGCAATGTGTGTGAGTGTTGCCCAAACACCTTGAAGTCATTACGAGCTTGAGTTATCAGTCAGATTTTGGTTATTGTGTGCTCAGAGCCCTTTGACTATTGCTAAACATTCAGTTACCTACAGTTTAAGAAGGTGGGTGCAAATGATTATCCACATGGGATGTCAGTTTTAATGGTCAATGTGCTAGAACCTAGAATCACCTGGAAAAGGGGTCTTGGTGAGGGATTGTCTAGATCAGGTTGGCTGGTGGGCATACCTGTGGAAGATTGTCTCTGATGCATTAGTTGATATGGGAATACCCAGCCTGAAAGTGGGCAGCATCATTCCCTAAGTTTGCACACTGAACTGTACAGGGGCAGAGAAAGCTAGCCGAGTGCTAAGCATGACCACATTCATGCTCTCTCTGCCCTTGACTGTGGATATGAGGTAACCGGCTGCTTCAGACTCCTGCTGTTTTGACCTCCCTGCTGTGAGGGACTGTAACCAGGAATTATGAGCTAAAATAACTTGTTCTTATTTTTTTTTTCCTCCACAGCAGCAGAAAGGAAACCAGAACACTTTGTATCTCGATGTGTTTTACTCCCTTCCCTTTCTATTTTCCATTCACTTTGAAAGTTAATCTTTGTAGACAAATTTCTAAACAGTCTTATTAAATAAGAAACACAGAGCCAAATACAGAGGTAATAGCTGAAGAGATCAGTGCAAATAGCCATGACTAGCCTTAGCTTACCACCAGCAGTAGCTTCTACAGAGTTTCTTCCTACCTGACCTGTGCTTTTATTGCTTTCCTGTTCTGCCTTCTCATTGGCTCTAAGCCCAGCCACATGACTTCCTTGTCACTGCCTGTCTGTACAGACCTCCAGGCCTCTATGGTTGGTACTGGGATTAAAGGCTTGTGTCACTATGCTTGGCTGTGTCATTGACCACACAGAGACTCTGTCTGCCATGTGATTGGATTAAGGGCGTGTGCTACCACAGCCTGACTTCTATTTATGGTTCACTGACCTCTGATCTCCAGGCAAACTTTATTTATTAACATACAAATAAAATATCACATTTCAGCACAAATAAAGAATCACCACAAATCGTGCTAGAAGTTTTATTTGTTTTAGTAAAAGACAGCTTTAAAAAATCATTTTTGGGGGGCTGGAGAGAGGGCTCAGCTATTAAGACTGCTGGCTGTTCTTCCAGAGAACCTGGGTTTGGTTCCCATCATCCTCTTGATAGTTTACAACCATCTGTAACTCTGGTTTTAGGAGACTGGACACTCTCACTTGGTCTCTTCAATAACTAGGCATGCATGTAGTGCATAGGTGTACATGTAGGTAAAACATGTGTACATACCAAATTAATTTTAAAAATTAAAAATAAATTGAAAAACTCCTTTTTTAAACATACCTTTTCTGCTTCATTGTTTTCCTTAATTGTTGGCTTCTGCTCAAAACCCAGAAGGATTTTTTATTATTAAATACAAATTTTAAAAGATTCTGGTCAGGAAGGTTGCCTCATACCTGTGGTCCCAGCACGTGGGAGACTGAAGCAGGAGGATTACAAGTTTGAGATACACCTGGACTACACAGTGAGATCCTGTACAAAAAAAAAAATCTTAAATGAAGTAGTTCATTATACTGTGTATTTTATAAAATTTTGTGATTTCCCTTATTTTTTGTTTTTCATATCTTTGTTCTGTATTTGATTTCTTCTTATTTTCTAGTAAGAAGTCTTTATTGCTAACATGAAAATGATTGTTTGTGTCTTTGCTAAATGATAGTTTCAATACATATAGAATCTTAGATAAGTCTCTCTCTCTCTCTCTCTCTCTCTCTCTCTCTCTCTCTCTCTCTCTTTCATTGCCCACATTGGACCCAAACTCCTGAACTCAAGGGATTCTCCTGTCTCAACCTCTCAAGGGGCCGTGACTTTAGACACCTAGCTATAGGAAAGACATTTTAAACAACTTTGCCTCATCGTGGTATTTCATAATTAGAGATATGATGTGATTGTTTGAAAAAAGCTTATTTCTATTAATGAATGAATTTTGCTTGTTTTGCCCACCGCATTACCTCCTTAAAGGAGTACAAAGTACTTAGTAAGCACTCAAAGGACAAATGCAAAGCAAGTGGATGAATGAATCCCTCACTGGAGAAACACCATCTTGAACGTGACAATACCATGCTCTGTGCCTAGTGCAAGAGCCAGATGCTTCTTGTGGAAATAAAGACATTCACCTAATCTCTAAAAATGGTTGAGAAGGCAGCTCCATCAATTGAGGGCTTGAGTGTGACGTGTAGATCCTACTTTAAAAAGCTGGATGTCAGGAGGGAGAGAGAATGGCTCAGTAGATGAAGTGCTTGTTCTGCAAGTGGGAGAGACCCCACAGAAATGTTGGGAAGACCTGATGGTCACCTGGAATCTCAGCAGGGGCAGGGGAAGCTAGAAGCAAGCTGGCTCACAAGATCAGTATTAATCCCCAAGCTCTGGGATCAGTGAGAAACCCTGCCTCAACTAACAAAGTGGAGAGTGATCAGGAAAGACATCTGAAGTCAACTTTGGGCCACTACATGAACATACACAGACACACAGGCACTCACACACACACACACACACACACACACACACACACACACACACACACACACAAAAGCACATGCTCGTAGGTGTGCTCACAAACATGCAAACATATACATACACACATGCATATACACAAAACATACACACAGAACAAAGCTGGGTGTGGTGGTATATGTTCGTAATCATATGCCCAGTGCTAGGCAGATGTATTCAGGTGGATCCCTGGAACTTACTGGTTAGCCAGCTTAGCTGATCCAGTGAGCTCCAGGTTCAGTGAGTGACCCTGTCTCCATAAAACAATGAAGAAGCTACCTGTGGTGTCTGAGTAAGAATGGCCTCCTTAGGCTCACATACTTGAAGGCTTAGTCACCAGGGAGTGGCACTATGTGAGAAGGATTCAGAGGACTAGGAGGTGTGGCCTTTGGGGAAATGAGTCACTGAGGGTGGGCTTTGAGGTTTCAAAAGCTCACACCAGGCTGAGCATGTCTCACATACTTTCTCTCTGCCTGTGGATCAGGATGTAGAACTCTCAGCTACTTCTCCAGCACCATGTCTGCCTATGTGCCACCTTGTTTCTTGTCATGATGACAATGGACTAAACCTCTGAAACTGTAAGCCAGCCTCAATTAAATGCTTTCTTTCATAAGGGGTACCTTGGTCATGGTGTCTCTTCACAGCAATGGAACATTAACTAAGACACTGCCTGAAATTGACTGCTCTCTTTATCTGAACACACACACACACACACACACACACACACACACACACACACACCACAGAACACACAACACATGCACACACACCACACCACATACACATAGACCACACACACACACACACACACACAAACACCACAGACCACACCACACATGCACACACACACCACAGAACACACCACACACACACACACACACACACCACAGAACACACCATATATGTACACACACACCACACCACACACACACCACACCACACCACACACCACACCACATATACACATAACACACACACACACACACACACACACACACACACACACATACACACACTACACCACATACACACCACAGATCATACACACACACTATATCACATACTGTACACATACACACACACACTACAGACCATATCCACACACTGCACCATACACCACACACACACACACACACACACACACACACACACACACACACACACGCTTTTGCTATGAAGTCTGGGTTGGTCTTAAATTTGAGGCAGTCATCCTGTCCTGCCTCAGCTTCCCATAAGTGACAGATAACATGTGTGGTCTAACACAGCTGGATTTAGAACCAGTGTTTTTCAGAAGGTAATCCACTCGGCTCACATATTCTTTAAAAACTTTCCCCCTGGCTGGCTGCAAGGGGCTGGGTACCATCATGAGAGCAAAGCCCTCCTCAGAATGTGCCACCCATGTGCACAAGCTTTCAGAGACTTGTTCACAGAAAAATGTTTCCAATTTTACTCTCTCTCTCTGTCTCTCTCTGTCTGTCTCTTTCTGTCCCGTGTGTGTGTGTGTGTGTGTGTGTGTGTGTGTGTGTGTGTGTGTATGGTTTATGGTGTAGTGTGCATGTGTTCTGTGGTATGTGTGTGTGAATATGGTGTGTGGTGTAGTGTGTGTGTGTGTGTGTGTGTGTGTGTGTGTGTGTGTGTGTGTGTATGCATTTGTGTTGCTCCTGGAAACCAGAGGTCAACGCCAGGTGTCTATCTCAACTGTTCTCCATCTTTTTTTGAGGCACAGTATCTCAGTGAAGCTGGAGCTCTCTGATTCTGCTAGACTAGCTGGCCAGCAAGCGCTGGGCATCCTCCTGGCTCTGCCTTCCCAGCCCTGAGATGACAGCAACACACTGCTCTTTTCCCATGGGTCCTGGTGATTGAACTCTGGCACTGACTGAGCCATTTCCCTGAGTCCCCATTTCTAATAGACCATGTGGTTTGGTTGTTGGAGGCTCCTTTAAGGAAGCAGGGTATCACAACAGGACAGATGACATCCAGATGTGGGCTGTGTGGAGAGGCAGGGCTGATGCTAAAACATACAGCAGTGGCTGGTGTGGTCTGCGACACAGCCCTGTCACAACCTGGCAGAAATAGCAGGGCAGGCTGAGGCTCTGTGGGAAGAAAAGCTTCAGGATTTTGCCGGAAGGCTCATTTACAAAGAAGGCAGAGGCCTCTGAGGGCCAGCATTCAGGAGGCATTTAAAGGGTTAGCCCCTGAGAGCATGGCTGTGCTTCAAATTGGTCATTTATAAAGTGGAAGGAACTATTAGGGCTTAGAAAAGATACCTGGTCCAAAGCATTTGGTGGATACAGCGGACACTTGAATGTCAAGAAAGTAAAAAGTGCATCTATAAAGTCCCCAGGTCCAAACCATCATTTATAGCAGACGCTGGGTTTCCCACTCTGATCGAAAGTAACAGTCTCCGCTGTGGGTCTGGTCTGATACTAGACACCATCCATATCCGGCCTCGGGCAGGGTTAGTTCTTGATGTTTGTGTATGTGTCTGTTTTCTTCTTCTTTTGTGAAAAATTTAAAAATTGGATTTGTTTGTTTATTGTATCTGTCTGGTGCAGAGGCGGTGGGTATACACACGCCCAGCACCCACATAAAGAGCAGAGGACAGCTGGCCGGAGTCATTCTCTCTACCCTGAGAGTCCCGGGAATTTAATACCTGTTGTCATGCATGGTGTACCCCATTTTCACCCCCTGAGCCATCTCCAGGGACCCCTAAAGAAAAAAGGATATAACTTTTCCCTTGTTGTTGGTGGTTTTTTTTGTTTTTGTTCTTGTTTTGTTATTTTGCTCTGGTGTTTGTTTGTTTGTTTGTTTTGAGATAGGGACTAGTGTAACCCAGGTGAGCTGGGGCCTGGCTGAGGCCAAGGGTGATCCAGATGAGTCTTGATCCTCCAGCTTCCCTCTCTGATGTGACTGGGATTAAAGGCTTGTGTGCCTCTACCAACCCAATTTTCTGGGTTCAGGGAGTAAAACCCAGGGCCTCAGGCATTAAGCCATGCCCCCAGCTCCTTCACACTGGGCACTCTAGGCAGGTCCTCTACCACTGAACTACATTCACCCCCAGCCTTCTTTTTACTACTGCTTTTGAAAAATGGTCTCACTAAGTTGCCTAGGCTGCTCTTAAACTTATTGGTTGCCCAAGCAGGAATTGCATGTTTAATCCTCCTGCCTCACTCTCGTGGGTAGCTGAGAGAGCAGACATGGCCAGTATTTTAGAGATGTGTAGTGCTCTGTCCAGCTCAGAAAACTCCTTCAGGACTGGATAATTCTAGAAATTCTGTGGTAGCTGGCACTGTTGCCAATTGATTGACTGGTTGCCAGGCACACCTCAACCTCGGGTTACCTGCAAGACCATACAGTTCTGCCAACTGTGCTGTTAGGGAGAAGCTAACCATAACACCAGGAAGGGGAAAATAAGAGCGTTAAAGATACAGAGCAAAGCCATGAAGACGGATCCATGGGTTACATGCTCGCCTTGCAAGCATGATGACCCAAGCTGGATCTGCAGAAAGCACAGTAAAGGAAATCTAAGCATGGTGGTGCATGCTTGTCCTCCCAGCACTGGGGAGACAGACAGATCTTTAGGGTTGGTGAGCCAGTCAGCCTAGCTTCATAGGGCAAGTTCCAAGCCAGTCAAGAATCCCAGCACTGGGAAGGCAGAGGCAGCTGGATCTCTGTGAGTTCAAGGCCAGCCTGGTCTACAACGAGAGTTCCAAGACAGGCTTCAGAGCTACACAGAGGAACCCTATCTCAGAACAACAACAATAACAACAACAACAAGCCAGGAAGAGAGAGAACTCTGCCTGAAAACAAAACAAAACAAAATGTAAAGTGGCATGTAAGGAATGATGACTAAGACTGTCCTCTGGGCTTCATGTGCATTTGTACACATATGCTCATGCACCTCCCACCACATGCACATACCTGAATACACGTACATACACACACACACACACACACACACACACACACACACACACACACACACACACAAAGGTACACAAGATTCAAAGCAAATGTCAGCAAGAGTTTAAAAACATGTTTTCCTTGGCGCTCAGAGAACAGGTCTCTTTGCAAATTGCATCTCCCTTAGCCACCACATCCACTCTGAGTCACGGAAGCACAAACAGAGGCAAACACTCCTTTCAAATATTGGTTCAGTCGCAGGCAGGACACAGTTGCCGAAGGACAAGAACAAATGCACAGAGAGAGGAGTGAATTACTTTTTAAGCATCAAAGCCGTTCTCCCAAACAAAGACAAGTGCTATTCTTTGCTGAGATGTAAATATGAAGAAGAAAGCCATTATGGACTCCACTGTATAGTCACCCTTTAATGTCCATATATGACAAAAATGTTTCTGCAGCTGTGTGGCTCACGTGGTGCCTCTGATCAGGAATCCACTGTTTCGTTTTGCTTTCCAGACACTCCACAGCTTTGGTGTCCTCAAGAAAGGGACCCACCAAGGGGCTTTCTATGGCTTTCAAATAAAGAGTAACAACAACAATAATAATAAGGTAGTAAGTCAGCCTTCAATCTTAGCAAAACTTCAAAGCCATATGTTCTGAGAGTTCTTTCATTTGCTGCTAATTAAGCTCCCTCGACGAAACTTTTTCTGGACTATTAAAAAAAAAAACATGAAAAACCAAATGCTTAGGCCTATGCACATCTTGATGGGGTAGCCTCTTCTCCTTTGAGGATCAAATCCTGGCCAACTTTGAAGTTCAGAGCCCTGTATGGGTTCCAAGGCCTTTGAATAAAACAGAGGTGTGTATTTGGAGTTGATCTACAACCTGAGACATCCTCCCAGGAGGCAGGCGTCATGACAACCAACTCACTAACTTTAGAAGGAAAAAAAGAAAAGAAAAGAATAAAAACACACAGGATGATAGCCAAGTCACACTGACATTATAAAACTGTACATATGTCTTCCTGCCACCCAGAGGACTCAGTCTTGGGGACATCTAGGCCTCTTCTAATCAATGCCCAGCCCAGATGGTCACCAGACATCTTCTTTGCAAAAGTCAGTAAGCATTTGGGCGTGTGCACGGCTTGTTTGTGTTGAGTTAGAGCTGCTTTGCAGAGAACAGATGTTTCCCCTATAATCCTGTTTATACTTCAGGATGGTCACACTGGATGTCATCTGGCCACTGGAAGTCCCTCCAGGAACAATCCTGTGAGCGTGCCATCTGATTCAGTGTGGTTCTTTTCCTCTCTACAGGGCTGAACAATGTTCGCTTGCTTGAATGAATAAACTGAGTTATGAGATTGAGAGTGGGCATACCATGCCTCTTTGGGGAGAGGTGTGTTAAGTCTATGATATAACCCAATTGTCCTGCTTGGTTTTGTCAATGTGACACAAGTTAGAGTCATTTGAGAAGAGAGACCCTCAGTTGAGAAAAATGCCCCCACTCGCTTGGCCAGTGAGCAAGCCTGTGGGCATTTTCTTGATTCATAACTGGTGTGTGAGGGCCCAGCCCACTGAGGTTGATATCACCCCTGGGCCTGTGGTCCTGGGTGCCATCAAAAAGCAGACTTTACAAGCTGGAAAGAGCAAGCCAATAAGCAGCAGTTCTCCATGCTTCAGCTTCCTGGAATATCCCAGGGTGTCCCTAAACTCACTAAGTGACTAAGGATGATCTTGAACTCCTGACTCCACCTCCCCCATGCTTGGATTACAGATACAAGCCACCTTATCCAGTTTATGTGATACTGAGGATTAAACCCAGGGCTTGGTACATGCTGAGCAAGCACCCTGCGAACTGAACTAAGTCCTGGCCTATTTATTTTCTCTTAACGACTCAGAAAACACTGAATTGTAAGGAGTATCTTTACTGACCATCTCTTGCAAAAGAACTTCCCACACAGAGGGGTGCCCCATGACCCCCCTCTTCATATATCTCTCCTAAAATCCCAGGTCCTTATGGGAGCTGCTCATCTCGTTTCTTCTCTCCTCTGTTAGTTCTTAAGTCCTGATCCTTCTCCTGCTCTTTGAACCTCTCAAACAGAGACCTGTGGTGGGCTCTTGCTCCTCTCCTTGCCTCTCAACATAAGGGACAGAACGTTGTCATGCTGAAGAGGAGCCAGGAGATTGGTCAGAAGATTGCAAATATGGGGCTTCAAATGTGTCAGTGTCAGGCTGACTGAATCAGGAAAGTGCTTGCCCCAGAAGCATGAGGACCTGAGTTTGGTACCCTGAACCCCATGAAAAGCCAGATGTTGTGGCCTACACTTGTAATTGCAGCATTGGGCAGGTAGAGACGGCAGACTCCATGGGGTTTTCTGAACAGCTAGCCCAGGTGAACTGGAAAGCTCAGGCTTCAGTGTGAGACCCTGACTCAAAAAGTGAGGCAAGTAAGGACTGAAGAAGACACCCAAGGTTGACCTTTAACCTCCACAGGCATGCACATGCACTTGAATATGAACACATACATCCCCCTCAACCAATGTCAATCCCTTGCACACTGTGTGGTAGAAAAAAAAATGAAGGAGTGATGAAGGTGTTCACACATGGCTTAGAGGGTCATGCATAGGTGAGAGGCTTTCCAGGGAGGAGCTGGGGCCCCTGAAGTGTTGGTGGGGATCCACGGACGTTGATGAGGCTTCTATACAGGTAATACGTTACTACAGAGATGATGGGCTTTCTGAATAACTGATGGCTTCCTGTACTAAAGATGGCTTCCTTCAGAGGTGATGGCTTCCTGCAGAGGTGATGACTTCCTGCACAGGTGATGTTGTCCTATGATAGTGATGACTTCCTACACAGGTGATGACTTCCTCCACAGGTGATGGCTTCCTGCACAGGTAATGGTTTCCTACACAGGTAATGGTTTCCTGCACAGGTGATGGTTTCCTATGTAGTGGTGACTTCCTGCACAGGTGGTGGCTTCCTGCACAGGTGAAGACTTTTTGTACAGGTGATGACTTCCTGCATATGTGATGACTTTCTGCACAGGTGATGACTTCCTGTACAAGTGATGACTTCCTGCACAGGTGATGGCTTCCTGCACAGGTGATGACTTCCTACACAGGTGATGGTGTCCTATGATAGTGGTGACTTCCTGCACAGGTGATGACTTCCTGTACAAGTGATTGCTTCCTATAATAGTGATGGCTTCCTGCACAGGTAATGGCTTCCTGCACAGGTAATGGTTTCCTGCACAGGTGATGGTTTTCTATGTAGTGGTGACTTCCTGCACAGGTGGTGGCTTCCTGCACAGGTAAAGACTTTTTGTACAGGTGATGACTTCCTACACAGGTGATGACTTCCTACACAGGTGATGGCTTCCTGTACAGGTGATGGCTTCCTGCACAGGTGAAGACTTTCTGCACAGGTGATGGTTTCCTATGATAGTAGTGACTTCCTGCACCGGAGACAGTTTCCTAAACAAGTGGTGACTTCCTGCACAGGTGTGTACACATGCTTATGAAGGCTAGAGGTCAACCTTGAATGTTGTTTCTCAGGAATGCCATTCATCTTATGTTTGAGACAAGTTTTCATATGCCTTGAACTCAGCAAGTAGCCTAGGCTGGCTGGCCAGCAAGGCCCAGGAGTAGTCTTACCTCTACCTCCCAGTTCTTAGACTACAGGTCTAATACCATGCCCCCCTCTTTTTATGAGGGTTCTGAGGATTCAACTCAGGTCCTTTGAACTATCTCCTAGACTTCTTCCAAATTACTCTTTTATTATTTTTATTTATAAATAGTTATTCATTCACTCTGTGAGTACATATGCTCATGTGTGCTGTGGTGCATGAATGGAGGTCAGAAAACAACTTGAAGGAGTTGTTTCTGTCCTTCTACCATGTGGGACCCAGGGACCTAACTTAGATCATCAAGCTCAGTAGCAGATGCCTTGAACTACTGAGCCTCAGCAGCCCCCATGTCACCATTTTGAAGCAGACAATCCAATGACATTTAGCCCATTCACAGTGTCATACAGGCATCACCTTTACCTCTAGCTTCTACCCCTAAAGGAGACCCTTCTTGTAAAATTCTCTTCATTGTCTCTGCCAAGCACCAAAATACTTTTTTTAAAAATCCATTTGCAGTGCTGTGTATCAAACTCACAGCTTTGTTTATGTTAAACAAGCACTCTCTTTGATCTATAACCAATCTGTTTCCTGTTTCTCTATGAATATTCTGATTCTGGACATTTCATATAGAAGGATTTCTGTTCATTACTTTTCCTTGTTGCTGAAGGAAAATGTCTGACAAGGAGAAAGTTATGGGGCTGGAGAGATGTTCAGTGGTTAAGAGAGCTTACTGCTTTTGTGGAGGACCCAGGTTCAATTCCCAGAACCCACGTGGTGGCCCAGAACCACCTGTAACTCCAGCTCCAGGGGATCTTATGCCCTCTTCTGGCCTCCAAAGGCACTTGCAAGCGTGTGGTACACAGAAACAAACTTGCACAGAAACATATCCATTAAACAAGTAAATCCATTTTTAAAAGAAGCAAACTAATTTCAGCTCCTAGTTGAAAGGGACACAGTCCATCAGAGCAGTGGAGGCATGGCATCAGGAGCATCAGGTGGCTCTCACCCTGCATCCGCAGTTGGGAAGCAGGGAGAGATGAAGGCAGGAGCTTAGCTCACTTTCTTTCTTTTGCTCAGTTCAAGACCCCAGCCCAAGGGATGGTGCTACTCACAGCATCACAGATGTTCCTACCACAATGAACCCAACCTAGATCATTCCTTCCCACAATGCTCAGTTTGCCCCCTCAGGCATTCCAGATGACAACGGTGACAACCATTGTGTCAGTCATGCAGTCTGTGACCTTTTGTGCCTGGCTTCCTCTGGGACATATTGTTGAACATCTGGGGAACTCCCTTTCCTCTTACACGTGAGCTGTGTTCTATTATATAGATAGACTGCATTTTGGCCGGCAGTTCCAATGGGATCGGAACCCAGGCATCCTGGCTTGGAGTCCCTCGTGCAGAATACCAGGGTCTGCAGATAGGGATGTATGAAGGAGTAAGTAGTGGGATGGAAGGAAAAGGAATTCTCCTTCATACCGCTGTCACCCTGAGCATCTGTCCTGAGGGAGCATACACTTCTCATAACCACCTTGAAGGCAAGAGCTTCTAGAACTCAGTGTGTTCTGTGCTGTGTCTTGTGAAGGTCTGCTTTGGCTGGAGCCCAGCTGAGGGCATCGCTCAGAAATGGTGTCACCTTATGTCATTCTTATTAGTAATCAGGCAGGATTCATGGCTGGTGGACTCTTTATTCTTGCCAGAGGCTGATACATTGGCCAGATGCGAGAATCATTCTTCAATAATTAAAAGCCTTTATGGCCTGTAGAGGAGGGCAAAGCTGGGAATGCCCACTAAGGGCTGCTCTATCTCTTCCCATTCAGTCTGAATCCGTCATCGGCTGCCTTCAGTGACTTTTTCTGCCTTGGCCCTTGGTCTCTGGGGCTCCCAGTTCAACTCTGCAAAGGTGCCCCTTCGGATGTTTCCTGGGAAACAGACCAAACAGTCTAGAGACAGGCAAGGCTGGCTTCTAAATGGAAGCAACAACTTGAAGGATGGCTGTAAGAATTCCTTCCCTGGGGACTCTACACTCTTCTTAGAAGTTCCCAATGGCAAGCAGAAGTACAGTTCCACCAAAGTTCCCTCTGGGAGACTAGTAAGCATAGTGGGCTTATTTACAGAGCATGGACGAGGGGTTTCCAGCAGGAATAAGTGTGACCTTAAAGTAGCCATCCTGGAAGGTTGTCACCCAGCAAGGACGGTGGCTTCCCACAGCCACATAGATGAATCCCCTTCAGTCAACCTCCCTTCAGTCTCTCTGTTCTAGAACCTTCCAAGGTCCCAAAGCCACTTTCGATCAAGGCAGAATGGCATCCAAAGAGCTTTGAGGAGCAGCTGGAATCTCAGATGAGGTCCCACATCCTTCTTCTAAGAGGGGAGGCCATGGTCAGCAGACTCAATTGTAATGGACTCTCAGGTTAGCACAGCTGGTCGGATAAGGACAGCGACTGTTTTACCTGAAGGACTGCCTTCTACATCAACTTGTCTGGAGGGAACATTTCAGCCCCTTCTAAATTGTATTTTCTAGGAGTCCATGGTGTATCCCGGGGAAGAAAGAAAGCCTGGCATATTGCCCTTGGCCCCCTAGGGAAGGATCTAGTGTTCTAGGAACGGCCCTGGGAAGGAATCAGCTGCTGATTCTGACCAGGGAAGAGGAGACGAGCAGGGTCACAAAGAGGATGGCAGGCGGGTACAGCCAGGTTGACTTCCTTTTCTCAGGAACAGCACGAGTTCATTGCATTTTTAACTTTTTTCAAAGTTTTCTTACAAGTACATGTACATATTGAGCATATTTGAGGAAAGCCAAGATGACATGGTTAAAAGCTGACGCGGGGGCTGGAGAGATGGATGGCTCAGAGGTTAAGAACACTGACTGCTTTTCCAGAGGTCCTGAGTTCAATTCCCAGCAACCACATGGTGGCTCACAACCATCTGTGATGAGATCTGGCGCCCTCTTCTGGCCTGCAGGGATACATGCAGACAGAACACTGTATACGTAATAAATAAATAAATAAATCTTAAAAAAAACCAAAAAGCTGACTCTGAGTGCAGGCTCTGCCATAGCCTAACTGAGTGGTCTTAGCTATGTGAGTCAACCTCTCCAAACCTTAGTTTTGTCTATAAAACAACAACAGAAGCTGGGAAGATGACTCGGGGATGGGGGGAGGGGGGCAAAGTGCCATGCAAACAAGAGGACCTGAGTTCTAATCCCCAGAATCTCCATAAAAGCTGAATGTGGTGGCACACACCTGTAAGCACAGTGCTGGGAGGAGCAGAAACAGGTGGATCCCCAAGGGTCACTGGCTAGCTGGTCTAGCCAAATATGCAAGATCTAGGTATAAGTGAAGACCCTGTCTCAAATACCAAGATGAATAG
The DNA here is from genome assembly GCF_903995425.1 of Onychomys torridus. Taxonomy (NCBI): domain Eukaryota; kingdom Metazoa; phylum Chordata; class Mammalia; order Rodentia; family Cricetidae; genus Onychomys; species Onychomys torridus. The sequence continues at coordinate 10,400,365 of NC_050464.1, forward strand.
TGACTGAGGGAGATACTTAAATTGACCTTCATGCACACATATTTGTATGTGGACCTACACACACATGGACGCGGAGAGAGCGACAGACAGACACACAGATACAATATGCTTGTAGGGTGAGACTCAGACTCTAAACCCAGGTTGTGCTATACACTAACTTAGTGACTTTTGGGTGAGTTGTTTATATTCTCCAAACCTCAACTTCATAATCTATAAAACAACAACAGCCTCCACCCCACAGGGAATAAGCATGACAATCTATGTGATACACAGTGCCCCGCCATGTTATAAGAACTCTGGAACTGGAGAGATGGCTCAGTGGATAAAGGCACTCACTGTCAAGGCTGACAATCTGAGTTCCACATGGTAGAAGCAAAGAACCAACTCTCCCAAGTTGTTCTCTGATCTCCACATGTGCACCATGACTTGTGAGGGTGTGCGTGCACGTGCATGCACACACACACACGTGTAAATGTAACTTAAGATTTTAAAGAACTTTGCAAACCATGTTTCTAATATAATTCATGTCTCAACTTCCTCAGCCTTCATGGGACAGGTGGGCAGTTCTAGACAAAGCTGCCCACAACCCCTGTCTTCCAACCTCTTCGAATGCAGCTACTCTACCCCAAGCTTTCAGAGACTTAAATCTGGCTGAGGCGTCTTTCTTAAGGGAACCCCCTCTTTACTGGGATGGACTGAGCATGAGAAAGTCTAGTCTAGTTAAGAGTTTCAAGGTCAAAGCTAGTGCTTCCTGTGAAAATAAAAGATATCAGTCCATTACGTTGTCAAGTTAATACGGGATGATGGAGCATCTCCAGGCTGCAGATCCTGGAAGACTGTAAAAGTCTAATAGATTTAGGGAAACTATACCTTGGGGAGCAGATTAGGCAGCCCTCGTCAATGGATCAAAACTGTCTCGGAGCCTCCCTTCCCAAGCAACTGCAGAACCCTCTAAATGATTGCTTTCTCTCCAACTATGTAGAGATAAATCATGCTTCGTACATTCACCTCACAGGAATGGGGTGCTGATTTTGAGTGGAGAGTGCACCCTATCCTTCCACAGATGAAGCAGCACATCCTTTGAATGTCAATGTTTTTAAATTTTCTTTTTATTTTAAATGATGGACAGTTAAGAGCACTTGCTTCTCTTGCAGAGGACTGGAGTTCAGTGCCCAGCACCATGTCAGGTGGCTCATAACCACCTATATAACTCCAGTTCCAGGGGCTCCAACATCCTCTTCTAGTCTCCATGGGTACTGCACACACTTGGCATGCATATGTCTATACACGTACATAAATTTAAAAACTATGAAGGGGCTGGAGAGATGGCATAGCAGGTAAGTGACTGGGAAACAACACCATGCCATTGCAAATTCCTTATTCCCATCTGATGATTTCTAATCTCTTCAAACACATCTGGTTTCATGTCCCCAATGGTGGACTGCCTTCAGTTATTTTAAAGTTTATTTAGCACAGATTCTTAATCTGTAGCCCAGGATAGCCTTAAACTTGTGATCCTCCTGCCTCCATCTCCTGAGTACTAGAGTTAGGGCTATCCACACTATGCCTGGTTTACTTGGTTTTGGGGTCTGGGGTTTCATGCATGCTGGGTAAGCCTTTGCTTTGATATTCTTAAGTTTTAATCAGATTCAGAATTGGAATAGTGTCAAGTTTGCACGTATATTTCAAGAAGAACATAATTTAGTGAGCCTTTTTTTTTTCCAGGAAGAAGTGACATTTTATGATAAAAAGAAAATAGCAAGAATAACAACTGGCCAGTATAATTAATGGTGAACATCTGTAATCCTGGCACTCAGGAGGCTGAGGCAGGAAGATTGACTGTGAACTCAAGACCACTGGGGATACGTAGAGAATTTGAGGGCCCCAGCTGCAAAATAAGATCCTATCTTAAAGAAAGGAACAAGGAAGGAAGGGAAGGAGGGAGGGAGGAAGGAAGGAAGGGAGGGAGGGAGGGAGGGAAGGAAGGAAGGGAGGGAGGAGGGAAGGAAGGAAGGGGAAAGAAAGGGAAGGGAAGGGAAGGGAAGGGAAGGGAAGGAAAGGAAAGGAAAGGAAAGGAAAGGAAAGGAAAGGAAAGGAAAGGAAAGGAAGGAGGGAGGGATGAAGGGAGGGAAGGAGGAAAGGAAGAAAGCTGCTTTACAACTATAATCCTAGTGCTTGGGAGGCTGAGGCAAAAGGATCCGAAGTTTGAGGTTAGCTGGAGCTACGTAGTAAGTACAGGCCAGTCTGGGCTTAGGAGTGAGATCTGGACGGACACACACACACACAGACACACACACACACACACACACCAACTAAAATACGTCTAGAGAGATGGCTCAATGGTCAAGAGAACCTGGTGTCCAATGATGAGCACTGGATCCCAGCACTCCTTCCGACACATGCTTACAGCCCCAGCTCCATAGGTAGAGGATGGAGATACAATGATCTCTGGGGCTTGCTGGCTTCTAGCATAGCTGAGAAAAGACAAGCCCCAGATTCAGGGAGATTGTGCCTCAACAGGAATCGGGGTGTGATAGAGCAGGTCACCTGATACTCTTTTCTAGCCTCCCTGCTCATGCAGAGGAGCACTCACCTACACACCCGTATGCACACACTCACATATACCCACAAAAAAGTGAATCTTAAAAGCTAATAGCAACACAATTGGTTCAAACACTTCTTAAGAGTTGGCAGACACAAAGGTCACTTTAGTTTCCTCATTTTAAAAAATGTATCATGTGTGCATGAGTGTTTTCCCTGTGTATATGTCTGTGCACCACATGTGTGCCTGGTGCCATTGGAGGCCAGAAAAGTTTGTTGGATCTCCTGGAACTGGAGTTACAGACAACTGTAATCTGCCACGTGGGTATTGGGAACTGAACCCAGGTCCTCTGGAGAGCTGCCAGTGTTCTTACCCACCGAGCCACCTCTGCAGCCCCTTATCCCTCCCCAATTTCTTGCACCTTAAAGTTGACATGTGCTTTCCCCATTTAAGCAGTAACTCAACGCAGTTGTCCCAGTGGCCCAAGGCTTGGGGAGGATGTTCTGTTGATGGACTTTCTTCCTTCCTTTTCATGCATCTCCCTGTTACACACGATTTAATCCCTTCTAGGAGAAAACCAGGTCAAACTGAGTAATTCAAATTGTAGTAGTAACTCAGTAACTACATAATACATCATGGTACCCCTAGGGGACCAGGCTACATAATGCATTATGGTACCCCTCAGGGACCAGGCTGTCACTTAGAGCATCTCTTATTGGGAGTCTTGACCCTCGTGGGGTCAGGAATAAGATGCTAAGGGTCCTCATCCATCAAGTCCCTGACTGGTGCTTTGGCATCACAGTGCTCATGCTTGCTTATGTGCACAGCGGAAACAGGTGAGGAGGAGGCTACTGAGGGGAGGCAGGGGCCATTACTCTAGTTCCATTTCCACATAATAACTGCTACCCAATAAGCCACCCCACTCTTAGCAGCCTTCCACCACAACCATGTGTTTGGTGTCATGGTATTGTGGGCTTGTATTTGGGTTGAGCTCGGCCAAATTCCTCTGCCTCCACATGACTGACTGAGATGTGTACAACTTGGCTCACGGGCAAGCTGGTTGGCAAGGTCCAACAAGGCTTCTGGTGTGTAGTTGGAGCTTCATTGGTGAAGATGGACAGTGAGGACGGTTAAGCACAGAGCCGCCACCATGTCTACCATCCTCATCACCTCCATCATTACTTCACATCACAGCCATCATCACCGTTATCACCTCTACTCCTGCCATCTCCACTGCCACCACCATCAGTACCACCTCTACCATCACCAACTATTATCATCACCTCTGCTGCGGCTGCTGTCTCTACTGTCATCAACATCTCCTCCACCATCATGAGACACACGTAACCTCTCAAGCATTGTGGTCTCATGATGTCAGACTGTTAGTGTGGTAGCTCAAGGTTCTGGAGACAGTGCTCATGAGCCAGTTTCAAAAGCTATGTATATCACTTTCCCCTGACTCCTTTGCAGAGTAGCCACAGGCTAGCTCAGATTCAAGGGAAAGGAAACAGATCATACTTCTGGATTAAAGGTCTGTCACAGAATCTGTAGTCAGGCTGGGAAGATGCCCGGGTGGATAAAAAAAAAAAAAAAAAAACTTACCAAAGTACAAGGATTGGGGTCTGGATCCCCAGAACCCATGTAAAAGCTGTGCAGGCTCAGCAGTGGCTTGCCATCCCAGCACTCACAAGGCAGAGATAGGCTATACCCAGGAAAGGCTGGCTAGCCAGAGTAGCCCAGTCAGTGAGATGTGGGTTCAGCTAGAGACCCTACTTTAGAAAATGAAATGGAAAGTGACCAAGAAAAACATGTAGCATCAACTTCAGGCCTCCATATGTACACATATACCATACACACACACTTAGGCCCCACATATATGAACACACATACACATACACGCATACCACACACATATATAGAAGCATGAGGAGGAGAAAGAGGAGGGATCTAAATGGACCACAGCAATGAAAAGCTTGTGTGCAGTCTCTGGGAGGCTGGTTGTGTGGAGACTGTTGAAAGCAGGACCTGAGGCACACTGCTACACTGTAGAGAGAAAGGCTAGCAAACACACGTGTTCAAAAGTAAGTTAAGACAGCTGAATCAGTGAGGTAAGAGTCAATGAGAGACTCTGCCTCAAAAAATTAATGTGAAGAGTGATGGAGGAAGACACCCAACATTGTTCTCTGACCTCCACCTGTATGTACACAGATGCACATGTCCCTGTACACACATACCCAAATAAATGTATACCACACATAACATAGACACTAAAATACATAAATTAGAAATATAAAGTAGTAAAATGGAATGCATCTTAAGCTGGAACCAACCATAGGAGTCTCTGTTCAGTCTCCTTGCTTTATGAAGAAAGCTTCAGTGATGGACTTGTTCTGAGTTAAACCTCACCCAGTTTAACCACAGAACCATTGACTTCAGATGGTGATGCACCATGGGAAACTAGGCATAAGAGTTTTTACTGGGGCTGGAGAGATGGCTCTTGGTTAAGAGCCATTACGGCTCTTCCAGAAGACTGGAGTTTGACTTCCAGTACCCATGTCAGGCAGTTCACAACCATGTATAACTGCAGCTTCAGAAAATCCAATGCCCTCTTCTGGCTTCCAGAGCACCTGTGTAAGCACACACACACACACACACACACACACACACACGCACACGCACACGCACACGCACACACACACACGCACACACACACACACACACACACATACAGAGTTGAAAATAAAATAAATCTTTGAAACAATATTTATCAACTATGCATGAGGATCTGATGGGATGTGTTTATAATTCCTGTGCATTTGCTGGTACCAGAAACTAAGTGATAGCCTGTTCTTAACTATAACTTTATTTTTTTTCTTTACTTCAAAGAAATCAAGTAAAAACAAAGTCAGCTTTGGTCCCAACTCTGGTTCCCTCATTTCTCAGCCTTCCCCGGAGGCAGCTAACTCCCATCATAAATTTTGTATAATTCATTAGATTTGTGGCTATATATTTTTTCTACATATATGTGTGATCATAAATAATGTAGGGTATTATTATGTGCATTTAAAAAATTTTCAAATGGCAGCATATTTTCTGAAACATTTGTTTTGTTAGACTGATTCATTCTGACAACATGGGGGCATAAACATTTTTTTAAAAGCAGGGTCATGGCTAGAGAGACAGCCCAGCAGTTAAGAGTGCTTGCTGCTCATGTAGAGGACCTGAGCTCAGTTCCAGCACCCACACTGGATGGCTCACAAAGAAAGGCCTTTAACTCCAGCTCCAAGAAATCAGATGCCCTCTTCTGGCTTCCATGGGCACCTGTACTCATGTGCACATGCCTACACATAGACACCCACATGTGCAATTAATAAAAAATAAATATAAAATTTAAAATGTGGGAAGTGCAGTCTTGCTATTTGACTCAGCTAGCCTGAACTCATGATCCTCTTGTCTCTGCCCCCTGACTGCTAAGATTATAGTGGGGCACCATGCACTCAGCTCAGATTAATTTTAAAGTCATCTCCCATTGTATGTAGAAACCTCAGCTCATTTATCTCTTCCAGCACTGAAGACTTCCGTTCCTTCCAAATTCTCCTTTAGCAAACTGTTGTGCTACTCATAGGCACAGACACCGGGGCTCCTCTGGAGTGTATACCTAGATAGGAACTTGCTCTTCTCTTTTCCTGTTATATTGCGTACTGCTAAAGTTTTCTCCAAAGCAGATGCACCAATTCACAACCCACCGGCAACACCTGACAAGGGCTCCTTGGGGTGTCTCTGCATCTTCACAGACTGATCCTGTTCAGCTTTTTACACAGTTGTTTTATTAGCCTGGTTGGTGTAAAATATCTAATCCGGCTTTAATTTTTATTTTCCAGATTACTACTGCAGTCAACCATTTCTCCCAAGCATTAACTGATAATACATTTTTTCTTTCGTTGGCTTCCTGTTCATTTTTTCGTTCATTGGGTTAGATGTCATTTTCCCATTTGTTTCTAGGATATCCTTAAATTCTCAGGGTACCAGTTCTTTTCAAAGACATTCTCTCAGGCTGACATTTTGCCATTGTATGCGTTTTGCATACCTCCCCAAAGTCTGGGGCTTATTTGGTTTTTTTCCCACTGCTTAGTAGGACAGGAAGGTCACGTTTATAATTTTGTTGTGTAATTCTGTGGTCTGGTCCCCAGAAATCCTTCGCTATCAATCAGATAACATAAATCTCTACTGTGTGTGGTTCTATATTTTCTGTTTTCATTATCTTTCTCACTGTAGCCCAAAAAAAAAAAAAATCTGACAAAAGTAACTTAAGGAGGGTGGGGACAGTGTGGAGGCAGGAGCAGGCGGCGGGTTACATGGCATCCACAGTCAGGAAGCAGAGAGAGATGGAGAGAGGAAGGATGCTCAGCTCACTTCCTCCTTTTCATTCAGTCCAGGACTGCAGCCCATTGGATGGGGAGACCTACACTCTGGGTGGGTTTTCCTCACACAGTTAATTAAATCTCTCTGGCAGCACTCTCAAAGATGAACACAGAGGGGTGTCTCCACATTGTCTAAACCCAGCCAGATTGACAAAGAAGGTTAACAAACACTATGTTTTCAACTTCTCCTTCTCACATTCAGTTTTTAAACCCCTATTGCTTAACTGTAGGGAACGGCCTGAAACGCTCATTTTATTTTTCCTGTGTGGAAAGTTGTAGGCCCTCACACTTTTGCTCAGTGTACTCAGTGGTCTTTCTCCATTGATTCTGTTTTAATCAACACACAGTAGCATGATTCTATGTGAGTTCTAGGCCACCCAGGGCTACATAGTAAGACCCTGCCTCATACAAACAAATAACAAACACTATTTTATACAGATAAACAAACAAGTCAACAGAATTTATTTTTAAAATAAGTTGTTCTGCTTTATTTTTTGTTTGTTTGTTTTTGTTTGTTGTTTGTTTGAGACAAGAACTCACTAGGTATCTCTGGCTGGCCTGGAATTCTCTATGTAGAGCAGGCTGGCCTGAAACTATGTAGAGCAGGCTGGCCTGGAACTCCCTATGTAGACCATGTTGGCCTGGAACTCTCTATGTAGACCAGGCTGGCCTGGAACTCTAAAATAAGGAGTTAGTGTGATGGTTCCATTGATTTTCAAATACCTCCCCAGCTCAGCCTTGCATCCCTATGATGACCCTCAGTTCCTTTTGCTACTGTATTTGCATATTAGTAGGATCAGATTTTTAGTGTTCTGCTGAAGATTTGTGTACCTGTGCTGTTTGGGGTATTTCTTTTCTGACGTCCGTCTTTTCTGGCTTTGTTATCAGTATAATGACAGGGTCATGAAATGACTCAAAAAACGTTCCTCCCATTTCTATAGCCTAGAAGAAACTGTTTAGAATTGGTGTATTTCTTCTTTAAATAAATGGTAGAAGCCATCAGTGAACTATCAGAGCCAGGCGCTTCCTTTTCTTTTTTTTTTTTTTTCCCCTCCATGCAGAATTATTCAATCTCCCTTTTCATCTCGTTGAGCCTTGGCATTTTGTGGGGTTCTCATCTGATTTTTAGAATTGGTCCCCTACATGAAAACATTTGAATATATGTACAAGAGTTTTTGTTTTCATTGTTGTTGGTTTGTTTTTTTTTTTAAGATAGTTGTTTGGTATTGTTTTGTTGTTGTTTTGAGGGTATTATGTTTTACTTTTGTTTTGTTTGGGGTCTTTTTGTTTGTTTGTTTGTTCTGAAACACAATTTCACTCTGTTGACCAAGCTGCTGGGAGTTCTTGGTTTGCTGAGCCAGAATACTTGCTATGTAGCCCAGGTTGGTCTCAAACTGTGATCCTCCTGCCTCAGCATCCTGGATACTACAATAGCAGGTTAACATCCACCTCAGTTGCTTTTCGTATTTTCTCGTTAATCTTTTGCTGTCTGAGGGTCCAAAGCATCATGTCCTGTTTCACTCCTGCTATAACTAACCTGTGTCTCCTCTGCTCTAGGACTTTTACCAGGATAATTCTTTGGTAGAAATTTATTGACTGAAGAGACCTTGATAAAAACCAGCATGGGTCAGGCATGGGGACTGGCAGAAGCTGGCTTGGCCAGTAGGTGGGCACCACTACAAAGAACAAATGTGTGTGTTGGAGAGGTGGGGAACATGAAGAGCAGAGCAGTGCATTCACTGTAGAGGGAGGCAGAACTGGAGATGTGATGGCCACGACAGGTGTGACAGAGGGCTGTCAATGGGGGAACATGGGGGTCCATGACGTGTAGTGCAGCAGCCTGGAGCTTATGCAGACACAGACTCAGCACTGGAACAAGCTGCCTAGCCTCAGGATCACCCTGGCTCTGGGCAATGATGCAGGCCCGAGATGAGGAATGGTTCACTTCCTGGATTGGACCTCGTCAAAGTACCACTGTGGTCCATGATGCCACTGAGAGCCCCATGTGAGGCAGTGGTCTTGATGAGGTGGGACCCCTGTTGATATCTGAGGCCCATGTTACCACCTAACACCGAGTGGATGTCCATGGTCTATGTGGCATCCTGAAGCCATGTTGGTGCATGTAGGCTGTGCTGCCACTAGGGGCTATATTGATGTGAATGGCTTGCATGGCCATCTGAGGCCATGGTGATGTCTGGACTCTTGCTACCAAGGTCCATTTTGGAGTCCATGTCCCTACTGCAGCTGGATTCTATGTTGAGGTCCATGACCAGCATTACCACCAAAGGCCAAGCAGATAACCACAGTCTATTCTACAGCCTAAACCCACGCTGATGTCCAGTGGGCTGTGCTGCTACTGGGGGCCATATTGGTGTGCGAGGCCTGCACTGCCATCTGAGGCCATGTTGATACTGGAAGTCCAGGCTGCCACTGAGGACCTTGCCAGGGTCCGTGGTCCTACTGTGGCTGGGTCCGTAGTGTGTGCTCTCACCAGAAACCATGGGGAAGCCCCTGATCCATGCTCCTGCTGATTGTAAAGAGCAAGGAAGCTCCTTGGGCAGTGATGCCAATGACTGTAGATGCACTGTTGAGAAAGCGGGACACGGAAGGCTTCTGTGACAACCCCTGCCTTCCCCAACACTCTCCCCACAAAAGTAGCAGCTGAAACGTGGAAAGAGAACTCGTGAAACATGTGACAAGGATGCTGAAGTGTAGATCTCCACAACTGATGGTCTCTGGTGGAGTGTGGGAGAAGAAGGACTCACTTCTATTTAAGGGGCAGATCACCGAGAGTTTGACCACACGCCAGTGAGCATATGGAAAATACAAATTGGACTTGGTTTTTTCTTCATTTTTTTTTATTTTTGGTGTGGTGGGAGGTTCTAAGGGTAGAGGTGGCAGACATGGAAAGACTGGGAAGTGAGTGTGATCAAGGTGTATGATGTGAAATTCCCAAAGAATCAATAAAAATACTATTCTGGAAAAAAAAAAGTAAAAACCAACATGGGAGTTTAATTTTTTTGGTTTATATTTTAATTCTTTTTATTTCTATTCTTTATTATTATGCTTCTGTTTAATCTTTATGTGTATCTGTGTGTGTGTGTGTGTGCCAAATATATGCAGTGCCCCCATAGAGGCCAGGAGAGGGAGTCAGACCTCCTCGAATCCTCGAAGCTGGAACCCAAGTACCTGTGAGCGGCCTGGTATGGGTGCTGGGAACTAAACTCAGGTTCTCTCTGAGAGCAATAAGCATCCTTAACCCCCGAGGCATCCCTCCAGCCCTGATATTTTGCTCTTCTTTATGCCGGCAGCAAATTCACTTTTACTCTTGTTAATTTCATTTTCTTTCGTTTTATTTATTTACTTTGGTGATGTTGCTGCTTTTTTTTTTTTTTTTTGTCTGTTTGTTTGTTTGTTTTGCTTTGTTTGAGATAGGAGTTGACTTTGTAGCCCTGGGCTGGATGAACAGCAGCACTCCTCAGTGTCAACTGCAGGTGCGATGTGATTAGGCACTTGGTGTGTCCTCTCCATCATGGTGACTGTACCCCCTAACACCAGAGCTAACCTATGCCATCCCTCCTGTCATTGGCCTATGGTCAGCAACGGTTTGTAAAAGGTGACTAATAGAGATGGTTTTCATCCTGCAATGAGAGTTGAGCAGTGGCTAAAATAGTCACTACTTGGTCCTTGGTAAAAAAAATTCTCTCTGTGTGTGTATGTGAGAGGGTGGAGGGAGGAGACGGAGGGAGGGAGAGAGAGAATGAGAGAATCTTCATGACACTATGCACACTGGAGGTCCGGGAACAACCTCAGCTATCAGTCTAGCTCTCTACCTTGATTAGAATGGGACTCTAGTGCTTTGTACGGATTAGCTTACCTGGGAGTCCCTGGGCATTCTCTGTCTCCACCTCCCATTCCATATAGGAATGCTGGGCTCACAGACAAGCACTTTAAGTGGGTTCTGGGAGTCCAAACTCAGCTCCTCAGGCTTATGTGGTAAACACTCACACAGTCACCTTTCCAGCCTCTGTTTGGTCTAAGAGAACCTTCTAGAAGCCATAATCCCAGTGCCTGGGAGGCAGGAGGAAAAAGATCATGAGCCTGGGGTTGCTCTGGTCTACACAGCAGTAAGACCGTCTTAAAACCAAAACCCCAAACCCCAAATCCAAACAAACAAAAATGCAAACGCATTCTAGAAGACTTGGACTTCACATCTGTTCCTCCTCTTGAGTAAGTCACCCACCTTCCCCATGATTTGGCAGGGCAGTCTAGTTTCCAAGCTCGTCTCTGTGGCTGGAAACCAGCTGGTGCTCAATAAATACTTGGGTAATTGAGCCAGAGAGCAAATGGGTATTTGGCAAGGTGGCAACTTACAGCAAGGACTCTGGAAATGCATGTGGACTGGGAAGGCGGGGACTCTGCAATGTGCCTGAGACATCCCAGGGTCTGGAGCTCTGTGCTCCTGTGTCAGAACCTTGAGTGTCTGTCAGGCTGACTTGAATGTGCACACGTTTTATTTGCTAAACATCAGCTGTTATTTTCTCAGGCTGCATCTTAGCAACCATCCAGGAAGATTGAGGAGAGAGGTGGCTCTCTTGTACCATCAGACAGATGTCCCTATGAACAGAAATGCTCCTGTCTTGGAATGGTGTGGATCGGAACAGCAATGTGAGCAGCATGCACCATCAGCTAAACCAGTATGTCCTCTTCAGAAGTTGGCCATGATCTTTTCTATGCAATCCTGTCAGTACACACTGTTCTTGGCCTTGACAAGGCCATAATACTCAAGCCCCATCTAGTAGTCACCCAAGACTTCCAGATGGTCAAATTTGCCTCAATCCATATATTATTAGTATGTAGGTATCTGAATCAAGATCACCATCAAGTCGGGTCTGGAGCATCTGCCGTATGAAGGGAGTAGTCCCCCACCACCACCACCACCACACAGACATCAAGAGTAATGTCCAGTGGGCTGGAGAGGTGACGCTATTAGCTGAGTGCTTGCCTAGAATGAATGAGGTTCCCGCTCCAACACCCTATAAACAAGGTGTGGAGGGACAAGCCTTTAACCCCAGCACTGGGGAGGTGAAAAAAAAAAAAAAAAAGGTTGGTGAATCAGGAGTTCAAGGTCATCCCCAGCTACATAAAGACATTCATAGTTGGAAGACAATTTGAGACCTGTATGGCTCTGTCTTAAACAAACAAACAAACAAAAAACAAAAACAAAAACATGAAACAAAAGGAGTAAGGTCCAAGGTCACCTCCTTCCAGGAAGTCTTCCCACACTCATGACGAAACTTATGTCATATCTTGTCTCTATGAATAAACAGGCAAAGAACAAGAATCAGGAACCAGACAATCTAACCTCAGCTTTTCAGCACACTAATGTGTGTGTGTGTGTGTGTGTGTGTGTGTGTGTGTGTGTGTGTGTATTTTTGTGATGGCTCACATGTGGGTATTAGGGGACAACTTGCATGAGTTTGTTCTTTCCTCCTGTCACGTGGGTCTCAGGGATTGAATACAGGTCGCCCCACTTGGTGGCAGCTGCCTCACCAGCCCCTCTGTAGTATTCTTACCATTTTCATGATGTCTGTCTTCCTACAAGCCCATTTCTCACTCTGCAAGTTCAGTGTGACACACTCTGTAGTGCTACAGTCTCTAAAGTTTGCACACTTACAGTTGCCCATATTTGAGGTCCCTTGCACCACAGATTTTAAATTTTTTCCCAAGAGAAAAGACTATATCCTTTACAATGACAAGGGGGAAACTTTTGGTGTGTGTAGGGAGCCGCCATTCTAAGATGGCGCCGACTTCCTGACAGCTTTGCTGTAAACAACTCCATATTTGGCTGTGCTTGCTGGGCTGCGCACCTCGATGCTTGCGCATGCACGTATATGGTAATTTGGTCTTATGTCCTCAGCCTATCCCATGGCTCCCCGTGCTTGCATTCTGGTGGGATCCAATCACAGACTGACCCGTTCACTTGGTTCCCTATATAAGCAGCTGCCTTTTGGTTCTTGGGGCCCTTCACCTCCCGCTCTCCCTCAATCAAGAAGTGCTCCAATAAAGTGTGATCTGAGAAGAATCCTCGAATGGTGGTCATTCTTCCTCGCTGGTCGAGGAGCTCGCCACAGGTGGGCTGGCTGGGAATATCCTAGACATTCGCAAAAGGCAGTGGTCAGAGAGATGTACTCATCTACCAACACCCATTGAGATTTGATAGTTAATTTTTGCTGCCCATTTTATTAGGTTGAGAAATGCTCAGGGGGTAGACAAAGAGGATGGCTCTGTGAAAACCTGAGTTCCTGTTCCAAGAACCCATGGAAAGATGGTGTGCCTGTAACCCCAGAACTCCTACAGTGAGGTGGGAGGTGGAAAGAAGCAAACCCCCAGAAACCTATGGGCCAGCTAGCCTGGCACACATAGTAGTAAACAAGAGTTGCAATCTCAACTAAAGTGGAAATCAAGGGTGGATGCCTCAGGTTGTTCTCTGATCTCCACATGTGTGCCATGGTATACACATACTTGTACACACATACATACAGGAGTGTATGTATATATATGTAAAAACACATATCACCCCCACATAAGAAAGATAAAGGAAACATGCAGAGTGTTAGTGAGGTGAAGTTTTGTGTGTGTCTCTGAGGGGTTTTTGCAGAGAGGGGTCATTGAAGAGGGAAGATCCTTGCTGAATTTGGACAGTGCCATCCAGTGGCTGAGATATTGGACTAAATAAAAAATAAGGGAAAAGTCACCTGGGTGTGCTGACACATGCTTATACTCTCAGGTCTGGGGACGTAGCGGTGAGATCGCCACAACTTTTGGGCCAGTGTGAGCTCTGTAGCAGGCTCCAGACTAAACAGAACTTTATAAGTCTCTCTCTCTCTTTCTATCTATCTATCTATCTCTCTTTCTCTCTCTCTCTCTCTGGTGGAAGGAAGGCAGGCAGCCATGACAGTCCATGTTGACAGTCAACTTGACAGAATCTAAAATCCCCTGGGAGATGGGCTTCTGGGTGTGTCTGTGGAGTAGTATCTTGACCACATTAATTGATGTAAGAACACCCCTCTCAATTGTGGATAGGACCATTTCCTGGGCAGCGATCGTAAACTGTGTAAAATGGAGAAAGCAAGGTGAGCACCCACACCTATTCACTGCTCTGTTTTCAGAGTGGGATCCAGTGTGACCAACCAGCCTCCTGCTCCTTCACCACGCCTCTCCCCTGCCTGTTGCTATGTCTTTCCCACCATGTTGAACTACACCTTAAACTGTAAGCTGAAATTCGTCCTTTCTTCCTCAGGTTGCTTTCGTCTGGATATTTTATCACAGCAACAGAAAATGAACCAACACACCAGCAGAACCCTGGCACCCTCTTTCCCTGCTTTCTGCTCTGCCAGAAGGAAACAAGCAGCCTCCCCGTCCTGCAGCCACAGAGTCACCTGCTCTTCTGAGATGTGAACAAGCAGCCTCCCTGTCCTTCAGCCATGGAGTCACCTGATCTGCTGAGATGTGAACAAGCAGCCTCCCTGCCCTGCAGCCAGTAGCCACATACTTCTGCTTCTTTTTTGCCAGAATAAACCTCCTCAAATTGCAAAGTGAATAAAACGTATCTTCCTGGAAGTTGCTTCTTAAAAACCATTTGGTTGAAAAGTAACAAATACTCTAGTTTTTAGGGTTTGATGTGACTCCACAGCATCTAAAGGATGATAATAATGGTATGGTGTTATACTGAATACTTTCACTGCAGTCAATATTAGACCAGGAGCCTTATGTACAGAATGTTTTGATGATGATGATGACGGCGAGGAGGAGGATTGTATGTCTGTGTGTGTACAATGTGGGTTCTAGGCACGCTACCATACAAGTATAAAAGGCCAACTTGAGAGTTGGTTCTCTCCTTGGGGTCTGGAGCTCAGACTTCTGTGCTTAGCTCGCACACGTTTACCCACTGAGCTGTCTCTCCACTACACTGGCCCGTGCACACCATTTTTATCATCACACTAGCGTCATAACCACTGAACATCCCAGCATTTAGAGGTTGAAGGTGATGAAGCAGCTTGCTAGGGAGGTTTGGAATCCATGAAACTTCTGTACATTGGATCATGGCTCCTTTTCTATTCTACACTGAGCTTCCCAGGACCTCAGGAGAAAAAGAAACACACATGTATATATGTGTACATATGCATTTACATGTATGTACACATGTATGTGAGTATCTGCACACACAAAAACATATGAACACATACACAACAAAAATGCACATTTGCAATGAACACACACATACAAACAAATAGCACAAACACACTTGTGGAATGAATACACACACCATAAAAATGCATATGCTAATATATACTTGTGCAAGCATGTACACTTACTTTATAACTGTGTATGAATACATGCACACACTTGCACATGTATACATGAATACAAACATATTTGTAAAATACACACTTGTGTGTTGTTATGTAGGCAGTTTCCTTCCAAAAGAAACATTTTCTCTAGGAGGGGAAAGGAGGCTCAGAAATTCAGGAGGTAAACAAACTTCACATGTCTGGGAAAGCTGAAACTTGCCGGGTCCTGCTATAGCCTGGGTTCAGGTCCTGAGATGGGGAAGGAGTGTTGATTCAAAGAAATGAAGTGTCCGGCCACCAGATGAGTTTCACACAAGTGCCCGGCTCCAAATAGCTCCATCCATCTTTATTTATACACCAAAAACAAGCATGTTTTTCCAAACTGACAAACATGTTTTCCCATCCTCCAGCGTTAACTCTGGCAAAAACAAATATGTCAAATATGTTTTCTCCCAATGTTTACATCAAAACATCTTTAAACCAGAAACAACACTTATTACTTTGCTAGCTTGGCCAAATATCCAGCCAGGTACATCCTGTCTTTACAGAACTAAAGGGTGATAAACAGAGGCACACATTTTCAAGAACAATATTGTTCAAAACATATTTACAGAAATAAGGGTGATCTGTCTCATGTCAGCACTGAATCAGGACACTTTCCAGGGTCTGAAGTGACAGCTGGCATCCCCGGACAAGAAACCGGAGAAGCATCAGCTCCCAAAGAATTTTAGGGGAAAATATTCTAGGAAAAAAGTGGAGTTTCCAGGAATAATCACATCTGTCCCATGCATGATTGACAAAATGACACTAAAACTGCCAAGAGAATCATCAGTATTGCCAGAGAGAAGAGAGCATGCTGGTCGCATGGTCCCAGCAATATTCTGTGCTTTCTCCAAAGTCCACTGGGCCTTGCCAAATGAGACTGTCCCCGTGGGCTTTTGCCTCCTCTGGAGACGTGTTGGACACGCATTCATACACTGTTCTGAAGCTAGGCCATAGGACTCCCATTGTAGACTCATATGATCCTTCAAGTAGCCTCCTGCTGCTTATAGACACAGTGAGCAGCAGCCGAGGGACAGTGTGAGCAGTAGCTGAGGGACAGTGTGAGCAGCTGAGGGGACAGTGTGAGCAGCAGCTGTTGAGGGGGCAGTGTGAGCAGCAGCTGAGGGGACAGTGTGAGCAGCAGCTGAGGGGACAGTGTGAGCAGCTGCTGATGGGACAGTGTGAGCAGCAGCTGTTGAGGGGGCAGTGTGAGCAGCAGCTGAGGGGACAGTGTGAGCAGCTGCTGATGGACAGTGTGAGCAGCTGTTGAGGGACAGTGTGAGCAGCTGCTGAGGAACAGTGTGAGCAGCTGAGGGGACAGTGTGAGCAGCTGAGGGGAGAGTGTGAGCAGCAGCTGAGGGGACATTGTGAACAGCAGACGGGTCAGTGTGAGCAGCAGCTGAGGGGACAGTGTGAGCAGCTGAGGGGTAAGTGTGAGCAGCACCTGAGGGGACATTGTGAGCAGCTGAGGGGTCAGTGTGAGCAGCAGCTGAGGGGACAGTGTGAGCAGCTGAGGGACAGTGTGAGCAGCAGCTGAGGGGACAGTGTGAGCAGCAGATGAGAGGACAGTGTGAGCAGCTGAGGGACAGTGTGAGCAGCAGCTGAGGGACAGTGTGAGCAGCTGTTGAGGGGACAGTGTGAGCAGCTGAGGGGACAGTGTGAGCAGCTGAGGGACAGTGTGAGCAGCAGCTGAGAGGACAGTGTGAGCAGCTGAGGGACAGTGTGAGCAGCTGCTGAGGGGACAGTGTGAGCAGCAGCTGTTGAGGGGGCAGTGTGAGCAGCTGAGGGGCAATGTGAGCAGCTGTTGAGGGGACAGTGGGAGCAGCTGCTGAGGGGACAGTGTGAGCAGCTGCTGAGGGATAGTGTGAGCAGCTGCTGATAGGACAGTGTGAGCAGCAGCTGAGGGGACAGTGTGAGCAGCTGCCGAGGGACAGTGTGAGCAGCAGCTGAGGGGACAGTGTGAGCAGCTGAGGGGACAGTGTGAGCAGCAGCTGAGAGGACAGTGTGAGCAGCTGCTGATGGACAGTGTGAGCAGCTGTTGAGGGGGCAGTGTGAGCAGCAGCTGAGGGGACAGTGTGAGCAGCTGAGGGACAGTGTGAGCAGCAGCTGAGGGACAGTGTGAGCAGCTGCTGAGGGACAGTGTGAGCAGCTGCTGATAGGACAGTGTGAGCAGCAGCTGAGGGGACAGTGTGAGCAGCTGCCGAGGGACAGTGTGAGCAGCAGCTGAGGGGACAGTGTGAGCAGCTGAGGGACAGTGTGAGCAGCTGAGGGGACAGTGTGAGCAGCAGCTGAGGGGACAGTGTGAGCAGCTGCTGATGGACAGTGTGAGCAGCTGTTGAGGGGACAGTGTGAGCAGCAGCTGAGGGGACAGTGTGAGCAGCTGAGGGACAGTGTGAGCAGCTGAGGGGACAGTGTGAGCAGCAGCTGAGGGGACAGTGTGAGCAGCTGCTGATGGACAGTGTGAGCAGCTGTTGAGGGGACAGTGTGAGCAGCAGCTGAGGGGACAGTGTGAGCAGCTGAGGGACAGTGTGAGCAGCAGCTGAGGGACAGTGTGAGCAGCTGAGGGGACAGTGTGAGCAGCTGTTGAGGGGACAGTGTGAGCAGCAGCTGAGGGGACAGTGTGAGCAGCTGAGGGGACAGTGTGAGCAGCAGCTGAGGGATAGTGTGAGCAGCAGCTGAGGGGACAGTGTGAGCAGCTGAGGGACAGTGTGAGCAACAGCTGAGGGACAGTGTGAGCAGCAGCTGAGGGACAGTGTGAGCAGCAGCTGAGGGACAGTGTGAGCAGCTGAGGGAAAGTGTGAGCAGCAGCAGAGGGGACAATGTGAGCAGCTGAGAGGACAGTGTGAGCAGCTGCTGAGGGGACAGTGTGAGCAACAGCTGAGGGGGCAGTTTGAGCAGCTGAGGGGGCAGTGTGAGCAGCAGCTGAGGGGGCAGTGTGAGCAGCAGCTGAGGGGACAGTATGAGCAGCTGAGGGGACAGTGTGAGCAGCAGCTGAGGGACAGTGTGAGCAGCAGCTGAGGGGACAGTGTGAGCAGCTGCTGAGGGACAGTGTGAGCAGCTGTTGAGGGGACAGTGTGTGTAGCAGCTGAGGGGGCAGTGTGAGCAGCAGCTGAGAGGACAGTGTGAGTAGCTGAGGGGGCAGTGTAAGCAGCAGAGCTGCAGAGAGGAGACTCTCAGAACTGTCCATCTGCAGGTGTGTGAAGCTGCTCACTCACATCTTTGCAGACAAGAAGCAGGGAAAGTGGTTAGCTGGGTTCAGCTGGTGTCTTGGTTTCTTTTCTGTTGTTATGATAAATTACCCAGACAAAAGCAGCCTTTGCTTATAGTTCAATCTGGCAGGAAGAGCTCCAGTGAGTTGTCACCCAAGTCCAGGTGGGCTGTTTGGTGATGTCGCTGTTTTTGAGTCTTTACTGCTCCTGGAAGTGACCCCTCCCCCATTCTTCTGTTGGTAAACCCAATAAAATCTCATTGGTTCACTATGTTGGACTTTGCTGCAATTGTTACATTGTCTGTCAAGGGTTCCTTTTCTGGAATGGATCCATGTGTATGTTGCATTCCCTCAGGAAAGGTCTCTTACACAACAGGTGTGTGTACCTACATGCACAGACTTGCATAGATGCATTTGTTTATGTGCATATGCATACAAACACATGCATGTACACATACCCATATGCACATATACACAGCAGCAATATACTTGTCTGACTGTGTCCATACATGCACATATATACATGTACAAATGCAGGCACACATATGTACACTTATTCAAGATGAGCATCCAAATAGCTGTCACACAGCATTTAGTATAGAAGTTGACAAAACAGATTCATTTTCTGCCAAGGAAAAAAGACAGGAGGAGGGTGCACCTAGATCAGCACTTCTAGGCACAGAGTCACGGGGACATCTTCAGAGAGCCCTGGGGTCCAAGTCTGTCGCAAGCTTGGAGTGATATAGTGCTGCTGCTTCTGACCAGTACCATTCATGCATGGCTTAGCCAATCAGTAGAGGATATTGCAACATGCGTGCCACTGACCCAGCCATCCGTGACTGCAAAGCATTGCTTAGAAGACTGAGCCATTCCTGAACATGTGAAATACTATCCTTATCCCTGGTTGAGTTGAAAACTTCACTTTTACTTTTGAAAACTGAGTTCTCATTCAAAGGGATGTGTTTGAACCACATCTCTTGAGGGCTCAAACTGAGACCTAGCCTTTCTGCTAAGTGCTGGGTTTTCCATGACCCTCAGAGACTCCAGAAGTGCCCTCTTTCAATAGTAGGGAGGTTGAGCTCCACACGGACCATCCCCTTTGAGTATTGTTACCTTTGTAGCTCCAGCAACAACACTGCAGCCACTACCAGGGCTCAAGTGTCTGTTTGGGACATACAGCCTCGGCCCTGCTATCCTTTCACTCCCACGCTGGGACTTTGACCTCAGTCAGTCTGTGAGTTAGCAACGAACCAGCAGGCAAAGGTACTGGAGATGTCAGTATGCCAACTCCCGTCCTGAATTCAGAATGAACCTGATATTCTACTCTGGTTTATCCATGGTGGCTGTCTTACTTATTGCTAAGAGATCAAAAGAACAGTTGGTAGGGAAGCGTCTAACTTACCTTGGCATAGCTTGCTGGCTGGGACAAAGACAGTTTTGCATCCAGCCTCTTTTGGCCCCCTGGTGAGCAGATTTGCTTCCTGAAACCATGCAGTGGCTCAGCAAATAAGGAACAAATATGTATGTGTATTGCATTCATCTGTCACATTTCCATGAGCTGTGGATATGAAGTTTCATATGTGTACGCAGTAAGTGCATATACGTAGGTGTGCATATGGACATGTATATACATATATGCGCAGGCACACCTGTGAAGGTATTTTGGTTCTCGACGCCGCTAGCGCTTCCCCTCTCACAATCCAAAGCACAGCCCTGAGACCTCATCAAGGCTGCTGTTCAGTGAACTTGGCTGCAGTTCCGTGCACTCTGCACAGTGAAAGAGTTTTTGTTGTGAGTTTCTCCCTGTGTATGCATCTTTTTTTTAATGTCCCAGGCAGGGCCACAAGGGAATGGCAGTCCTGGGAATGAGTACAGAGAGGGAACATAGGAGAAATATGTGGGGAGGGCTGCAGTTCCCCCAACGCAGCAGCGGTAATCAACGGCAGGTTTGATTTGAGACTGCCAAGTATCGTCCCTGCTGATAGCTGTACCTTTTGTGAGCTGACGACATACAGGGTCTATACAGCGTTGCCAGCAGCTTTTGTGGACAGCCCTGTCATAAGCCCTCCACAAAGATCCAGTTATGTGGCTGTTGTTATGGGAACGGTACAATTATGGCCAAATTGAAGTGGTGAGGGGGAACAAAAAAAAAAAAAAAAAGGAAGTGGATTGAGGGTGGGCAAATTGCTGTTTTCATCCAGATGTATTTTGGCTGATCACCTGGACTCAGTACAAACAGCAATCAGGACAAACAGGTAGCAGAGGCCCTGCTTGGCTCCAGGGATCATAGAGCTGAGTTTGTGCTTTTAAAAGAGAAATGTGCCTTTAGGAAAGGAAATAGCACATCCTCTTTTTCCTTTGTCATCTAAAAGTATATTTACTATTAACATTGTGTGTGTGTGTGTGTGTGTGTGTGTGTGTGTGTGTGTGTGTGTAGACAGAGAGAGAGACCAGGATGCACATGTGGAGGCCAGGGGACAATTGGCAGGAGCCTGTCCTTACTGTGGATTATTTCTGGGATCTAACTCCATCAGGTACATAAGCACCTCTGCCTGCTTTCTTGGTCGTTTTGAACGAGTGTTCTTATTGTGCATCATAGCTTGCATGCTTAGCTTGCACACTCAGTCCTGAGAGTCTCAGTGCCTCTTCTTTTACCCAAGTCCACTCACATCTGGGTTATGTCATTTTTTGGAATCTGAAGTTTCTGATTAGTCAACTAGGATATGGGTGAATAATCCACAAAGCTTTTAAAGTACCTGTCACAAAATGTGTTGTTGAGAATGATACCATGCTTGAAAACAGAGGCAGAATCAGCACAGAGTCAGATTATTAACAAAAAGAAGAAAGACACACAGACATTTTAGAATTCAACACTACATCAAGGAGAATAACCCTCTGTGTGGACTTAGCAGCATGAACAGAACAAATTTCAGTCGACTTAAAGGTTGAAGAACAGAAGCTAAATTCTGCTTGACAGTGCATGGTTGAGTCAGGGGCATCACTGCAAGTTCAAGGTTAGCCTCTGATAAATAATGAGTTTTAGGCCAGCCTGGGGTCTAGAGGGAGATCTTGTCTCAAAAACAAAGACAAAAAAAGAGTAGAAATTATCCAATATCAACAAAATATGGGGGGGGGGGGCGGAGCTAGTAAGCAAAAATACAGAGTTGATGGAATCTGTGGCACTATAACAAAAGATCTAAGGACCCCATCATCGAGTCCAGGAGAGGAGCTGCGTGGAGTTGAAAACCATGTTCAAAGGAGCAGTGTGAAGACACATTTCTAAACGATCTTATTAAATAAGAAACACAGAGCCAAATACAGGGGTGAAAGCCATAGAGACTAGGGAAACAGTGATAGCCACCAAACTACTTAGCACACCACCGTAGCTTCCCCAGAAAACAGAACTGAACCTGCTTCTTCCTGCCTAACCTGAGCCTTTATTGCCTTGCTGTTCTGCCTTCGCATTGGCTCTTAACCCAGCCACCTCACTTCCTTGTCACTGCCTGTCTATACAGACCTCCAGGTCTCTATGGTTGGTACTGGGATTAAAGGCATGGGTCACCACACTTGGCTGTGTCCTTGACCACACAGAGACTCTGCTTGCCATGTGATCGGATTAAGGGCGTGTGCTACCACCACCTGACTTTGTTTATGGCTGGCTATCGATGTCCTCTGATCTCCAGGCAAACTTTATTTATTAACATACAAATAAAATATCACCACAGCAGTGGCTGGAGTTTCCAAATTCAAAGAGAGAAACAAGTTGAAAGGACTGAGTGAGAAGCCCATGTGTGTGACTCTAAGAAGACAGGAAGGCTGAGAGTTCCAGGCCAGCCTGGGGTACATGATGGAGAATCTCTCTCAAAAACAAACCAAGTGTCTAGAGCACTGGCTCTCAACCTCGGGGGTAGAATGACCCCTTCTCAGGTCACCGAAGGCCACTGGAAAACACAGATATTTACCTTTTGAGTCATAACAGTAGCAAAGCTACAAGTAGCAACGAAAGTAATTGGGTGGTTGGGGGTCACCACAACATGAGGAGCTGTGTTAGAGGGCTGCAGCGTCAGGGAAGGTTGAGAACCACTGGGCTGGAAGGATGGGTTAGTAAAGCACTCACTACCCTTGAGAGGACCTAGTTCGGTTCCTGCTGTGGATATTGCTCTGTATAAATAAAATGCTGTTTGGCCAGTGGCCAGGCAGGAAGTATAGGCGGGACAAGAGAGAAGAGAATTCTGGGAGGTGGAAGGCTTGGGAAAGGAGACACTGCCAGCCGCCACCATGACAAAAAAGAGATAAGGTACTGGTAAGCCACGAGCCATGTGGCAAAGTATAGATTAATAGAAATGGGTTCATTTAAGATAGAAGAAGTAGGTAACAAGAAGTCTGTCACGGCCATACAGTTCGTAAACAATGTAAGTTTCTGTGTGTTTACTTGGCTGGGTCTGAGCGTCTATGGGCCTGGCGGATGAGAGAGATTTGTCCTGACTGTGGGCCAGGCAGGAAAACTCTAGCTACAGGTTCCCAGCATGTATATTGAGCGGCTCACAAATCCCCACAACTCCAGTTCCAGGGGACCCAATGACCTTTCTGGCCTCCATAGGCACCTCCTCACATGGCACAGGCACACAGAGACACATATCCATAAAATAACAATACATTTTACAACCTCCAAGAAGGCAAGGTTCAGCAAGCCACAAACAGGATACGGTGACGTAAGTCTATGTCATAGACAAGGTTATGAAAACTCTGGTTTAAAAAGGAAGATGTGCCGGGCAGTGGTGGCGCACGCCTTTAATCTCAGCACTCAGGAGGCAGAGCTAGGAAGATCTCTCTGAGTTCGAGGCCAGCCTGGTCTACAGAGAGAGATCCAGGACAGGCACCAAATCTACACAGAGAAACCCTGTCTTGAAAAACAAAACAACTCAAACAAACAAACAAAAAACCCAGGAAGATGCAGGCTGATGAGATGGCTCGGTGGGTAATGCACTTGCTGTGCAAGCCTGCCAAGCTGAGTCTGATCCCCAGAACATGTGTGAAGAAGGAGGACAACCAAACTCCACAACATCCTCTGACCCCCATATGTGTGAAACAGTGTGCATCCCACACTGCCAGCCCCATTACAGACACACAGTAATGATGAGTAAACGAAAAAACAAAACAAAACAACAACAAAAACAGACAAAGAAGACAAAAAAGGGGGCAGGCAGGTCTCAAAAAACAGCAAGGAGAAGACATGAGATCTCACATACAGGGAGAGCTAAATCGTAGGACAGTACATTTCCCATCAGGACCCACACCAACCCAGAATTTTACTTTGAGGGAAAACATTATTTTGTTTCATCGTTTTGATGAAACAACCCCAAAACTTTAAAAAGTTTATTTTTTTTCTAAAGTTGGAATCTTACTATGTTGTCCTGGTTAGTCTCTAACTCCTGGGCTCAGATGGTTCTCCCATCTTTACCTTCTGAGTAGTTGAGATGATGAGTGGAAGGCACCAAGCCCATCTCCCAATGTGTGAGTGTGTGTGTATGTGTGTGTATATGTATGTATGTGTATGTGGGTACGTGTGTATATGTGTGTATGTGTATGCATGTGTGTATGTGTGTATGTGTGTGTATATGTATGTATATGTGTGTATGTGTATGCATGTGTGTGTGTGTGTATGTGTATGTATATGTGTGTATGTGTATGCATGTGTGTATGTGTGTGTATGCATGTGTGTATGTGTATACATGTGTATGTGTGTACATGTGTATATGTGTGTATGTGTGTATGTTTGTATGTGTGTGTATATATGTATGTGTATGTGTGTACATGTGTATATGTGTGTATGTGTATGCATGTGTGTGTATATGTGTGTGTGTATATGTATGTGTGTATACATGTGTATATGTGTGTATGTGTATGCGTGTGTGTGTGTGTGTGTGTGTGTGTGTGTGTGTGTGTGTTTAGGTAGAGAGAGATTAGAGGAGAACAATATTGGGTCTCTTCTTCTATCATGCTCTACCTTGTCCTTGAGGCAAGGCCTCTCTCTAAATTTTAAGCTGGAGGGTTTTTTGTTTGTTTGTTTGTTTGTTGTTGTTGTTGTTGTTTTCTAGTTAGGTTGGCATTCTATAAGTTCTAGTGATCCTCCTGTTGTAGCTCTTTCCTCTGGGCATAACAAGATGACATCTTGGGCTTTGCCCCTGGTAGCCATGGCAACTACAGCAGCACAGTGCTGTGGTAGCCAGGTCCGTGATGACAGCATAGAGAGGGTTGGGAGATCCTCACCTGAGAGTCTCCTTTTTGAATCTGCAACCGATGCTGGGAGGTGACAGATGGGGTGGATGGGAAGTAGAAGGGTGACTGAAGGAGGGGGCACCACGATGGAGGGGGGCTTTGTGGTGATGCAGCTGTTGGGGGTGTCACACTGCTTTTCACCCATGTTCTATAAGTGAGCCCTATGAACTCACTGATCTCACCAAGTTGGACCTAATGAAATTGTTCTTTGGTCTCTTGTTGGTGCCCATTTTGGGTAATTGGGCAATTGCCTCTCCCCAGAAAGAGTTAAGGCTCCTATGGGTCCCCTGCTGTGCTAGGATTAAAAGCCTAGGGGATCTGCCTGTCTCCACTACCCAATCCATCACCCCATCCCAGCACCCCATCCTGGGACCCCATCCCGGCACCACATCCCGGGACCCCTCTTTTACATGAGGAGAGAGGAAGAACACACCTGAATGGATCTTCTGAAAGCTATTGCATGGGGATCGGGGCCTGCTTTAAAAAGATTTATTCACAAGATTGCCGACCGTCCTCCCTTCTCAGTACCTTACAGGACTCATGGCATCAACAGGACTCCAGGATAATAACAGAGCATTAGAGCAGAGAGAGCTCCACAAGACACAGACTCTTCAAAAAGAAGTTTCCAGGGAAACCCAAAGACAATGGAAGAGAAAAAAATAGAGGGCATGCGAGGAAATGGAAGTCTGACACCTACAGCTCTGGTACACATTAAACACAGCTTGACGCCCTGAAGGATAAACATAAAATCTCACTAAAAAGCCTGTTTGCCTCTGTTCCCACTACCTGATACATAACATCTGACTTTCAGCTGGAAATTACAGCCATGCTAAGAGGCAATGGAGAAAACAGTTTGAAGAGAGAAAACAAGCACCCACCATAAGGGGCTGAGACAGGGTCCAGATGTTGAGATCACCACATTGGAAGTGCAAAATCACATGACTAATACACAAAGGGATCTGGGTGGGGGTGCAGAGAAAGGGCAGCATGTGGGGACAGATGAGCAATGTGAGGTGGCCTGGGAGACAGGATATGGCAGTGGAGAGAGCCATGAAATGAAGACTGTGAACCAATGGCGGAGCAATGGAAAACAAGTATATCCCTGTAGCTGAGATAACAGAGAAAGAAGACGCAGAAAGAAGGAGAAGAAATGCTAGTAGTTTGTGAGGATTTCCCAAAATTAATATTCTGTGATGGACCACACTCTTAAGAAACTCAGGTGATCAAGGAGGATCAATAACCCAAAGCAGCACTCAGGCATGTTATAACCAAGCTTCAGGAAATTAAAGACAATGAGAAAATCTTGAAGGAAGAAAACAGCTTGCCTAGAGAAGCGCATGGATGAGAAAGTCATCAGACTTCTCTTCAGAAACTATGGGAGGGGAAAAAAAAGAGTGGAGGGAGGCATTTAAACACACCAGGGGAGATGGTTCATTGCAAAGTGCTTACTGAGAACAAAGACCTGAGTTCCATCCTCAAGACCCATGCCATGGGTGATGAGGCATGGTGGTGCACCCTTGTAATCTCAGCACTAGGGCAAGGGAGTCAGGAAGATTTCTGGTACTCTCTGGTCAGCCAACCTAGTCAAATCTGTGGGTCTCAGAATGTGAGAGACCCTGCCTCCAAACATAAGGTGCACAGGCTATTTCTGGCCTCCACATGCACACACACACACACACACACACACACACACACACACACACGTTCATGAACACACACATAAAATCCTTTAAATGTGGAGAAGAAATACTATCTCAGGAGAAACTGATAGAATTTCTCACTGTAAGACTTCCTGTAAGAAATGCTAAAAGTTCTTCAGGTAGAAGGGCCATGATATAGGTGAAGAACTCAGATCTACATAAAGTATGCATGGAATTGGAAAAGGAATAAATAAAAACAGTGTAAGTTTAGTTTTTATCCTTAATCAAAGTAACAGATAACAATTTGTTCAAAATAAGAAGACTGGATTGGATGAGGATAACTTAGAAATAATTGGAATTCATAATGGAAACACTGCAAAGATCTGAGAGAGAAATTGGGAACCCTCTGCTACAGGGAACCTACACTATCCAGAGTGATATTTGATGGGGGATTTGGGTTATTTGGGAATGTATGCTATAAATTTTAAGTCATTTCTTAAAGAAAATATAATTGACATTCTAACTGAGGAGAGAAATGTAACCAAAAATGTCCGGTTATAATCAGAGGAAGTTGAAAGGAAGAAGAAAACCAAAAGGAAAAAAAAAACAGAAAGGAAAGGAAGGGAATGGAAGTTGTGGGAGGAGAGAGAAGAGGAGGGAAGGGGATAAGAAAGCAGAGACATGGGGAGGAGGGAAGAGAAGGAAACAGGAAGGGAGGGGAGGGAAGAGAGGGACAGGAGAGGAAGGTGTGATGGTTAGTTTTAATTTTGACACAACCTAGAATCACCTGGGGAGAGAATTAATGAGGAATTATTGAAATCATGTTGATCTGTGGACATGTCTGTGGGAGAGTATCTTGACTATTAATTGATGAAGGAAAACCCAGCCCATTGTGGGTGGCACCATTCCCTACACAGGAGATCCTGAACTGTATACAAAAGGAGGAAGCTGGCTGAGAGCAAGCGACTGAGTGAACAAGCAATCAAGCAACCAAGGATGTGTTTATTCTCTGGTCTTGGCTTTGGATGTGAGATGCCTAACAGCTTGAGTTCCTATCTCGGTTGCTAATTTGGACAGAGATTTTTACCACAGCAACAGAAAAGAAACCAGGAAAGAAGGGAAAGGAAGAAAAGAGGGAAAAGGCAGGGAAGGAGGAATAGGAGAGGGGAATAAAGGAGAAAGGAAAGGGGATGGGAAAG
Organism: Onychomys torridus; assembly: GCF_903995425.1. Taxonomy (NCBI): domain Eukaryota; kingdom Metazoa; phylum Chordata; class Mammalia; order Rodentia; family Cricetidae; genus Onychomys; species Onychomys torridus. The sequence goes on from NC_050464.1 coordinate 10,428,050, forward strand.
GGAGTGGAGAGGGGAGGAGGGGAAGGAAGGGGAAGGGAGAAGAGGAGAGGGGAGGGGGAGAGGAGGAAGGGAAGAGAAGGGGAAAAGAGGGGAGGGGAGGGAAGGGAAGAGAAGGGGAAAAGAGGGGAGGGGAGGGAAGGGATGATGAGACAAGAAAGGTTCTGAATAGAAAACAGCTACAAATATGGCAGATACTAACACAACATTAAAAAGCCTCAGTTCCATTCCTGTCTCTCTCATGAAGTCCCCTGGATCACAGAAAATTGCTCTCATTAATTTCTCATTTTCACTGTTCTTCAGAAACACACACATACAGGGGTGCACACACACGCACACACACACACACACACACACACACACACACACACACACTAGCACATTACAATTATCTTTCATAACTTTGCTTTCTTAACTTTATATTCTGGAAATTATCCTAGTTTAGCCCTTAGATTTCTTTTCACTCTCTATGGCCACACAATCTGCTCTCAGAAGTTAAGCCAGTGGGGCTTAGTTAGTAGGCAGGTGGGAGATCTTCCTTACTGTTGACACAGATGTATCTCAGTCACTCGCGTGGAGATGTCACTATTTATTTAATCATATGTTGCTATTAGAACTAGGGGTGTAAGGATTAGCCTGTTCATATATTGTTGCATACTTCATATATCTTCAGAATAAATTCTTCACAGTGGGATTGGTGGCACCAAAGGCACCTGCTTTACTGTTGGTTGGCTACCTCCAGGATCCCTTATGCAGGGATTCTCCACTTTGTAGCATGGCCAGGGATGTCTAGGAAATCTTCTATGGTATCTCTTCTTCAAAGTATCTAGGTCCTCCTCCTCCTCCTCCTCCTCCTTCTTCTTAACAAGATGAAAGGTATGTGCTTGGGCAACAAAAATAATTGACAGAAAGAACATGAGAGCAGAAAATTTTACTTGGCTCACAGTTACAGAGGGTTCAGGCCATCTTGGTGAGGAGTGTGTGGCAGAAAAGAGATGCTCACCTCACTGAGGGTCAGAAGCAGAGAAAGGCTTTACCTGTAATAAGATGACTTTCTTTCTCTTCTTGTATTTCATCCAGTCCTATAGCCCATGTTATGGGGCCACCCACACTCAGGAGTGTTCTCTTGTGGGTAATCCTCTCCAGTAACACCATTATAAATAAGCCCTCAGCTGTGCCTCACTGAATCAAGTTGACAGTGAAGATTAACTACCATGGTGGCTTTCATTTCTAGTCTCAAGGTGGCTTTAATTTCTATGCCTCTTATTAGGGGAAAGGTTGCAGGAGAGTGGGGTGGCACAGAGAAGCTCACACTCTGCAGGCCAGGAAGCAGATGAAGAGAATGCCTATGATAGTTGACTTTCTCCTTCCCCTTTCTTCCGCCCAAGATCCCCAGCCTAGGATGGAGCTCTCCACACCCAGGTGGGTTTACCCCCTCATTACCTCTCTGGAGACACCTCTACAGACACACCTAAAGTGTGGTTTACTAATATCTGAGGCACTTCAAAAACCAATCAAGTGACAGCCAAGTTTAACCATAGAAGCTGCTCTTTGCTGTCACTGCCAACATTTGTGTTTAGAATCGACTTGGAATCTATTTTAGTTTATGGTATGAAGAACAGATTCTGTTGTTATTTTTAATGAATACCAGAGAACCATTAATTAAGAGGTTTATTTGGGCCAACAAGATAGTTCAGCAGGTGAAGGTACTTGCCACCAAGCCTGATGAACTGACTTTGATTACCAGGACACACAGAGTAGGAGAGAACTCACTCCAAAAAGACGTCCTCTGACTTACACACAGGAGTCACGGCATGTGCACACGCACCCATATCTATACTTACACACACACACACACACACACACACACACACACACACACAAATAAATAAGTTAAATGCAACTTTTTTAAAAAGTTTATCTTTTCCTCGGTGATTTGGGAGGTCACAACGATCACTTCCTGATGTTTCATGTGTCCTTTTGTCTATTTCTAGATCTACTTTTTTCCCTTCTAATGCTACTCTCTTACTCCAGAGGCAGTGTCATAGGCTTTACTATCTGAAGAGGCACTTAGTTTTTATATATAAACCATTTACATGATTTTCTTATTTTTGCATGTTTGTCTTTTATTTTCATATTCAAATCAACTTGTCTAATGACGTAAAAAGAAGGTGGCATTTTGAAATAATTTTCAATTTTACTTATCTATTTATTTTGTGTATATATGCATGCATGTGCGTCATGGCCCATGAGTGGAAGTCATAGAACAATTTGAAGGGGTCAGTTCTCTCCTACCTGGGGATTGAACTTAGGTTTTTGGGTTTGGTGGCAAGAACCTTTATTCACTGAACCATCTTGATGGCCCAAAGTTGCTATTTTTATGAACCATATTAAATTTCACATTTTCAGGTTGTTGAGATGTCTTGGTGACAAACAAGATAGACAAAGAAATGTCTACCTACTTGAGACTGTTTTTGTGGATAGATTGAATCCTTAGTTACAAATACCACATTTTGTGCCCAGTAGGTTAAATACAAATAAATCTGCACAAAGACAATGTTAGTGAAACGGCAGATTATTAAAGATAATCAGAGAGAAGTTTCTGAGCTGAAAAGAAGAAGACGACACTGATGGCATATAAAGCAATGGTAGTGAGACAAACATCAAACCAGTATTTGATGACAGGAACCATAAAGCTGCTGAAAAAAATTGTCAGGAAATAACTGTACACCCAGATGAGCTAGTACTACTTGAGTGTGAGGGCCAAGTAAGGCTATCTCAATGTTAAAAAAAAAGAAAAAAACCATGAAGGCAGAGGCAAGCAGATCTCTTAGTTCAACGCCAGCCTGGACTACAGTGTGAGTTCCAGGACAGACAGGGCTGCCCAGAGAAACCGTGTCTCAAAAAACCAAATTAAAAATATTGTGGGATATCTGTACACTGTGTAAAGTGTATTGCTATGATTGATGTAACAAAAAGCTGAACAACCAATAGCTAGGCAGGAGAGACTTACACACAGAGAGACAGAAAGTAGGAGAACAAAATCTAGGCAGGAGAGAGAGATGTGAGGAGACACAGAGGAAGCAGGATGGGTGGTATGTGACAGGACGTAGATGAGCAGAAATTGATTAATTTAAGTTATAAGAGCTAGTTGAAAACAAGGCTAAGATAGGCCAAGATTTCATAATTAATAAGTCTCCTCGTCCTTATTTGTGAGCTGACAGCCCAAAGAAAAATCCAACTATGTGTGGCACCCAACGTGGGGCTTGAATGTCCAAACGTAGGGACTGTGAAAGCTAAGAAAAGTTTGGCCAACGATCCAGACACGGTTTCCTAGTCCTGCAGCCTCTCAGGCAGGCCGGTGCTCTGTACACAGACACATGGCTGCTGGCCACTACTTGTGGGTTGGAGCCAGGCACAAGCACCATGAGCTAAGCTGAGTCATTCAGTGGCTGATGTGACAGTTTAAGATTTGTCTTATGCAGTCAGAGAATGCTGCAGGCACTTAGTAAAGCCAAGACTAAACACACACACACACACACACACACACACACACACACACAAACTCTGAAGAGGTACAATATGCTTTAAAAATGCACTTAGATGCTAAAGAAAGAAAAGAAAATTGTTATTGTTCATAGGAAAAAATAAAATAATAAAGTCTTTAAAGAAAGAATAAAATAAAAAATGAATAAGCCACGCAAAGATAAAATATACAGGGTGTCTGGATCTTGTATGGTGATATGTTGACTTTTAATCTTTAAAATACTTAATGTACAAAAAAACAGTAGCTGCTAAGAGACATTGGATAATGGAAACCGCTAAATTAAACCAACCTATATATTTTAAGAATGTCTTATCATCAAAATGAATGTCAAAAAATATGTTGCATTTGGGGAAGAGGTTATGCTTTTGTTTCCACAAGAAACAGAAAGTTATGGTTCTCTTCAAAATTAATGAAGATTAGATTTGATTGGGGGAGACTCCTGAGGATCTTGACAGCAGATATGAGGGAGAAAGCCAAGAAAGACTATAGGACAGGTGACAGATATGCTGGTCCCTCTACTATGGGAACAGCTTTGAGACTGGAAAAGATATGATAAATCTTGTTGGCTGCAAAGTGCTCATGACTTATTACATGCCATTCTTTTATCTGACATGCATAGAGGTTTGGTTATATAGTCCAAACAAACTTATAAAGTTAACAGATGCCTTTTTACCTGTTCAAACATAAAACAAAAATCATCTTTAACTGACCTGTGCACACTGAACATTCCATTCTTGTGTTAATGCATATGTATGTGTGTTATCTTTAAAAGTTTATGTATTTTCAAAAATAAAGGACTTGACACTAATAAAGACAAGTAACCCAAGTGATCCAGCCTCTCAGAATGCCTCTGTTGCAGTTCCTTAAAATTCTGTATCCAGAATTGTTGTAGAATATTATTTTAAGATGTGTTATGTTTGTTTATATTATGAAACATTTGTTTTAATGATGCAAAGATGTGTTGCATTATTTTATGTTTCATTTGTTTAACTCTGTGAAGCTGTGTTACTGTGCCTGTCTAAAACACCTGATTGATCTAATAAAGAACTGAATGGTCAAGTCAGGAGAAGGGATATGCAAGGCTGGCAGGCAGAGAGAATAAATAGAAGGAAAGCTCAAGGTGCAAGAAAAGAAGAGGCCAGCCAGGGAGTAAGAGTGAAAGTAAGATTACAGAAGTAAGAAAAGGAAAAAGCCCAGAGGCAAAAGGTAGACGGGATAATTGCGGCGAGCTCCTCGACCAGCGAGGAAGAAGGACCACCATTCAAGGATTCTTCTCAAATCACACTTTATTGGAGCGCCTCTTGATTGAGGGAGAGCAGGAGGTGAGGGGCCCCAAGAACCAAAGGCAGCTGCTTATATAGGGAACCAAGCGAATGGGTCAGTCTGTGATTGGATCCCACCAGAATGCAAGCATGGGGAGCCACGGGATAGGCTGAGGACATAAGACCAAATTACCATATATGCGCATGTGCAAGCCTCAAGGCACGCAGCCCAGCAAGCACAGCCAAATATGGAGTTGTTTACAGCAAAGCTGTCAGGAAGTTGGCGCCATCTTAGAATGGCGGCTCCCTACAGATAATTGTTAAGGAAAGCTGGCTAGAAATAAGCCAAGCTAAGGATGGGCATTCATAAGAAATAATAAGTCTCTGTGTGTGATTTTTGTGAGCTAGGTGTCAGGCTCCCCAAAAGAACAAAGAGTAAAGAGTAAAAACAAACAACAGAGAACAACTTCAAAGTTGCTAGCTGAGATGGTCCAGCCACAGACTATCCAGCTAAGACTTCAGATAAGTTCTATACTTTCCTATCACACAGAGACTAAACAAAAAATAATACAGTTAGCTCTCTCAGGACTTGATCATTATCCCGATTTTCTCAGGGTCTCCTAAAGATGCCTTCACCCCCAGACAACAGGAAGTAATTTTAAGAAAATGACATTCCCAAGAGGTAGGGTGGGTGATTTTTGGTCATTTAGTGGATTATAGATGTTTGTCATCATTTAGAGGGGTTGGTTATAAGTTGTTAGTGGTCATGGTAAAGGAGGAAACTAAGCAAGGAAGGTTAGATTCAAGGATCTCTTTCTGAAAAGAAAAGGGGGGATATATAAATGATAGGATAAAAGGACATATTATTGAATCTATTTTTATCTAAAAATAACTATTAATCTCAAATATCTTACATTGGCATGAATTTTTGTATATTGATATAAACTCAATATTATTTTGTTAGAACATACTCTATACATGTTTCTACTCTTGTTTAAGATATTTTTGTATATTGATATAAATTTAAGGTTATTTTTGTTATACTGTATATGTGTTTCTATTCTTGTTTAAAGTATTGTACCTATACAGCTCATTTAAAAATGTAATATAGAGTTCTTGTCCTTAAAAACTATTTAGGGGGCTGGAGAGATGGCTCAGTAGTTAAGAGCACTGGGTGCTCTTCCTGAGGTCCTGAGTTCAATTCCCAGCAACCACATGGTGGCTCACAACCATCTGTAATGAGATCTGGTGCCCTCTTCTGGCCTGCTGACAGAACACTGTATACATAATAAATAAATCTTAAAAAAACAAAAAAAACTTGTTAAAATAAACTATTTGTGATAATTTAAAAATACAGGTTAGTAGTTAGTCATCTATAATAATCAAACTTGTAGTCATGTTAAATATGTTTCAAGGTTAAACAGAGATATATTTTGGATAGAAAGGTGATCTTCAAACACTTCAAAGTCCTACAGAATATAGCATTTAAAATGTTTTAATAACATAAGATTTTCATAATAGTGAGACACATCTGCTTGTGGCAGCACCAATTTAGTTCAAAGAAAGATGATGGGCCTGAAGAATTTCTATATGGAGTTTGCTTTTATTGTGACTAAGTTACCACTGAGCAAAAGACTGCCCTTGCGTTGTCTGCTGACAGTTTGCTGTCCAAACTGGACAAACAGGACACACAAAAAAGACAACTGCCAAACTTTGCCAAGACAATGTAGAACAGTTATTCAAAATTTCTGCTTCACAGAAAATTCTATCAGACAGTCTAGGCCTGTAGGTCAAAGATGGATGCCGCAACATTGCAGAGGAACCTTGGGTGGCTGTCTAGGCAGCCAGTGTTTCTATCATTTCTATAGTTTTGGAAGTTGCTTGCTCTGCACTTTTGTTTACTTAGGTAATATTTTATCTTTCTCAGGTCTCTGATGGGGTTGAAGACTAGATAGTTATAGTTTTACAGTTTTCCTTATTACAAAATTCAGGGGAAAAGAACCACAAAAGAGGTGAAAATATATAGGGCTGAGAGACATAAAAGCTTAAATTTTTTACCTAAGAAAAATGTTTTGAGGTCTAAAAAGATAGTTTTGGGTTGGTAATACAAGTTAGGATAAAAAGTAAATTAGGCACAAAACTTTATAGGATAGATAATGAGATATTTTCTTTGAATTTGCCAAATACAGATAGATTGGATATTATAAATGTAATTCTTACCTGATAATTGTTCTTATTTTAGAAAGTTTTACTATGTTGGAATTAAAACCTTTCCTTTTTCATTTAGACAAAAAGGGGGAAAATTTGTGGAGTATTTGTACACTCTGTGGGACATTTGTACACTGTGTAAAGTAGTATTGTTGTGATTGGTGTAATAAAAACCATGCAAGAGCTAGGCAAGAGATATAGACAGGACTTCGAGGCAGAGAGGGAAAGTAGGAGAAGAAATCTAGGTATGTGAGAGAGATTCGAGGAGACATGGAAGAAGCAGGATGTGCAGTGTGTGACAGAATGTAGACTAATAAAAATGGGATTAACTTAAGTTATGAGAGCTAGTTAAAAAACAAGCCCAAGCTAAGGCCAAGCTTTTATAATTAATAAGTATCTTTGTCATTATTTGTGAGCTGGTGGTCCAAAGAAAATTCCAACTACATTAAAAAAAAAAGTGAAAAGAATTTATGTCCAGATGACAGATGACCTTCTCCTGAGAGAACTACTAAAGGGTGTGCTTCAGTAGCAAAAACAGTGTACTCTGATGAAAGAACAGGAAACAATGGTAAGAAACAACATCATTAAATATGGCAGCAAATTTTGTGGGGGTGAGTGAGCCCACATCCATGCATGCACATGTGGAGACCACCTCAGGTGTCTTCTAACACCCTCCAGCTTGCACCATTTAAAATAGGATCTGTCACTGAACCCAGAGCTCCCCATCTCACCAGACTGGCTCGCCAGTGAGTCCCTAGGCTCCCCCTCTCTCCTCTCTGGTGTGGGATCTCTCAGTGTGCATTACTCACACCCAGGTTTTTTCTCTGTGTATCTATGATTTCTGTAAACTGAACTTGGCTCTTCATGGGTCTCAAGTGCCTGACCCTCTGATCATCTCCTCAGCCTGGCAAATCTTAACCATTGACACTGAAACCAACTCTTACAAAGACAGCCTTGAAGTCTGCAGAGGACAAAATGTGGGAAATGAGAAGACAGAAGAGACAGAATTCGCTGTCTCTTTTCTTGCTTGGGGTGCAGAGGCACCAGAAAGCTTCAGCTTTATGAGTCCCAGTATAAGAACAAGAGCGATGATCATCTCCAAGAGAGTGGAAGGAAGAGGAGATGAAAGAGAAAACATTATGAACCCACAGAACTCAGGAAAGAAAGGAAGGGAAACATAATAAGTAGGAAAACACAAAAGGAGGTGACAGAATGAAATTAAAATGTATTCACAACCACAATAAATGTAATCAGTTAAACTGGATTTTTACACATCAGATCGCATTGGATTTAGGATACTAATATACACTGCCTATTAACGCACTGTCAAGGAAACTTGTGCGTTGGAAGTTTTGCTTGTCCTATCCCCAGGACAAGGATTTACATCTGTCTGTCTATTTGTGGAGACAGCATCTCTCTATGTACCCCAGGCTGCCTCAGCCTCCTGAGTGCTGGGATTACGGGTGTGTACTACAACACCCAGTTTGGTTGGTGGAAACATCCTGTTCCATATGCATGTTGCACCAGCGTTGGTGGTTGGTGGGATGGTGTCATTGATGTTTCTGTAGTGATGACCTTCCAGCCTTGGATGATTTTAGAAAACTGAGGGAAAGATCCCTTAGGCACTCCACTAGGATCCTCCAACTTCTTTTCTTTTTTGTATGTTTGTATGCCCAGGGTGTGTGTGTGTGTGTGTGTGTGTGTGTGTGTGTGTGTGTGTGTGTACGTAGAGGACAGAGGAACTCAGTTATCATTCCTCAGGTGCCACCCACTCTGCTTTTTTGAGACAGAGTCACTCAATGGCCTGGAACTTTGCCAACTACGCTAGGCCAGCTGTCCAGCTGTCCCAGAAACCCAGATATCGCTTCCTCTCCAGTGGTAAGATTACAAGCCTGAGCCACAATGCCCGGCCCTTATGTGTGCTCTGGGTTTTGAACTCAGGTCCTCACTTTTGTAAGGCAAGCTCTTTACTGATTTAGCCATCTCCTCACTCCCCTCCAATTCTTTATTTGGGCATCCATTCAACAAAGCTGAAAAGCTCAGGGGACCAGTCCTTCCTTCATTCTAACATCTTCCCCGTTTGTCCAGACATTTTAACCTGCAAGGGCTCCAACCTCTGTGATTCAGTGAGAACTTCTGCTAACAGCAGATTTTCTATAAATCCCCTTTCCAAGTTGGAGAACAAAAACCATCCGGCCCTCTCCAAGCCACTACATTCCTGTGGCTAAATTAGCACAACGTGCCTCCTGCACGCAGAACGCCTTTGATGTCTGTTCCTCTATTTTTATTTGCCTCTTTTTTTTTTTTTCCATTTGCAGTAATTGAGAAATAAAGGTCCCAAGCCCAGGAACTACATGAGAACAAAAGCCATTGCTGTGAACCAGTCACTCGGCAAGAGTGTCGGGAAGCCTTATAGTGTTCACAGAGCAGCCAAGCAGGGCGTACCACAGGACAGCCTGTCTCTTTCCTTGGATACTAGAATAATTAATTACATGAATATGACTTCCACTGGAGGTGATTCTATTTTGCCTGACAGTCACACACATATACAGACATGTCATTTGCTGCAGTAGAACATGGCTTTATTTAGAACGTGTTATTTATATCTTGGGTGATATCACTCCTAAGAAACTTTGGAAGAGAATGAGGGACAGTGGTTTAGTGTGCAGGAGGGATGTTTCTCATATATATATTTTTTTCCAGCAAAAGGGAAAAGAGGCTAATGTCATGGCAAAGAACTTGGCTGTCTCCTCAGGCTGTGGTAGAATTGAGATGCACCAGAGAGCAGTCAAGGATGTATGCTGGGGGCAGGCAGGGAGCCAAGGGCAAAGCCAAGGTTAGCCACATGGGCTGGTTTCCTGTGGTGCGTCAGGTCTTCATTTGACCTTCTTTCCAAGGTTGGGAGCGGATTTGAGGTCAGTGTGTGCAGAGGAAGCAACAGAAGTGAACTGTCTCAGAATTCGCCTGCTCCCTCCTGGCAAGTCCCGCCTGCCTCCATGCACGCCACTGGGAGGCTGCAATAATAAAAATCACCACGTGTTTTGTTCCATGCCGGGTACTTTCCAGCCTGCTCCCACCCCACCTTTAACTTAACCCTGTGAAGTACATGCTGGAATGGTCTCCAGCTTATGGATGGTGGGACTCACAGAAGTTAACATTTGCTCACAGTGACCCAGCTAGGCCTGCTAGAGCTAGGTTCTGAGTCATGGCTGGGGCTGACTTTCCCTGTTAAATGCTGTGGATATCGCTCTGTGTAAATAAAGTTCTGATTGGCCAGTGGCCAGGCAGGAAGTATAGGTGGGACAAGAGAGAAGAGAATTCTGGGAGGTGGAAGGCTGGGTGGAGAAAGACACCGCCAGCTGCCGCTATGACAAGATATGAGGTACTGGTAAGCCATGAGCCATGTGGCAAAGTATAGATTAATAGAAATGGGTTAATTTAAGATAGAAGAAGTAGATAACAAGAAGCCTGCCTCGGCCATACAGTTTCTAAACAATGTAAGTTTCTGTGTGTTTACTTGGTTGGTTCTGAGCATCTATGGGCCTGGCGGGTGAGAGAGATTTGTCCTGACTGTGGGCCAGGCAGGAAACCTCCAACTACAGTTAATATTCATTTTCCTTCGTTCTGTCTGTCTTTCCTTCTTCCTTCCTTCCTTCCTTCCTTCCTTCCTTCCTTCCTTCCTTCCGTCCTTCCTTCCTTTCTTATTTTTTCTTTCTTCTTTCACATGTATCTAAGAAATAGCCTAATGTAGCCCATATGCTATAGCATTAAGCCTGGCCCCAGCCCCGCACTGGGGATTCTAGGCAGGTGCTCTACCACTGAGCCATACCCCAGGCCCTCACTGAGGATTCTAGGCAGGGGCTCTACCACTGAGCCAGACCCCAGCCCCTCACTGGGGGATTCTAGGCAGATTCTTTACCACTGAGCCAAACCCCAGCCCCTCACTGGGGGATTCTAGGCAGGGGCTCTACCACTGAGCCACACCCCAGCCCCTCACTGGGGGATTCTAGGTAGGTACTCTACCACTGAGCCACACCTTAGCCCTTCACTGGGGGATTCTAGGCAGATGCTTTACCACTGAGCCATGCCCAGTTGTTGTTTTTTTTTAATTTTCCCTGTTTTAAACATTATCTTCCAAGTTAGCAGAAGCTGGCCTCAAACTTTCCATGCTTCTGCCTCAGCCTTCTGAATGCTGAGATTACAGTTCTGTACCACCTGGCTGGCAGCCTTACTTAAGTGCATGAATTCATTCACCCTCACAAGTGCCCTACTAGGGTGATACCTCAAGATCCATTTTTTGATGAGGAAGTCAGAGCCTACCTTGGAAGGCACCACCCAGCAAGTTTGCATAGCCATTCAGCATACACACAAGTGTGTGTGTAGGGGTGTGTGTTAATCTAGCTGAAGAGCACCCTAGTGCTCAAAGTTTATTCGTAACACACCTCTGGTGTAAGAATCAGAGATGACAGAACATGGTGGCACATGTGACCCCAGCACTAAGGAGGGTGACAAGGAGCCACATAGCGAGAATCTGTGTAAAGAAGGAAGAATAAAGGGAAGGAAGGAAGGAACAAGAAAAAACAGAAAAATGAATTACAAATGATGTCAGTTTCAAACATACTCCCAGAGCCCAGCATGCAGTAGGGCTGCTACCGATAAAGTTCTCACACTGGCCCTGTTCATTTTTGGAGTCATCTCTAAAGCCACAGTGCCACCCATTTCAGGGGGCTTCAAGGGAGGTGACTTCTGCAGAGGGAAGATGATCTGCTGGACACTGATCTTGTTTTATCAGTTGATTGGTTAATTGTTTTGTTCATTTGTTTGCTTGTGTGGGTTAATTTTCTGTTTTCTTTTAAGATAGGCTAGCCTACAACTCATGTAGCCAAGGATGACCTTTAATCCTCAGTCTTCCTGCCTCTATCTCCAAGTGCTGGGATTGCAGGTATGAGTGGCCACACTGGGTTTAATCGTATTTTAATTCAAGGGCTCTGACAACTACCCTGGATCTGGAAACCTGGTCATCCAGACTGCCCCAATTTCTTACACAATAGCTATCTTAATGAAATCTCAAGTTCATTTACTTCAAGAGCCTCTTAAAAGTAAAGGGACCTATGCTCCCAACACTGATGTTGAGTTGGCGGGTGACTCGGGGGTGACCCAGGGGTCAGTGGCCCTTCCTACAGCGATGTTCTTGGAAACAGACCTATTTGCCTTCTTCAAGGTAAATTACTCTTTGTGTACACTCGTGCTGGCATGTGTGTGTGTGTGTGTGTGTGTGTGTGTGTGCATGCGCACGTGAGTGCACACATGTGTGATATGTATAGAGATGAAAGCAAATGTGTGAAACCAGAGGTATCCTTAGCTGTCATTCCTCAGAAGCCAGCTACTTAATTTTGGGGAGTCACTCACTGAGACCTGAGGCTCACCAGTTAGGTTAAGTTGGCTGACCAGCAAGTCCTAGGCATCCTCCTGTCTTTGTCTGCCCCAGCATTAGAATCATTGGCATGTGCCACCATGCTTGGCTTTGTATGTAGGTGTTGGGGGTCAAACTCAGATTTCCCGCTGTAGGAAGGGCCACTGACCCCGGGTCACCCCTTGCCATGCTTGCACACCAAGCATTTTATTTAGAGAGCCATCTACCCAGTTCTAGCTGATATATCTTTTCAACTGAAAGTGGACCATGTGGGAGTCCACGGCCACCCCACCCCCCACCACTCCTTGCTTACTTTCTGAAGCATCCTCTCCACAGAGGTCCTGACTCTATTGTACCTGCCACACAGAAAGAAGCCATCATCTATGGTGACAAGATGGCTCCACCTTGGTGATGATAGCAGAGAGGGTAGCAGTGATAGTCCCAGACTACCTGGGCTGAAATCCCAGCTCTGCGACCTTGCCCAGTATAACAACCTCTCTAGGTATCATTTCTTCTTCTGCAAAATGGGAACAAATTGCTCACTTCTGTGGGCTTTTGTTGCATGGGTTAGATAGGTCAAAGTACCTGTGTGACATGAGACAAACAGTGCTCAGGACAGAATCACACCTAGGGGACTTGGGGTACAAGTAATATGAATGATAATACCAATAACAATAAATACCATTTCATTGCAAAATGGAAATAGGTGTGAATTCTCTAATCCAAGAAACTTGGCTCTGGGTTCCATTGTTACTGTTGGATTCCCCCAATGGAGACACTTTGAGATTTTCAACAATACCTGGCATGTAAGGTCGGAGTCTGCCACAGGGAAGATACTTGCTGGGGGTTAGGAGTGTTAAGAAACAGCAGAGGCCTTATCCTGGCTAGTCTTGTCTATCTAGGACAAGGCCACACAGATCCTCCACACTTCCATAGTTTCCTTCATGAGCAGTGAGTACAGCTGCTTGTCTCCATGGATTAAAAGAAACCAAACACTCATTAATCCTCCGTGGAGGGAATCAAGACAGAGAGGCTCCTTATAGCACTCTTCACCAAGACAGGCTAGCCTCAGGCAAAAATACCTCCTGCACGGTCTTCTCTCTGCCCGGTCCATCTGCCCTGTCCATCTGCATCTTCTCACCAGCTCTCTCTAGCTTTGCTTATTCATCCCATAAAAGAAATACTTTTTGCCTATACCCTTGAGGCACTTGGAGAGTTCCCCCATTGCTACCAAACAGTTTCCTTGATGTTGCCAGAGTTGGTGGCGTCAGAGCCTGAGTCCAGCAGCAGCAGCAGCGCCAACAACCTAGGCTCAGCTGGCCACCTGTCAGACCAAATAAATGCCAAAAACAAGGGGGTGGGGGGCATACCTTTAATCTCAGTACTCGGGAGGCAGAGGCAGGGGAATCTCTGAGTTCAAGGCCAGCCTGGTGTATAGAACTAGTTTCAGGATGTCCAGGGCTACACAGAGAAGCCCCTTCTCAAAAGAACAAGAACCAAACCAAACCAAAACAAAACAAAAAACACAAAAAAAACCAAACCAAAACAACAACAACAACAACAACAACAACAAAACCAACAACAGAAACCACCACCAAACAACAGTGAAAAGCACATAACGGGAGATGTGTTCAATGTGGACAAATTGTGAAGAGGAATAAAGTGACCTCCCCTTTCCAAGTTGTGACTGGAAGCTCAGGTTTAAACATCAAAGGGAACTCATGTAAGGCTTTGTCTCCCCATCTCCCCACCCATCCACTCCTGCACCGTGGTCTGAGAATTGGCAGAAGTGTGTGAATTTCTTCCCAGGATACAAATTTCTCCTCTGGCTGGCTCCCAAGATTCTTCCTCTCCCAGGATGAGATTCTTGGCGGGAAGGAGGAATTCTGGTTCCTTGGGGTGCCTTGTTCAGTGATCTGATGGTGGAAGGGAGGGGCGCAAGTCCCTGCCAGGATGGTGACATCACTGCAATTGCTTCTCCCCCCCACTCAAGCCCCAGCCGCCCCCACTGCCAGTGCTCCCTCTAAATGAACTTTTTCCTTGCAAAGTCTGTGATTGATTTATCTTGGGGGAAAAAAAAGAAACATCTCAAAAAGGGGGGGGGGAATCTCCCAAGAGGTATGGTTCTTGCATTTGGGGAAGGTTTCCCTGTTTCTGGGGTTACTCTCAGTTCATAAGACACAGAGCTCTGACTTTTGGCTGGACTCAAGCAGAGGAATTTCACAGAGGAGGTATGTCCAACATAGGAGACGAACAGTGATTCTCTGGTCTGTACGGGGTGTCTCCCCTCTCCCTGTGTGGCTCCTTCACCCTCCTGCCTCACCCCTCTTGTCCTGGGCATGCATTTGAGTCCAGAGGGAAGGCACTGGAGTTTCCAGGGTTTTGTGTCTCTTTACGGTGAATTGTAGAGACACATGGATAGTTACAGGAACGGAGGCTGTTTATTTAAGAGAGCGATCCAGAGGAACTTGGAGGTGTGCCAGCACTTATCTGTGGCCTGACTCCAAAGGTGTAAGAAGAGGGGTTGGAAAGACCCTGGGGTTCCTATGTCTCTACCTCCTCAGCACTGGGATTGCAAGTGTGCACCATCACACCTAGCTTTCTTAATGTGGGTTCTGGCGATCAACTCAGGTCCAATGCTTGCAAGGCCAGCACTGGGCTATCACTTCAGCCCCTAACGCAAGGAATCTGCTTCGCTTCTAGAGGCCAGCCTTCACCTCTCTAGTCTAATCCAAGGCCACATGAAACATGCTACTTTGGCAACAATGCAGCTGTGGTCAACTTCTCTCCAAATGGGATCCATGGGGTTGATTTCCAGAATACTCTTGTTAGAATTTGAATATAAATTTGAAGTACCACCCCCACAGGCTCAGATGTTTGTTCAATGCTTGGTCCCTGTGGTAATACCATCTTGGAAGTTTTTAGAAACTTAATGAGATAGAGTCAGGGGAAGGAAGTAAGTTACTGGAGTGGGTCCTTAGAGTCTCTCTCTTTTTCCCTCTTCCTCTCTCTCTCTCTGCCATGAGGTTCCACATGTCTCAGCTACCATGGTGTTATACTCTAGTCTATGAGGCCAAGTAGCCATGGGCTGAGCTACCCAAGCAGGTGTGCCCAAACTTTAGCCCACACGCATCTGGGGATAGCTATGAATGCATTCAATCTCAAAATCATAAAGTTACTCAAAACATAATGAAAAGCTGGAGAGATGGTTCAGTGGGTAAGAACATTTGCTGCACAAACACGAGCATCTGAGTTTGAGACCCCAGCACCCATGTAAAAAGCTGGACATGGTTACCCCTGCATCTGTAACCACAGCATTGTAGGGAACAGAGACAGGAGGATTGATGTGGCTAGCCCTTGCTTAGCCTCAGGTCCAAAGAGAGACCTTGTCTCAAAGGAATATGGTGGAGAATGAGAAAGAAGGATACTCCTCTGGCTTTTGCACACACATGTACAGGTATATATATATCTGCATACATGTACATGTTCATATACCACACACAAAACATATACATACAAAACATAAAAAATATACGAAAACTCAATTTTCAGCTTTCACCTGTGAGCTTTGTAGATACCAGCATTGTGCCACACTGTCAAATGTGGTGATTTTTATGTATGCTCTAACAAATAAAGCTTGTCTGAAGATCAGAGGGCAAAGCCAGCCACTAGTTAACCATAGAGGCCAGGCAGTGGTGGCACACACCTTTAACCCCAGCACTGGGGAGGTTGAGACAGGAAGAGATATGGCTGGGAAGAGAGAAGACTATAAGGTGGGTGGAGACAGGAGCTTGGCCCCTTTTCAGGCTGAGGATACAGTAGAGGTAAGATGTCTCTCTAGTGGCTGGCTACTCTGCTTCTCTGATCTTTCAGTTTTCACCCTGATATCTGACTCCAGGTTTTTATTATTAAGACCAATTAGGATTCTCACTACAGTCAAAGGTTTGGACACCCCTGGAAAGCTGTGAACAAAATAAATCTTTCTTCCTTTAAGTTGTCCCCAAGTATTTCTGTCACAGTCACACAAAAGCAGCTTATTAGTTACTCATTCAAGCAGGGCTCAAGAAAGCCCTTAAGTTTGGAATCTGATAAAACTGGACTGTTTGGAAATCAATGTGAAAAAAGGTCCAGTTGCTAACTTTGTTTAGTCCCCGGCTTTCTGAAGCATCACCTTTGCCTGTGGTGACATATCACAGGGAAGATAATTGATTGTCTTGTGTGGTTACAGTCCCCACTGCAGGGTGCTGCAGTTCTAGCAGGACCCTGAAGAGGAGACAATTTCCCATCTATGCCATGCTGAATCTGCTCACTCTCTCTCTCTCTCTCTCTCTCTCTCTCTCTCACACACACACACACACACACACACACTGCATGATTCAGTGAGTAAAGCACTTGCCACACAGTGTAAGCACCTCAGTTCCCACATAAAAAAACAAGGTGCAGTGGCATGTGCCTGTAACCCAGCAATGGGGAGGTAGAGACAAGAAGACCTTTGAGGTTCACTGTGAGGCCAGCCAGTCTAGCTGAATCGGTGAGCTCCATATTCAGTGAGAGACACCACCTCAGAAACTAAGGTGGGGGATGACAGAGGAAGATGCTCAACATTGACCCATCCATCATTATATGAATACCTATTGTATATGCCTACACACACACACACACACACACACACACTCATGCACGCACACACACACAAACACACACTCATGCATGCACACACACACTCATGCACGCACACACACACACTCATGCACGCACACACACTCATGCATGAACACACACACATACACACACTCATGCATGCACACACACACACTCATGCATACACACACACACACACACACACACACACACACACACACACACATGCCTGTACCTTTCGCCCGGGTTGCAGCCTGAAGACCCCTTCTTTTCTTTTATTGGTTTCAGCATTTGAGGCACTCTCTCTGATGGTGCTACTGTTTGTTGAATAATACAAGGGCAGCTGCCAAGGAAAAATAACGAGACCTGGCCTGTGTGACTGAGGTGGCCCTGCAAGGACCAAGCCAGGGATTCCCAATTAGGGGTTCACAAACAATGTGAAATGGCATGTTCTGGACAGACTTGCTGATAGGAATGTTCCAGCTAATTAAAATGTCACGGTTTCCTGGTTGGCCGAGATTTATCATTGGGCTGGAAGGTAACACTTGTCCGCTGGTCAGTTCCTGCTGATAAGAAGTTCTGCTTGACAGTTACAGAGGTCTTTGATAAATAAAATATGGGGAAACAGATGAATTATTACTTAATAAATGCAGTATTGTTGGGTGGTTTCCAGAGAGCAGAGGTTGTAAACTGGCAGCCTGTCCGACCCGCGGATGTGTGGAGAACTTTGGCTCTGTCAATACGGGATTTGGGATTGTTTTATTAATTTGAGCCAGCACACAAATAAGGTATACTCTGATACAGATAGCTACTCTTTTCACATATGTACATGTCAATGCACCCCAAATCTAGACTGTGGCTCCCTTTCAAAACTGGCTATCGGGGCCTGGAGCTCATTGGATAAAGTACTTAATGTCCAAGCTAAATGTCTAAATGAAGGCCTGAGTTCAGATTCTCAATAGCCACATAGAAGCCAGTTGCAACGCTGTGTCTGTAACCCCAGCATGGAGGAGGTAGAGATCCCGTGAGGACACTGGACAACCAGTCTAGCTGAATCTATGAGCTCTGGGTTCAGTGAGAGACCCTGTGTTAAAAAATAATAATAATAATAAGGTAGAGAGCAACTGAAAAAGACACCCAACATTGACCTCTGACCTCTAAACGCATACCTCCTCATGTAAAACAAATAAGTACACACACACACACACACACACACACACACACACACACACACCTGGCCACCTGGGCTGTGTGTCTCACTATTGCAGTCTGCAGTATAAGCTGTTGACAGTTGATAGGACACCCACAGAGCACCCTCTTCCGACCATCTCACATGTCACAATGCCAGAGGCCATGCATGATCCACTTGCACTGTGTCCCCTTGTCTCTGTTAAAACTGGAAAGATTCTGAGCATGGTGATACATGCCTGTCATTCCAGCTCGAAGACACGGAAGCAGGAAGATCATGAGTTCAAGGCCAACCTGGGTTAATATCCTGTCTGATAAAAAAGGAAAGAGGGGAAGGAAGGTCGAAGGAGGACCCGCGTGAGGACCTGAACCTGGATCCCCAGCTCCCACATTATAGCTGATTGCGGCTGCACCTCTCCATAACCCAGCTCTGGGGACAGGAGATGGTGACAGGAGGACCCACAGAGCCTGCTGGCCAGTCTGGAGGGTTGGAGGACAGACTCTTCTATATAAGGCAGAGAACAAGAGAGAAAGAGAAGTCCAACCTCTGGCCTATACACACACACACACACACACACACACACACACAGGCACACTTGTGCACATTTGCATGCTCACATGCCTGCACATGCCCACATACACACTACACACACACACACACACACACACACACACACACACACACACACACACCATGTGCGAGTACACGTGAGTAAGGACCTCACCTAAAAAGAGAAAAGAACTGGGAAGAGAGGCCAGGCAAGGGTCACCTATATTTTGTTCCTGGTCTGTTTTATTTTTGACCTCCCCCTGGTCCCTCTGATGGGTCAGTAAATTATGGCCCAGGTCTTGTCTGGACAGTGTTCACGTTTGTAAATGAACCTCGGTTGCCTTTTGTTTGTTTTGTTTTATTGTGGTACTGAGGATGGAACCTGAGGCCTCATTAGCTCACCAGAACTGGGAAGAGCTGGCTCCCACACAGAGTTGCAGTGGGAACAGAGTAGGCAGGTGTGGCACATCCAGGAATAACACAGATGTGGCTCCTGGCTTCTGCACTATGGTTCTGTGGGGACCGACTGAGCATCTCTGAAATCCAGCTCCTCCTGGACAGAGAGCAGGGGCCTGGGAAAGAACCTGCTCCATAGTTTCTCTCAGCCCTCCACCCCCACCATTCCAGCTTAATGCCCTTGCAGCAGGGTCGGCCTGAGGACTAGATGCTCCACAGTGAGTGAGCTCACTGGGGAGGGGAGGACAAGGGTCCAGGAGGCTGAAATGGAGAAAGACTGGGGGAGATATGGGCACAATTGCTTTGACTTGACTTTCCCACCTCTGTGCCACTAACAGGAGAGCATGATAGCAGAGCACATAAGCTCTTGAAGTGGGATCGCCCTGAGCTAGAGCACAGTTTATGCTGACCTAGTCTGAGGAAGAGGTCCACTGCCTGTAATATAGACTCTGTGGTCAGCTGTGCACAGGCAGAATGACCCACACCCTTGCTTCTTGCCAATCCTCCAACAACCTGGTGGAAGCTGCAATATTTACCAGATTCTTACAAGAGGAGATACTGAGGGTCATGAGGATCAGAGGACTTACCCATGCTCTAATCCAGAACTCTCTCCCTGCCTGTAAAGGAACAGATGACACACAAAACCCTGAATTCTGTGTGTGTGTGTTATGTACATGCATATATATATATATACATGTGTATATGTGTGTATGCATGTATGTGTATGTGTACATATGTACATGTGCATGTGTGTATGTATACGTACATACATGTATATTGGAGTGTACATGTGTGCTCACCTGTGTGTGACCATGTGGAGGCTAGAGGTCAACACTGAGTACTTCCCTCAGTCACTCTCCATATCACTTTTTGAATCTGGGTCTTTCACTGAACCTGGATCTCACCAGTTATGCTAGCCTAGCTGGCCATGGAGCTCCCAGGATCTGTCTGTCACACACACACACACACACACACACACACACACACACACACACACTCAGCACTGGGGTTACAGGTCAGTTCTGTCATGCTCAGTTTTTTACACAGGTGCTGGGGATCCGAACTTGGGTCCTCCTGATTACACAACCAGTCCTTTATCACTGGACAACCTCCCTAGCCTGGACTCAGCATCTTATTAGGATATGAAAAGCTCTAAAATTAGCCTATGTCCTATAGCGGCTGCCAAGTCGCAGCAGAGACTGTCCATCCTGAGAGGCTGTCCCCATCAACTCCAGGGTCCCTTTGAACTCATCCTCTGTCCCCCAGGCCGGCATCATGTCCCTTTGCGATTGCTTTCCCAGAAATGGGACTGTGGAGACTGCCTGTTGCCCCACCTCACTACAATCCTTACTACATTCAATTATCCTGGTTTATTGAGCTCTTTAAAGATACTTTATTGCTCTCCCCTTGCCATGAACCTAATCTCCGTTTCCCTCTAGCTTCCCTCCAGGGTTATTGCTCTGTCAAGAGAAAGGTCACCACAGACTCAAAAGAAACAGAGAAAAGAGGCAACTGAGAGCTGACCCCATGTCAAGTTTGTTTTCACCAATATTAAATTGATTGATGAATGTGGAGGCACAAGGCCACTTTTATCCCATCCCTCCTCAAGCTACATCTTGCTAGATGTCAGTCTTAGAAGCAACAACCATCATGACAAATAATAATAATAATTCTGTGAGCATCACATTTTTCCCCCCGGTGGACTTTCATGCATATGAAGAGCTTAGCTCGTTTGCAAATCAGTTCTAGGCTATTGCACAGCATTGAAGATGAGAGATGAGGGGAAGTTTTGTTCTGGGTGAGATGGAGTACCCCACTCCACCCAGCCCTCTCGCTCACACAACAAAAGAAAACCCACGGGGCTGCCAGAAGGGAGCCATGAGTACCTTGAAGCCATGAGGAATTGGGTTTGGATCCCTTGGATGCATGTAGACAATCAGCAGCATAGATGCATGTCTGTAATCCCAGTGAATGGGAGGGGAGGTGGGGCTGGGAAGGGATATTCTCAGTGTGATGCAAGAAAAGCAGAGGTAACCCTGTGGCAAGGCCATTTCTTTTTGAGATGAGAATTTTTCTTGCGCCAAGACCCAAACCCGGCTGTACGCACAGGGGAGGTGGGCATTTCACTGAGCTTTCCTTCTGACACAGACGGTGACTGTGTTTTACCCCTTTGGTAGGAGCTTGACCTCATAGTCTCATGTACTGGCCATCAGCACAGAGGGAAGCAGTGAGACCGAGTCCAATCTCAGGCGTGTGCAGGGCTTGGCCAAACAGGCACGTATACAAGACTCTCAAGGATGATTGTGGAATGTTGGTCTTCGGCAGACTGAACACTTCTGATGAGGAAAAAAAAAAAAAAAAGGTTTCTTATGGCAAAGACAGACAGGTCCCTGGAAGCTAGTGGCCTACATGGTAACAATCTGGGCCACCAAGAGACACTGTCTCAAACAAAGGGTGGAAGGTGCCTGAGGATAGACACCCAAAGCTGTCCTCTGACTGCCACACACATTGTGCATGTGTGCACCACATGTGCAAGCATGCACGTGAGTGTGAGTATGTGCACGCGTGCGCGTGTGTGTGTGTGCGCGCACACACACACACACACACACACACACACACACCTCGGGACAGAGCATCCTAATGTCTAACTTCCTAGCTCTACTAGGACGCCATGTTTTCTGCAACAACCTAACAGAGAGCTTCCACTGTTCCTCCTAGGCCTGGGTCAGATACAATGAGATGCTACAGGGAATGGCTCTGCTACCATCGGAGAGCTGTCAGCAGGACAGAGAAGGGAGCAGCCTACTATCTACCAATCTGCCTTGAAGCCTTGGGAGTCTCTATGGCACTTCTGTAAGGGCAGGGCCCAGCAGGAAGCAAAATAAACACATTAGCCACACCTCTCTCCAACCGTGAGGAGAAGGCCGGAAGTGATAGCCCAGTCTCATTATTCAGTATGCAAAATGTCCAAGATGAGACACAAAATCACTGTCCTATCAATGTCTGACATAACTTGATCCAAACAAGAAAACCAGACAAGCAAACAAACAGGCATCGGTTTGAAAATGGATCAGAGGTTGAAATTGTCACTGCCTTAAAAGCAGTCGGAGAGCAAAAAGATGAGGGTCTGAGTCTGAGCCCTGGCAGCCACAGGAAGAGCAAGACATGGAGCTCGTGGTCCCGCCAGCCTAGCCTACTTGATGAGCTCCAAGCCAGAAGACAAGGGTGGAGAATAATCGAGGTAGACACCCAGCCTTGACCTCTGGCCTTCACACACATGGACACACCCAGCCTTGATTCACACACATGGACACACACAACAAACCAATTATCATAAACATGCTTCAACAAGCGACTATAAATTCTCTTGAAAAAAAGAAAAGTATGATAGATTTTTAGTAAAATAATAAAAATAACAATAACAACAACAACAACAATAATAATAATAATTTGAAACAAAACAAAGGACCAAATGGAAATCAGAGAACTGAAAAACCACAATTACCAAGGAAAAGAAAAATCTCACTGCATGGACCAGATGGACATGACAGAGGACAAGCTCAGTGAAGGCAGGCACAGCCACAAAATTCACTCTGGAGAACCAAAAACAAATGTAAAGACATAGTCTTAGAGGCCTGGGAGACAGTAGGAAAAGAACCAACACTCAGATATCCTGAGTCACAGGAGTAGGAGACAGAATGGGGCTGAAAAGGGACTCAGAGAAATGATCGCAAAAAGTGTCCCACGTTTGGACAAAGACCATGGACCTGTAAATCCAAGAACCCAAGGGAAACTGAATGTTACAAACTAACTTTTAACTAAAAGGAGTTTAAAGAGCCACATAATAAACTTCTGAAAACTGACCAAAAAAAAAAAAAAAAAGTTTAACCAGACCAGAAGCAGGACCCGTCAATTACTTATTTGGGAACAGTACTTTGAATGACAGTACAAGTTTGATACTCAGGGAGTAAGGAAGTGGCTTGACATTTTCCAGTGGTAAAAGGTCTGTCAGCTGGGAAGGCTGTCTAGTGAGAATGTCCGTCAGAAACAAAGGTTCTTGGGGCCAGGGACACAGCTGAAGTGCCTGCCACACAAACATGGAGAACCTGAGTTCAGATCTCCAGCACCAGGTACAAAGCAGAGTGTGGAGGTGTAAACATGTAACTCCCGCCCTTTGGGATGATGGGGGTGAAGATGGGTTATATCCAGTGCTCACTGGCCAGCCATTCTGGTGGAGTCAGTGAGCCCCCTGCTCAGTGAGAGACCTTGTCTCAAAAACTAAAGCGGACAGTAGGACTGAAGAAGACACCCAATGTCAGCTTCTGGCTTCCACACCCCCACACACATGTGTGAACATGCCTGCATAATATAACACACACACATGCATGTGAACATGCCTTCATAGGTATAACACACACACACACACACACACACACACACACACACACGTGCATATGAACATACCTGCACAGATATCACACACACACACACACACACACACACACACACGCATGCATGCATGTGAACATACCTGCATAGATAACACACACACACACACACACACACATACACATACACACACATGAACATACCTGCATAGCTATAACATACACACACACACACATGCATGTGAACATACCTGCACAGATATAACACACACACACACACACACACACATGCATGCATGTGAACATACCTGCATAGATAACACACATACACACACACACACACACACACACACACACACACACACACACACACAGCGAGAGGGATAGCATCATTTTTAAGCAGAGGAAATATAAGCAGGTATTTTCTTGGCTAATGATCTCCCGAAGACTGTTCAGTGGAAAACTGAAGCCCAGCGACACCTTCCACCACAGCCTTCAGGTCAATGCGAGCCACAGACCCAGCAGTAGGGCAATGGGGCAGTGGAGCAGAGGGGCAGAGGGGCAGAGGGCAGAGGGGCAGAGGGCAGGAGTTCATTTGGTGATATGAAGAGCTTCAGAGCCCGGGGGCAAAGAAGCAGAGACACAATTTTGCAAGCCAGGGTCATCCTTTCAGAAATTACTTGGCTTAGCCAGCACCCAGGGAAGAAGAATGTGGTCATCAGAGCCACTTGGAGAGAAGCAGAAATAGCCACAGGCCACCCTGGTGTCAGAATGGAGGACTCAGAGCCCAGAGATTGGGTGAGTCTGGCCCTGGGTCCTCACTGTAGGACCCTTGTGGCCTCATAGGAGCATGAGATAAAACCCCACAGCTTAGCCTTCGTGACCTGGCCCCTGCAGGCTCTCCAACACCCTCCTACACACACATGCTGTGTCACTAGCAAAGCTGTGGGTCCCTGACTGTGTCTTCTATTACACCTCCACACTTCATCCGTCTGTATACCAGGTCCCTAAAGGTGTCCAGGGTCTTGATCAGGCTACCAGACAAAGGCAGACAGAATCAACCAGGAATCTATGCTCCCCCCAGACACAGCATTGCAGCCCTTGTGGGATACAACTATTCCCTTTCTCTTTCCCCAAGCATGACAAAGGCAGGGGATTGAGACCAGTGCACAGAATGTCCCTGCAGGATTCTGTTGTCACTGCTCAGGTGGTAGCTGGGACAGCAGTGCCACTTGCTGAGCTGATGTCCATTTGTATGTCAGTTTTGTTGTTTCCTGTACCTCTCAGGAAACTTTGGTTTGGGGAGGGGGGTTGAGGTTTGTCATATTATCCTTATTGTTATTGGTTCTTTTTGTATACATATGTGTACTACTAGCAATCCAATCCAAAGAAAATACTCATAAGCCATACCCCAGCCCCTCACTGGGGATTCTAGGCAGGGGTTCTACCACTGAGCCACACCCCAGCCCCTCACTGGGGATTCTAGGCAGGGGTTCTACCACTGAGCCACACCCCAGCCCCTCACTGGGGATTCTAGGCAGGTGCTCTACCACTGAGCCACACCGCAGCCCCTCACTGGGGGATTCCAGGCAGGTGCTCTACCACTGAGCCACACCCCAGCCCCTCACTGGGGGATTCTAGCTAGGTAGGTGGTCTCCACTGAGCCACACCGCAGCCCCTCACTGGGGGATTCTAGGCAGGGGCTCTACCACTGAGCCACACCCCAGCCCCTCACTGGGGGATTCCAGGCAGACACTCAACTGCTGAGCTATAACCTCAGCCTTCTGATTTGTTTTCAATACTCCACTTCAAGCTGTCTTTTGCAGTCTCTCCCTGCCCCATGAAGCCTATTTCCTCGACTCACCTGGTCCAGGCAGGTGAGAGGTACCTGAAAGTACCAAGTGGGCGACAGAGCAAGAGGAAGGCCTGTGCTACTCACTGTTTCAAAGATGACACTCCCTGGTGGTCCAGGGGCAGGTGAGCTGGCTAGGCTAAAAACCAGCCCTTGCAACATCCTGCCTGCCCAGATGAAGAACAGGGTCACCAGAGACTTCTAATTCCCCGTGTGGCATGGGGCATAGGCTTCCTGTCTCTGGGCCCCAGGCCTCAGGCAGCAGGTCACTGGGTTTTGTCTCTCCTCACGTCCTGTCTGGACACCTACAGCCTTTGACCCGGTGTCGTAGGAGATGAGAGGAATGTGCGTCAGAATCGTTCTCACCTGGCTTGAGAACAGAGGAGCTGATTTAGACCACAGCTTGATCACATAGCCTAGGAGTCTGGGGTGTTGCTGGCTGCCCAGGAAAGATGTTATCCACCCGACAGACAGACAGAGTCTTGCTTCTTGGCAGGCTGTTTTCTGTGGAACTTCAGCAATTTTACCTGAGGAAGAATACTGGGCCCAGGAGGAGAGGCCCTAGAGGCGAACATTCCTTTTTGTTTCTCTGCCTTCCACTACTCAACTGACTCTCCTGGCAGGAATGAAGATCATCCAAAGAGTCGCACGTCCCCTGCGCTTCGGCTGTCAGATTATCATAGAACCCAAGGAATCGGAATTTCCCCAGGAATCTCACTCCAGGAGAAAGAGAGGGCTAAAGCCCCAGGTGCCAGCCAGAAGGGGAGTGAACTTGTCTCCCAGGGAAAGACTTCATCCAGTTCTGACAGGCTTGTCACCTTACAGGAGTGACTGAATCCTTGACAATGATGGGTCAATGATTAGCAGGGCCATACCTTGTGTGTGCATGCACATCAGGCCATGATTGATGAAGATTACCTTCCTTGATTGCTCTTTATGGATTGAGGCAGGAACCCAGAGCTCATCGATTTGACGAATCTGGCTATCCAGCTTGCCCTGGGATAGCCTCTTCCTCCAAAGTCCTGGGATCCCAGGTGATCCACCTTGCCTGTCCAGCCTTTACCCGGGTGATGGCCACATGAACTCCAGCTTTGCAGACAAGTTCTTTACCTGCTGATCCAACCCTTTAGCCCACCAAGCCTTTCTCCTGCCCTCTCTTTAAATCTAAACCTCATGATAGCATCCCAGTTACGGTCAAGGGAGGCCACGAGGCCTCCTTGTTCCCGCATTGAATACATTCCTTTTCCTGTTCTTCACTGTGTCTTATGTGTTTGTCTTATTGAGGGAGCTGGCTTGGCAGTGACCCATATCAGGTGCTGGCCCAGCCCAGGGCCTGTGATGGGCTGAGTTGTAGCCTATCAAATTGTTACTTTGAGGTACTGAGGTATTTTAAAACAGCGGGAAGGAGTCACACCATAGGACAGGGTCCACGTGGGAGGTTTATTGAGGCGAGGGGAGAGAAGGGAGCAGAGAAGTGGGCAGAGACTGGTCCCTGGGGACGAGAATGAGGGAAAAGAAAGAGAAAGAGACAGAAGGTGGGCAAAGCCTGCCTTTTATAAGGAAACATAGTGAATGTGCACGGGGGCTCTTAGTGGCTGCAGCTGAGGATATATCCTGTCAGGACCCTAAGGGCAGGCCAGTACAGATGCCTAAATGCCAACATTAACCCCCAGAACCACAAGATGTGATTGTGTATGGGGTTACAGTGCATAAAAATGGAGAGAGGGAGAGAGGGAGAAAGGGAGGGATGGGGAAGGAGGGGCTGATTTCTCTGAACGCATTAACTCCTCCCTATTACTGAGGAGCCTGAGAATCTCCAGAGCGCTGGCCTTTCCACTCCCTGGATGTTGACCAACTCACTCCAGCCTTCTAGCCACTCCCCTGCTCCAGGCATGTCCTGCTCCTTCAGGGCACACCCTGCCCCTTTGGGGTGTCCAGCGCTCTACTCCCAGGGCCCTGCTTTGCCCTCCCTCTTTTCCGCCCTTACCCCATATCCTAGGCAGTCTCCTTCCCTTTAGGTTTCCACTGTTTCTCCTGAGATAGATGGTGTCACTTCTGACCTTGCCCCCACCTTAACCAAAGTCAATTTCCTGCTCCTCCTACTGTGTCTCATCTCCCTTAGTGTCCCCAGCACATTATAGCCCCTCCGGGGTCCCCTCCCTCCTTCTTTCCTGGCTGTCCTCTTGGTGTCTCAAATGTGCATCTCACTCCGACCCTAGACTCTTACCAGACAGGGGCCAAAGACTCCTGCCATCATATATTCTTCCAGAGGGGGGGCCATGTTGTCTGTGCCTCTCCTGCCCCCTGGCAGGTGAAGTGGGACAGAAATGGGGGAACCTTTCTCTTACTCCTTCAGGGGTGTCAGGCCAGCATGTCCTCACTTGTCCTTCTCAAGCAGGCCATGTTCCAGGAGGAGCTGAGTGGCTGCTTCAGCAAAAATAAGCAGGCCCAAATGGGGAGACAGTTGAGTGGGTGAGACATTTGCTAGGCAAGTGGAGGGCCTGAGTTCGAATCTCAGAACCTCCATGAAAGTGGGATCCTGTACCTCAGATCTCCAATGCCAACAGTCCTACAGTCAGCTGGAAGGCAGGGCAGGATTCTGGGAACCTGGCAAATGACGGCAGCAAAAAAGAGATCCTATCTCAGACAAGGTGGAAGGTGGGAACTGATAATCAAATTGTCTTCTGACATCCATGCATGTGCTACAGCATACACATGTCTGAGTTCATACATATGAACAGGCACACAGAAAGAGAGAGAGAGAGAGAGAGAGAGAGAGAGAGAGAGAGAGAGAGAGAGAGAACAATAACCAAGTTACTAACCTCTCAGGCTAACATTGACAATGACTGGACCACTGTGGAAGTTTCAAGTGAATGATTAATGTGGCTTTTGAAAAACTCACACCACATCAGTATTTGAGGCCAAGCAACACCCATTTGTGGGTTGGAAATCAATGTACTTTAGCAATATATGGGAGCAAACTTGGTCTCTAGTTAGCTTTCCCGGGGGTTTTAAATAAAATTGCAATTTAGATGCAATCAATAGACATTTATTGAGCGTCTATTCCATGCCTGTGAGAGAGTGGGCTTTGTTGGGGATGTAGAGGGAGACTAGCTGGGGGATCTCACTGCAGGGGTGACTTTCCTCTACTAACAGTGTCTAACTAGCCTGGAAAATAAGCCACAGAAACATTCTTGTCAACACCAAGAAAGTGAGGAAGAGAAAGGCAGTCCTTTAACATCTGAGACCATAAGGCAAGTGCAAGCTGAGGGGTGCATGCCCCTTCTCTGTGAGTGCAAATAACCTAGTAACTATGAATTCCTTTAGCTGCATTTTGCTCTTCCAACAAGAACTTTTTTTTAAGTCATAGAAGCTTATATGTAGGCGGAGTTTTCCTGTCCTGGGAGCTGATTCCAAATTACCACACAGAAGCTTAAATTAATTGTAAATGCTTGGTCAATAGCTCAGGCTTGTTATTAACTAGCTCCTATATTTTAAATTGACCCATATTTTTTAATCTACCCTCGGCTACATGGCTCATGGCATTACTTGTCCTCCAGCATGTCCTGCTCCCTCAGTGGCTCCTGGCGACTCTCTCTGTATTCTTTTGCCCTGTATACTCAGCTTGATCACTACATCTATATCTTTTTCCTGGCCATTGGCCTATCAGCTCTTATTAGCCAATTCATATTGTAATGCATATTCATGGTGTACAAAAGGATTGTTCCACAGCATTTCCCCCATTTTGTCTATTTAAAAAGGAAGGTTTTAACCCTAATGTAGTAAAATTATATACAACAAAAGCAATTACTAAGTAAGAATTATAGTAACATTATCCAATCCATTTGTATTTGGCAAAATTAGAGAAAATAATTGTCTATCTTATCTTTGTGAGTTTAAAGTTTTGTACGTAGTTTACTTTTTATTATAACTAAGTTGTAGTGAAAACTATCATTACAACTAAAGTTGTAGTGAAAACTATCATTACAACTATTTATTCTTCAGCTCCATAAAAGACCCCAGAAGGATAAAATGTTACCTAATGACAGGGACATCAGGCTGTCTGGGCAGTCACTCAAAGTTCCTCTGTAACTTTGGGGCATCCAACTTTGGTCTACAGGCCTAGCATATATGATATGTGAAGCAGGGAATTCTGAAGGACTGTCCTACCTTGTTTTGGCAAAGTTCAGCAGTCACCTTTTCTGTGTCCTGGTGGTTCAGTTTGGATAGTATACCATCAGCAATTGAGGCCAGGGCAGTTTCTTTGCTCATTTGCCTAGCTTTTGCCATAAAGGAAACACTCCATATGGAATTTCTTTGATGCCCATCATCTTCTCTGAAGTAGATCGGTGCTGCCAGGAGCAGATATATTTCACTGTCATGAAAAGCCTTAGGTTATTAAAGATATTAAATGCCATATTCTGTAGGTCTTTGAAATGTTTGAAGATCATCTATCTATCTACCTAAATATATCTCTGTATGACCTTGAAAGCATACCTAACATGACTATAAGTTTGACTATTATAGATGACTGTTAATCTATGTTTCTTAATTACATATTACATTTTTAAATGAGCTGCATAAGCACAATACCCCAAACAATAGTAGAAACATACATACAGTATAACAAAATTAACTTTAAATAGGTATCAATAAACTAAAATCTATACCATTGTAAAATATTTTGAGATTAACCATTGTTTTGGATTAAAGTAGATTCAATAATCTACCCCTTTTCCCATTGCTTTTATATATCACCCTTTCTTCTTTTATAAAGAGATCTTTGAATTTAACTCCTTTGTTTAGCTTTTTTTTTTTTTTACTATGACCAATAACAATTTGTAACCAAACCCCCTTAAATGATAATAAACATCTATAACCCATTTTGGGGGGACTGTGGGCATAGTTCTCTACACTACTTCCTGTTGACTGGGTGTGCTGATAATCTTTGGGGAACCCTGAGAAAATTTAGGATAATTGTTAGGTCTTGGCTGTAGTATTCTGTGAGGCTGAATTATCTCAGTCAGTAGCCTGGAAGCTATTCTGGATGCTGGATCACCTGGGCCATCATTTTTTATAGGTGTCTGGTCCCCTTGTTCTGAAAATATATAAACTTTTAAAGGTAACACAGTATCTATATTAGTAAAAATATAGATTGTATATTGTTTATAAACACAAGACAATGTATAGACTAATAGAAATGGGCTAAGTTTAGTTATAAGAGCTAGCTAGCAAGAAAATTAAGCTATAGGCCATGGCCATGCAATCATAATTGGTAAAAGCCTTTGTGTGTTTACTTGGGTCTGAGTGGCTGCAGGACTGGGTGAGACACAGGAAAACTTTCAGCTATACAACACAATAACATATAGGATCCAGACTCTCTGTGTAATTTCCATCTTTATGTGGTTTACTATATTTTTTTATTATTCTATTTCTTTTATAAGGATTTTATTTTATTTTAAAACTATATTTTTAATCTAAGACTGTATATATTCTTTCTCTTCCATCTTTCAAGTCTATGCACCTTTACAAACACACTGTGACTCATTTAGAGGCTCTTTTTTGTCTGAATCTGTCCTTACTTTGCATTTGTAACCCTTTCTGTCTGTGTGAGCAAAAACTCTAAGCCTGCCATGTATCATGTTGGTGGAGCTCTAAACCCACCTACACTTCTAGGCTTAGTAGGTAAAGTTTTGGCCTCATAAACACTAGCAGCTGAGACTGAGTCCCAGCACCCACATAAATGCTGGGTGTGGTGGTGTGTGTTTGTATCACTAAAGCTGGTGGGTGGACAGAGAATGCCTTCTAGAACTCAATGGCCAGCCACTCTTGCACAGTCAGGATGCTCCGGGGTCTTAGAGAGACCCCTACTCAAAAAATAAGGTAGAGTGATAGAGGACAACACCTTAGTTGACCTCCGACCTCTACACACTCCTGTACAGGCAAGCACATGCATGTATAGCACACACACACACACACACACACACACACACACACACACACACACACAAAGTTCCAGAAAAAAAAACCCTCAATGCATTCTTTTTTCTTTTTTTTTTAATTAAGAGATTTTATATTCATTTTACATATCATCTTTCTTTTATTGTTCTTTGTGGATTTCACATGAATCATGCATCTGGATCCCACTTATCTCCATGTCCCCTCACTTCCACCCCCTGCTTATGCAACCTTCTCCCCCAAAACAAGCAAAATTTAAAAGAAAAACTGAGAGAGAGAGAGGGTGGGGGGAATCCCATCATGGAAGCTGTAGAGTAGTGTGGCCCATTGAGTCACATAGTTTACCCTTTAGTCCATTCATCTTTACTTGTAAGTGCTCATTGCTCTGGTTCTCGGCCTCTGACTTCCACTACACCATTCATAACGGGCTCTCACTGGGGCTCCTCTTGAATATCCTGTTGTCCTGTGTCATGGAGATCCTGCAGTTTGGATTTGTAGATTCATCCCCTTCACATGCTCCAACTGTTCATGTAGTGGATGTTGGGGTATGCTAACTCATAGCCCTAATTCTGGGCTTGGGTGGTAGCTGGGTTCGTCAGCCTGCCAGCGTTCCCTCTTTGTCACTACCAGGTGAGCTCTCTAGCACCACCAAGGCTAGCTCACCCAATGCAGCCTACAGCAAGGATCCAGGCCAGTTCTCCTGCTCTCGGGTCATCATATCCAGATCACCCACACTCACCAGGTGAGGTGCAGGGCCCTCTCTCCCAATTGCTGTAGGGGCCATACGAGGGATTGAGGTCAGTTTCCTGCTTTCATGCTTTCAGGGATGGCTCACCTGAGCCCCAGACAGCAGGGTCACCTCTAGTGTGCTATCCAGGTGAGTCTCACACCCATGGTGGGAGTGGGGCCATCTTTCCTGAGTGCAGGGGCCAGCTCTCCCTGGAGGAGCAGGGACAGATTTCCTGATGAGGGACAGGGCCAGCTATCCCAGGGCCACTGAAGG
Organism: Onychomys torridus; assembly: GCF_903995425.1. Taxonomy (NCBI): domain Eukaryota; kingdom Metazoa; phylum Chordata; class Mammalia; order Rodentia; family Cricetidae; genus Onychomys; species Onychomys torridus. The sequence goes on from NC_050464.1 coordinate 10,460,513, forward strand.
GCAGGGCTGGCTCAGTGTAGCCTTCAGATTTTCACACATGTGGTTCCTATGACCCTCTGTGCTATCACTGGCTATGGACATCATCACAGATCCCAGCTGCAGCAGGACCATAGACCCAGACATCTCATCTCTAAACCTTGACATTTCTTCTCTTTTCCCTATTGTATTAATTATTTTTACATGTTGCTATGTCAAAATACAAAACAAAAATATCTTAAGAAAGGAAGGATTTATTTTGGCTCACAGTCTGAGAGTATACTGTCCATCATGGCGGGGAAGGCATGGCAGCAGGAGCAGGAGGCAGCTGATCACAGGACATCCACAGTTGGGAGGCAGAGAGAGATGGATGCTGGTGCTCAGCTCACGTTCTCCTTTTTGACCATTTCAAGTCCCCAGCCCAAGGGATGATGCTGCCAACAGATAAGATGCATCTTCCTCCCTCAACAACCTAATCTAGACAATTCCTTATATGCCCAGTGACTACTCTAATTGAGATAGTTCCTCATAGATATGCCCTGAGATCTGTCTCCTAGATGATTCTAGGTCCTTTAAGTTGATGTTTTCAGCCATCATACCTCTGCACACCCCTTTTTCTGGTCAGCATCACCACTATTCATATGTTCACCCATCGAGGAAACGAAACCTTTATTCATTTCCAATCCTGAACCACCACAGTTCCTAATGGAGAATAGAAACATGGACGCCCAGCTCTTTGGGGTCTGTGCTTTCAAATGTTACACAATTCTGATGGAGGAATGTCTTTCTGTACACTGTGAATATGGATTGCTCTGATTGCTTGATAAATAAAGCCATTTGGCCTATGGCAAGGCAGCTTAGAGGCAGGCAGGAAATTCAGAGAGAGACAGGAAGAAGGCAGAGGAAGATGCCAGTGAGCCGCCCGAGGAGCAACATGTAATGGTATGCAGGTAAAGCCAACATGTAATGGTATGCAGGTAAACATGTGGCAGTACATAGATGAATAGTTATGGGCTAATTTAAGATATAAGAGCTAGCTAGCAAAAAGCTTGAGCCATGGTCATGCAGTTATAATTAATATAAACCTCTGTGTGTTTACTTGGGGAACGCAAGTGGGAGAGATTTGTCCAGTCGACGGCACAGGAAATCTTCCAACTACACAAGTCTCTGTCCTGTGCCGGTTCTTCCTATTCGGGAACCAGCAGAAAACTGAAGATGCTTGGGTTGCTCCACGCAACCACTAAAAGCAAACACATGGGAGAAAATATCTCCCAGGCTCCAGCAGACCACAGTCAGTCAAAGTATTGCCAAGACAGGCTGGCAGCAGGCACAGATCTCCCGCCACACACGTCCCAGCTCTCGCTGGCTATTTCTGAATGGCTTCCATCTGCTTTATCCTGTGGAGGAGAGGAGAGAGGAAATGCCTTGCCTTGGACCCTTTCATCTTCTTCCCGGTCCCAGGCTGTAGCACAATCCCTGACAATAGATCCTTGTCCTTCTTCACCTTGAGTCCTTGCCCTGTTAACACTCAGATTCTGCATTTTCTGGTGACACAGAGGTCATGTCCACAGAAGTAGGGACTTAGAAATCATACCCCATCATAGCAATATCATGCTCAATATATATTGATCTTGGATTGTGGTTCATCCTTTTTACTTTTTATAGTTCTCTCTCTCTCTCTCTCTCTCTCTCTCTCTCTCTCTCTCTCTCTCTGTGTGTGTGTGTGTGTGTGTGTGTGTGTGTGTGTGTGTGTGTGTATTCTTGTAGTTATGAAAATTGGGTGTCACAGCCTGTGCCCCAAGTCAAGGGGAGCCACTTGCCCTCAAGAAGCCAATTAAAAGAGCCAAATTAATAGAGAAAAGCAGGAAACAGAGACTTATTCAATGTGGCCACATTGGAAAGAGGGACAGAGAGACCAGTGAATCCCCCAGATTTATCTTCAGGGTCCTGGAGTTTAAACAGAGACCAAAGACATGCACATATAAGGAATCCTGGTGTGGTCCCTCCCACTGTTGACCCATCTCTTTCTGGGTTTCAATCTTCAATCTTATCTCTAGTTGTGAGAAAGGTGTGAGACCTCTTTCTGGAAGACAAGTCTCCCCTCCAGCTGGTAAATTTTCCTCCCTCCCCCTCTCCCCAGCATGAGATTCCTGAGGAAATTCACATTTTTTTAGGGTCCATTGTTTCAATAGTCTGATTATAGATAAAGAGACACAAGTGTCTTTTTATAATATCTTCATTTTTGTGAGGCCAGTTACACTGTGTAAATGCAGGTGTGTGCACCATGGGGGCACATGTGTGGAAGTCAGAGAACAACCTTGGGTATGGTCTTTGCCCTCCAGCTTGTTTAAAGTGGTGGTCCTCTTCTGTTCACCTCTCTGTGTGCTGCACCAACTGGACCAAGGTTCTGGAGGTCCTTCTGCCTCCACTTCCCACTTTGCCACAGAATTACAGACATGGGCTACCACATCTAGCTTAGTGTGGGTGCTGGGGACTTGAACTCAGACCCTCACACTTATTGAGCAAATGCTTTCCCTACAGAATCATCTCTCCAGCCCTAGTGGGTCATTCTCAATTCTGATAGAAGATGGTGGTACGGAGAGGAGACGTTGGGATAAGGAAGGAGTCAGTGAATTGGAAGATGAGTAACTCTGAAGGAATAAACTTCAAATGTCCAAGCAGCAGCCTTTCACAGAGCAACCCTCAAACTGCTTAATTTAAAGGAAGCACAAGGGGCTGGCAAGATGGCTTAAATTAAGCCTTAAGGGGTGAATTGCTTGGTGTGTGAGCATGAGGACCTGAGTTCGTATCCCCAGTACACAAAACCCAAGTGCAGTAGCATGCATCTGCAGCTCTAGTGCTGGGGTAGGGTGGACAGAGACAGAAGATCTTGGGGGTTCACTGGCCAGCACCCTACCCAAAACAATGATATATAGATATATACATATACATATGTATATCTATATATCTATAGATCTACATATCTATATATCTATCTATATCTATATTGAGAGAGACCCTGTCTCAAAATATATGACAGAGGATTGGGGAGATGGCTCAGTGTGTAAAGTGCTTGCTGCACAAATATGAGGCCCTGATTTAAAATCCTCAGTACCCACATAAAAAGTAAAGGCTGGTCTCATATGCTTGAGACCTCTGTGTTCTGGAAGGCAGACCAGGAGAAGGCTGGCTGCCAGCCTGGCTCCAGGTTTAGTGAGAGACCCTGCTCAAAGGGATATCAAGGGAAAGAGATGGAAAATGATGGGCAGGACACCTGACATTCTCCTTTGATGTCGGTGTTTGCACAGGGGCATGCATCTCTGCACACACATGTTCACATACACCACACACAGAGAAAGAGAGAGAAGGGAAGAGACAGAGAGAACTACAAGTCAGGCACATTGACACACATCAGCAATTCCAGGACCTGAAGACAGGCAGATCAAGAGTTCAAAGGTCACCCTCAACTACATAATGAATTTGATACTAGCAAAGATAGTACCTACTTTCCACCCTTATGATATCTCTGGCAGATATCACCAATCAATCAACATCCTTTGCACTGGTGAGCAGAATGAACTTCAGAGACCTTCTCAACATGGTCCTTCAGAAAACTCCCATCCAGGAGTGTTGTACACACAGGGAGGGCAGTATCTGGCTTTGGCTTGCATTAGTTGTCTTGGAAGTCTCTCCATGTTTGTGCCCATAGCCACAAAGCTCTTGCATTTGACAGCTCTATGGCTTTACATGGTGTGACCACGTCATGATTTATGTAACCAAGTCCTCCTTGGAAGCAATTTGGACTATGTCCAGCTTTTCTGCAATTACTATTGCTCAAAATTAATGTTTTCTTCTACTTACTCCTTTGTATAGATGCGCAGGTGTTTCTGCAAAATAGAGCAAACTGGCATCAGCAGGCACACAAAGTATGCTTTTGTGTTTGTAGACACCATCCAGTTACAACGCTGCATAACAAACATGGCTCCAGCTGTGGCTAGATGCCCACTGCCCAACCTCCCGCGCACAGCATGAGAGCCATCTTTATACCTCAGTAGTTCTATTAGTCAGCTTTCCGTTACTGTAACAAACACCTGAGATGAAGAGCTTATAGAGAAATAAGGTTTGTTTGGTCTCAATGATTTAGAGGTTTCTGGCCGTGATTTGTTAACTCTGTTGCTTTTAGCCTGTGATAGGGTGTGTGGTAGAGCAAAACTATTCACCAGGAAGTGAAAAAAGAGTGCTTGGGGACCCACAGTCCCCTTCATGGGTACTTCCCCAGTGACCTAAAGTCCTCCCTCTGGGCTCCATCTGCCTGAGGCTCTAGCTCTCCCAATCACCCCACCTTGTGGACCACATCTATGGACCAAAGACAGTGCCAATCTAAGGGCAGGCTATGCCACTGTTACTGCAAATTTCATCCTCTCTTTAGCTACTGAGGCTGGGAATACTTTCATGTTTCAATCACATCTAACCTACAACAGTGCCTCTTCATATTCATTAGGATAATTCAGGAAAAAGTAACAACAAAAATGACTCCACTTTCAACAGTAAGGGATTTCTCTTGTGTGGGGGTTTAGTGTGTGTGTGAGGTGTGGGTTTGTGTGTATGCACAAATAATGCAGGTGAATGGTTTTTTTTTTTTTTGTGTGTGTGTGTGTGTGTGTACACATGTGAAGGTCAGAGGTCAATATCAGGTTCTGAGATTGCTTATTCCTCGTGTTCTCTTAGATGTAGTTAATTTTCCCTACAGAGTGAAGTTTTCTTTTTATGTTCTCTGTAGAGGAGGGATTGCCCTCTTTAGTTATCTGTGATTACCCATAGAAAACCTAAACAAGATTGAGTCCATTAACTCCCCATCTTGAAGGGATGAGGGCCTCAGAAAGCCTTCCTCCTCCTCCTCAAGGGTTAATAGACAGTCAGCAATTAACACGAACCATCATCTGACCCCAATGATATATAAATAGTTAATTGACGAGAGAAACAGAGAGAGATGGTATTTTCTTCAGTGTTGTAGCTGCCCATACATCATCTTTGCTCTTGTAAGTAAACCCTGATTAAACTCATTGTTTGACCAAGCAAGACCTGGGTGGCATCATTTGTTTGATCTGTCACTGGTGCTCTACCTGGGGTAAATAGATGTTTATCTACCTGGGAGAAGTCCACGTAGTACAATCACATAGGGGACCCCCACTTGGGAAAAAAACCCATTCAATCTCAAATGCCCAAGAGATTATTTCCATTTGGAGCTCCAGTAGGGGGCAGTCTGTTCCTTTAACAGTGATACTGATGGTCAGGGTGGTAGTTGGAAACAGGGACACCTCTCAGAGTGTAGGACACTTGGGAGTCACATAGTCATGATGGGTACAGAGGGTGACTTTGTGTGGAACACAATGCTTGATGTGGCATAAGGAGCATCCTAGTGTGTCCTGGAGTTATGGATCCTCAAGTGACAGGTGATGCTGACCATCACTATCCTTACCCGACTACTGTACAGCTGAGGAGGTCAAGGGGAGCAACATCAGAGAGAAACCCACCTGCACTCTCAGGTTCCTCCTGTCAGTGCCCCGATGACTCTGAACAAGGGGGTCTCCCTTCTGGCAGTGCAGGGTAGAGTCAGTGAACTCCTGGTTCAGGCCTACCTATCATCTAGCTACTCAGGAGTGAACAGGGGGATTGCAGGTTCAAGGCCAATCTGGGCTATGGTGCTAGTCTAAGGCAGTTCTGTAGAACTTAGTGAACTAGAGATGTAGTTCTGTGGTAGAGCATCTGCCTAGAATCCCCAGTGAGGGGCTGGGGTGTGGCTCAATGGTAGAGCCCCTGCCTAGAACCCCCCAGTGAGGGGGCTGGGGTGTGGCTCAAAAGTAAAGAGTTTGACTATTATGAGGTGGGGAGAGAGAAAAGGAAGAAGGGAAGAGGAAGAACACAGAGTGCGAGGAGAGATTTGTAGGTGCACAGTGAATCTGGATCTGACATCACAGAAAACCCTCCAGGGTTGTTTTGGTGGTTGTTGTTGTTATTGGGGGAGGGGCGGGGGGGCATTAAAGTATATTTATACCATGGGGACAACGGATCACCAAAGGCTGGTGACATCCTGCTTCCTTTCCTGAACAGTGTTAGTGAGCATGGACCATAGCTGTCACCTGATTTAAGAGTCTGTCTCTGAGCTTACAGCCTTGGAGTTGGTATTTAAGAGGGACTTCAAAGCTCCGTGTCATCAGCTGTGACCAACAACACCTTGAGTGCTTCTGAGGTAGAAGCCGCCCAATGTGTCCATTTACTCCACAGGGGTTCTGATGCCTGGGTGCAGACCCAGTGCCCTCACCAATGACTCTGCTTTCATTCCCAGCCAGCCCTGGAGGACGTGGCCTGCTCACGATTGCCACCCCACTCCTGGATTCCCACTCCTCCCAAATCCACATAACAGACAGTGCAGGTCACATTCCATCTGATCCCAGACTGTACCCCATCATTTATTGTCTGTTCCTAGTGCTTTTCACAAACCAAGACATGGACCATCTGCTTGCTGATTGGAGGTCTGGGATCCTATACACATCGGTGGCGTTCACACACGGAAGGAGGTGTGATTGTCGCCGCCACCCGGAACTGCTTGTCCTTGTATCAGGGACTCCTCAGTCCTTCTCCGCCTCATCCAGCAGGCACAGATGGTGTTGACGGTGTCAGAATTCTAGACACATGGCATATGTCCTCAGAGCAGACGAGGCGCTAAATTAATTCTAAACGTCAGTTGTACGTTTCTCTCCAAAACACCCCCTCGCTGTATAAATAGTGTCTGCATTTTCCCCAGCAGGCTCTGCGGATGCCCAGGTTTGCCACTCTACAAAACAGTTCCAGCTCTGGGAGAGGGGATCGGAAAACAGTGGCTGAGAGCTAAGCTAAGGCTAAGTGACGGCAAACCTTCTCCCGAAGCCGGGAGAGGGGCATCTGGGGCCTCTAAAGGGTGACCACTGAGTCTTAATTGAAGAATGACATTTTATAAACAAAGGAAGACATATAGAGTGACATCCCAGCACTCAGGAAGCAGAGACAGGAGGACTGAAGCTCAACGCCTGCCTGGGCTGTGGAGGGAGTTGAAAGCCAGCCTAGGCAATTTAGTGAGACCCTGTCCCACAAGAGAAAGTAAAAAGAGGGCTGAAAATGCAGCTCAGCAGAAAAGTGTGCGCTTGGAGTCTCCCTAGACGGGAATGGGGACATGGCTGGAGCAGAGGGCCGAGTCCCTCACTGCGGAATCATAGGCAGGGGCTCTACACTGAGCCACACCCCAGGCCCTCACTGGGGGATTCTAGGCAGGTGCTCCACCACTGAGCCACACCCCAGCCCCTCACTGGGGGATTCTAGGCAGGTGCTCCACCACTGAGCCACACCCCAGCCCCTCACTGGGGGATTCTAGGCAGGTGCTCTACCACTGAGCCACACCCCAGCCCCTCACTGGGGGATTCTAGGCAGGTGTTCTACCACTGAGCCACACCCCAGCCCTTCACTGGGGGATTCTAGGCAGGGGCTCTACCACTGAGCCACACCCCAGCCCCTCACTGGGGGATTCTAGGCAGGTGCTCCACCACTGAGCCACACCCCAGCCCCTCATTGGGGGATTCTAGGCAGGTGCTCCACCACTGAGCCACACCCCAGCCTACTGGGGGATTCTAGGCAGGGGCTCTACCACTAAGCCACACCCCAGCCCCTCACTGGGGGATTCTAGGCAGGTGCTCTACCACTGAGCCACACCCCAGCCCCTCACTGGGGATTCTAGACAGGTGCTCTATCACTGAGCCACACCCCAGCCCCTCACTGGGGATTCTAGACAGGTGCTCTACCACTGAGCCACACCCCAGCCCCTCACTGGGGGATTCTAGGCAGGGGCTCTCCCACTGAGCTATGCGTTCTAGCTCTCTTCTTACTTTTTATCTTAAACAAAGTCTCATTACATTGCCTAGAATGGCCTTGAAATTGCAATTCCTTTGCCTCAGCCCCACCCCAGATTAGTTGGATAATAGACTTGAGGGTTACCAGGACCAGTACTCTAGAAATCTTTCTGAGCATTACTGGTAGCTTTAGTTAAAAAAATAAAATAAAATAAAGGAAGCAGAGGATATCCCCACCTGCTCATATGGAGTGACATTCCACTTGGAGTCACAGTAGGAGACCAGCCAAATGACCAGCTTATCAGTCATGAAGAAAAGGTGTTACAGGGAAGGGTAAAAACTGTGAGCTGAATTTGTGTGTGTGTGTGTGTGTGTACGCACGCGTGCATGTATGTGCCTTGGTGTACATGTAGAGGTCAGAGGATAACTTTCAGCTGTCTCCTTCCCTGTTGATGCCAGGAATTAAGCTCAGGCCGTCAGTCTTGACATCAAGTACCTGTATGTTTTGAGCCATCTTGCCAGTTCCTAGATCTGCTGAGTTAATGTATGGCTGGGAAGGATCTATTGAGAGATGACCTCTGAAATGAGCAAATCGCAAGTCACAGGGAATGTAGAGAGCCAGGGTGGGGTGTCAGGGAGCCAAGGAGGGGTGTCATGGAACCAAGGAGGAGGTGTCAGGGAGCCAAGAAGCCAGAGACATGTTGAGGGTGTCAGTGACATCAACTACCAGGAGACGGGGGGGGGGGGTGGGGGGCAGGAGAGACAAAGGTTAGACAGGGCCCATGAGGTCAGGCCACCATGTGGTGACTGGGAACATAGACTCAGAGCATGTGAGGACTTGGGAGTTGACTTGGTGTGCAAGGAGGGGCAGCCGAGGAATCCCAAGCAAAGCACTGGGATCTGAGCCTCACTGAGAAGAACCCTCGCCCAGTGCTCCCTGAGGGGCACACAGTGTCAGAACACAGGATAAGACCGCATTAGAAATGGGCCAGGTACAGTGACATGCATCTGTAATCCCAGCACTCAGGAAGCTGAGGCAGGAGGATGAAGAACTCAAAGCAGCTAGGCTACGCAGCGAGTCCCTGGCAAGACAAACATTTGAGAAAGAGGATGGGGTTAGCGTGTGTGAGGCCCTGCGTGCAAAAGTACTATACAAATAAGGCCAACTCTGTGCAGACATGGGGAGCACACCCGTCACCCCAGCATTAGGAAGCTGGGGAAGAAAGGTCCAGGATTTGAGCTACATAAGCAATTTTGAGGCCATCCTGGGGTACATGAGAAGACAGTATCTAATAATAATAATAATAATAATAATAATAATAATAATAATAAACAACTTGGTGACTTATTATGTTATTATGTATAATATAATAATATAATGTACTATAATGTAATATGCTATACCATAATATACTATAATCTAAAACAGCTTAGTAGTAAAGAGCTTCCCCCAGAGTGCTGAAGGCTCCAGGTTTGAACCTGAGCACTCTAAATTAAGAACAACAATAATAATAATAACATTTAAAAAATCCACCTGAGTGAGTTCTCTGGTCAGATTTCCAGCTCATTTAGGGCTGTGTAGAGGAAGTGGTACTGGCTGGAGCCAAATCTTGGTAGCAGTGTCTCCTGTCAGTCAGGATGCCCCATTTGTGGTGAAGCAATCTTGAAGCTGTGGTGAGGTTGTTCCGGGGACATCAGAAACTGAGGTACTAGGACTTTCTCCTATGTATGCACTGAGGAAGAAGGGTCAGCACCCTCAAGAGACCGACGTCAGTATGACATCACTTGCATTGTGCTTTACACACACACACACACACACACACACACACACACACACACACACACTTTTATGGGGACCATGGGTAGAAATGTCATAAAAGAAAGACCCAGAAAGGGTCATTTTTATCCTTGAAATACGCCATCTGCATTAAAATCACTTGGGTATATTTCTCTGAAATCCACAGTGCAGACCCTCATGGCTTGCTCCCAGCCTTCGATAGCCCACTCCAAAGAAGCACAAAGACACAGTGAAAACCCTTAGGGGGAGGAGACTCGCTCGCTCTAGCACCAAGAGCTCATGACCCCTTGACAAACTATTTAAAGCGCCTTGCCTGACTTTCCCCATCTATCCAATGAAGACGACAGTCACGAACTCCCCATCTCACGGCATTGGGACGAGATTGAGGAGACACAAACGTTACCAAGGAATATGCTTAGTTTCTCCAAGCAGAGTTCTGGGGGTGAAGCCGACACTTCTCAGCCTGAGTCCTCCATTCAAGCTGGGGCAAGGTGTGGCACGTGTGTTTGCAGCCAGCAACAAACCTCTGCCCACTCAGAATAAATGCCTACCGTTTCATTGCTGGCATCAGGGCGCCCCACAGCACCCAACACGACACGAGGCAATTTCCAGGAAGCCATACGAAGCCTGTGTTGACCCACTGAAAAGAGTACGCTGGCTTCTGTTCTCATCACGGAATGCACTCCCACCCCACCCTACTCCACAAAAAAGAAAACCAGCCTAAACACCCCCACTCCCTGCAGCTAGCAATTTGCAAGAAATTACTTTTCCCTTTTTCATTTAATAATCACCAAATCCATCCTCCAGTTGTACAAACTGAAAATCAGCTCATGAGCCGAGAATAACCTTGCCACCCATGGAACAAAAGAAAATGTTTAATTGGGCTTGCACAGAGTAAAACTTTCAAATAGCACAAGGAGGGGGCATATATAGTGAGAGGAAGTTGCCACCCTCTCCTGACCGCTGACTTCCTACTCAGATACCCAGAGACTGTTGACAATACTTGCATATCCTCCTAAGAGTGATGTCTTCTATACCTGCACTGCGGCTACACACAGGTGCACGCATACCTGCAGAAGCCAACAGTTAATGTTAGATATCTCCCTCTATCTCTCTCTACCTTATTTTTTATGGCAAGGTAAGACAGTTAGTCTTAATTATCAACTCGATACCAACTGGAATCACCAGCGAGAAGGGAGGTTCTCAATGAGGGATTGTCTAGAACAAGTTGGCCCAGGAGCATGTCTATAGAGGGCTGCCTTAACTGATGCGGAAGACCTAGTTGCTGGGTGTTATCATTCCCTTGGTTTGGGTTCTAAACTGTATGAGTGCAGAGAGAGGCTGAACACAAGCAAGCGTACATGCAGTTAATTCCTTTTCCACTGCTCTTAACTGTGGATGTAATGTGACCCGCTGCTTCCAATTCCAGACTGATTTCCCCTCAGGAACACACTGTGAGCTGAGCAAGCCCTCTCTCCTCCAAGTCCTTTCTGTCAGGTTCTTTATCACGGCAACAGAGATGAAATTCAGACACAGGGTATGGTGACTTGAAGGTGAAATGTGCCCCATCACCTCGTAGATTTGAACACTTGGTCCCTAGCTGCTGGTACTGCTTGGGAAGGCTGTGGATCTATTAGGAAGTGGAGCTCCCCGAGAGGAAAGGGATCACAGGGAAGGTGGGTCCGTCTGCTTCCCTACTACACTTGCACTTAGGACCAATCACCTCCTGCCACCACGGTCTGTGTTGGGGTTTGAATGAGACTCAGGTCTGTGAACACCGCCCAGGTTGGTGGCGCTGTTTGGGAGGTTATGGACCCTTTAAGAAGTGGAATTGCATCACTGGGGGGTGGACTTTGAAAATATAGCCTTTCCCACTTTCAGCTCATTTTACTTCGTGTTTGCAGTTGAACACGTGATCTCTCAAGCCTCCTGCTCCGACCACCTGTTGCCATTGCCTCTGCCGTTATGGAGTCTCTCTCTGGAATGATAAGCCAAATCAACTCTTCCTTCTGTAAGATGCCTGGGTCATGGTGCTTTATCACAGAAACAGAGAAATCACTAATACAGTCTATAGCTCCCCAGAACTCTAAGCCAAAACATATCCTTCCTTTCTTAAATTCTTAAATTGCTTCTACTCAGGTTTTTTATTTTTTTATTTTTTTTATTTTATTTTATTTTTTTTTTTATCACAGCCATGAGAAATTATGCTAGCACTCAGGGCCTCTCACTGAACCCAGTGTTCACTGACTTAGTGAGTCTGGTTGGTCAGCGAGCACCAGGATCCTCCAGTCACCGCCAAACACCGGGGCTAGTTTTACTGGTGTGCACAGCCACACCTGGCTTTTTAACATGGTCACTGGGGATCTGAACTCAGGCCCTCAAGCTTGTATTGCAAACACTTTACCAACTGAGCCATCTCCCTCAGCCCTTTTCTTTGGTTCTATTGAGACCGAGCCTCACTGGTAGCCCACATTACAATGCCAGGGCACTTGAGGTGGCCATCAAGTGGCTGGAATCACAGATGTGCATTTCCCTGAAGCTTAGATTTCAAAGTCCTGCAAAGTAAAAAAAAAAAATCACAGAGAGTCAATATTATGCTTGAGAAAGACCTTTAGAATCTGAAAGCCAACCATCGATTTCTTTTGTCTGTCTTTGCTTTTGAGCCGAGCCTTCCCAGGAGTGGTGGCACATGGGGTTCCAAAGCTACCTCTTTCCTGCCCCCTGTGTGTATGCATTAGGACGTGGGACATGCCTCCTCTGTACTTAGGGGAGATGCTCCGTTCAGAAAAAGTTCATGGGCACCTGAGTTCTGCTTCAGGCAGGGTGTTCCTATAGCAGGAACTTATACTGCAGGTGTGCTCACACAGTGTGACTACAGAAACTCAGACGAGGGAAGGCAACCGAAATTAACACACTATCAGAACTCTGCGTCTAACCGTACAGATCTGGCCTCCTCTCTCCCACCGCGTTATTTTTTCTTCCTTGCTTTGGAGCTCGAAAGTGAATAAATATGAAATTGTCAATTGCCTGGGGCGTCAGGCTCAGCCACGGTGTGTCCCTGGCTGTGGTCTGCCAGCAAGATGGATGGCCCCTTCCTAGGTGACAGTGACCCTGGGGACATGAGAGGATGGCCCTGATCCTCCCAGCAGCCTCTCCAGCCCCCTTTGCATTTTCTGTCAATGAGGGCAGGAAGTCCCTCTGCAGGCCACTTGCCCCCTTGATGAAGCATGGGTGGGTCTTGAACTCTGACAGCCAGGGGCACCCGAGGGAACTGAGCTGCCGGAACCTTCCCAGTTTCCATCCTTATGTCATCGAGACAATGACTGAACTGAGCAAGTATCAAAGCTGGAAGCACCAGCCCCTTCTTGGGGGGTGCTGACAGAGATGTAGAACACCCCTGGGTCCCATTGATGGACTGCATAATGGACGGGGGCGGGGGGGGGGGGGGGGGGGAATGTCTGTTATAGGAAGTTCCACATCTACTCCATCCTATTATCCCATCCCATCATGAGGTGCCTCAGTGCTTTGCCCCATTTAAATGCTATTTAAAGATCAGCCTTGGTAGGGGAGGGGGGGAGGGAAGGGTGGGGGACTGGGCTGGGTAAAAAGTCAGTTTAAGCAAACAAAACAGGTTGTTCCTGATTCCTAATTTATGGACTGTGGTCTCCCAGTCAGTTTCCCACCGGGAGCAGCAGGAGCCTGAGAAGCAGCAGATAAACAGATGGGAAGCCTGGTAAAAAATCTTCCAAAGGACAGCCTGGTGTCAGCCTGTGAATACATGGCTCCCTCCCTGATTAAAAAAAAAATCCCTGAGCAAAATTTACAGCTGAGTGTTCACGGTTAATCCGAAGCACCCGACACTATCAGGGCCCATAGGCAGCTTGTGACGGATGTTCTGAGGTGAAGGATTTTGTTTGTTGGCCAGAGGTTTCCAATTAGGATTTCAAAGGGGCAATCTGAGAAGGATCTAAGAGTCAGAATGACCAGCAAAAGACCCTTCCCAGGACCCCCAGGAAGGATGGAAGAGAGGAGCATGGAGCATAGAGTAAGTCCTCCAGCCTTCCCAGAATGGCCCAGTCTGCCATCACTAAAGGAGGGAGAAGATGGTGAATGAATATTCAAGGGAGTCTGGGGATAAAAGTTGGGCTGGAAGGTAAGAAGCCAGGAGACTTGGGGCTCCTTGCCAGTGTAAGGACCTGAGTTCAAGCCCCAAAAGCAATGTAAAAAGCTAAGCACATTGGCAAATGCTTGTAACCCCTGTGATGGCAAGATGGGAGGCAGACAGACAGTTGGAGGATCCCTGGAGCATGCTGGCCAGTAGCTTAGCCTACCTGGCGAAGTTTAGGGTCAATGAAAGACTGAGACAAGGCCAATGTGGAAGACACCTAAGGAATGACACCCCAGGTTTTCCTCTGAAGACACACATACACACACAGGCACACCTGTGAACACACACACACACACACACACACACACACACACACACACACACACACACATACACACACAGGCACACCTGTGAACACACACACACACACACACACACACACACACACACACGTACACACACAGGCACACCTGTGAACACACACACACACATACACACACACAGGCACATGTATACACACATACATGAAGCAGACAGTGCATACACTGACACTCATATGCACACATGTATACACACTTAAACACATGTACATGCTTTCACACACACACAGAGGCTCATGTGTGCATGCATGCAAATACACACACAGGCATGCATACAAGTAGACACAGAGAGACAAGAGACAATTTTTCATAGTGGAAAGTTCAGCTTTTATTTTTTGACTACTTAAAGAGCTGTCAGAGGTTGGGAAGAGGGCTCAGTGGATAATAGTACTTACTCTGTAAGCATGAGGACCAGCATTTTAATCCCCAGCACCCACATCAAAAGCCAGACATGGCTGAGTGTGCCAGTAACCCGGGCACTGAGAAATGGATGTAGGCAAATCTGACAGCTCATTGGGTGGCCAGCCTAGCTGAAATGGTGAGTCTGGTTCAGTGAAAAACTCTGAATTGGACTATAAGGTGGAGAGCAAAGAAAGATAAAGACACCTGGCATCCTGCTCTGGCTTCTACTTGCATGTGTATGTGTCTGTTCATGTGTGGGCAGTTGCATATGTGTATCCAGATGTGTGTACATATGTATAGGCCAGAGGCCCTTATCTGCTCTCCTTTCTCAGGATACCACCTACCTTGATTGTTGAGACTGTGGCTTAGATTCACCAAGTAGGCTACATGGCTGGCTAGTGAGGCCCAGCGATCCTCCAGTCTCTGCCTTCCCAGAGCTTGGATCTCAAGTAGGCACCACTATGTATGGCTTTTTAACACGGGTTCTGGGAACTGAACTAGTGCATGTCCTCATGCTTGTAATACAAGCAATTTATCGAGGAAGCCATCTCCCCATGCCTCTTTCCTCTTCTAAGTTATTTTCTCGGGTATTTTTGTCACAGTGATGAAAAGCTGACACACAATTTTATCTTCTTCAATGTTTTAAGAGTAACAAAACCCAACACTGGAATGATTTGTCATAAGTATGGATTATTTGTGACAGTGTGCCTGTGTAGGGATGGAGCATTGTGTAGGATGCATTGTGAGGATACACTAGGATTCTGCACGTGTGAGCTGTACCTAGCAATGCTCCTGGGCAGAGAGCAACTTTCATTGTGACCTCTTGGATCTGGACCTGGAAGTTCAAGGTCAAAGAGTCATCTGATATGAGTTCTTATTGCCAAGTCATGAATTCATTATAGAAAGAATACAGAAACAGAAACTATAGTTTTGGGGAAAGTAGTCATCAGGTACAGATGTAGTTTGAGGCTTAAAGCCCAAGGAATTGTGTAAATAAAGGGAGTTTTACAACCTCCTTTTGAGAGTGGCAGAGCCGGTTCAGTTGGCAAAGCACTTTGCCTTGTCAACATGAGGATCCGAGTTTGATCCTCAGAACCCATATTAAAAAATATTAAAAAGAAAAGGGCTGGGCTTGGTGGCACATGCTTACCCTCCTGGTGCTGCAGAGGCAGAGACGGGAGGATCTCTGAGGGCTCACTGGCCAGACAGATTAGCCAAATCAGTGAGTCCTAGGCAAGTGAGGCTCTGTCTCAAAAGCCCCAAGGTTATCAGCACCTGACAGCTGAGGTTGTCCTTGGCCTCCATACATGTGCACACAGGTACATGAATGTTCATACGTCCACATGCACACACAAGCATAGACACAAAAGTTCCTCTTAAAATATCTAAGACCAAGGATATATCTCAGTTGGTAGAGTGCTCATCTAGTATGCACAAAAACCTAGGTTCCATCCCCAGCAGTGCATACTAGATGAGTGAGCACTAGGGAGGTAGAGGAAAGATCATCAGAAGTTCAAGGTTGTCCTTAGCTACACTGTAGACTTTCTAAAGCTACACTGTAGAATTTCTAAACGGTCTTACTAAATAAGAAACACAGAACCAAATTCAGAGTTAAAGCCTAAGAGATCAGAGCAAGAGCCACGACTCCCTTTAGCTTACCAATCGCTGCCGTCCTTCCCCTGAGAGAGAGACCTTCTTCCTGGGTCTTGTGTTTTATTGCTTTCCTGTTCTGCCTTCTCATTAGCTCGAAGCCCAGCCACATGACTTCCTCATCACTGTCTGTCTATATAGACCTCCAGGTCTCAATGGTTAATAATGGGATTAAAGACTCAAGGGTCACCATGCTTGGCTATGTCCTTGAACACACAGAGACTCTGCCTGCCATGTGATCGGATTAAGGGCATGGGCTACCACCACCTGACTTCTATTCCTGGCTCGCTAATGACCTCTGCTCTCCAGGCAAACTTTATTTATTAACATACAAATAAAATCACATTTCAGCACAATTAAAATATCACCACACTACATAGTGAGTTCAAGACCAGCCTGGACTACACAAGACCCCATTGGAGCATGGAGAAAGGTTCGCATTTGAAACTACATCGATTTTCTCCTCCAAATTCCCACAGAGTTTTTGTTTATTTGTTTTTTAATTAAAGACCTTTTTAGATACTAGCAGTTCACTATCAGATTTGTTAAAACCCTCTGCTCACATTTAAAGGAATTTAAATTTTTGTCTCCTTTCAATTCACTCCTTAACCATTTGTAAATTTATAGGATGCTAAATCATGAGATGACACAGAGACCTCCAAAAGGAACAGTCTGATGTCCCCTCTTTCCACAGTATCTCACAACAAAGGTGGCCCAGAGGAAGCATCGGGTCCACTAACAACTGGTCACTTGGGGAGCCAGAACTGGTCACAGTCTGAAAGCCACAGAGCTCTGCTCTGGAAGAATTTGTAATCCAGTTATGACCTAACAAGGTGAAAAGGAAATGCTAGGCATGGTGGCATGCACCTGTCACACGGTGGGACAGGAGGATCATGAGTTCAAGGTCAGCCCGATTCCTATATTTACACTCATGTGTCAGCTTGTCAGTGTAGACTGCCCTGTCATGACTGTCCCATCCCCCTGCACGCCCCCCACCTGCTGTGTCCATGCTGCTATGGTTTGAATGTGATCCCTGCCCTCTGCCTCAGGCTCACATATTTGAACATGTAGTCTCCAGATGTGGTGCTGTTTGGGGAGGCTGCAGAATCTTTGGGGTGCAGGGCATGGCTGGTGAAGTGGGTCACTGAGGGGAAACCTTTGAGGCTTTGTAACTCAGCTCTGCATCCATCTCACTTCTGGCCCAGATTTCCACTTCCACATCTGCTAAGACATAAGGAGTGACGTCATAAGGTCTCACCATCATAAACAGAGCTGCTCCCATCATGTCATCTTTCCTTCCCTGCCATGATGGTCTGTGTTGTGAGAATTCCTTCCATGGGGACAACAAGCTGCCCCTCTTCAAAAGGTCCCACTAACAAACCAAATACAAGTCCACTCAAGTTCCCTCCAGGGAACCAAGTAGTGTTTTGGGCTTACTTACAGAGCATGAGGGAGGATTATGGGTAGGAACATGGGAAAATGCAGAGCAGACTCACAGGAAAGTCTATCCAGCTTGGACAGTGGCTTCCCTCTAGCTGCGTAAATGGAGTCCCTTCAGTTAACTGACATTACCTATTATCTAGCCTATATTCTTTCCCACCTACTAGATCCCAAAGTCATGTATAGGTAGGGCAAAACTGCATATAAATGGCTGGGGGGGGGGCGAGGAAGAATGGGGACCTCAGGTGAGGGTCTAATGACCCTTCTCCACTTCTCCTCTGAGGGAACATCAACAATCAACATGCCTGCTCCCAACTGTATCCTGCAGCAGGCCCAGCTGATCCAGTGGGGATGGTGGCTGTATTGTTTGGAGGACTGAGTTCTATGACAGACTGATAACCCCTAAGACTGGGAGCCAAAGTCAAACCTTCCTCCCCTAAGCTGTTTCCATCAGATATTCTGTCACGGCCATGAGAAAACCAACCTACATGTCCCCTGTGGCAACATCGGTTCTTCTTATTGGAATAGAGTGTGATGGTGTGTGCTCCAACTGTAGACTCCAAGGATGCCCGAGGTTTAATTTCTTCTTTTTATCTTCTGCCATTTGTATGAGTTAAGCATGCCTAGAGAAATGACCATCTCCGGAAGAGGGGAGACATTGATCAGACCCATCTTGGGCAAGCGTGCCGTTAAGGTTTTATTTCTGTTGCTGTGGTAAAATACCCTGACCAAAAGAATAACTTAGAAGAGACAGTTTATTGTAGCTCACAATTTTAGGTTGCAGTCCATCGGTGTGGAGAAGTCAAGGCGGGAACTTGAAGCAGTGGTCGTAGCCCATCCATACATAGTCAAGAACAGAGAGAGAATTGAACTCAGGCATGCTCCTTTGCTCTGCTCACCTCACTCTCTCAACTCTCACACAATTCAGGGATCCCTGACTAGGGAATGGTGCTGCCCACAGTAGACTTGGTGTACCCACATAAATTAACTTTGGTTTGAATGTGATCCCTGCCCTCTGCCTCAGGCTTGCCCCCAGACCAACCCAATGTAGACAATCCCTACTTCCAACTCTGTTTCCAGGTCATTCTAGGTAGTCTTAAGTAGACAAAGCTTCTGGTGAACCTTGAAACCAACATGACTGTCTTCAGCCACTGAGCTTTGGGTCATATTTGTTAAGCAGTGATTTCATAGCAGCAGATATCTGATACACTTCTTCCTTTAAATTGTTCAGAGTTCCTGCTCCACATACCTTGGCTCATTCACACATCTCACCACACCCACCCAGGCAGCTTCTTTGCATGCTGTCCCAGTATTGACTTCCTAAGCCCCTTCAGCACCACCATTGATTTTCCAGTCCATCAATTTCCCTTATATTGACATGTCCATCTCTCTTGAGCCTTTCTTAAGCTCATAGAACCTCTGATGTCTGGCTCTAGCCATCCAGCCCTCACCCCCTCCACCCCTGCATTTGGCCTTCCTCTCTCCCTTCCTCCTCTCCCCACCTCTCCCCTCCTTGTAGCATGAACCGGTGCTTGCTTCTCCAACTGTGTCCCAACTCTCCCTTGCAGGAGGGAATTCAGCATCACTCTGAGAAAACATTACTCACACATGAGACACTGTCACCGTTGACAGGGTAGGTGGGTCCCACAGCGGGACTCAGTGACCTCCGATGCCAAGACCTCCTGGCAGAGGAAGTCAGGCTTGCGTACAGCAGACTCAACCTTGTCTGGCAGCATGGAGTCTCTGCCAATGGCAGAGTCTGTGGACTGAGACTGCAGTTTGACAGCATTTGTTAACATATTAATGACAGGAAAAGGCTTCTTGGCATAAATATCTTGTCCTTCAGTCTTCCACTCTGAAACAAAGGGCTGGATCCATGAGGAAAGGTAAATCAGGCCCGGAAGAGCCAGATCCTCCTAGAGAGGACCCTTAATTCCAACATTACCTTCAAGTATGGGCTTTGAGGGGTGGTTACTTCCTGTATCTCAGACTCAAAGTCAAATGTCTGGTTGTAAAGGACAGTAGCCTGCACAGCTAATGAAAGGGACGTCTCTGTCGGGACACACCAGGAAAGACAGTGTGCTAAGTGCAAGATAATTCAAGGTGGGCTGAGGAAAGGAGGCTACTGAGAATGATCTTGATTGAGAAGGGGCTAAAGAGGTAGCTCATTTGATAGAGTGCTCACCTAACATGCATGAAGCCCTGGACTTAAGTACCCACTGCATAAATCAGGTGTGGTGGCCCACACCTATCATCATAGAACATGGGATCAGACATTCTTCTTGGCTACAAAGGGAGTTCAAAGCCAGTCTGGGCTGTGTGAGACCCTGTTGCAAATATATATATATATATACATATACATATTAAAAATTCAACACACTGTGGCTGGTGCAGCAAGGCTGTCTCCAAAGAAAGACCAGACTCTGAAAGGAGAATGTCCCACAGATATGGCTACTTCAAGATGATCTTAGGTTCTTTGGAGGGACACAGCTTTCCCAGCAGGATCCTACAAGGAAGGAGGTGGGGAAACTCATGCCCTTGTTGTTTGTCCTTCTGGACTGGACACTGTCTAGGGGTTCCTGACCCAAACAGGCAGCTGGAAACAGGGTCATCCATTCAGATCAGCTTCAAAGGTTGTGAAGAGTGCATCTGGGTCTTAGCAGGTAAAAACTGTACCCAAGCAGCTGTCTAGGACAGGGCATTGCATTCTTCTGGATGCCTCTGCCCAGCTCCACATCAACAGGACTCAGTATTCTTTCTCACCAATGTGTCAAGGAAAGGACTGGGGAGGTGTCTCAGTCAATGAAGTACACCTTGCAAACATAAGGACCTGAGTTTAATCCCTACAACCCACATAAAAATGCCAAGCATGATGATCTGTGCTTGTCATCCCTGTGCTGGGGAGGCAGAGACAGGAGGATCCCTGAAGTCTGCTGACCAACTTGGTTAGCTCCAAGAGAGACCAATGAGACCCTGTCTCAAAGGAAGTGAACAGCACCTGATGAATGATACCGAGGTTGTTTTCCGACCTCCTCAGGAACACACACACACACACACACACACACACACACACACACACACACACATCATAGTTGTGTTGCAATGTCATAGTTGTGTTGTGTAATGTCATAGAGACCCTCCACTGGTCAACATGTCCAGGATAAGAGACTGTACAGTCCTCTAAATGTTTACATATCACACACTTCCTCACTAGCCTCAAGGCTCTTTGCAGAAGAAAGAGCAGAAAGATGGTCAGAACTAGAGGTGGCTGATAACATCAAGGGACTGGTGTTTTCTAAACACAACAGAACAATTGCACAAACGAACCAGCAGCATGCCAGACACAATCCCAGCATGGACGGGGAGGTAGGTACTAAATCCCACCTCTAGCTGAGGAGCCACTGGCATTTGATAGCTGCTGAGAAGGAAAGAATTGGTTTTCTTTAATTGTGTGGCCCCCAGTAGACTCAACAGAGGCAAGGGTCCACTACACAAACTAGGCTCAATCGGGTGGGAAATAAAACTTGATACTGGGCGAGTAGGGAGTAATGGTGAATAGGGTGGATTTGGAAGGAGTTCAGGGGAGGGTTGAATATGATCAAAATACATTGTATGAAATTCCTTAGGAATTAGTAAATATATTTTAAAGTAATGTCAAGTAAGTCCTTGTGTCTATGTTTGAATTACAAAAAGAGAAAAAAAAATCTGATTGAACCACTTTAAATCTTACTAACAAATTCCAGGATAGAAGACGATGCTTATGAGCATCCAGGTTGCTCAGACAACCACTCCTGGGGCGGGCACACCTCCCTCCATGGCGTCTTAGGATGACCTGGGTTTGTTTGGTCACTCATTGTCTTTGTGTGAATTTCTGTGGAATGGACCCTGAAGACTTTGATGTGAACGCAGGGTCTTCTTTTTGAGTGGTGGCTCCAGGAAGTATGGGTAGAGAGCAGGAAGGTGAGACCAGAGAGGGAACTCACAAAAGACAGCATCACACCAACCTCAACAATGGCAGCTGTGAGTCAACTGCGGGGTGCTAGAAGCCACCAAGCTGAGCTGTGTCAGGCCGTCTGGCACCGAGCGCGATGTTTATAGTTATGTTTATACTGTACTTTGGGATATGTAAATATATTAAATATGCATGTGTCTATATATGTCAGTCATTGGCTGAGGGCTACCGAATGCGTGGGCTCATTACTTCTCAGATGTTTGGGGGCTGGTGAGAGGGCTCAGTGGGTAACAGCCGCTTGCTGCTAAGCCTGGCTGACCTGAGTTCAGTGCCCAGAACCTACCTGGTGGCTGGAGAGAAATGACTTCTGCCAGATGTCCTCTGGTGTCCAGAAGCTGTAGCATGCACAAGTGCACACACACACACACACACACACACACACACACACACACAAATACACATCTATTTACATGTCAATACAAACCTTGGGCGTTGTACTTCAAGATGCGCTTGACTCCAGGTAGCGGGCTTCGTTGCCACTTTCACTCAGGATTTGGTGACTCGGGCATAGGAATGCATGGGTACAGACACAACTGACAAGGAGAAAAAAGAAGTCCAGGCATGGTGGCACATGCCTGTCACGCCAGCCCTCGGGAAACAGAATGAAGAAGAACGAATGTTCCAGGACTAGCCTGGATTACATGGGGCTAGCCTGCACTACATGGAGACCCCTGTCTGTTTTAGAACTCCATCCTCCAAGGGTAACAGTCATTACCACCTTCATGCGTAGCCGTGACACTCACAAGCGACTCAAGATCAGGGTTCTGGTCGATTCCTCATAGGAGAGACCGTCCGAGAGTCCGCCCACTCTCTCCTGCAGTCCTTTCCAGCTGTATGGAATTCTGCCCCAGCTGTTCCATGCTCTCCGGAGATGACAGAGTATGTAGAGTGTAGAAGGTTAACTGAGGCATGGTGGGGCTCATCTGTGCAGCTACAGAGAAGTTGTCACCCATGCAGGGGGTGAGACTTTCCAATGATGTTGCTGTTTGGGGGTTACACATGCTCCTGTATGTAACCCTCAACCCATGCTCTGTAAGTAACCTCCACCTGTGCTCTGTAAGTAACCCCCAACCCATGCTCTGTAAGTAACCCCTGACCTGTGCTCTATAAGTAACCTCTACCTGTGCTCTGTAAGTAACCCTCACCCAGGTTCAGTGGTTCATGTTAGACCTTGACAGAATTGTTAATACCCTATCTGGGGGAAGTAGACATTTAATTATGATGTCTTCCCAGGAAAAGTTCTTATTTTTTATTTGTGTGTGTGTTCATGTGTGTGTGTGTACATGTGTGTATGTGTGTGTGTGTGTGTGTGTGTGTGTGTGTGTGCATGAGCACAAGGAGCTAGGACATGACTCAATGGCAGAGAATTTCCTTAGAACTGGCCATTCTCTAGGCCCTATATTTTATCCCCAGTTCTAAAAGGAAAGAAAATAGATGGCTGGCATGAGGACTCCAGACAGACAGGTTTATAGGTGACCGATGAGTTCAAAATTGAGCCATTTCTGGAAACTGACTGAGCTGAGGAGGACTGTGCCTTCTAAGGGAACAAGATTCCAAGATGTCGAAGTACCAGAATAAAACCAGGAACCGTGGTTGTGCAAACAGAAGGCTAGAACGGTAAAGGCAGGTGCTGACAGCATCTCTTGACAGCCAAATGTTCACTATGAAGCTATGCTCTACCACTGAGCCACACCCCAGCCCCTCACTGGGGGATTCTAGGCAGGTGCTCTACCACTGAGCCACACCCCAGCTCCTCACTGGAGGATTCTAGGCAGGTGCTCTACCACTGACCTGTATTTCCCTGGGTAAAGGCAGTGGAACTGCAAAGTGTACTGGGTCTGTGTCCTCACCACCTGTGGGGACATGGTCAGAGACTTTAGCTTGGGCAGGTACAGTGGACATTCCTGAGCAAGCAGCAGCATGTAATCCAGGAAGACCAGGAATGTGTTCCTGGTTGAGTCTGGTTGTTGCCAGGCATGGGCACCAGGGACTCCCCTCTTGTAGCCAATTCTCCAAGCAACTGGGCACACACCGTCTTTCCCAGTGCCAGGGCTGGCCTGGAAGATACTACCCACTGGCTTTTCAGGACGTGCTGTCTTCTGCCAAATAAGTGATGTGTTCTGCTTTCTCTAAGGCCGTTTGGGGAATTCGTGGTTCCCTGGTTAGGGGTAAAAGCAAAGGGGTGTGTAAAGGACCCCATTGGTGGGGAGCGTGATGAGTAGCACAGGGTAGGGGCTTGAGAGCAGGCAGATCCATCTATGTGGGAGGACTCTCGCGCCAGCAGCAGCTTCCTCCTCTTCCTCTCCATCCTCGCCACCCCTCATCTTCATCCTCTCATCTCTGTTCCTCTTCTTTTCTTTTTTCCTCCTCTCCTCCTCTGTTGTCTCACTCTCCTCCCTGTCCCTTCCTCCTTTATCTTTGTATTTACGGTGCTGCTAAAGGAAGCCAGAGCCTTGCACATGCCCGGCAAGCACTTACCATAAAACTATGCCTATACCCTCAGCTGGCTGCCCTATTGGCTTCTACACACACACACACACACACACACACACACACACACACACACACCACTTTGAAAGATGGGTTCCTATAGAGGCTTCCAACACAAAAATTCTTCAAACAAGGCAATTATTTTTTCCATCCAAATCCCATCTTCCCAAAGCCACACGTTTTCTTTTACTAAACCCTGACCGTGAACATAGCTGGAAGTATTCAGCCACAGTAAACATGAGAAAGCACCCCATCAGAAGGGAAAGTCTGAAACAGCTGTGGGGAGGCGTGGGAAAGGGGTCCGTTTCTAGAACATCTGTAGAACGATTGCAGGGCTTTATTGATTTATTTAGCTTCTGTACGTGTGTGGTGGTGTGCCTCATGGATGAATGTTCACACATGGACACATGTATGGGGAGGCCAGAGGTTCCTGTCAGGTGTTGTCCTTCGTTGCTCTACACTTTCTCCTCTGAGGCAGGGTCTCTCACTGTACCAGAAGCTTGCTAATTCAGCCAGTTAACTACCTTGCCCCAGGGATCCTTTATCTCTATCCCTTAAGCATTGAAATTACAGGTAGGCCACAGTGACCAGCTGGCTTTTGTGTGGGTGCTGGAGATCTGAACTCCAGTCTCCACACTTGCAGAGCAAGCTCTTTTTCCATTGAGCCATCTCTCCAGCCTGACTGATTGATTGATTGACTGGTTTATTGATTGACAGAGTCTGCTTATAAAGCCCATCTGGTTGGTTGGTTTGATTTTCTTATTTTTTCTGGTACTGAGAACTGAACCCACAACCTTATCCAGGCTAATCTTGAACATGCTTGTAGCCCAGGCTAGCCTGAACTTCCCAATCCTCCTTCTTCAGTCTTCTGAGTGCCAGTTTCACAGCTATACACCACACACTGCCCCAGGAGCATCTCTGCAAGAACCGTCTGTCACCTCCTCATCCCTGGATGGACCTATTTTTGGGACTTTTCCCCCATAACTTTTGGAAATGAGACCTATCCAGGCT